>NW_023425460.1:5404031-6004031 GCF_014108245.1 Pipistrellus kuhlii
CCAGCATGGCTGTCACTGACGCCCCAACCCGGAAGCCTGAAATGCAGCTTTTGCTGTTTTCATATCTTTCTGTCCTTCTGTCCTCTGTGAGTGTTTACAATCCCCCCCAAAGGACCCGCACCTTCACAGAGAAATATTATTGATGCGTTGAGCCTATTTTTGTCTGGCTGGGGTTGGTGCACATCCCAAATGGAAGCATTAAGTTTTATATCCATTTTTATCTGCACCAGCTCCTCTCTCACCCAAATCCATTAAAAAAAAAAAAAAAAAAAAAAAAAAAAAAAAAAAAAGGAATCAAAGCTGTCTTCAGACAGCATTCAGTAGGTTTATCTTTTGGGGCCAGTTATCATGCCCTCCATCCAGATGTGCATTTAGTATTTCCAAGGAGCTGCAGAAAAAGACACAGAAAAACTTCCCTTTGCCCTTAATATTAGAGAAGGGTTTCTCTCTTAAATACCAGTCTGTTGCTCTGACTCAGCAAGGGAAGGAGGTGGATTTGAAAGCTATGAAGCAAGTATTTTGGGTCACAGATCTTATTGATTAGACTTATGCAATTGCACATGCACACACACTCTCTCTCCTCTGCCTCCTGCTGCCTCAGTAACTTCCAGAGAGACTTCTGAAGAGGTGTCAGCCAGAAGATGGAATTCTGGAATCTTGTTCCAGTTCCTGGGTTGGATGGGAAAGGCACTTTTTGAGTATAGGAGATGTGTTGGACCAACAAAGGGATCTTGGTCCATCCACCAATCAAAATTGCTCCTTGAAAATTCTCAGTGAGCTAACACCCTTATCCCCACGTGATCATGGCAAATGGGTTGGGAAGAAATGAATTGATGGCCTCAATCAGACTGGTTTAATAAGCATGGGGCCACAGTCATGGGAACCCAGATTCTCATAAGCCTTTTCTGCATCTGGAGTAGGGGCTCATACCTGGCTGCTTCTCAGAATCATTAGGAGAACTTAGAAAAGTTCCAGTGCCTATGCCCACTTTCAGAGATTCTTATTCAGTTGGCCTACGTGGGACCCAGGCATCCACGTTATGTCTCTCTTCTCAGATGGTTGCACTGTGCTTCCTACACTAGAACCGTGTGCTTCTTAAACACTGATGTGGGGTCTTGTTAAAATAAAGATTCTATAGACTGAAATAAATGGCAAAATGTACCATGTTCATGGAATGGAAGACTCATCAGTAACGATGTAATTTCTCCCATAATTTCCATATAGATTTAACACAATTCCAATACTTTTTTTTTATAGATATAAATAATCCAATTTCTAAAATTTATGTGGAAAGGCAAAATAACTAAACTAGCTAAACAATTCTGAAAAATAATATATTTGGAGGAATCACATTTAAAGTTATGTCTGGCCATATTGACTCAGTGGTTGAGCATCTTCAACCTATGAACCAGAGGTCATGGTTTCATTCTGAGTTAGGGCACATGCCTGAGTTGCGGGCTCGATGTCCAGTAGGGGATGTGCAGGAGGTAGCCAATCAAAGATTTTCTCTCATCATTGTTGTTTCTATCTCTCTCTCCTTCTCCCTTCCTCTCTGAAATCAATAAAATATATTTAAAAAAACATACCTGACTTTAAGACTTATTAATATCAAGCAAATGTTATGTTGGTAAAAGAATAGACTCATAGTTCAGTGGAGCAGAATAGAGAGTCTAAAAATAGACCCAACAAAAAAATAGGGCTGATTTTTTTTTTTTTTTTTGTAAAGGTGGGAAGGCAATCAAATAAAGTCTTTTCTATAAATGGAATTGAAATCAGAATTTTAAAGGCAAAAAAAAAACAAAAAAAACTTTGACCTAAACTCTACACTCATACAAAAATTTACTCAAAATGTACAACAGCTATAAGTGTAAAGCAATAAAACTTGTAGAAGAAAGCTATGAGAAAATCTTTGTGACCTGTGGTTAGGCAAAGAGTTCTTAGAAATTACACCAAAAAGATGACCAATGCAAGAACAGTGGACCAATTGGACTTCATCAGAATTGAAATCTTTCGTTCTGTGAAAGATACTGTTTTGAGAATGGAAAAGAATAGCTGCATAGTGCAAGAAAGTACTTGGAGACCACATAGCTTAAAGGACCTCATGTAGCCTGGCTATATAAAGAACTCTCAAAGTTTACCAGAAAAAGCAACTCAGTTGTCAAATGGGCAAAAGACTTTAACAAATACTTCATCAATTGTCACTGTTGGCGATTAGCAAACCATTTCCTTGGAACTAACCTTAGAAGTTAGGAGTTACTAAGGAAGATACATTGAATTCTTCACCTCAGCAAATTCTGTCAGAGTTATATTCTTTTCCTAAAGCTCTTTTGCACTATTTTCTTTAGATATTCTCTGGCAGGCACCGGGCAGGGATTCTTCTCCACATCTTGCAGGTAATATCACTGAAGCCCTGGGAGGTTAAGGTTATAGACCTTGTCAGTGGAAAAGCAAGGAGGAAGCTGGTTTCTTACCCACCAGAGTGCCCAAGGTCCCCGAGAGAGACATGTGGGGTGGCCTACACTGTCCTGGATCACAAAGCACAGGAACAGAGTCTCAGGATGCTTTGGGGAGTCGGCTGTAAGTTCACGCCCCAGGTTGAGGATAGCACTTGGAAAGGCTGGATGGAGGTGAAGGGAAGGGGCGGGGAAGGAGAGAGGGAGCACAATGTGGCTCTCAAGTTTCGGTTCAGATACATCGTGGAGGACTGAAGGATGCATCTTTGTCAAGTGGCCAGTCTGTGGGAAGCCCAACTAGTTGCCCTTCCTACCCCCACCCCTACCCCTACCTCCACCCCCAACCAGAGGAGACTGTGGAGGAAAGTTCTACTGTTGAATGAGAGACTCTTAAGAGCCAGAACATCTGGGCCTCCTTCAGCTGCCAGCTGACTTGTTGAGGGATCTTGAACAAGTCAATGAAAGCCTCATCTCTGCAAGGTCCCTGGAAAGGGTATCTGGGTCGCTGAGGAGTGGAAGGTGTCCACGGGAGTGGGTTGTGATACCTTTGAGAGAGGCAGTGAGAGGAGCCAGTGCCCCTCTAGGACAAAGGGCATCTGTTTCTGAGGTTGGGAATGAAGTTTTGAGGCCTCTGTCATGTGCTCCATGCCCTCAGGTTGCTTTGGTTAATAACCTTAGTGGATCCTTCTGCGCATTGGGTTCTTGCATCTCAGTTTTCTTGGCATATACCTCTCTAACGGTACCTTTCGTGCAGTATACAATCTCAATTAATCCTTAGTTAAAATGCCACGGAGGCTGAAAGACTTTTTGTTGTTGTTGTTGTTCTCTTCCCTTCCCTTGGAGCAGATTGGATTTTGTGCAGCTTCATTGGAAAAGGAGTCAGCTTGAGAGCAGGTTCAGATTCTAGCCCAGTTCCTGTTTATTTATAGTCCAAGTTATTTCAGCAACTGCTGTTAAGTAAAAACTCTATTTCATCAGAGGCAGGTAAATATGCCAGTTCCATTTCGTTGCTGCCCAAGCAGCCTCTGCTGAGGTGTGGAGGGTGATGCCACTCAGATCTGCTCCTGCTGCTGGGGTGTTGCCAGCACAGTGAGGATTTGCTTCCCTATTCAAACCCAGCAATCAGGCACTCAAGCTATTGTCACCTATATTGTTTAGTGGAAAAAGCAAGAACTTAGGAGCCAGAGGTTCCAGTTTTGGTTTGGCCATTTGCTGGCTCCCTCATTTATAAAAGTGACTTAGTTTCCGGAGTTAGGATTTACTCATTTAAATATGGCAGCATTACTAACTACAAATATAAATGAGCTAATGTCAGCCTCCAGTACAGTACTCAGTAGACAGTGGTTTCTTTTTCTGTTGTTGTTAATCCTCACCCAAGGATATTTTTTCCATTGAGTTTTTAGAGAGGAGTTCAAGGGAGGGAGGTAGGGGGAAAGAGGAGAGGGAGAGGGAAAGAGAGACAAAGACACATCCATTGGTTGAATCTCACACATGCCCCATCTGGGACGGGGATCTAGGTATGCATCCTTGACCAGGAATTGAACCTGAGACACTTTGGTATGCAGGCTGGTGCTCTAACCACTTAGCTACTAGCTGATGGTGTTTTTTTAGTTCATGGTTCATGGAAGCTCTTTGAATGAATAAAGGCAGACTTTGTAGAATTGAGTGAATAAATGAACATATTTGTTCAGCAAAAATTTCTGAGGATCTTCTAGAGTTGGACATTCTGCAAATGGTTAGAGAAATTCAGAGGTTGTCCATGATTTCACTGAGTTTAGGATGTGGTAGGCAAGGAGAAGACATTCAACTCACAAGTATATACACTTGCGTATTGATAGGTCTGTTTCTCAAAGACCTGGAGGAAAAAGGAAAGTGGGAGTAACTTGCTTTGAGGAGAATTCAGCGGCGTTTTCTTGGAGGAGGCATCATTTGAGCTGAGACCAGAAGTGGGGGCAGAGATTCACTGGACAAAAGGAGCAAGAACATGTGTCCAGTCCTATATGTAGGCAAGAAACAGCTGCATATATTCGAGGAAGGAGGAATAAGGCCTGGGAGACCGAGTCTGGTGAGCAAGTAGGAGCCTGGCTGAAAGGGGGCTGGAGGGAAGGACAAGAGCTCGTGGGCCTTGAAGTCAATAGGGACTACTGGGCACCACTGAAAGCCATGGAAAAGTTTTAGCCAGAAGTAATGTGAATCCGTTTATTAGGACCAGATGAAGTTTAATTGAATAAAAGGTTACTAAGAATACAAATGTTATTTTTATGGGAAGAGCTTGTGCACTCACCCCTGTGTTCATCAGCATAAGGGGGCTGGCATAAGGCCTTGCCGATCGTCTTTGGTTCTCCTTGACTCTGGCCCCTGCTATGGAGTTGGGGACAGGTTCATAGATGTTACAACCTCTGGGCTCCATGAGGACCTGCTGGTCCAAAGTCACCGACTTTCCATGATCCAGACCCATCACGCTTCTAGGTGTGACAAACCCTGGCAGTGGGAATCTGGGAAGTGCCAACTGGGGGGCCTGAACCTGAATTCCAAATTGATGATTTAACTCTATTATTGGTTGGAAGAGGAACAGTGAAGGTGTGCTGTCAGCTGGAGTAAGTTGTGTTGAGGAGGCTTGTATATTGTTCAGTAAAAAAAAAAATAATCTTAAGAAACACTACTCCCAATATTGTGAGTCACCTTGGCAGTGTCAGGATTAAAATTGTCAGCTTGTTGGCCTAGTGAGCTGGATGCTTCTTCCCACCCGTCCCCACTGAACGATCCTTCGCACTAAGTCGGCTGTGCATCTCTCCTACCTACGGGAGGACCCTAAACACTGGGAAAGGCGACGTGGCGTGGCCCCTATCCCAACTCCAGCGTCAGCTGTAAACAACTTAGTCCAGAGACCAGCAGGGCTCCTGGCGGTGTTCCTCTTTATAGAAGGCGTCGCCCTGGAGAGATGGGTCAGATGCACATTTGACCGATGCATGTCTTTTTGTAAGGAGAGGGGCAATGGCAGAGAAAGAGAAGGGAAACTGATGGAGGCAGCCTTAGCCCCTGTGTCCTGCAAGTCTGCAGGTGCTCTGTGTGCTGGGCAGCCAGGTGTGAGGCAGGATGTCAGGCAGGGTCCATCCAAAGACTATCTTGCATTTACTGCACATCTGCTATCTTTGTGGCTCTGCCCTTTCCTCATGCCCGCCCATCTGTCCTTCCCAGTGGTGCTCCATTGCAGAGGAGCAATCGAGGCTCCGAGGGGTTACATGCAGTGCTGAAAGGCACGTAGGCAATAAGGGATAGAGAGAAACTGGATGTGGGTGTCCTCCCTCCCAGATACTCATGTTGAAACTTAACACATGAGGTGATAGTATTAGGAGGTATGCCTTTTAGAGGTGATTAGGTCTTGAGGGCAGAACCCTCATGAGACTAGTGCCCTCATCCAAGGGGCCCAGAAAGTCCCCTTGCCCTTCCCACCATGTGAGGACACAGCAGGCATCCATGTGTGAACCATTCACAATATTCAGGTACCTTGACCTTGAACTTCCCAGCCCCCAGAGCTGTGAGAAATAAATGGGCGTTGCTTAAGCCACTGGGCTCTGGGATTTTGTTATTGTAGCCTGGGTGGATTAAGACACAGGTATGGCCTGGATTTGAACACAAAGCTTTCTGCATCTTTCCACGTTGCCTCACAACCTGCCCCAGCTCCCTGTGCATGCGTGCCTGTGGGGGAGAGGGCTGGCCATGCCCGGCTCCCAAGCATGTGTCCTGGAGCTGAGCTGCTTCTGGCTACTGCTGGGTTCTCAGAAGCAGGGATTGGAGGGCCTACATGCAGCCAGGTGGGACCCAAGAACTTCCCTCAACTCTGCACACAGAAGCTGCCACAGGGGCTTGGGAAATGCCATTTCTGACCCAACCAGGCTGCCCATTCTCTGTTCCCTTGGAGCTGAGCCCACTCATAGCTGAGCTGGGTCTCCACAGCTGGCTGCTGGCAGTCCTGGCTGCCCATTAGCACCTCGGCCTTCTCCCCTGTGTTCTCTCCTCCCCAAAGACCTTTCACATCATTATCTCAGACGGCTTCTGGCAGGCTGGCAGAGGGCAGGCAGACAAGGAGGGCGCACTGACCCTGCCTCACATAGGAGAAAATGACAGCCTGCCGATAGGCCAGAGGCAACACTGGGATTCTTCCAATCCATTTCTTCTTCATTGTATCCTCCCTCCCCTCACAGCCAGGGGCAGTAGTCCATGTCCTGCCTGGTGGCAGACAGTCCTGAGCCACTCCCACTGGAGCCATTGCTACTGCTAATGGCCAGCAATGGCTCTCCTCGGCTCTCCCCTCGGCTCTCCTCTGACTACTGTCCCTCCTCTCTGCAATTCCTCTGCTGTGGCAGGTGAGGTGGTGGTGCTAGAGGGAACATCCTTTCTATTGCCTCTGATCACCAAGCTCTCAGCCTCTCTTTAGTCTTGTTCTCCTGGTCTGCCCTCCTGGTCTGTACTGAAAGTCAGTCCAGGGCTGGCCAGACACCTGCTGCTGGGGGGAGATGAAAACCCAGACAGGTGGTTTGGGAGCCTCCCTGAGAGGCAGGTCCATCCTGGGAGCACACACTGGGACTTCTCTAGGCCTCTACCTTCTCATTCTTGTCCACTATACAAAAGGGCTTTGGATTCAGGGTTGGGAAGCCTGGGGCCTGGTATGGCGATGGTGATGATGATGATTGCTGGTGGTCTTTATCTGGCATCTAGAAGGGTTCAGGAACCTGAAGAAGGCACTGTGCGTAAAATTAAGACTTAGCTAAAGGAATTAAGTTCTTCTTGTCTCAGTACCCCTTACTTCTTATTAACACAAATTGTCCTAAGACAAAGTGAAGATATATACATCAAAGGGTAGGATTTTGTATACACAATCCATTGTCAGATTGGGGAATTGCCTATGGCTGTTCAGGTGTTTGGCCAGTAGGAGGCAATAATGTAGACTGAAATACTCTGAGCTGTTTGGCAGCAAGCAATTCATCCTTTTCAGGTTTGGGGAAATGACCTCAGCCATCTCTAGATTATTCAACCCAATGACATGCTGGAATTGGCTTCCGGAAGATGATGGTGATGATGATGATGATGACGATGACGATAGTAATACTAATATAAATTCAAATAGCTATCATGTGCCAATTGACTATTTTGTACCAAAATCAATTTAGACTTTATTACATTTGATCTTAAGAACATCCCTGCAACACAGGCATTATAGTCACTTTACAGATGAGAGATTTAATGCCCAGAGAGGTTGAATGACTTGCCCAGAGTCAAATAGCTGGAATGTTACTGACCTGAGGTTTGTGCCCACATCTCAGTGACTCTGACTCCACCTCGTCCTCCAGAGCACCTTGGCACAGGACTTCAGAAAGCTCTAGGGCTACTTGTTCAGAGATCCCCCCAAGCTGGTGGAGCCCCAGATCATTCCAGCTTCCTGGCTCTGGTAGTAAGTATGCTGGGGCTCCGGTGCACCAGCACTCTGGCTCCCTAGTCCCTCCCTCCCACCCGCAGTGTGCCTGCAGAGCGGCTCTCCAAAATGGCCTCAGCCTCAGCAGGGCGGGGTGTGCTGAAGAGTGCTGCAGCATGAAGGAATGGAAGCAACTTAACCCACCCTCCCGCGAGGTTCCTCTGGAGGCCTGAGAGATGCATCTGGGAAGTGATGGGAAGATGGGCAGCAGCAACCAGCAAAATGGGAACAGAACACGGAGGCCTCCAGTGTGCAGAGGGTGCCCATCTCCCTGGGTGCTCAGGAAGCACTCTGTTTAGAGTAGCGTAAAGGGAGAGTACCCACTCCAGCACTGCAGAGATCAAGATGGAAGGCCCTGCTAGCCTTGACTCTCTCCTTCCTTGAGACAATCAGAGACCAAAACAAGGAGTGCTTTCACAGATGGATGTACACATGCTCCTCCAGGGGCTGGGCCTCCCCATCCCATGAGGCCCACAGAGGGGACAGTTCTACAATAGGAAGCTTCCCTCTCTATCTGTCTGGCCTATTCTGCTTCTTCCCAGTCTCCCGCCCTTGCACTCACTGTCACCTCCTCTGGGAAGCCCTCAATGGCTGCCCCAGAATCAAGGCTCCAGACCTCACCCACATTGGCCTGTAGCTAATTCCTGCTCTGGTGGCTGGGTGGGGGAAAGTGGGGTAGGAGACTGATAAATATATTTAACCAGATCTACTACAGACAAGCCAATACGGTAAGTTCTGCTTTTTTACCATGTCTGCTTATAGAAGACCATGAGTTGGGAAAGACTGCTCTAATCCTGAAAGCCTCCTGGAAGGATTTCGGATGGGTGCAGCCACAACTGAGCCAGGTGCGCAGCTCTGGGGTGCTGGAGAACAGCACAGAGGGAGGACCTGACCGGCTTGGTGACTCTCAGCTGGGCTGCAGGGAGTCCTGGGGAGGGCAGGTCTCAGATGATCTGCAGTGCTCCTCCTTCATGGCCCCTTTTGGAAAGATCCCTTCTACCTACATGCTGTCTCTATATTGTGCTTGTGCCTAAATGTTGTATTTGGAAAAAGGCCTCAGAGGCAAACATGTCTTTGCTTGTATATCCTGAATGTGATCAGCTGCAAGCTCGTCATGACTCTGTGCTGGTGTTCCAGGGCCCAGCCCACCTTACTCATCTTGCTTTTTATTTTTAAGGTAGTCTTTCTTCAGCTGACATTTGAGTTCCTAGGCTGCTCTTTCTGCATTTCCCCAGATTATGTTTGTGACTAATCCTTCTCATGTTGTTTTAGGTAATGAATCTAAAGCTGAGGGCCTTTTCCATAACTGTGGAAGTTTCTGGAATGTATAACATACCAGTTTGTATACAGGAAACATAAGCTTAAGAAATACTAGCTTTTGCCTTAATTTAAATGATTGCATCTCCTGGGAAATTTAATTTTAAAAATAAAGCACATATTCCAATAAAAAAGCTCTGCTAGATAAACATTGAAGATGTTTGCTCAGAAATGCTTCTCTTTCCAGCTAGAGAGGAGCCAGGGGAACAGGGAAGAGAAAAGTAGTGGGTGGAATCTATCAGGCCAGCTTTTGCAATCAATCTGAAATCTATCACCTCTACTTTTTGGTGGGCTCTGCATAAGCAGAGCTAAGCAGACCCTCTTCTGAGGACAGTGGAGGGAGCTGCCAGAATGACTGTCCTAAAGCCCAGTAGGCAAAGTCAGGACCCGTTAAACTGAAAGAAAACCTCACCAGGGTGACTGCATGGATCAACCAGGATGTTCTGTATGCAAGTGAGAGAACTCTGGTTCAAGTGCTTAAAAAGAAAAAAAAGAAAAAAAAAAGAAAAGAAAGAAAAAAAAGAAAAGGTGTGTGTGTGTGTGTGTGTGTGTGTGTGTGTGTGTGTGTGTGTGTGTTTGATCATTCCAATAACTGAAAAGCCTAGAGGTTGGGTTTGGCTTCAGAGTTAGCTTATTCAAGACACTTGGATGATGTCCTTAGTTCTCTTGCTCTCACTCTTTCACTCCATTTCTGTTCTCATGCCCCTGCTCTCTTCTGTGTCAATTTCATACTTGGGGTACGTTTTCTCCATGTGGGGTTGTGCAATGGAATTATTGAATAAATGCACAGAATACTCATTGCTTACCCTGAGCTCTCAGCGGGAAGGTACCTTCTGTGTTGCATTCACAAGTTCCAGCAAAAGTCCCAGAACTGACTCTCATTGGAACAGGTTGGTTTTCATGCTTATTTCTGAACCAATCACCATGGCCAGGAAGTTGAGTCTGGTTCTCTTCCTGGTGGACACCCAGCCCTGGAGGTGGAGGGTGGAAGTGGACCACAGGGACTGAGAGTGAAGGGAGAGAGTTTTTAGCAGAAAGGGCAACGGATGGTCAGGAGGTGAAGGCAGTAACTGGTTCATTGCAATGTGGTTTGGCCAGGTGGATTTGAGGGGCCCATCCAAGGGTAACCCATGATTGTCAGCTGATCTTAGGTGATTCCTTCCGGTTTGGTTTCCTATAAAGTACCTCAGTTGTTGGCATGGTCCTCCTGCCATCTTGTTCCTGGACATTGGAAGGGCATGCAGAGCCTGATTTACCAACTCAGACCTGATCTGGAAGGCAGGGCAAGCTCTGTGCCCAATGTCTCCACCCACAGTCACTTCCACCGTCTGGGCTTAATAGTAGTTTTTGGCCATCAATTGAGAGCTATTAGCTGCTGAATATTTTAAAAATTACCTATCTATCTAATTTTACACCTGTACTATTAATAATTATACTAGTTTTTATGCTGTACCTATAGCTGTCTGTTATGCCATATGAGACATATGATGAGCCCTATTTTCCACGAGAGAAAACAGGGTCAGAATGTTGTGTGACTTCTCAGAGGTCAGGCAGCCTGATCACCCAGCATGCACATGTACTGAGTTTGGTGCATACTAGATGCCTGGGCCATGTTCTCTGCCCTTGAGCAGTATGCAATTGATGTGTGTTAATAGTTATATAAAAGAATAAGCAATGTGCTTCAATGGGAATAAAAAATAAAACAGAAGGAAGTGATTAATTTTGCCTGAGTGTAGTCTAGGAGGCAGAAAGGGACATTTGACTAGGCCATGATGAGTGAGTGGAGTGAGTAGGAGTTTCCCATGTGGGTGTGGTACAGAAGGAATTTGTTCTTTAAACTAAGAGGTGTTTTGTGTGTTTTTTTAAAACTTATTTTTATTGGTGACAGTATTACGGATGTCTCCCACTCCCCCTTCTCCTCCCCAACTTGAATTCATATGTTGTATATGAAATGGGGCTGCCAATTTCAGGGGATCTAATAGCTCCTGGAATCTGACTTCTCATATTATGAGATGGCCAAAGTGATACATTTATATTGGTTCAGATGCTTTCCTTGCAAAGAATAGAAACCCCAACACAAACTAGCTTAAGCAATAAAGGGGATTTATTGTTTCATGTAATTGAAAAGCACAGAATTAGGGCTATCTGAGGGTGAGGCTTAATCCATTGGCTCAGCAATATCACCAAGGGCTTGTTTCTTTCCATCTCTCTTATGCGATGATATTACAGCAAAGGCCAGCTCCTGTGAGGGCCCTAGTTTGGCTGACCAAGCCCTTGGAGCTATACGTGTCTTTTATCATGCCCATTAAGAAGCAAAGGTAGCTTTGTTCTAGCATTCCCAGCCAGAAATCTGAGAGTCACTCTACTTAGGTCACATGGCCAGCCTTGAGCCAGTCATTGTTGCTAAGGGACCAAGTACATTGATGGAGTCAATTTCCTGGAGCTACCTGGACCCACAAATAGAATTTTGGAGACAGATAAAAGAAGGAGGAAATGAACACGAATGCTGGGTAGACATAGAAAAAATGTTCACAACAGCATTTAAGCTTGTATACCCTCCCTCTGTTGAGCCATAAAGGTGGCATATACCCACCACTCATAACCTTTAATGCTCAGTTTGTGGCACCTCAAACTCTAGGCTTGATTTTGGGAATTCAGCCATTGAACTACCTTTTTGACTCTGCTGTCTCCTCCTAACTTATCCTCTGGACAACTTGCTTTGCCCTTTGCCTTAGGACACTACTCTCTACTAGTACTAGTATATGGTGAGTGTTGTGGACAGACTAGGGCACAAAGGCATAAGTACCACACATGATGTTCTAGAACTTTATAGCAATGGATCTCTTAGGTCTTTAACAGAGCTGCTTTTTTCAAAGAGGGCAAAAACCCAATACAGCATTTTCCTAGAGTGCTTTCTAAACTCCAAGGCCATACTTACCCCTTCCCACCGAAGTGGCTCCATTTTTCTCAGTCATAAATGCAGAGAAAGGTGGCTTTCCTTTCTTTTTCTTTTTCCCTCTACACTGATGAGAGGAAGAAATATGCAGGGCTACTACCCAGAGCTGGCAAACTGTGTTGGATGATCACAGAGGAAGGGTAGCTCTGGGAGAGTGGTTGAGGGTAGGTAGCCTGGGTTTCAAGCCCTGGCTGACACTGTTAAGAGGCAGAGTGCCAGAGGGAAGAACACAGACTGTAGTCAGATTGCCCGAGTTTGGATCCTGGCTCTGTTGGTGACAAGCTGTGCCTGGGTTCACCTCCAGCTCTATAGTTCGCTAGATCCAGATCAGGAAGCCGTCACCAAGTCTTGTATTGGTTCAGGCAGCTGTCTTCTGATGTTTCCTCCGGTCATTTGGCCTTTCAGCCAATTTTTTTAGGAGAGTGATGAATGTCACTTGACCTCTTTGGCCTCCACTGTTTCATCTGTAAAATATGGATGAGAATAATGTCCCCATTGTAGGGCTATTGTGAGGATTAAATGAGTTAATGTCCAGTAAACACTTGACATGTCTAGTAAGCACTGACAGTATAATAGTTAGACAAAGCTTGTGGGGTTGCTGTAACTTTAAGACACTGCATATATATTATCAGGCACATAGCAGACACCTGATAAATGTTGGCCATTATTAATAATTATTATGCTGATTGAGCTACTTAATAATAATGTGAGTCATCTGAGCAGAGCTCTATCATTTGTGAAGTGCGTGCTGCCAATATTATCTCCCTTGGACCACACAGCTCCTCAGGATGGGGCTCCTTCTCCTACCTGGGGGGTTTCAGGGAGGGTTGAATGCCTTCCTAGATGTCCTGGCAGCTGGTCACTTTCACGACCAGGCCAGGCCCATGGCAAGGAGCTTCCCAGTCCAGGGCTCATTCCACACCTGCCCCCCCCCCCGCCCCGCCCCTCCTGGAGGCTTGGAGGCCATTTGTCAGCCTCTCTTGAAATGCATGTGTTTCTCATTTGGTAATATCCTGATTGTGCCATTAATCTCCTTTAAGCTTCATGAAAAATACAAAGGGCCAGATCAGGAAATAGTTACCAAGTTCTAATTTTGCATTCAGAGGGTTGTTTCCCAGGGACGTGAAGAGACTGATGTTTCCCAGTTGGCATTTGGCTTCCCCATCTAAGCCAGAGAGAGCTGTCGCCTTCTGAATTATCAACCAGTTTACTGGGCTGCATCTATATTTCGCCTCTAATGTGTCTGCACCTTTTGTCGCTGCTCTGTGTGCATGTGCTCTTCTCCCTAATGGATGTTAGAGGGAGAGCTAAGAAGTTTCTGTTGAGACCTTAGAGCAGCAAGAAGACTCAAACTTCTAGTAACCTCCTTGTGTGTATTCCCGAGTCCCTGACCACAAGCTGTGCTCACTATAGTAAGAACTATGCAGCCATGTTTCCCCCTCCTCCCCACTCTCGGTAGCCACTAACCATGTGTGGCTATTTAAATTTCATTGAAATGACAAGTTCAGCTCCACCATCACTCTGGCCCTTTTTCAAGTGCTCAACAGCCACATGTGGTCAGCAGCACAGCACAGGTAGAGAGCTCCTGGGTAGATGCATAAAGCTGTGCTGGATAGCATTGAGCATAAGGAGAAAGGGAGGGGGACCTGGCACAAGAGTATTAGCATTAGCTAAACAGTACTGCAGACAAACAGATGAAATATTCCTCTTAACCCTGTGCATTTATTTTTCCTGCATTTCCCAACTGCCTGAATACCAGAAGAAATGAGAGACTGTTGTTCCCTGATCTAGCATGGACAGTCAATAAACATAAGATTTTTTATCTTATAAAGAAATATAAATACACATTTTGTTATGTAGTATAGACCTTGGACTTGGATGCCATGTGTTTCTTCCCATTGGTGACTGGCATGGGCATGGCCGGAGAGCCAGTGTACTATCTTGTTTATCTTATAGGGAAAGGGATCTGGGAAGACTATCCACTGACCTTGCCAGGCAGGTCAAACACTGGTCCAACACCTAAATATTCGTGTCCAATCTGTACTTGAACATTTCTGACTGTGGACCACTCTGATGGCAAATTTACTTATGAACGACTCAGCCTACTCATTTGTCTCCCAAAAGCAGGCATCAGAAATGTCTGGAAGGACAGGCTTCCTTTTGATAATGTGAGGATGGTGTTTGCTGTTTGTTTTGTTGCTAAATATCAATAGGTTACTCAATAGTACCAGGGAAATGAACATCATGGCATGAATTATGGACCTCCTGGGGACCCTCCAGTTCTAGTTCTGAAAATGCCTAATTTTAATGAGTTTGCAGAGTTTAATTCACATGTTGAACAGGGTTCTGAATCCTTCTGTCCTTGGGAGTAAGGAAAAGCTGGTTGAATAACAAGAAAGCAACAGGGAGGGTCTGCGGCTGCCCTGAAGTCAGAGATCTGAGTGGCAGAGCTGATGCAGGGAGAGCTGATGTGCCTTGCAAGATGAGTGTATTAAGCAGTGTCCAGAGCCTCCGGTGAGTACCGGATCTTTATGCTCCACATCTCTGTGGCCGGCTTACCAAACAGGCTAGAGTCTGGTGGAGAATATCTGCAGAATTTCCCAGGGACCAGAAGTCTCAGGACAAGAGGACAATCTTCCCCAAATGTCCTTGTAGTCTTGAGTTAATTGTGACTTCCTAGGACTTTGAACCCATGTTCGGGTCATTGTTTTGGTGCCCTTTGACCTTTAGTTCCCTCACAGATCATTGAGATAAAAATTTCTCCTCTCCTGTCATTGACAAAGCTCTTGAAAAATTGGCAATAGCTTAAATACACCACATTAATAAGTATAATAATATCGTTATATTTTCAGCTTTTTGGATAAAGCCCCCAGAGCGTTATCCTAATGGGTTCCAAACTTTCAAATTATTTGTTTAAGTGATACCTTGAATAGGACCCAACATATAATACAGATAAAAGTGGAGTGTGCTTGAAAGAAGAGTGGAACACAGATCACTGAATCTCTGTCCCCAAATCCTCGAGTCGGCCCCAGTCTCCATGAGTGTCCCGGAACATTATCCACTCTGTCCTCACAGGCACCAGCCTGGGTATTGTGTCCACCAGTCATCATGGTGACTCGGTACTGCCCCTGGAATTATGGAGGCAACCTAAGTAAAGAGAGTGGCCCTCATACTGCTTGGCCCAATTCAAGGAGGATTTGTAGTGACAGGAACACAGAGCAAGGGACTTTCCAAGGTCATGGGTGGGGTGGGTATTGGATTCTTCCCAGGTCCTTTTCTAGAGTAGAGCACATCCTAGTAGAACTTGTCTCTCGGTTTCCAGGCAGTCAGAGTTCTTGAGCACTGGCCTCCACGTCACCTGTCTTCAAAGTGGCTTGTGCTCCCCTCGGGGATTCTGCCGTGAAGACCCTTAGGAGACCTCCAGCCTACCTAGAACTCAAGGCTACTCTGGTTTGCTCTGCAAACTCAGGTATGAGCAGCTGGAAGCACCAGCTGTGTTCTTGGTTTCAGGTTCATGGGACTCATCTTGCTCGTTCGGCCTCTCACCCTGTCACCTGAAATAAAAGACTGCACTTACAGCGTCAGCGAATGCATTCGGTTCCTGCCCAAGGATGAGTGCACAGTTGTCCTGCAGGACTCCTGACCCAGTGGTGTGCCATGTGCCCAGTGCCTTAGTGTTCTTGTCAGTGAAATGGGTGCATAAGTAAATCTATGTAAAAACTCACTGGAAGATTAAAGCTCTTTAACCTTTTTGCTTAACAGCAAAATTTCCCAAATAAATGTTGATTGTAGGCTCAGAGAGTTGGAATGGCTGGCCTCTATTTCAGGGAAAGTTACTGCTGCACTCAATAAAATGTCATCACTGTTTCCGAAATCAAAGAATCCAGAGCTGCAGCTTCTTGTCTAACCCTTGCTAATGATTTTCAGATGGACTCTGTATGCACAAGAACTGCTAATCAGGTTCTCATAGGGGAAAGCAGATGATGGGGGGAGGGGAGGAGCTGAGCTAATTTTCTGAACTCTGTTTCCCTGCTGACTCACCTAGTGGGCAGGGAGCCACCATCTGAGTTTCCCTAGCCCCCTGCAGATGGGGGTGATGGTTACTTGGGCCCAGTCCCTGGGAGGATAGGGGAGAATTCCAAGGATTGCATTAAGAAAGTGAGTCGTAGAGCAAAGAAACTGCTCCTCAAAGGCCAATACCGTCTTAGTAACCTTACGAAACCTCTTCCCGGTTTTAGAATTAGCTCCAAGGCATTTGGCACCAGATTTCGGATTTGCAGAAAGAGCAAGCAAGAGTGAGGGAGACGCTGCTTTTGTGTGGAATTCCAGGGCCTTCCTCTGTGAGGCCACGATGCAGAGAGACACTCCCGAGCACCGTGGCAGCCTATTCGTGGGATGGCAGCACTTAATTTGGTTTAATTGTGGCAGTTTCTAGGAGTCACTGGGAAATTCAGCAGCTAATGAACGTGCTCCTGTTCTGTCAGATCCCTACAGGAACATTCAATATTCTCTTTTGCACACTTAATCAGCTATAGAGGAATATGTTTCCGGAGCCTGCTGAGGATAAGAGCAGGGATGGAAAAACCTCCTTCTTTCCCACCAGAGGGATCCCAACAGCCCAGGTGAATGTCACACCCATGTTAAAAAGGCTGTTGGTTCTCATCAGACTCTCACGAGGGAGTCTACTTCCCGGCACCATGCCGGGCTGACCTTTTTTCCCTGGTCTCAACCCTCTAGGGGGCCTCTGTGGGCCTGTCCTTCAGACCGTGGCTTGTGGGTGGCCAAGTCTGCAGGCAGACTCACCTCTGCAGATATGGACCAGAGGACTGAAGACAGGATGAAGAGCATTGGCTACTTGCTTCCCCTTCTCTGTCCTCTTGCTTATACTGAATGTTCCCAGCAGCCCAAGGGAGGCTGTCGTATGTAGAGGAAATGACTCAGTGATGGTATTTATGACAAGATATTTCAGGATATACCGGGGCCCCTGGAGTTCGGGGAAGGCTGCATACTATCTCCCTCTTGATGTTTTCCAAGCACATTTCCCTATTGAAGTCCTGAAGGAACATGATCTGGCAAACTCACCTCTGTTTATCCCAGTGGTTCCCAGTGAGACCTGGATGCTGGCGACCTGCATAGTGCAGTGTAGGTGCGTTACTCACCGGGGGGCCAGCTCCAGGGATAATAGAAGTACCTACTTCATAACGGTTCCTGAAAGGTTATATGTCCTGTATGCGTTAGCTATGATTATTATTACCACTAAATATTCATCACTGACAGCTTCTATCATGGTGCCAAGGGTTGTTAATGGCCTCTCTCGGTGTTGTGGGGCATGGTTGGTATGAGGATCTCACCTTGTGTAAAAGATTGCAAAGCATCCTTGTTTTATTTAAGCTTCACAGCAGACCCACAAGGAGATTGTAGTGGTCCCTGCTTTATGGTGGAGGAAGGAGAGCATACCTAAGGGGTAAAGAGACTTGTCCTAAGTCACACAGCACCAAGAGGACTCAAAGCCAGGCCTGTGTCACCACACCCATGCTCTGGATCTGTAGAGCTGTGTGTCAACCAGCTCCTGATGGGGATCTGAGACATGAGCGTGCTCTGTAGGAAGACACCCTCTCCATGGACGCTGGGTTCAAATCCTAACTCTACTCCTCCCTAGCTGCCTGTCTTTGTGTGGGTTGCTTGACTTCTGTGGGCTTCAGTCTTCTCTGGGATAAAATAGAGATGGTAATAGCCATGTCTTATGGGTGCAGTGGGGCTAATGACAATGTACGCGAGGGTCAAGCACAAGGCCTGTCGTATAAATAGTGCTCAGTAAATCTCAACTGATAGTGATGCTGTGTCAGGCTTTGTAGTAGGCTGCTTTACATGTGTGATCTCTTGTTTCCTTATAGTACTACTGGGAGATCTACAGTTTCCATTTTTCAGATGGGGAAATTGAGACTCTGCAATTCAGTGACTTATCCAAGGTCTTAAAGCTACAGATTGTAAAGTTGAGGTTCAAACCTTGGCAGCCTTGCCCCTTAGAAATACCTTTCTCATCTCTCTCCTGCAAAGCCACGTGCTAAGTAGGATGCATGCAGGGTTTGGGCATGGGTATGTTCCTTGGTCAGCAGGGAGTCCAGCAGAGGGCATTTTAGTCATATGTGGGGTAGTTCTGTCATTCGGACTGGGGGACACTGGTTATGAACCAGGAGAGCAAGGCATACATTTACTGTTGATCTTTCAGGAGGGATGCACCAACGTGTCTTGGGTGTAGCAGTTCCATCAGATATGATAACCCATTTGTACAGACATGTGTGGCTGGGGTTAGAGCTTGTGCCAAGGGAGTGACCAATGAGTCTGTACCCATGGAACAGTCCGGGTGCCCAGAGAGACACTTTTCTGCAAGATGACCTGAAGAAGCGCCCAGCCAGTCTTCCAGCTGGCCGGGTAGAAACTCCATGCACTGCAGGATGACAGAGGGTTGGAGTGCTTTCCTAATCTCAGTTCTCCAGACAGACTCTAATTAACACATTCAAAACTGTGGACGCCCTTCAGCCTGAGGGACAAGAGAAAAAAATTGCCGGGAGGAACCAGATGCAGGGTGCTAGGATGGGGGCAGGGAAGGAAAGCAAGGGAGAGCCACGTTTGCTTCCAGGCTGTTCCTACTGAGCTGGCTTTCAGAGTCCGAGGAAGGACTGGGCGGGTTGTTAAAGGAGTATTGATTTGGATGTGCTGAGCAGTTAGGATGTGTTTGCTTCCCTGTCGTGAAAGCTCACTTGGTTTGCATGATTGGGTTTTGAATTGCTCAGCGGTCCCTCACTGGTGCTGGCCCGAGTCTGTGAAGTCTCAGGCTGCAGCCTTCTTGCATGCCAGGGTGGGTCATGTGGAATAGCAAGTTTTACTGCTCAATTTAAGCACTTTTCCCAGAATAGCCCTATTTTATCTTCCTTGGCTCAGGAGCCTGCAAGCATCCCTGCTGGGGAGGGGAAAACATATCCAAGGTTGGTCAATCCATGACTGAGTCCAAGATTTGGGTCCAGGGGGATGAAGCCAAGTTGCAGCTGGGCTGTGGTGCGGATGGGGATGAAGGTGAAGCCAGTCAGGGAGGGAGTGGATCCTTCATTCATCTATCCAGTCAGCACTCACTGAGCCCCCGCTGGGTGCCAGGAGTGGTTCAGGGCCTGGGCATAGAGCATGAGGTCAGGCAGAACCATGCAATCACGTCATGTCACAGACAGTGAGCTACTGGGGCAGTGTGGGCGAGGAGGCGGTACTTGATGGAGAGTCAGCGACCGTGTTCTATGGTGAAGCTTCCATATTAACACACTTGGTTGTTCTCCCCTCTCAGAGCCAGTTTAGGAGGAAAAGCAGTTTACTTTCTCTCTCTCCTCCCTCCCATCCTGGCAGTTGGTGCTCCAGGCTATTTATTATATGTTCCTTTGGGTGGAAGGTTGGACACAGGCATGCAATCTGTAACTTCTCTCTGGGATTCAGTTTTTGGATGGAGGGACGGGGATCCTCGGGCCCCGCTCCTGCCAGCCACTGGCTTCTCAGGGGAAGCACCTCCTCTGGAATCTTTGTGCCTATTTGTTCTGAAGGAGCTGGGTCCATGAGTTCAGGTCTGGCTGGCACCGTCTGCCATGGGAGCTGGGAGGCCTGAGCTGGGCAGTGAGATGCCAGGGAGAGCAGGTGGATGTGGGGTTCACCTGAATGGTGTGAGTAGAGCATTTAGGACCATGCCTGACCCAGGGGATCCAGCAAAAGCTGGAAACACATAACTGTGGGAAGGAGAGAGGAAGGCAGCCATTCATTTAATATTCATTCATTCAATCTACAAATATTCCTTAAATACAGAAGTAAAAAGAACATGGATTCTGGAGCCAGACTGCCTGTGTTCAAATGCTGGCTATTCTATTTACTACCTTTGTATCCTTAGGCAAGTTAATTATTGTTCATGCCCCACTTTCTTCACTTGTAAACAGGAATAACCGGAAACAGAACGTGGATGTTCTGTGAGGACTAAGAAAGACTAAGAGCTTCATGTGGTCATTGTAAGTCTATTTTTGTTCATTGATTCAAGGCTCTTCATTGTCTGATGTCAGGATCTAGCCAGTGGCGTCAGGCAGGGTCCCCCGATTTACCCAGCTTTACCCATTTCAGTGGAAGAGTCAGATGATCAAAAAAGCCAATACACTGATAAATGATATATTTTAAGACAGCAATAAGTGCTAAGAAGGGAACAAGAGAGAATACGAGGAAGTGAGTGTTAGGTGAGGACCAATAATACAATAGAGGGACAAGGGAGAGGGAAAACAGGCACTCCACATAAAAATGGATCTGAAACAAACAAGTCTTTGGAATTTACCAAAAAAAGAAAGAAGAAAAGAGGGAGAGAGAAAGCACTCTATGTTTCTGAGAGAGGCAAGCAGGATGCGCAGCCAAAAATAAGTACTTAAATAAAGATTGACTCTGCGCCAAACAAGCTTCAAGATAATTATTTTTCCCGGTAGTGAATGATTATGGCTCACAAATGAATTCATCTTTTGATGTTTTCAGCACCAAAGGTCCTTGATGGATGGATTAATCCTCCTTTTCACCTGACTTCTTTCGCGATCCCCTCACCTCGTTGAATTGAAATTAAAGAGCTATTCATTTGGAAAAACCTATTAACTCTCTGCTCCTCGAGGCTCACTGGCCTCTTGGCCTGACAGGGCTCCACCTCCAGGGCTTGTGCCCTCATGTGGTTCTGCCGTCTCCACTAGTGTCCCCTTGGGGCTGAGACTCACCAAATATTCCACTTGCCTGTACGTTTCTGGCTCTTGTGGTTTGGCAGGATATGGGACGAGGATATGGGCATCACTCTGGGCTGAGGCAGGTAATCCTTTCCCTAGGATGGCACCCAGGAAGACTGGGTACTTTTGAGGGCGCTGGGCAAGGCAGCAGAGCCCTGGTCAGTCTGGGCCCTGGAATGGGTGGGCCAGTCCCACGCCCACCCCCCCTTTGTCTTCCTGGGTCTCTTCCGATTTCTCGAGGGTCGCGGGACTGCTTACTCTCTATATATTCTATAGGCAGCTGAAAGCCACATGAACTCTTCAGCCTTGGCTAGGCCTGCTTCTATTAAAATTCACTTTTCCCTCTAAGTGCCTCTTCCTGCCCTAGTCACTCTGACTTCCATCCCTGCTTTGATTTCTTTATCACAGTTGCCATTCTGTGACATGATGCTGCTTATCTGTTTATACAGTATCTGTGTTCTCTTACTGGACTATGTTCTCCCATCTGTTTAAGCTCCACTGCAACCTCAGTGCCTGGAACAGTTCCTGGTCCAGAGAAGATGCCTGATAAGAATGTGAGTGAATGAATGCCAGGTGCCAGGAGGCACCTCCCCTGCTACCCAGTCATGTTTCCCATCCCCCTGGCCCCACTTCAGGGCTTGGCTGAAGAGTCGATTCACTGAGGCAGTGGAATGTATGGTTCGGGCAGAGGACTCCTGAGCCAGAGTGCATGGATTTAAATACAAGATACCACACGTGTGAACCTGGACAGGTGTATCTGCGCCTCCACTTCTTCATCTGTAAAACCCACACAGTAGCAGTATCTATCACATAGGATTGTTGTTCAGATGAAGTGAGTTATTAGATGTAAAACACTTAGAAAAGTGCCTGGCTCCTAGTAAGGGGCATGTGAGAAACCCCGTTGTTATCCATTGTAAGGGAGGATAACAACGCTTTTCAGTAACCTGCAGCCCTGGCCTCACTGCTCAGCTGGGGTCCTCCCGAGGTCCATTCAGCCAGAAGGTGCAGCCACTCCATACTGCAGCCCTATGTCCAGGAGGCAGAAATGGGCTCAGTCTAGAAGAGGTGTCCCCAAGAAGAGCTGCCGGTTTAGAGGAGACCAGATGGTCCTCTTCTCAAGGTTGAAGCTCTCTGAGGTCACGAGGCCCCTCCCCTGGCTCTGTCCTGTCCTCAGCCCTCTGCACATTTCCATAATGTCATTCCACACTGATGTCTGCTGGCCAGATGAGTGACACTTCCCAGCGATGGGGCTGTGCTCTGCTCCTCTGGGCACGGAGGGCTTGTTCAATTATGTGCCACCTCTGTGATGGGCCAGTCACAGGCGCACACATTAGCTTCTGATTATGCCCTTGTTGAGTTTCTCTTGACAAGAAGAAAATGAATTTTCCTCGTGTCACCTCTGTCGTTTGCAAGCGGTCCTACTTCTGTGATAATAGCACCTTTCACACTTGGTGAGTCCGAGGAGGACATGTTGGCTAGGTGGCCACTCCTCAGTGGTCTGCTCAGGCCCGGAGGAGGTTGGAGCTGGTTCCTCAGGGGATGTTTGCTTGCGGCTGGTCCCCAGGCTTGTAGGGAGCTGGCACTGCAGTGAGCAGAACCCTGAACTCACAATCTTCAGACCTTGGAGCACTCCGGCCACTGAATCAAGTCCTAGCCTCTTCCTGAGCCTTCACTTCCATTTGTAAAGGGGGGTAATAGTGATAGAAGTTACCCCAGGCCGCTGGTGTGAGAGCAAATGACCTAATCTATGTAAAGCGCTTACAGCGGTGCTTGGCATATAGTAAATGCTATGTAGATATTTTTAATTAAAAATTAATTTAAAAATATTTTGCTCTTGTTATTGTTGATGCGCTTATGGAAGAGGCAGACACCAGCTTTCAAACATGCCTCTGCCATTTAGTAGCTGTGCGACCTCGGACATGTCCCCTGTGGGCCTTCGTCCCTGGTTGTGAATGAGAAAAGGGTAGTGGTCTCTCAGGATGCTGGGAGGATTTCATGGCTGGTACCTGAAAAGCATGTAGAACCAATAGTGCCTGCACAGATGCCTGCTGAGTGAACATTAGCCCTTGCTCATTACTAAAGCTGAGTTGCCTCCTTCACCAAAGGGAGAAGTTGGGGTGTTGTGGAAGCCTAGAGAGGCAAGTGGGAGAGGGGCCCCTGCATGGTGGGGGACTTGTGTACACAGGCACTGCTTTCCATCTGGACAGTCAGCTGGTAAATGCAGCCATGGAGGCAGCATGAGTCTTGGTGAAGAGGCATTAAAACCCCTGACTCTTCAGCACCCTGTCCCTGACACCCCTTCCCACCAGTCTCCTTTATAGTCACCATGGAACACAAGGGAGTCTGGGGGGCTCATCTTTTTTTTTTTTTTTTTTTTTTATTTTATTTTAAATAATGACTTTAGTTCTTTTTTTTTTTTTTTTTTTTTTTTTTTTTTTTTTTTAGTTTTTTTTTTGCCCCCTCCCTCCCTCCCCCATATCCCCTCCCTCCCCATAGTTTTATGTCCATTGGTTGTACTTATATGCATGTATACAAGTCCTTCGGTTGATCTGTTATCTCCCCCAGATCCTCCTCCCCTCCCCGCTGTAATTTGACAATCTGCTTGTTGCTTTACTGTCTCTATATCTATCTTTTGGTTCATCAGTTTATAATGCTCTTTATTATCCACAAATGAGTGAGGTCATGTGGTGTTTCTCTTTCATTGATTGGCTTATTTCACTCAGCATGATGTTCTCCAATTCCATCCAGGTTGCTGCAAATGATGAGAATTCCTTCTTCTTTATGGCAGCATAGTATTCCATTGTGTAGATGTACCATAGTTTTTGGATCCAATCATCTGCTGACGGGCACCTAGGCTGTTTCCAAATTCTGGCTATTGTAGATTGTGCTGCTATGAACATAGGGGTGCATATATCCTTTCTGATTGGTGTTTCTAGTTTCTTGGGATATATTCCTAGGAGTGGGATTACTGGATCAAATGGGAGTTCCATTTTCAGTTTTTTGAGGAAACTCCACACTGTTCTCCACAGTGGTTGCACCAGTCTGCATTCCCACCAGCAGTGCACGAGGGTTCCTTTTTCTCCGCAACCTCGCCAACACTTGTCGTTTGTCGATTTGTTGATGTTGGCCATTCTGACAGGTGTGAGATGGTACCGCATTGTTGTTTTGATTTGCATCTCTCGTATAATTAGTGACTTTGAGCATGTTTTCATGTGCCTTTTGGCCTTCCTTCTGTCTTCTTTTGAAAATATTCTATTTAGGTCCCTTGCCCATTTCTTAATTGGATCATTCATCTTCCTTTTATTTAGTTGTATCAGCTGTCTGTAGATGTTAGAGATTAAACCTTTATCAGTGGTGTTATTTGCAAATATGTTCTCCCACACAGTGGGCTTTCTTGTTGTTTTTGGGGGGCTCATCTTAAAAGAACCATTACTGAAAAGCTGGGGAAAGGCTTTCCTTTGACCTGAGACAGGACAGATTCCATCAGCCTGTCTTCTAAAAAATGAACAAGCCAACCTTTCCCCATCCATGTCCTTGGAGTTATTTGTTGCATGATTTTTAAAGTCCACACATTTTCTGTCCCCATTGAATTCCCAGTGACAGGGCAGTGGCAGCTTGCCTGGGAGAGCCCTCTGTGCACTGGGCTGTGAGGCCCCTGAAAGCTCGCTCTGGCATTTTGATCTGATCGGAGGTGCAGGGGCTGAGCAAGGCACAATCTCTGGGTCCTTTCTTGACCTTCAGGGCTATCCTTAATGGGCCTCTCAGGACACCAGTCACATCTGGGAAGCTCTAGTCTCTGCAATTGGGGCTCAAGGTTCATGGATTCTACTCGCCCTCTGAGTCCACAGCCTCAGTAAACCTGGTAGCTGCAGCAAGAACCTCTATTTTCAGAGGACCCTGGGCCCGTGTTCGGAGATCGAGACTAGGTCTGCAATGGAGATCTTCAGAAACTTGAGCAGGCTGGGCATATTTCTATGTCCCTCCACAGGGGCAATAAATGGGAGTAAGTCTGAGGGAGGAGAAGTCAGAGATACCGACAGGGAGATGAAGAGGAGGGAATCAGAGTGAGACCAGAAACGAGAAAACTCTTCGAAAAAGAGCTGAAAATGAGACACAGAAACTCATAATTATGCAGACTCACAAAGGGAGGATAGAAATCATCATGATAGGGATCAAGTACTGACATACTGACAACATAGTATGTACTGGGCACAGAGAGCACTTTGTGTATTATATTTCATTTTATACTCTGATGTAAGCACCCGTTTTAACTTCATTTTATAGTAAAAAAAATAAAAGGACATTAAAGAAGGTCAGGTATCTTATCTAAGGTTACACAGATTTTGGAGGGGGATGGGGAGTCAGGATTAGAACCTAGGCCCACTTAACTGCAGAGGCAACATGAACTCAGGAGTGTGAGTCAATGTGGCAAAGTCTCCCTGACATCTCCCTACCCCCCTGCATGCCCAGACTTTGAGAAGCATAAGGCATCCTTTCTTTTGTAGTAGAGATGTGTTTGTAACGAGGGAGGGCAGATTGGTGAGTAGTATTTATGCATTTTACCCTTGATCCCTATGTTACTTAGGATGCTTTAGGTAACAACAGAGAAAAGCATTTTTTCTACACAAAAAGAAGTCTAGACATAGATAGTTGCTGGTGCTAGTTCAGCTGCTATGTCATGTCAAGGTCGACCTCTCTAGGATGTTAAGATTCTCTTGACTTTGCCTTCATGGTTGTAAGACAGATAGGAAGCTTCAGAGTTTATATTTTAAGGTAGGAAGAAAAGAGGAGGGCCATTTCAAGTTAAGCTATTTCCCCCTCCTTCTTATCAAGCTTTGTACCATGCACAGTATTTGACATGCCCATCTATAGCTGCAAGAGAGGCGAGAAGGTGATTATTCTCCCTGGTGTGTGTGTGTGGCGGGGGGGGGGGGGGGGGGCTCATTTAGTTCTCATGGAAGTTGCAGGCAAGCCTTGACTTGCACCATTCTGAATGGAGTTAGGGGGCGATGGATGGAGGCTGGGTACTTGGCTCAGCTCCTTCCTGCCTTGCTGCCACTGGAGACGGCTATGGCACAATCTGTTGTGTCTGGAAAACCGAGACTGGTGTCTCTCAGCTCTCCAAGTGCCTGCTTTCTCTGCCACCAGCTGCACCACTCCATCCCAGGAGAGGCAGCAGATTAGATCAGGGAAGAGGCCGGGAAGGGAGTTTAGGAAGAATGAATGTGGATTTGACAGAATTTTTGAAAATATCATATTATTGATTTGGAAGAGACAGAAGAGGAAATGTAAGAGATCAGTGATAAGAGGCTCAGCTGAGATGGGCAGGCGAGAGGCCACATGTTTATTTGATTGATAGTAACATCAGACAAGTGTTTCTCAACCAATTCATTACTGCCTGCCTACAGAGACTTGTAAAAAATCCCTTTTCCCTAATCATCCCCCCCCAGTGAAATTTCAGAATCTTGGATATACTGTATACATGTTTATGTACTGTATGCGCACCCATGCTCATACATAAAGGAAGTAGGGCTTTTTGCCCAATACTAATTTTGCCTCCTTGGAGGAGGTGCCACCACCATTGACAATACATGCATTAGACAGGTCTCTGGGAGAGGGGAAGGAACATATCTGAGCTTCCTGAGGAGGGGAAGAGCTAGCTCCACCCCCTAAGCTTAGAGCTTCTTGTAGTGGAGGAGAGCCGGGGGAGTCTCACAATTCTCCAGCACCTGTTCTATGCCACGCACCAAGCAGCCGCTCTGCATACATTGTCTCACCTGATGGGCGGTCGGACCTGGGAGGCATCAAGGTTCAGAAGTTCACTCCTCCTTTGAAGAGGCCACACTTGCCCAGATGAACAAGGTAACACGATTCCTGTGACAGGGTCCACCTGTGTGTCAAATGGGTTCAGAGTTGGTAGCATGAACTGAATAGAATGGGCTGGAGCCCCTGGTGGCACTTTCTAGAGGAGATGGATGGGAACAGGCTTGAAGACCCAGAAATGAGAGGGGAACAGTTCAGGCAGTGGGGACAGTAGGGGCTTAGGAGGCTCAGGGCCTGTGTGAATCTGGGAGCAGAGGGAGACCAAGGGGGAGCCATCTAGGAAATGACAAGAAGCCACGGGAGGTCTGGTTCTCTTAGGGGCTCTGACCAGGAGGTATTGAGCCAGGGATCAAGCTCCTATAGTCAGCGCAAGTGCCATGAGGCCCAAGGGCATTTTCTTCACAGGCTGTGGCAGGAGAAGGAGGCATAAAAGGCAGGAACCTGGGTTCATAACTCAGGGGCTTTGGGAAAGTAAGTGTTCTTTTCAGAGTCCTGGTGCAGGAAATCTCTGAGAGGAATGAGCCAAGCATGTCTCCAAAGAGAGACTAGAATCTCCTTTCCCTTTCACTCCAAAGGCCATTCCAGCCCCCCTTCCCCTTGCAGGCACTTTCCAGCACTTCTGCAGACTTGACTGTATCAAAGAGGATGGGCTTCAGGAACAAATACGCCCAGTCTCTGTAGGGCAGTGCTACGAAGGTGTGTTTCCCACTCACGCTTCATGTCTTCCTGCTCCTCATGCCTCGCTTTGGAGCCTATATTCCCTCAGAACCTTCATTCTCACTTGTGCTTCCCCTGCTGCTGAGGAGGAAGGGACACGGGAAATTGTGCATGGCTCTCAAAGGTTCATGCCACCTCTTCAGGCATTTCATTGGCCACTGTAAGTCACATGGCTTAGCCTGGCTGCCAATGGAGAGGGAACTGGCCATTGCCCGGATGTGAAGAGCACAATGGCAGTAATGCAGAATGAAAATATTAAGTTGATTTTCAAGGTCAGCTAGAAAAGTGTTTCCCCCTCTGTTCTCTCTGTGTAGCACTCAAATTATCTATTAGCGCTCATATTATGTGTTTGATAAATACGTATTTGTTGCTCTAAGGTCACTACTCCTAAGGGCAAGGAGAGACCCACAGATACCTACTGAAGAATTGCACACTGTCTGTCAAGCATGGGGCTGCTACACAGAACCAAATTTCAGTTTCTCCCTGGCAGGTCTAGTGAAGGTGCCCGATGAGTTGGCTCTGACTTCCGGAGCATCCTGGGCATGCCTTTATCCTGGCACTGGCTAGTTCAATGGTGTGGTGATGTACTCTCTAAGTTAGCAATAGGAAGTGTGATGGAGGGAACTTCCAGAAGGAGGTGGATCTGAACCAGTGACCCAGCACAGGTCCCATGCAAGGCAGGTATGGGATGGTTCCTTAGTTTTCACAGTACTTGGCTTTTGACAGTGGTTCTTTTGTCTCCATATCCCACTTGTTCATTTAGGTAGGACAGTGTTGGTCCTGTTTGACAGATGGATAGATAGTCTTGGAGTTGGCTCGTCCACCTGGCCAGCTTAGTTCCTTGAGAATGAGAGCTCCTCTCTCGTGCCAGTTGACCTGCCAGATTCAGGCTTCCCATCACTCAGTTCCCAACGCCATCAATCAAATGTTCTCAAATTGGTGGAGCTTAAAAATGACAGCCATTTGAAATTGAGTAGAATTCAGTGTTATTAAAATAGCATTCTAAATTTTAATCTTGTGCATTGACTTTTTAATAGCTTCTACTTTCCCTGAAAATTATGAGACATGCTCACAGACATTCAATTTAAATACTGTCAGGCAAGACTGATTTCTCTTCTAGGATGTACCAAGATGGCTCATAATCGACTCGAGAAGAGACTAACCTCTCCAGAACTCGAGAAAAGCCGCGACCGCGCCGCTCATAGCCCTCCGCTCACATCTCTCTCCTCTCCTCTCCTCTCCTGCCTGCTCTCCTCTTCCTGCTCTCGCTCTCTTCTCTCTCTTCGTTCACCTCTCTCTCTCTCCTCTCTCGCTCTCTCTCTCTCTCTCTCTCTTCCTCCCTCCCTACCTCCCTCCCTCCCTCTCTGTCTCCCTCCTCCCTCCCTCCCTCCCTCCCTCCCTCCCTCCCTCCCTCCCTCCCCTCTCTCTCATTCTCTTTTCCTTTTAAGTGCTGAGTTAATTTTTTACTAATTGGTGATTTTACAGGGTAATAGCTCTAAGAAAGAGAGCAAATCTTTGTTTATGCCCCTTTTATTTTTTTCTTGTATTCTTTGGCCTTCTTTCCAGTGTTTCCATTGATGAGGGAAGACAGGAAGTTAGATGATAGTTACCTTTTCTGGGGAAGTTTTTTCCCATTATCACCTCATTCTCATAACTCCCAAATAAGTTTTGTGATCAGTATTGGTTCCCTTCCCTTGTGCTCTTTCAATAATTCTCTTCAGTTCTTATGAAAGTCTCCCAGGAAATGCTAGCCCTTTGTGAAGGATACATTTCCCTCCTTGATTCATCCACTATCATTTTTCTTTCCCAGCTCTCTCCTGAGCTCCTACCTTCCTGGTTATCTGCATTCTCTCATTATCATTTCAGTATTTATCCATGAACCAAGATTGGGGTGCAGGATTCATAATGAGGGAGGCACAAGGGTTGATTAGGAGGGATGCATGTGGGATTTAAAGTTAGACCAGGTTTGAATTTCTTTCTTTGCCAGTTGCTAATTGTGTGACCCTGAAAAAGCCATTTGGCCTTCGAAGCCTCTGTTTCCTCACCTGTAAAGTGGGGTTGGCGAGGAATAGACCAGTGAGGAAATGAACATGCAGCTCAATGCTCAGCACTGAGGACAGCAGCCTCTGTAGTAACAGGTCATTCTTTCCTCTCCCCACCTGACACTGCAGTTTGCAGTTCTAGACACACATGAGAACCACCTAGAAGCCATTGAAAGGTGCCATAATCCCCTTTATTCTATACCAGATTCTGGGGGAGTATACTAGTGGCTTTATTCTATACCAGATTCTGGGGGAGTATGCTAGTGGCATCTTTCCTTTGCCAAGTTCCCAGGTAAGTGACGCGCACAAGGGCTGGGAACAACTCTGAGTCCCCAGGGTTGCCTAAGGCCAGAATATACTTTGCTTTTGAGATCAGAGGAGTCTTATTTTAGCGCTCATGGGCAAAGACCCAGATCTCTCCTTAGTAGAATGGGGTTGGACCTTTTCCCACTATGCCTAAAAGAATAAGGCACTACTCATTCCTGCTACCATCACCCTGGCTTCCAAGGGGAAGATATAAGGAGGGGAGGAAAGAAGAGGAGGAAAGGAAGGAGGAGGGATGACTTTCATGGAGCCTTCTCCAGACTTTGTTGCCCAGCAAGGTACTTCTCTCCTCTGTTCTCTGAAAGCCCTTTGGCATAATCTTGAATTGCCCAATATGGTGACCACTAGCCACATATGGCTACTAGACACTTGAACTATGGCTGGTCTGAATTGAGATATGCTTTGTCATGTACATAGGCAAGGGCTAAGTATAAAAAATGAATGCAAAATATTCCATTGGTAAAATTTAAAAAAATATTGGGTACATATTGAAATGACAATGTCTTGGATATATTGGTTTGTGCAAAATATTACTAAAGTTAATTTCACCTGCTTCTTTTTAATTTCAATGTGGCTAGGAGAAAAATTTCAGTTGTCTAGGTAGCATGCATTATTACATTTCTATCAGACATCACTGGTTTAACCTGGCAATAGACACAGTCTATGTTTCATATGTGAGTGTATCTGAATGCTCCCATCAGACAGGCAGTGTGAGGACAGGCACCTCAGCATCCTATTGGTTTTATGCTCCCAAACACATATTATCAAAGTCCATGGTATTCAGCAGGCAGTGGTAAATGTTTCCTATCTTTGTTGTTGATGGTGGTGATGAAGAAAATGATGAAGAAGTAATGAAGGCCAAATATTATTTTGGGGCCAGATTGCAAAGATTTTTTGAGAAACCAGGGACAATGATATGTTAATAATCTTAGAATAAGGATCCTTAAATACATCATAATTGCTTGAGTAATTTAAACTGTAAAGATCCTTGGTATGTAGAACAGAAATATCTTCAGTCATTTGTATTTAGAGAAAGAGCAATTTTTTAAGAGTCTTACGATCAAGACGTTCAAAATGTTTAGTGAGCTGTTTCCACAGACCAGTACTGAATGGAATGAGGCCACAGCAGTGAATGAAAGAGCTAAAAATCTCTACAATTTGGACCTTGCACAGTGTGTGAAAGGCTCATCCAATCAGGCTCATGGCTCAGTGAGTCTAGTGTCTCTCTGTGTTTGTCTGAAATTCGGAAGCTGGGATGAGGCTGATTAAACCACTTGCTTCTGAGAATCCTGCGCTCCTGTGGTTTCCACTTCCCTCCTTTCAATCCCTAACATCTTCTTCTGCCCTCCTTGCTGCTGTCCCACAGCTGTGTTCAGTTTGCTGTTGTTCCCAACCTGGCTCTGCCTGGTGACCTCACGAATCCCCATTGTCCCATATCCGGTGCTCTGGGAAGTGAAGCAGATGGCAGGGCAGGCCAATCTGCCACCTGGGGAAGCAGGTGGAGGGGCTGCTAGGGTTACAGTAGCAGGTGGGGAGGTGGGGTTCAGGGCTGAGCCTGCAGGAGACACCCAATCATCCACCACCCTGGGCAGAACTGTGTGTCTGGAACCAGCACCTCCAGCAGAAGGTGGCGGCAGCTGGGGAGGCTCCAGCTCCTGAGTGGGTGACTGGGAGTTGCTCCATTTGCAGGCTGTCCCTCGCTGCTCACCACCTCACATCTTTGCAGTGGCTTCCCTGAGATCCCCAGGTTCTGTGAAAATGGTTTTTGTCCAAGTGTTTCCTTTACCCAGGACACTTCCCCTCGTTTCCCCTCTCCTCCTTTGGCCAGCTCCTCTGTACCTGTTAGGTCTCAGCTTTGGGCTGCAGGTCCAGAGTTCAGGGAAAGCCCTCCTCTGTGCTCCCCAGCCCCAAGCACTTGGCCTGACACTGCTTTGTCATTGTCTCTGTACTCTGTCTCCCACACTGGTGGCTTGTTCCTCGTGGTATTTTTAGGGCCCTGGTACTGTGAATAGTTGTAGCCTTGAGTGGATTAATTGGAGTAATTAACAGACATCTCTTGATTATTCAGTTATTGAAAGGAAGTAGCAGGCTGGAACAGAAGAGCAGATAATCCAAAGTTAATTCTTTAAGACTCTGCAGTGTTCCATAGGATGACTTTGTGGAAGGGGGGCAGCTTATCTTTTTTATTGTTGCCATATTTATTAAATAAAAATGAGGATTTAGTTGGTGCTTGAATATCAATGATTATAAAGTGCCCTTCACTGCATACCTCTTCAGCATTGTTTCATCCTTATTGGTTCTTGCTAGCCAAGATGGGAAGGATTGTTTATGGAAATGGATTGTTTCATTGATCCATTGTTACCACGATGACATCTATCATAAAGCTCTATTGTATAAATTGAATGTAAGGATGAGCAGGGTTTTCTAAGATATTAGCTATTACATCCCTCATGCTCAGACCTGCTGCCAGTCAGAGTCAGGAGCTGGGAGTATGTCAAGTGGGTTGGGTCAGGCCAATATAGGATTGAAAAGTTTCCTAGATAAGCCACGTATGATAACTGAACTCTCAGTCATTCAGGCATATGACTTATGGATACATCAGAGCGGGTGGAGGGAAGGAGATAGTGGGACAATGGCATTTGTTTGAAGCCAGTGTATGCTACTCCTCCCTTAGTATAGATCCCATGTGGCTTTACACATTGGCGAGAGGACTGGGCTGTCCTGACAGTGGCAATGATGACAATAGTGTCCTCTTATTTAATCCCACCTCTGTGCCAGACAGCAGACTCAGTTCTTTGCCCATATTATTGTTCACCCTCCAGCATCCTGAATGGAAGGTACTATTTCCACTTGATAGATGAGAGACTGAGTCCTCACAGGTTAAGTCACTTTCTCAAAGTCATGCAGCTAGTAAGTATTGGAACTGGGATTCAAACAGAGTTCTCCCTGGCTGCTATCCATGCTTTCCCCACTAAACCTTCCTGCCAATGAGCCAGCCTGGGCTGCCCCGGATTTGGCATTCATTGTGTAGCTTTGGCATTCCTTGGTAGCTGCATGACTTTTAGAAAGTCACATCAATCTCTGGGCCTCAACGGCCTTTTCTGTATAATGGGGATGCCACTAACTGCCTGCTTTGGAGGAATTATAAGAAGATTGAGGGAACACGGTGCACAGAAGTGTTTAGGAAAGTATTGTGAGTACAAGATCAGATGGGGGTCATTGTTGCCTGTTTTCCATCCTGACTGCTGGAGTTTCTGGGTTGTGGGTCGGAAACATTGAGCGTTTTTCAAAGGAGCCAATCAATTGGGGCCTTGGCGTTGGTGACCTGCACAGTCTGTGTCAGCCTTGAGAGCCTGCTGGGCTCCTCTCGAGGCTGATGGAGTGATGTAGAAGCACATGGGGGTGACCTCGAGCATGGCTGAGCGAAGGGAAGAGGGCCTCTGCTGTGATGTGGACAGAGGGCACTTAGGTTCTTCATGGCTTTTAGGGGAATTGTGGCCTTTGAGTTTGTACTCTCTGCCACTTAAAGACATTTCTGAGTTCCTTTTATGTGCAGTTCAGTGGGTGGGTGAGTAAATAAACTTCCTCCTCTCTTACTTGGTCTGTCTTTACATTTTGCTCAGGAGGATAGAAGGGAGCAGATAATTGGAGCAGGGAGAGGAAGAGCATCTGTGCAAACCAAGATGGAGGAGGGAAAAAGGTTTCTTTTATTTGGTATAATAATAACAACAAAGACAACTATAACATTATTAAGAATATATGTATACTTACTGAGTTCTTATTTTGATGCATGCACTTTCTAAGTGATTTAAGTTTATCTTATTTATAATTTTTAAAATAACCTTATAAGTTGTGTACTGTTTCTATGATTATTTGTATAGATTAATGAGCGGAAACATGAAGAAGTGAAGGAACTTGACCAGAGTATTCTCTTGATAAGTGAGGAGTTAGGATTGGAATCCAGGCTATTTGACTCTACAATCTTACTCAATAAATATTCCCTGCCACCTCTTTGCAGTAGGTAAATTAGACAATAGAAGAATTTACTCACTTCAGGATAGGAGATTCATGTTTTTCAATTTCTTATTATCCAGGTCAGCAGAGGGGAGTCAATGATTCTCCAAGTAATTTATGTTAGCTCTGGGACGCATTACGCCGCTCTTTGGTGACAAGTTTAGAATCAGGAGCACAATAGGTGGGGAAGCCCATTTACTAAGCCAAACACATTTATTCTCAATAATTATGTTTATTTGAACGTAATTTTAAAGAGTCTGTCTCATATTTGGCAGTCTCTCAGAAATGATGTCTCCCCATCAGCCTCTGTCCTCATGTCTCTTTTTCAGGACCTTGGACAGGGGTCTGGATCTTAGCATAGTAGACTATGTCAGTCTACAGCTGTGTTCTTGGCTCAGTTTACCTTCCATAGGATATTTTTCTAAGCCTTGTCGAAAGTCGCACTAGCATGGTCTGAGCACACACATGGCGACCGCAGAGTGAGTGCATAATGCTTTAAACATTTTCCAAGGATAAGCTGCCGTCAGCAACTGACCCTTTTCTGGACTTATTGGTACTAGACAGGCTTGACCCTTTGCCTTACAGTATGATTGGGCTAAGATTTTGGTCCTTCAAAGTTAGAGAAATGAATAAGTGCTTACCTTTTATTCAATATTATTAAATGCTGTTGCTGACAGAACATACCCACTGAGTGCTTATTGTGAGCAGGCACGGCTCTGACGGCTTTGCATGTATAATTTTATTTAATCACCACAACCACAACATTACTCAGGGATGTGCATAACTATAGCAGTTTTACAGATGAGGAAAGTGAGACATAGAGAGGAAAAGTAAATTGCTCAAGGTGACCCAGTTAGGTTGAAGTAGGTAGAACAGAGCTTACATTTTGAACCTTGGGGTCATTCCGTGTCCATTCTCATGGGGTTCTCAGAGTGGAAAGGGGAGATAACAATTTCCAGGCAGTGATGTGGTTGATGTTTGATAGGATTTTGTGCTCAGTGCCATGTTTTGTGTCTGATCCGGTCTTGCCCACACAAGAGGGTAGTGATACTCCAGAAGCCAGGTGGGGCTGGTAAAGTTGCCTCAGGGGACATCAAACATGGTCCCAGGAGCACACCATGGGTGTGCCAGGGAGGATTACTAAGCCCCTTCAGTGTGGATCATTTCGCTGCACCATTTGCTGCTAGCCTGCGGTTGCAAGAGAGAATGTCAACCGTGATGCTGCCTGTAGTCATCTTGAAAACAGAAAACATTTGCATGTTGCAGTGAAAACTGATGTCTTGGACAACATAAATCTCGGTTCCTGCCTTGTCCCCGCTGGCTCGCTTGCGTTTGTGTGCCTAGGCATACTGAGTAGGGACTGCCTGTATGGATGGAGGGCAGGTTCACTTTGGTGTTGACTAGTCTCATTAATAACCACAGAATTGCAATATCATCACTAGATGGAAACTTAGATCCTTCTAGAAAACTAATTTATTTACAGCAAAAAAATACAAGGCCCACAGTGAGAGCTCAATGCCCCCCACCCCATCTCTTTGTTGAACCTCCAAGCATCATTAATATTGATGACATAAATTAGCAATATTATTACTATTATCAATAAAGCTTTCACCAGGAATAAAACACTATGTTATATGTTCTGAAGCTTATCAAGACAAAGTAAGTAGTGGTCCTTTCCTTCAAAGCGGGGATTGGTAATTTGAAGTCTGAGATATAAAATAAAGGGATATCATCATCACCACTATCATAACCATTATTATCATCATTGTCAGAGATCACTATTTTGAGCTCTTACTATGTGCCAGGCACTGTGCTATGTGCTTGATCTATATTGTGTCTTCATTGAAAACTTACAAATTAGGTTCAGAGACATTATGTAACTATTACAAAGCCTTTCATTATGAAGCTCCATATCAGGGTGCAGTTACAACAGAAGCTTAGAAAAAAACATGAGAAGACTTCCTAGAGAAGCTGAGACTTGCAGGGGACCTTGAACAGCCATAACAGTGAAAACAAGCAGGATAGGGTGGACAGTCTAGACTCAGAGTAGAAGCACTTGAATGGGTTTTGAAGTGGAGAGGGCAAGAGGTTAAACCAGGGAGCAAAGTGGAGAGTGGTCTGAGGAATGCATAAACTATCTCCCAATTGCTGCTGAGCACTCTCCCTGTTCCAGGTCCTGTGCAAGATGGCACTGGGCATGCAGAGGTCAGAGACACAGACCCTGCACTAAGGAATGGGGAAGAAGATCCCAAATTAGAGAATGATCATTCTGGGTGATAAGGGCTGGGCAGTGCGCAAATTCAAGGGACCATGTGAGTTCAGAGGAATAGAGTCAACCTCAATTCGCAATGGCCAGCTAAGGGCTCAACTTTGTATTGAAAGCCAGAGGGAGTGACCTGGGCTGGTTTTCAATTTGGGAGACACTGCTGATATTTTGCCAGAATGGCCTGGATACAGGACACTTATTAGTGCTGTGTAGGCAAGCACAAGGTCCCAACTGGTACCTGGCCTTGAAGGTGGGCAGTCTCTCTCCATGCCTGTCTCTCTCCTGACTATGTGTAGGATGGAGAGAACTTCTGTTGATGCCATGCTTCTAGGTCAGCTGCTTGAACTGTGGCTGGAAGCCCAGAGCTCCAACTGCCAGAATTCAGGGCTGTCAGGGGCTCACACTCCACACAAAGGCTGTTTCCCCTCCAAGGCTGCACTGGGTGTGTCAGTGCTTCCTGTGCCAGCCACTCCTCTTCTCAATTCCCAGGGCTGAGGCTGGGTGGCTGCCCAAGGGAGGCCTCCCGGGAGGCCAGGCTCACTGTAAGGGAGACAGAGAAGGACACAGCTGGTGCCAAGAGAAATATTAACTTGACATTTAGCAAAAGGGTGGATTCATTTAGTGCCCTGCAAAAATGAGGTGTTTGCATCCTGAGTTGCCTTCTGTTTTTCCATTTTTCCTCATCAGTGATCTGGCCAGGCTGCAGTCTTGGCAGTTTAAATCAGCATGACAATGAAGGGAAGGCTCCTAGTCAGTTCAAAGTCCCTTTCTCTCTCCCTCTCCCCCCCCCTCTCTCCCTCTCTCCCTCTCTCTCTCTCCCTCTCTCCCTCTCTCTTCCTCCCCCCCCCCTCTCTCTCACACACACACATGCATTTCCCAGAACTAGACTGATTGTTCAGAAGTCTGCTTCTCCCTGGATGCTTCCTTGGTAACCCTAAAGTTGCAGCTTCAGCCCAGACAACTTGGATGCTTTGAAATGCCACCACCTGGGCCTAGCTCTCCAGCTACTAAGAAACAGCATTGCCAGGCAGGATGGGGCATGGATTGAACTTCTGCTATGTCCATTCAGGACCGCTGAGGCCATGATGGAAACCACCAATATTGCCGCACAAGGACTTTCATAGTTTTGGGGCTTTTCCCCTTTGCTCATATCCCAGTGACTCCATGACATGAGCAGGGCAGGTGCTCTTCTCGGTGATGAAGCTAAGACCTTGGGCTCTGGGGTACTTGTAATGTGCCAGGCTTGGTACTGGGTACTGGATTCTTTCATTGCATTACATCATTTACTTTTCAAGAGGACCCAGTGGGGTGGGTCTAATGGTCCCATTTTATAGGCATGGAAACTGGAAGAATCTGAGAATTTTCTCAGCTGGGAAGTGGCAGAGATGCCATGTTTGCCTGACCCTGAAGCTGCTGTGCTGCTGGAGAGTGGGCAGTGCCCAATGGGTGCAGCACTGTCTGGTCTTCATCCACTCCAGGAGTCTGCTGTGGTCCATGGTGTGCTGGAGAAGGAGGAAACATTCCTTTTGCTTCAATGCCTACTCTGTCCCCAGGAGCCTCAGAAGGGATATTGCTTCTTACCTTCATCTTGCCCAGACTTGATCTGGTCACTCAGCTTCTGAACCCAGCCCCAGGACCACTGAGAGGCTCATAGAATTTTTTCTCCAGAGATTGTCTCCAGGACTCACCTGTGACCAGCGCTGGGCCAGTGGGTGGCTCTACACTTCAAGCCTAGTCTCAACTTTGGAAAACTCTTACCCTTTTGTCCCTTTGCCCTAAGCCTCTTATTCTATAGGAAGAGGGAGTTCCTCAGGTCTGATATGATACTTAACCTCTAAAGTTTTACAGTGATACCTGAGGCAGGAGAAAAGTGGAAAACATATAAATATATCTGCTATGTATTATGCAACCCTTCTTCTAGACCCATTCAGATGCCTGTGTTCTGGTGGGTTTCCAAACTGGCATGGGATGGAAAGGCCAGTGCTTACTATTAGCAATAGCTTTGTTCAATAGAATTCATTTCCACCTCAAACCTATTCTCCCAATCCTATAAACATCTTTCTAGAGACTTCCACTTGTCACTAAAGAGGAATACCCAACTCCTGGGAGTTTTGTTTCCAAGTGACGGGGCCAGTCAAGTCATTTCTTTGCGATGCCAATCTATTCTCAATATGAAAACCAGCCTGAGCTGCTGTGCCCTCCATCAGATGTTGACAGGAGCCTAGTGGTATGCTGACCTCGTGGTATGCTGGTTTGGTCCACATCAGTTATATGGTCTTGGCTCTTATTTCAAAACTGATTAAGTCAATCCTAGTGCTAGTGGGACCTTGCATTTTCCTCCAGTGCAGTGGGTGCTAAATATGGTTGTTTATCAGGACTACCTGGGTTGTTTATTAATATGTAGATTTCTGGGCTCCGCACCAAGTAGACTGGATTAGAATTTCCAGAGTCTGTATATGTTTTTAACAATCAGTCTAACTTCCAATGTGTGAGAACAATGATCCCATTGTTCTTTCAGCTTCCAGGCAGAGGAAAACTTTGCAGTGAAATCCTCCCTGTGTAGGTGATCTTGGCCAGTCCTTACCTCCTCTCCTGCCCTGACAACCTTTATTTTGCTTTTGAGGAGCAGGGCTGTAATCAGAAGCTCAAGGCAACCCTCCTTGAGTCTGTTCTCTTCCCAAAGCACAGGAAGTGGTTCCATGTGGCACTTTGGGGATATTCAGAGGACAAGGAGAAGAATCTTTGGGGTTCTAATAAGCACACGTGTGCCACATTGCTTGTGAGCTCTGTGCAGTATTCTGGACCCCCTTGTCATCTTGTGATGATTTTATGATGAACTTGGAGCACAGATTTTAAGGGCTAGAATTCCAGAGTTGTTATGTAGATTACAACATTATGAAATGTCCCAATGCTGCTAAGTGAGACATTTAATGATAGCCAGATAGCCATGGACTCTCCTTGCAGTTGGGTGCACCGTGGGCATAAATGACGTGTATCTCTTCTACTCTGAGTGAGGGAAAAGCTCTTGCCTGATTCCCCATGCTCTTCTTTACCCTCTTGTGATCTCTGCGGTCTTGTGTTGAGATGGTAGAACCATGAGATACCAACCCGAATCCCCGAGTCATCTCTCTAAAAGAAGTGGCTTTGGAGAGCCACCAGACCCAAAGTGACTTTGCATGCCTGAGCAATACATGATGAAATGTTAAGTCTTTGCAGCTTTAGGGGTTTTTCCTTACTGCAGCCCAACCTTGCCTGTCCTGATCAGTGTGGTTGCTGCTCTCCTGAGGCAGACAACCTTCTGGATGAAGCTTCCAGTTCTTGGCATTTGTAGGTTCCTTCTCTTCCTAAAGACTGAATGGAATTAGAACTTTCCAAGAATTCTTTGAAGCTTAAGTAATGATTTACTGAAGCAGAAAGAACATGGTTATATTGAGCCACAGAAGAAGAAAACAAAACGTACTTAGGACTGTTGTCTACCTCCCAGAAAAGGAATTAAAAACAGAGGCATATGGACAGGAGCTAAAACAACACTGCCTGTTCCGGTGGATGTGTTCTTTGAAAGTATTAATTATACACTCATGCCATTTAAAAATATTAATTTAAATGCACACAGCTTGTAAATCTCATTGCTTCTGCTGGATGACTTGGGATAAAGCTAGCTGAGAATTAATTAATTAATTAATAACAAGCTGCTGCTGGTGTTCTTACTGACAATATCCTTAAGGCTTCGGCTTCTTAGAGCTGCTCTCCTGTCTGTGGGAGAAGTAGCTCGTCTTCAGGGGAATTTCACCACTAAGCACAGCTATCCAACCGGATCCTTTCTCCTCTAGCAAAAGTCACACCTTTGGGAATGGATGTGAATTTACTGAAGTTGTGTGTTGGAGGCTTGTTTGGCATAGGTGATATTCAGAATGATAAATAGGGTGAGGTACTCGGGACTTATCATTACTCAGGAGTATATATGATGCTCTGGGAATTCATAGAAATTGGCAATATGGTCTCACTCCTCAGGGAGATTAAAAACTAGTGAGAGATAAAACACATGTGTGTGGGACATAAAACACAATATATCCAGCCTGTGTGGGGCTCCTGGGCAGACCCCGAATGAGGGAGTGCTTAGAGCGGGCCTCACGCTCTGGCAGGGAAGGCTCCAGAGAGAGGATGATTGGGAGGATTGTGACTGCAGACTGCTCTGCTCTTTAGCAGCTGTGTGACTGCAGGCAAGTTCCCTAACCTCTCTGTGCTCCTTGTCCTCCTCTGTAGAATCGCATAAGGCTGGTCTGAGTTAATATTTTGTAAAGCTCTTGGAGACTACAAAGAACACATAACCGTTACATACAAGTTTGTTGTATGAGCACATGATCCACGAATCAAAGTGTAGGGCAGGGGGTGGAGGATATGAGAAGGTGTGGTTGACCACATAGAGGAGAGCCTTGAATTGCACTGAAAGCACAGGGATAGACAAGAGCCTGCTAAGTGCCCTTCTCCAAGGAGACACTTGGTTTCCTCTATTCATTCCTGTCCTTCTCCCTCGTCCTGCTGCCCTGCTCTCCTTCCCTGTCTCCTTGGCTCTCTGCAGTATCTGATTCACCTCTGCACCCCCAGTGCCCAGCACAGCACCAGGGAGAGAGATGGTGTGCAAACATCATTCAACAGACCAATGAGTGTCATTCATCAGTGTCACTAGACTTACTACAGTTCTATTCCGGAACTGACCTCTGACCTCCAGGTCCCACAAGAGGACCTGAGGAAGCTGACAGCCCAGAAATTCTTACATCCCCCAGCTTCCTGCCTACTACATGTCATCCCATCACTGACCTTCCGCTGTTGGACTTCCCTCTTAGCCTCCCCCAGACACAGAGGGGGGGCAGGTCTGTCCTCAGCAGGTCACCCTTGGAGTCATTGCAGACAGTGGTGGCAGGTGAGGCTGAGCCGCGGGGAGAGGAGGACCTTGCTCTCATTCTCCTGCATGGGTCCAGTTTTCCTGCTTGTCCTCCCGAGGACAGCAGTAGTGACAGTGATCATTGTCATCATCACTGTCCTGACAGCAGCAAGTCACATTTAGGGTGCATGCTTCCTAGGTTCCAAGCACGTTGCTTGTGCTGAAGCAGCATTCCCAGTACCCACCCATGCCCCCAGGGCAATCCCAGAAGTCTCTTGGAGGTGGGGCTGGGCATGGACCAACTCCAAATGGCTCCCTGCATCTCCTGCAAGAGGCTGTTCTCTCTGTGTGAGGGGCAAGTCTGAGGAGCCACAAAGTGAATCCCCAGGAGCGACCCTCTAGTAGCGATGGGTGTTGGTGGAGTAGATGGCCTGACTTTCTCACCCTCGGGGGACAGCCTCCTGGAGTTGCCCGCATCTGGAACACCGCACTCATCAGTGCCTTGGGTGTTGGTTTCCCCCTTTCCTTGTCTCACTTCCTTACTCTGCCTGGTGTTTCCCTGGGTGATCTTCCTAATGAATCATCTGCTCCACGTGATCCAGGGCTGCTTTTGGGAGGAGCTTAAGCCGAGGATGCATATCATTATCTCCATTTCACATGTGCAGGGGAGGAAGTCACTTGCCAAGGTGACACAGGTGGTAAGTGGTACAGCCAGGGCCGAATCTGACCTGGGCCCAGCGTCTCTTTTTCTAGTGACTGTGTGGTCTCTCCTTTCCCACCGACCAACCATGATTCTTGTGTGGTGCTGCAGGCTGTTTGTGCCAAGTCTTGGGGCAGTCTGGGCAGTAACACTCTGCTGGCCCAGGCAGAAGCTTTGCTCCCCCACCCCCCATTTCTGTCAGAGAGCTGCCAGCCCCTACCCCTTAGCCTTAGCTGGCAAGCCACCGTAAAAGTGTTCCTGAATTAAATGCGCAGTGAAATGACACTTGAATTCTCTGGGGAACAATTCCTCAATGATGGATAAACATGTTAATTACTCAGAATTTAACCTCCAGCTGCTGCTTTTCAGAGCTTCCTCCTCTCAGCCTGAGTTTGAGACCTGGTGTCTCGAACTCTCAGGGAGCTGCCCCATCTCTGCACACAGCCCAGCCTGGGAGGCAGTGAGCGGGAGACTCGCAGCTGGCTGGCTTGGGTGCAAACCCAGCTCCACCCCTCATGACTCATGGGCGTTTGAGCAAGTAGTTCAACCTTGCTGTGCCTCACTTTTATACCTTTAAAATGGGTTGATGTGAAGATTAAATATGTTAACATCTGTTAAAGGACTTAGAGACTTAGCCTTGGCCATGCTGTGTAAGGAAGTATTTGCTGTTATTATCATTACAAGTCGCCTGCTGATGGCTGCCTGGGTGCCCAGCTCTCCCCTCTGCTGGACTTCCTGAGTTCTTACATCTCCAGTGACTGCACTGCCTTGCTCCAAGCTCTCTTAGAGAACTTTAAACTGGCTTTTAAAAATATGTATATTTTGATTGATTTTAGAGAGGAAGGGAGAGGGAGAGAGAGACAGAAATATCCATGAAGAGAGCCAATCGCCTATTGGCTGCCTCCTGCACACCTCCCACTGCAGATCGAGCCCATAACCCTGGCATGTGCCCTGACCTCCTGGCTCATAGGTCGACGCTCAACCACCATGTCACACCTGCTGGGCCAACCTCGCTCTTTGGATGTGCCCAATGTAACTCTCCCAGAGGAATGTGGAGTGAGACCCATTTGTGAAGTTTTCTAGATGTGAGTAGGACCTGCCTGTCACTGCATTTATGTATCAGAATTTAAAGAGCCCCACACTGACAGCTGGGGCTGCACCTCCAGTGAGACGTGGCCCTCATACCTGCACGCTGCTTTCTTATGGAAAGGCAGGACCACAGCATAGAGCATAATGGGAGGGGGCTTCTCTGTGGTGTCCCTGCGACACCCCTGTAGTGAGGACAGCACATGGTAGCAAGGGTTTCAGGATCCAACAGACACAGACTTTAATACCAGCTAAGCATCTTTGCTGTGTAACCTTGAGCAACACATTTAAGCCTCAAGTTCCAACTCCAAAATGGGGATAGTAACAGTGCTGGACTGATGGGCTTGTTGTGAAATTGCAGGCAAAATCCTAAGCTCCATCACCCGGAAGCACTCAGTGTTCGCCGATGTGGTGAGGCAGATGCTGCAGGTGGCTAACCTCTCCAAGATGGAGTGTCCTCGCCTAAAACTGGCACCTCCCTCTCTGAGCTTGTGGTCATTGAATGAGGAGATCGGTACAAAATAGCACTTTCTGGGTACAAAACAATGATGAGTGACATTTACTCAGGGCTCTTTATGTCAGGGACCCTTTCCCCCCGATTTCTTAGGAGAGTCTAGCCCTCACTCAGGATGCTCTCAGCAGAACCTTCAGTGCCAGGCCCCCTGGCTGGGAACGGCTTACTGCTGCTGGATCGCTGAGAGCACAGCCAGATCTGATCTCCGCATTTGGATGTTTATTAATATCACCTCAAATTTATCTTCCTTGATGGGGAAATTTTGCCAACATCTGATAATGCACAGCATCCGTGTGCCAACAGGAGCGCTCTTCCTGTCATCAGCTCTCAGCAGAAAGCCGGTGTGGGGGACTGCGATGGGCATAATGAAAATATGGTGGGGCAGGGGAGGGGGGGATGAGGCAGTGAGTTTTGTATATTCAGTGCAGACTTTGAACTTCAGACCTCCTCCAAAGGTCCCCCTCTTCCGGACTGGGCTCTGAGAGGGAGTGCCTCATCCTCCGATTCCCCTCTGAACACACAGTCCCCGGGGAATCATACCTGTCCCCTCCAGACACTTCCCTGAGCTCCACTCACCTTTCAGTCTAGAGTGCAACCACAGAAGAATGTCAGTGGATGGCATGAGTGGAGCTGGTTGCAAATGAGACAACACTGTGGCCACATGCAGGAGAGATTCAGCAAGACGGATCTGAGGTTGTCCTGCCCAGGAAGAGGGCCTGTAGCTTCAGTGAGCTGCATCAGGTGGGGACAGCCAAAGGGGAAGACCTTCAGGGCATGCTTTCAAGGAGTCAGGCATGCTTTCAAGGCAATCTTGAGTTGCCTGGCTGCAGACCTGGTGGTGGGAAGCCTGAGTGATGGGGTGTGTTTGGGAAGGCTGAACTGATGGATGGTGCTGAGTGGTAGGTGAAGGAGCAAAGGGCTTTGGAAGCTTCTGGGGGAAAGGCCCCATCAGCCCATTATAAAATGTCCGTGCCCCGATTTACCAATGAAGACACGAAGCACTGAGACAGCTTGCCCAGGTTCATGCAACAGCAGTGGCAGGGCATGTTTCTCCCTTATGTGGTTAGCTTTGAGCCCTTTCTGCCTGCCAAGCACTCTGGTAACCAATGGATGTTTTCTGTTGACCTTCAAAACCACCTTGGGAGAAATTTGCTCCTGGTGCCTTTGTTTGACACTTGGCGCCATGGGGCTGGAAGGACTTAGATGACTTGCCTGAAATTACAGACTAGCAAATGGTGGATTTAGGACTCCAATCCAACGAGCTGGCTCCACAGCCTGGCTTGTAATCAGCAGTCTAAACTAGTGCTTCTCAAAGTAGGGTGCCCGGAGAAGCAGCTTCAACCTGGGAATTTGTTAGAGAAGCAGATTCCTGAGTCACAAGTTCTGGAGGTGGGGCTACCCATCTTTGTTTGAATGAGTGTGAGTTGGTCTAAACCATAAATCTGCCTGTTTTATAATGTCTTTCTTCCCATGCATGTAAGCCAATTGGCTGACTTCTCACACCTCAGCAAATGGACGAGGTCATTGCTACCTCTAGGCAGCCCAGCATTCAGTGGCCTCTTTTGAGCAGTGGCATTCTTCTGGAAGCCTGAGATTGGCACAGGTTCCCCGCCACCCAGAGGGGTTAAGCGTGCCTCTGAGCATGAAGACAGCAAAATTGGCATCACTGTACCTCCTGTTGGCCAGAGGAGATTGAGAGTCCTGTCTGCTTTCATGCAAACTTGGACAATTTGGTCCAGTCAAGTGGAAAATTAACAAACTGGAAAAGAAGGGGGACACAATTCGAGACCAAATGTTCCTTGCAAGCAGGGCTGCCAGACTTGCTGTCATTGGGCGTTGAAGAATCCTGAATTGGAGATGTTTTCCTCTGGATTCCTTGCACATTTATTTATTTATTTATTTATTTTTTCCCACCAAATGCCAGGCACTTTGCTTAGGACTGGAAATAAAAAGATCAAGGGATGTGGTCCTTGTCCAGAGGGAGCCCACAGCCTCGTGTGATTACATAGTAAGGGCTTCTCCATTGGGGAAGATACAGTGGCTTTTAGTAGATGCAATTGATGATGTCTAGTTAATCAAGTGTCGTGAAAATAAATCCCCCGATTACCGCGGTGGCGTTTCTTGGCACCGCATGCAAATGAAGGCGGCACTTGTTTGATGGTGTGGGGTAAGAGAATTGCAGCCCAGTGAAGGAGAGTGATGAAGACTTCATTATTTAATGAACCATGTCTTTGTGAGCAGTTGTGGTGAAAACCAGCCAGGACAATTATGCAAGTTGGATTTTGTCTCCAGTAAATTGATTCTACTTTATTTGATTAGGTTGGCCCTCCAAAGACATCTTCCATGTTGGATTGGGGAATGAAAAAAAAAAAAATCACCATTCAAACTTTGCTTCTAAATTTTAATCTTCAAATGCTTTTGCCTTCAAACCTGAAGAGGAAACACATGATGGCCACTGTGTTACCAGCAGGAGAACCAAGAACAGTTATCTATTTGCAGGAGCTGGTACCATGCTCTGTGCAGGCTCACACTCTCCTCTCCACCAGCTTGCCCATGGCGTCAATAACAGACAGGCAGAGGCTGTGACCACGCCTCTGTGAGCCGGGCTCCAGCTCACCAGGCGGTTATCTTCCTCTGCATTCAGCCAAATGTGGACACGCAGCTGAACATAATGAGAAGGAATGGGATTGATGTGAAACTCTTCCCAGAACCCCAGACTGCTATTTTCAGAGTATTAGACAGCATCTAGTTCAATGCATCAGTAGCTTGTGAAATCTATTTAATAGGTCATCACCACATCCTTAAAGAAAACGAGATAGAGGCCCTGGGCTGGTGTGGGTCAGTGGTTAGAAGATGGGCCCACACACTGGAGGGTCTTGGGTTTGATTCCCAGTCAAGGGCATGTACCTGGGTTGCAGGCTTGATCCCCAGCATAGTTGGTGTGTGTACAGGAGGCAACCAATCCATATGTCTCTCTCATATCTATGTTTTTCTACCTTCCTTCCTCCTTTCCATTCTCTCTCTAAAAAAACAAAAACAAAAACAAACAAACAAACAAACAAAAAAAAAACGATAGAAAAAATATCCTAGGGTGAAGATCAACAACTATAACAAAAGGAAATAAAATAAAATATCATAGTGCATATCATTATACGTAGTAAGAGTAAGTATTGCTTCATGAAACTATTTTGGTTTATATGTGTTTGTGTGATGTGGTGTGTTCTGAACCGTGTAATTCCCACAGACAGTCTATAAGTGGAACAGGTTGCTTCCGGATGAAATTCATTTTCTATAACAAGAGGCTCTCAGAAAGGCTGGAAAATCACTTGTTCCAGATGTGGACTCTAAAGTAGTGGAATCAGTGGCTTTTGGACGTATTAAGACATGGTACACCTAATATACACACCCAGTACTCCACAAGTACAAGCCTGGCTCATCTATACTTATCCTTACTACATGTGATGTATTCTGATCTCCTTCCCCTCCCCTCCACTTCATTCCATTCTAATTTCATTTATAAAATGATGCTCAGGACACATTAAATAGATTAATTTCATGATCCATTAATAGGTTACAATTTAAACCCCCCCCCCCCACAGATTAGCTTAATTCAAATTCCCTTTTAAACCCCAAATTCTGTGAATCCAATGTAAATCACTACGATAGTATTAGGGTACAAAATTCTATGGGCAGCAGGCTGATAACATTGTTAGCTGACTGAAAACTATGTTATTAATCATCCACTGATCCAGTAGCTCATTTATTCCATTTATTACTTGCCATGGACTGGGCGCTGTGCTAGGTCTTATTATGTAATGTATGTGAAGTTACATACAGCCCTATCTCCAGGAGTTCCTAGGGAGAGGGACACTGATTAGGTGTCTTTGGGTAGTGAGGGTCCAGCAGCCTCTTGCCCTGGGTTCCCCTTGGGAAGGAGGACCCTTAGACTTCATCTCCAGCACATTCTCAGTGATGTTCCTTGGCTATTTGACCCTAAAGTGTTAGTCTAAAAGCGGAGAGTTTAACATATTAATAAAAAAAAAAAACAACTCAAAATGAGCATACAATTGAAAACAAAGGCTGTCAGAGTGGGAGGCCTTAGCCCCTCTAGGGCCCTCGCACAGGTATCAAGAGCCCCAATTAGCTTCCTATACAGAGCCCTCATCCTGTGGGTCAAGTTGCAGGGGTGCAGCATGAGATGAGGGTAGAGAGGAAGGGCAAAATATGGATGAAGAATACCAGGTTTATGGACATGCTGGGATGCCCAGGGCTGCACTGTGAGGGGAAGCTAATCCAATGAGATGCTCAGTGTTGGGAGCTAATCAGATTTCTTATGTTTAGAGCAGCTCTGGGCCAGGGATTGAGGAAGCTCCTGACTTGGGGCCTGGAAATGCTCTGCTTCACCAATTCCCAGATGAATTAGTGGTACACTGGGCCAGGGCAGGGAGTGGGGCTGGACATCCCTGAAGGTTCCCCTACATAGAGAATCCTGTCCTCAGCTGTCCCATTAAGTATTGACCTTTCTGAGCCTCTGGACCCCTGAGGTCAGCAGGGAGGACAACCACACATCATTTTAGAATCAGGGGCTAATTTTTTCATGATTCTTGATTTTGTTGTCCAGAGAGACTATACACTCCTGGAAAGGAGAAGCTGGCTGGCTAGGTGCAGTCACTCGATGGCCCTGAGTTGCTCCTTCTTTGTGCATAAAATGGGAGCAAGTGCACCCTCCAGCAGTCTCTTGGGGAGGCTGAGTGACAATCTGCCCTGAGTAAGGGCCAGTCCCCTCTCCCTCCAGTCCCCTCACCAATTCCCAGAAAGTCAGCATGGGCACATAGCTTGTACTTCCAGTCCCTGAACTCCCTTTTCCCCTCACAGTGCAGCCCTGGGCATCCCGGCATGTCCATAAACCTGGTATTCTTCATCCATATTTTGCCCTTCCTCTCTACCCTCATCTCATGCTGCACCCCTCACTCCACTTCAGGCCAATAAACCACAATTACAAATGCTCCACCAAACCCGAGGGACAAGTGGGAGTCCACAGCTCCCTGCTTTTGTTCAGGGTTAACCTTTGCCTGGGGAATGTCTCTCAATCTCCATAGCCATCTCACCCCAGCATGCTCCTCACCAAGTAGAATAACTTCTTTCAGGGTTCTTCTCTTTTGGGTTTCTTCAGGGGAGCAGCAGCATGACTCCAGTGAGGTAGAATGCACAAGGCTGGGTGTGGTACCACGATATTTCAGCTCACCATCTATACTGAGGCTTGAGTGAACTCCAGCAGACCTGGGCACTGGGATCCCTGGGAATGTGTGTGATGGGCCCACTGAAGTGATCTCCTGGAGAACAGACCATTGTGAGCTGGGGGAATGAATAAGGCAAACAGATTCCCATGCTTAGTGATGTCTCTTACCAAGGTTTGCAGATGAGGCCAGGCCATTCCAGTGACTGGTCTTGTTAGACAAGCTGCTGGACCCTGGGGCTTTGGAGCTGGCAAGGTTTTGCGGGATCATCTCTAGTCCGGCTCTCTCCTTTTCCAGATGATCAAGCCAAGGTCCAGACCTGGGGCCTGGCTGCCTGAGGTCAGTGAGAGCTGTAACTGCCAACTTGTGGGGAGGCAGCTGTCTGGGCTCCAAGGGGAGAGGCCTGCTGCTGCTTCTCTCCCCTTGGTTGCCACTGTCTTCTCTTGGGTGTCTTTGTCTTGCCCTGGAGCCAGGAGACTTGGAGGAAGGAGCATCTATTGCCATGGAAACCAGAGAACAGGCTACTCTCCCTACTGACTGGCTCCTCCCACAGGGGCTGCTGCTGCTCTGCTGTGGGGCCCTGATGGGGGTGCTGGGATCTGGCACCTAGGAGGGGAAGCTGGAGGAAGAGCAGACATTTGCCCACAGAAATGGCACAGGCTTAGCAAAGAGGCCCCGGATGTGCATCATGGCTGATCTTTCCCCTTTCTTAGACCAGTTTCTCCTCTGCCAGAGATCCCTGCAGGATTTAAGAACCTTTCTTAGAAAAGACCAGCCTTGAGCCCACTCGGGTCTTTAGGTGACAGAACTAAACTTTTGAGCTGCCAGCAGCTCTGGCTGGAAAGATTGGTTGTTGGACCTGCCCAAGGAAAACCTCAGATGAAGAGTGGGAGTTGGGGGAATGAGGAAATGTATTTTGCTTTCAGACATATTTATATCTCCTAATATCTCACGCTTTAAATTGGGCCTTAAAAATCAACAGGTTTTCTGCTCATGTGGGACCAGGTGGGAAGAGTCTTATCCAGTCACCTCATCTATCCCTCTGCCTTGGGCCTATTCTCATTGCCTTTGTTTAGAAGACTCTCTGGTGAAGTGATTTCATATGCTCCCATAATACTTTGTTCACTATCTACCATCTTTCTTGTATCAGGTTTTAAGATCAGTGGGCCCATCACACACATTCCTGGGGTGCCCTCCTGCCCTCCTCACCTTGTCCGTTCATGGGCCAAAACTGCTTGGAGGTGACTAGGATTTTATGAAATGAGCATGGACTTAGGCCTGCGTCAATGTTCAAGCCTTGCCACTTCCACTCATAGGCAACATGACCTTGGACAAGCCACTTAACCGTTCCAGAGCTGAGTTTCTTCCTCTGCAGAGGCTCCTGTGAAGCTTATGGGAAGTAATGCAAGTGAATTTGTCTAACAGGGTCCCTGGCATTTGGTGATGCTCAACAAATGTGCCATGCTGCTCTGGGTTGGTGTGAGGGCGCCATGGTATGGGCACCTTTTGGATCTACACCTCAGGAGTTAACCTTTGGTTGTTGGATCTTGGGGTGGATGGGGTGGATTGGGGATGGAACAGCAGGGGCAGCTGAGGGAAAGTTCCTGGGGATTGGTCATTGGCTGTTTGCCAACCAGTAGAAGATGTTTCACTGTTTTACAGGCCGGTTTGGCTGTACCAGTGCACACTGTCTAGACTCTAGCCCTGGCATTTCCTTTAGAGGTGCCATGCACAGCCCTCCCTCCACACCTTTGTACCACCTGCACCTCCCATGCCTTTAGTGACTTTTGAATCTCACCCATCAGTGAAGAACTAGTTGAAATCCAACCTCATACATGATTTTGACTCAACTTCAAACCCATAAAGCTCATGTCCTGTGTCCAGGAAGGTGGAACGGGGAGGAAAGGTTGTTTCTGTATAGCCAACTGAGTCATTGCTGAGTTGACACATCAGAGAGGATTCAGCCCCCAAATCACAGATGAGTAAACTGAGGCTAAAGAGGGACAGGGACTGGACCCAGGTCACCCCGTCATCAACAACAGGTCTAGAACCTCAAGCTCCTAACTCCCTGCCTAGGCTTCTTGTCCTGGACCCATGACTGAGGCTGTCCATTAGCCCCCGACCCCTTCCTGCACAGCACCCCTTCAACCCCTTCCCTGCGCATGCTGCTGAGTCACTCAGAGGAGGGGTGAGTTGGAAAAAAAACACACTTTGGGGGGAGAATGCACACACCTGTTGGGAAAACTGAAGCTGTACAGTCTGGAGTGCTGGGGAAATGAAAAGTATTGGTCTATTTCACACCCACTTGGGAAGGGAGGCTGACTTGAAGCCTCATGCTGGGAGTCCCTTTATTGTTGATTGGATACCGTGCTTGGCTTAGCTTTTGTAGAACTTGCCTTTAAATGGAAATGCCTCAGACAGATGTGCTTTGCTGTCAACGCGGTGCTGCCAGCCTCTGAAGCACCTGGGTTACAGAAACACCTGCAGGAGCTTATTCAGTCCAAGGGGCTAGAAGATAGAGTGTGTGTGTGTGCATGTGGGTCTATGATCCTCTTTGCTGGCTGCACATTTTGTCATTGCACCATGGAAAAATTCTTCCTTGGGAAAGGAGCAGGTGCAAAGATGCTGATGTTGGGTCCAGTTAAGAAAACATAGTTTTGGTCATGAAAATGATATTTATGCTCTGGGTTGGCACATGCCTGGTCCACATGGGGACCATACTGTTGAGATGGTCAGGCTCCTCGGGGTAAGGGGCATAGAGTAGCTCCCAGAGCGATAGGGACATTGCAGGGTAGGGAAGCATGGAGCTTGGAGCTTATAGGACTATAGTTCAAATCCTGACATTGCTGCCTTCTAGCTGAGAGGCCTTCGGCAGCACTCCAACACATGGGCCTGCTTTGGGGGTAGGGGCTCAAGGTAAATTCGGGTTCCTTCTCATGGGCTCTCAACGATAAACACAGCTGAGCATGCCAGGGAAATGGCCCATACTTTTAAGCCTTCCAGTCTTAGACACCAGAGTGAACTCAGGGCAAGACGAGGGTATGTGTGGTGGTGAGAGACCCCCATGTAAACCACCATTTGGCTGCCATTTTGGCCTCAAGTCAGCGTTAGGAAAGCACCAGCTGGCTTGCTTCATTCCTGAGTTCTGACGAGGCAGCAGCCGGAGCTGTCTTCTTTGCTGGTATCTGGAACAGCTGTTGGGATTTAATAGTGCACTTAGAGGAATTACCTGGAATCGCAGCAGGCATTAAGGAATGAGTATGCGTTTCTGTAAGCCAGGCTAATGTTTGAGAGTAAGAGAGCAGGGTCCCTCCTTCCGGCTCGGGGGAGACCCAGAAAGGACTGGCCTGTGATTGTGCTGTAAACACATTCATGTGGGTGGTACTCAGCAAGGGGTTGGGGTTGCACAGTGTGTGAACATGAATGAGAGGATCTGATTGATGGAGGGCTTCTTTTTAGAATACATGTTCAAGGAAGCCACCATCCCTGAGCACTTGGGGAATGACAGCTCTCTTGGCCAGTACAACAGTGGACTGCACAGGACTCTAAATCCATCTCCCTACTCACTTTTCCCTGTTTATCTGGCATCACCATAGTCACATTGGTCTCTCCCTCTCTTCCAAATTCAGATGTTCTTCTCTCAAGTCAACCGACTCTGTTTCCTGGTATTTAATTTGCACTCCCCTGTGGCATCACACTGCTGGGTGTTCTCTGCTTATCTTCTAGCGGTTTAAAGTCTTCTTTGGGAAATGTGATTAATGAACATGCAATTATTAGACAACCATAAAGATAGCACAAATTACTGTTACAAATTGAATCTAAGCAGGATAGGGCTGATAATAAATGTCCTTGGAGCGTAAAGGGAGAAACCTCTGGCAGAGATTAGCTTTGGATGAGCCATATAGAACTAGAGTCCAGCAAAGCCAATAGGAAAAGCCTCATGGCAGGAGGGGTCATGGCGCCTCTGCTGACCCCATATGTGATGCACTTGGAGCCTGAGGCAACAGCAGGGCCTGGGTTAGATAGAAAGAAGAAGGGTTTGCCTTCTGTGTTCTTATGTAAGCCGAGAGTCCCATCTGGTTTGGGGACTGCCTGGGGATGCCATATATGTCCCATGGTGGCCTGGCTAGATGCTCATTTGATTTAGTACCAACACTGGCTGCTTCATGACTTCCAGCTGTGAACCAGGCTAATGAGACTGGGTTCAGGGCTGAGTCAGGGAATGATCACCATGTATCTCTTGTGCCCTGAGTTGGGCTGAGTACCAGTAAAGCCCCTAGATCTCTCTGTGGTCCATTCTTTTGCCACCTAGTTCAGGCCACCATTGCTTCTTGAGCATACAGCGGAAATCATAACCTGAAAGTTTGCTCACACTGCCTCCTAGGCAGCCCCTCCCTTTCAAATCCATTCTTCAGACAGGGGCCTGGAGGACTTTTTAAAATGGTTTTCTGATCATGTTAATTCTCTTTAAAAATTCATCACATGTCCCCATTGTACGTAGAAGAAAATCAAGTTTCCTAATTAGGGTTGTCTGCTCCTGAACTTTCCTCGTTCTCAAGGTGCTACTCATAAAGTAACTGAAAAACAAAAAACAGCTGGTTTCTACCCATGTGGATCCCTCTGCTGGGGATGTCCCCACCTTTCGCCTGGTTCCCTCCTATTCATCCTTTCTGGATCATTGCTTAGCCGACCAGGATGGCTGCTCCCATTCCATATCTCATAGCTTGCTGCACATTTCCTTTGTAGCACCTTAGGAGTTACCGAATGTTCTCCAGGGAGGTTGGATGAGGTTGCTCGATGTTGAATGTTTGTCTATCCTCTTCTGTCCTCCTTCCAACCACTCACCATGGCGAGCTTGTTGGCTTCTGCTCAAGACCTAGCACAGAGCCTACAGCTCAGCAGCAATTGGGGTGTGTTTGTAGAGGTTGTGGGTCCCTTGGGTTTCTAGCCCTTCCTCACAGGTTCCTGCTGGGTCCCTCTGACCGCTGAGGTGAAATGAGCTCCAGGCAACTCGGCCAGATGTTTCCATCTTTAGAAGAACTTTATGCCCAAGTGTGCAGCAGAAGAAACGATTTCAACTCACACACTGAGCAAATTTGTAGTGAAAATCAGTGGGAGAGACAAGATATCAATCCCCAGGATGTCATTTTATAGGCTGCTTTATAGATTGTAATCACCCATTTAAAGTTTGCAGGCTATTAATTTTGTTTGCAGAGGGCCAGGACTCTTGGGGACAGAATTACAGGGCTGTGGTGTCAAACACGTGGGAAAGAGAAAGGGGAGAGGAGTTTAAGGGGTTAGGACTCAGAGCCTTTCTGCTAGCCATCCTCCTGGACAGTGAAAGTATTTGTTCACTGCTCTGTTATCTGAATTCTACCCTAGTCTTGAGGCCTCTTCTTCCTGGAAGCTAATAGATACGTGTGTTTTGCATTCAACACTTGGCAGAGAGAGTTCCCTTCTGAAGCTGAAGACGCCATGGGGGCAGCCTTGAGCTGGGCAGAACTGGGTGCACTCCAGCTCTACCCACAGCTTGTAGTCTTCAGCCAGCCTCTTTTGTTGTTATTTTTTTGACCCTCCCTTCCTCCCTCTACACATCATGACCCTGCCCACAACCTCATAGGGCGATTGTGAAGATAAAGGAAATGGAATAGGAAAGGCACTTGGTACTCCACCAGGGTTGTAAATAATAAAGTGGTTATGATTGCTGTTTTAGGGTTAGCCTGGTACAATCGGAACAAAGTGAGAACGAAGAGTCATGACGCTTGGTCCTGGCTCTGTTACTGACATGCTGGGGGCTCTGGGCCAATTAGTCAGCCTCTCTGGTCCCAGATTCCGCATTAGTGAAGTGAGAGGTTTGGCTCAAAAGCTCTTGGAGGGGGTGGTACTACTCAGAATGTGATCTGTGGAGCAGTATTACCTGGGGATTTATTAGAAATTCAGATTTTCAGGCATGGCCCCAGCCTCTTTGGCTCAGAAACCTGGGGTGGGGTGGCCACCTGTGTTTTAACCAGTTCTCCAGCTGGTTGGTGGGCCAGAGAAGTCTGGGAAGATTACTCTATGGTAACGTCCAGTGCTGACACATTGTGTCCAACGCTCTCACATCCTGTTCAACGTGGGCCCCCCAAGCAGCGGCCACCCCTGGACCCTTCTTCCTGGGGATCTTAAACCAGGTGGTCTTTGGAAAGAGGAGAACAGAGTAGAAGATGAGACAGAGCACAGGATCCTAAATCAAGACACTGAGGATTTGAACCCAGGCCGCCTGATGCAGTGTCTGTGTGCGGCCTCTGTCTCTTCCCAGCCTGTGAACTTGGCCAAGTTGCTCAAGCCCACTGGGCTCCTTTTCCTCATCTGAAATATGGGGAGGATTCTATTACCTAAATGGCATGAGTTACATGAGAAAGTGCCCACAGTCTAAGCAGGGCTGAGTGTGTTGGCTGCTAACCTCTTCATCAACGTCCTTCTCAGTCATCAGGGCTCCACGGATATAACCACATAGCACTGGAGTCAAGTGGAAGATAAGGGACCAGAACTCAAATTTTCTAACTTGCTCTGTGACCTTCAACAGGTCATTTACATTTAATGAGTTAAAATGTCCTCGCTTCTCAATGGGAATGTTTCCTTTTTCACTGCTATTTATTGAGGGTGGATCAAGTGCCAACACAGGGCCAGGCCCTGCGGGTGATGCATGAAGAAGGCAGACTTGGTCCCTGTCCTCCCTTTGCCTGCTTTCTCTGAGCCTAGGGGTCTGAGTGGGATTGGATGAGATATAAATGAGAAAGCCTGTCCTAGCTGTTCACGATCATTTTACCATTGCACATGCAAATCATGGTAAACATCCTTGATTGTCCTCGTGGAGTGCTTCAGGGATCTATTCCCAGGAGTCAGGCCCCAGTAGGTCCCTTGGAGAGACAGGAGGAGCCTTACCTGGATGGCACTAAGTGCCAGAGGCAGGCATACCTGCTCTCCAACAGACTGCTGTGTTCCCCTCTCAAGGGCTCCCCCTCCGTGGTTTGGGCAGTGGTTGGAGGTGTCCCTCAGAAAGCTGATTTGGAGGTGACCTATTCCTTTTGCAACTCTTTTTTGGAGTTTCATTCTCTTCCTGCAGGTGCTCTATCTTAGAGGTTTCTTCGGAGCCTCAGTTGGGTGCATCAGTGCATTAGGTGCATCTGTGGTCTTTGCATCGGACTGGAGGCTGGAGCTCTGGAGGGGGAGGGGGAAGGAGAGCAGGGTCTTCAGGGGCGTGTTGGTGGGCTTTGTCTTTGAGAAGCTACTTAAAATATTTACTGTGGAAGTTGCATTTGGCCTTGCCTTCAACCTGACTATATGCAGATAATGTCTGCCTGTGCTTTAACTCCCTGGGAAATTAGAGGAGTAAGGCCATGCCACTTACACTGATGTCCTAATTGAGCTGCAGCCATACCACCAGTTCCCGGAGCTCACTTCCAAAGAGCTCCTCCTCAGGTCCGTGCTCTGTGCTCTGCGCAGTGGTCTGTTCCTCTGTCCACCTGAAGCTCAGCGAGCATCTGCTGTGGGCACTGTCTTTGCTATATCTGTGCTGCACACGGAGCCTGGGACCCCGGGAACCTGCAGCCCTGTGTCCCAGGGTACCTTGCAGCCACCCATCTGAGGTCCCGTCCTCTCACTGCCATTAGGAAGATGTGAATCTCTTGCTTGTAAGCCCCCACCTTCTACCTGCTTCTCTTTAGTCTGGAGAAAGTCTCTCCTGTCCTCTGGTTGGCCTCCAGAGCCTACTGGATATGAACAGCCAATGGGGAGGACAGATGTAGTTGGTATTTCTGGAAATTGTCTTGCTATACAATTTAGAGCCAGAAGAGCAGTAGTATCTTAGGTAGCGGCAGTCAATTCTGCCCTTTGGACAAATGCTAGCTGGTTGCTTGGGGCTGCACTGGATTTTGGTATTGAGTTACTCAAAGGTCAGGTTTCTCAGGAAGGACCAAGATCAGACAGCTAATGACCAGTGAGCCACCTTTGGGTGTTGTAAGACAGAAACAAATATATTTTTGACCCCTATGTTGTTTTATTATCTCAGCACGTGTTGGACCTGTCCAGAATGCTCATTCTCCAGAATCAAGCCCACAAGAAGAGGGGCCTCATTTAGGTGGCTCTGGGTTCCCTGCTCCGGCTGAAGGATCAGGGTGTGGAGTGTGGAGACCTGGTTTCAGGATCGCTCTCCTGTGGAGCTGAAGGAAATGTGGGGGGCTTGAGTGGGATCATCTCTGGAAACCTCACAGTCCCTGAGTGATACTTATTGGGTATTGCTAAATGATCACAGATGTCAAGATAATATTATTTTTTTCCAGTGCCTTGCTAATAACATTCACTCTTTTTAAAGACCACCTAAGTTGAGGAAGAAGCCTGCAGGGTGAAGATTGTGACCTCATATTTCCTCTTTCCCATTTTTACTTCTACCATTTTTTTTTCTTCATATTTCTGGAGGTTGAGGTAATCCAGCTATATAAGCCAGAAAATCAGGCAGCTGAGATGTGATTTGAGGGACTTGTATGGACCTGTGGCCCATTAACATGTCCCAATGATTCGTTAGTATTGGTGTTAGCATTTCTTAGTATGTTAATTACTCCTTTGGGTAAAGGTGTGAAGACATTGGTCACATGTCAGTCTTATCTCAGATATCAGGATGATAAACTAATTTAATATGAAAAGCTGATAATGTTTTCAAGTCAATACATGGGATTGGAAATAAGAAGATTCAATGAACATAACCCTCAATTTTATTGCTGAGAAAGAGAAAAGTATAGTAACCATTAAGACTCCATGAGCTCAACATATGGAATTTGCTAGATTGGGCAAGTTACTTAGCCTCCTTTTCATTAGTGTTTCTATGTATAAAATGTGGACAATAGTAGGACTTATATATTAGGATTGTTAATAGATACAACTTTTAGGTTAACATGTACTTAGAACATATCCTGGAATAAGAGGTTGCTAAAATTTCTACTGCTTAAGGTTACCCAGCTTGTCTCTGAAGACCTAAAACTGGGACTTTGGTTTTCCCCAAGACCAAATGGATTTTAAGAAGCCAGTCACTTAAATATAAGGGAATGTGACCAACACTTTTTGATGGGGTACTGAGGACCAAGGAGGGCTAGTGAGAAAGTCTCTATCAGCGCATATTAGAACACTGGGAATTTTATTTTTGCAATCTTCTTCCAAAGACACGCTCTTATTGATTTTTAAAGAGAGAGGAAGGGGAGAGAGAAAGAGAGGAACATTGATGTGAGAAACATTGATTAGTTGCCTCTCATATGCAGCTCCACTAGGGATTGAAATCACAACCATGTATGGACCCTGACCAGGAATCGAACCTGAAATCTTTTTGTGTACAGGACAATGCCCCAACCAATTGAGCCACCTGGCCAGGGCATAACACTCAAAACTTTTTAAAATCCCAATGCATGGGTCACCCTTCCCCCCATATCAATTAAATCAGACTTTCTGGGAGTGGGGTCTGCTCCTTAGTATTTTTAAAATCTCTCCCAAATTATTTTCATGTGCAGTTAGGGAGTCAGATAAGTGGCCTACAGCCTCACAGATCTTATGAAAATTTACCTTGTAGTCTTGCTAAAATAGCTCCTGCACCATAGCTCCAGCTATTCTGATGCCCAAGGTGGGGCCATGATTGGCATTGCCAGGCAGCTCCCAAGGGGGTGTCAATCCTGCTGGTCCGCAAGCCACACTGAGTGGCAAGGTTAGAGCATAGTACAGGGGAACGAGCTACCTTTGGTCCACACTAGAAGGGTCTGGAGGCCCAGGAGCAACATGGGATTTAGCCTTACATCACTTATGGATTTCTCTAGAATGGAGGCTGTGGGTAGGGAAGTGGATGGCTGGGTTAAGTGGTAGAAGTTTGTCAGAAATACCTTCAGTTCAGGAAAATACCCTCAGTAGTCTTCAGGCTCCATTATGAGACTATGATCATTAACCACCTGCAGTGAGCTAGGCCCTGAGCTGATAGAAGAAGAATGGGACATGCCCTGAAGAGGTCTGTAAGACACACACCCTTGAAAAGGCAATAAGGAAGCTACTTAGACAGTGAGGCTGGAGAGAATAGCAGTAATGGTGAGAAGGAACAGCCAACTCTTGTTCACTCTTCTATATGCCATCATAAATGAACTTATCTGATACTCTCATCTATATATATATATAAAAGGCTTTTATGCAAAGTGTCCCCTTGGGAGTTTCACCGGGAGACTGGGAGTTTGATCGCTCGCTATGATGTGTGCTGACCACAAGGGGCAATATGAAATGAAGGAAGGCCCTGGCTGGGGTCTGGCAGCCAGGGATGGCAGGCTCCAATCAGCCAGGTCTAGGGACCCTACCCATACACAAATTTTATGCACTGGAACTCTAGTCCTATATAATAAAAGCCTAATGTGCTAAGTGTTCAGACGTCCAGTCAGCCATTCAACCAATCTAAGCATAATATGCTAATGATGTGCTAAGGCCACTCACCTGCTCGCTATGACGTACACTGACCACCAGAGGACAGATGCTCCAACTGGTAGGTTAGCTTGCTGCTGGGGTCCGGCTGATCAGGACTGAGCGAGAGGAGTACACACCCTGGAGCCCTCCTATGGTCCCTACCCGGCTGGCCAACCTCCAGAATCCGTTCCTGGCCCCGGTTATGCCCTGTGAGGTTCCTCAGCCTGGCCTGTGCCCTTTCGCAATTTGGGACCACCTTATGGGATGTCAGAGAGCCAGAGGCTAGGCCGAGGGACTCCACTGGTGCACAAATTCATGCCCTGTGCTTCTAGTAATCCGAATAATACCAGCTATCTAACTCATACATAGTGGGTATTATTATTCCATCTGAGAGGTGGAGAAACTAAGGCCAGCTAGGTTAGGTAACTTGTCCAAGGCTACGTAGCTTGTAAGTGGTGGACTGAGGATCTGAACAAGCATTGGTCCTACGACAGCATTAGTTTAGTAGTTTAGAAGAGGTTTAAAGGGAGAGCAATACAATTATGCAAAACCCAGAATTCTGGGCCAGAGCATGAGGAATTCAGAGGAGCACCCCGTTCCCTGGGTCTGGATCTGTGGGTTGGTGTGAAGAGGAGTGGAAATCAGGGGGACCACAGTTGGAACCCAGGTCTTCTGTTTATTTTCTCTGTGACCTGTGGGAGCTTGAATATAACCCCACCTCCTGGTGATGGTGATGGGGGGGGGGGGATGAGGGAGTACATATAGAGGACCAGGCCCAACTCCAGCACACAGAGTGCCCTCAGGATGCGGCGGGTCCTCCCACTGGGCGTCTGGGACCAGAGGTTACTGGCTTGGCTTTAATTGGCTTGGATTTGCCACCACGATGCCCAGACTCATAGGGATCCCGCTTTCGGATTCAAAACATTAACCCCTTGTAAAATGTTCCCTTATTGTGATTTAATATCATCTTGGATGCCTACTATAGCTTTGTAAAAAAAACGTTTAGTGCCCAGTCAGATGGTTTCCAATGCTAAATACACATGGAAATGTGTGCGCATCCTCTCTAGGGGGTCAATTAGAGGGATGCTGGAGCCAGCTCACACTAATTCTCCTTGTGGCTGGTGAGATGAGTCATGTTTATAATTTGCTGGATGTGGCTCTGAAAAGAAAAGATGGAGTGGAAACAGGTCTGCGAAACAGAGAGAAGCTTGGCCTGGATGCAAGAGGGAAAAGGAAGGGAAAGAAATTCCTCAACAGTGAATTTGCTTTACCTGGAAGCAGATTTACCTAAGGAGTTGGGAGAATCATGCTTCTGAAGATTCTCCCCACTGTTCGCCATGCCTAAGCCAGCAGAAACCTTATCTCGCATTCTCAGCATGGTTGCTTTAGAGAATTAAATCATTTGTAAGTCAAAAGATTTCGGCAAAATTTAAAATGGGTTGCTATCCTGGTATCTGAGCTTAGCTGGCTGGGAAGAAAGGGTAATTTTTGAGGTAGATTTCTTCATTTCCAGCTTAAAATTGCCTTCAAGGTCTTATCCCCATCTCAAAATAACGATGCATTGCTGAATTTAATAATTGCCTTTTTGGAAGATAGAGATAGGAGAAAACTCTATATTAAGTATGTACTAAAATATGCATTGATATTATGAGATATAGCTTAGAGAATGTGACTCCTGGGATTGATCTAATAACAGCGACATAGTGCTTTGCAGAAATGTGCTCATTAAATGCTTAAACAACCTTACCAAACAAGGGCTCCCTATTCTCTCTGTTTTATGGGGGAGGAAGTGAAGGCACAGAGAGGTTAAGTAATTTGTCTCTAGTCTCAGAGCAGGCAAGTGGTGGCTCTGGAATGTGAAGCTAGGTTTTCAGAGGTAGCTTGAAAATGTGGTCAGAGCCAACGCTGCACTTGCTCATGTTTTCCCTGCCCCAAAGCCTGTGGAGATGGCTTTCCCCTACCTGGGGCCCTGAATGCCCCAATCGCAGGGACATCCCACACGATTGCTCCTCCTGGCCCTGTAAGAGGGTGCCTGGCGGAGGGAATGAGTGGGGTTGGAATCCAGCTTGAGGTCCCTCACCAGGTGCTGTGCACCATGGAGAGGAGTGACATGAAGGCCAGAAAGCATGCCCTGCGCAGTGGGCGGCCTCCCCACCATTCCCTGGTGCTTCCTCCTCCTGCCTCCAAGCGTCATGGAGTCGTTGACCCAGGCCTGTTTGATTGAGGAGGTCCTTCTAGCTCTGGGGCCTTTGGTGCTGAGCTTCCAGGACACAAGTCTCTGCTCTCCGTGGCAGTCTGCTCCGCAAGCCTGCTGGGAATGGGGAGGGTGGGCAGCAGGCTGACCTGGACCAGCAGAAACCGCAGCTCGGAGTTTCTGCCTGGGTCCTCCTGGCCCAGTGCTTGCCTCCTTTGTTTTCTCCTTTTCTCAAGCTCCTTGACGCGAAGGGAGATGCACCTCCCCGGAGCTGCATTCCAGAGCAACCTGGGTAATGGAAAGTTCAAGAGCAGCGTACACTTGTTCCCAAAGCTTGACGGCTTCCAGTGACTTCCAGAAAGCGTCCATTTGGACTCAGAATTTGAAAAAAAACCATTTCACAGCTCATTGGAAGAGGGCCAGAGGGTTGCGCAGCTCTGGGCCTGGGCCAGATGGGAATCCAGACTGCTGCCTGGTTGGTGAGGTCCCTTTTGCTGCTCATTTGGGCTGTCAAATAGCAGCCTCCTTAGGACCCTTCCCATGGGCCTTAAGATGCTGTATCATGGGGAGAGTTTTAGGTTGGTTTAATCAGTATTTGCGGCATTGAGCTGGGGTTGGGGATGGTTGTCTAAAAGAGGGACACTGGTGCAGCAGTAAGTCGAGTGCATGGGTTGGGGTGGCTGGGGTGTTGGAGGTGTGGTCTCTATCACACCCCCAAAGTCCATTTCAGCATTCAGTCTCAATTAAAATAGTCAGCTGGGTCTGCAAACACATACTCAAAAAGCCCCTCTTCTTTGTGCCATAGACTGCATGACTGTAGAGCTGCGCTGGTGAACATGAATGTAGAGAGAAGCAACAGCAATCGGTTGTTCCAAAGTGTGACTTACTGTAAATGGGAGGGCGGGGCGTGACACTTGGTTCAGATCCCTGGGGTACCTGCAGGGCAGGTGTTCAGGATTGTACAGGATCCCCTCTTTCGGGGCCAGCCTGCCCCCGCTGGGCACTGCACAGATCGCCTGTAGCCTCTCCCCCACCCCGCCCTGCCCTGCCCAGTGCAGGTGCCCCGCCTGCTGAGGGTGTGGTGGCATCACTCCAGGTGGCACTGGGATGAGCACAGGTGCTGGGCCGTTCCTGTCTCGCCCTGCTGTCCCCCAGGCAGGGAGTGGGAGGAACCTTTAGATGAGGGAATCTTGGGGAGATACGTGATGTGGTAGGACCTAAACTCTTCTGGGTATCAGAGTCAGCTGTTTGTTTATTTGTTTTTTTCCCCAATAGAATCATACATCTTCCCCTGTTTTTAGAGGGGCATTGGTGGCCACTCAGTTCTCTTTGTTGACCTGCTTTCTCTGGTTTAGCTGAGTGTACTAGGTTGCAACTGCTGTTGAATTCTTGTGCTGTTGAATTCATGAAGCTGGCTTGGATATAGGAGTAGAGGTCACTAGTTTCTTGACAACCGCAAGGGCCTGGTGAAGGTACCATTTGCTGCCATGAGTGTCCATCTGCGCTGTTTGGCGTTGCTAGTGGGGCTGCTCTGTGTACTCATTCGGGGCCAGTTCATGCACAGAGCTCTTCCTTTGAGCTTCCCTCTTGGAACCCAGGCGGGAGAAATTAACCAGCAGAAGAAGAGCACGTTCGGGCCTGTGATGTGCCGATCTCAGGGACAACGCGGCTGAGGAAGGGGAGAGCAAATAAGTCTGGCTGAAGAAGGACATGCGTTTTATATTTCTCTTCCTCTCATAGGTAAAGGCTGCCCATGATGTGCCATCTGTCTTAGAGCACAGACTGATTATGAGTGTACTTAGAGTTTTACTAGCCTTGCCACCAGACATGGACCTTATAGTTTACAAAATGGGTTCACACACTAATCTCCTTTGACTTAATGAGATGACCCAACGGGTTGTAAATCACCAAAGCCACACCAGCACCAGGCACGACAACCACAGAGCTGTCATTTGAACGAAAGAAAATGTTCCCCAAACAGACAAAGAAAATAGCTGTAAGTTTCTGTTGAGGTTCCTGCAATTGTATTTTTAGCTCCTTAACAATCTCATGTTCCAGACTCCTAAGATCCTTGGCAACAACATGCTGTGGATGAAATGTAGGCTGTGATGGTGGGCTTCCCCCTGCATGATGTTGGGTGTGATTGGGTCACCTGGTTTGGCTCTGTGCTTGGAACAAGAGACAGTGGGAACCTGTCTTGGTTATGTAGTCCTCCGGACGCCAGGGGGAGGCAGTGATGATAAACCTCACTTCTCACAGTTTCCTTTGTGTCCCAGCAAAGTCCTCCTCACAGTAGGTCCTCAGTCTTCATTGTGGAGGGCTGGTCTTAACTTCTGGAGCAATGAACCCAGTCTGCATCCTCCTTGGATGTCTTGGGTACCAATCCAATCAATTGTTCAAGGCAGAGGGCAGTTCACGGTCACAAATCCAGAAAGAGCTTTATTTCTCTCCATATTAGTCCCCTGCATATTCCTCTGATATTTCGCAGGCCCCTTTAAGTCGGTTGGTAGGAAGGACCTTTCATTTGTTTCCTCCCAACAAGTTTCCTGCCCGACAAGTGGGACTGACACATGCTAGGGTTGAGATGCCATTCTGTTAGGGAGCAGCAATGCTGCCAGATGGATGCTGAGTTCACTCCGGTGTGAGGATGGGGATGGCAGCTGGATCAGACTCAGGGAGAGGCTTATTATTCATCAGACTTTATGTAGCCAGCAGAGTTATGGATAACCTGCCGTGTCTGTAGCAGAAGGATCAATCAGGGTTGATGAGTCACCATTTGGGGCAAGCTTGTGTGAATGTCCCTCTTCTGATGCATGGATTAGAGTCTTTTTAAGTATTCCTATGTTAATTTCCAATTGCTGCTCTAACAAATCATCATACATTTAGTGTCTTAAAACACACAAATATTACCTTCCTGTTCTGGAAGTTAGACGTCTAACATCAGTCCCACTGAGTTAAAATGCAGGTATGGGCTGGACTTGGAGTTTGAGGGAAGGATCTGCTTCCTGGACTTTCCAGCTCCGAGATGCTGCCTGCATTCCTTGACCCATGGCCACTCTGCTCATCACTCTGACCTCTGCTTCCATTGTCACATCTTCTCTGCTCTGACCCTCCTGCTCCCCTCTTATAGGACCCTGTGATGACATTTATCATCCCCCTGGATAATCCAGGATAATCTTCCAACTTGAAATCTTTAACCTGATCACTCAGCAAAGTCCCTTTTGACAGGTAAGGTGACAGTCACAGGTTCTAAGGATTAAGATGTGGCCTTTTTTCAGGGCCATTATTCTGTCTACTACAACTTCTAGTCAGTGATTTCTCTGTTTCATTCACCAAAGCCTTAGGGAATATTGTATTTTCTCTTTTAAAAGATAAAATATGTACTTGCAAAAAAAAAGAAAGTAAGCAAAAGCAAAGAAAGAAACAGTACAAAAACAGATGTATCAATATTTAAAAATGTCATTTTTGCCTCTGGTTTCTAGGGCTCCATTTCTGCTTCTCAGAGATGAGAACTGGGTATATTATCAATTTCTAGAGTATCTTCCAGTAAGAATCTATGCATATACAAGCATTGATGCTTGCTTACACACATGTGTGTATATGTGTAACTGGCCTATGTTTTTAAAAAAATATATTTTTATTGACTTCAGAGAGGAAGGGAGAGGGAGAGAGAGAGAGAAACATCAATAATGAGAGAGAATCCTTGATTGGCTCCTGAAATCCCCCCCCTCCACCCCATTGGGGATTGAGCTTGCAACCCAGGCATATACCCCTTGACTGGAACTGAACCCAGTCCATAGGCCCATGCTCTATCTACTGAGCAAAACCAGCTAGGGCAATTGACCCATGTTTTAAAAGCAATTGACAGCTTATTTCCACACTACTATATTTCTTCATGATCTGTTCATATCAGGATTTATATACCTGCCACTGCTTTTTCTTTTCTTTAATTGGTTTTGAGAAAGAGAGAGACCCATTTGTTGTTCTAGCATTTATGCAGTCATTGGTTGCTTCTTGTATGTGCCCTGATCGAACCTGCAACCTTCGTGTATCCAGACCACGCTCTATCCAAAAGATAGAGCTACCTGCCCTTTTTAAAAACTACATAGCTTTCCATTGCATCCATGTATCAGAATATATGTAACCAGCCCTATTCAGAGCCCTCATGGTTGTTTCTAATTTTTTCTATGAAGAACAAAGCATCAGAAAATGCCTTCTTATATTTGTCTCTTTCCATATACTATGGGGCAAACTCTTATACATAGCTTTGTTGGGTGCCAGGTTGCATTTATCTTAAACTTTGATAGTTATTGTCACATTGCCTCCCAAGAGGATGTGTCAGCGTGCACTCAGAGACCCTGATGCCTGGTGGCCAAGGAACATGCTTGGCAGTGCCCTGCTCTCACTGATCACCTCTAGGGCACCTCCTCATAGCTCTGTATGACCACATCCAACCTCAGTGCATGTGGGTTAAGCCCAGGACTTACACACACACACACACACACACACACACACACACCCCACTGTGTGAACCATTGCAGACCCCGGCCCAGAGTTGCAACCAGGACGGACCTGTGCATTTAAAAGGAGATTCAGAAAGGATCACGTTCTGAGATATTATGCCAAATGCTGGGGATGCTACACTGTGTCTCCTGTCACTGCAATCACAGGAGCCACAATCACAGGAGACTGGCTGGAGTTGCTATTTTGGGAGGAACAGACCTGCAACGTGTGCTGCATGTGCCCGGGATTGCGGCCGCACTGGCTGGGCCAGGCTGCCTGGTTGTGACACAGCTATTGTTTGTTAAAGAGATTTGATGCTTCATTAGAGAAAAACTGTGTACAGAAACCCGGCGGAGATTTCTTAATGGCATTCTGATGAAAGGAGCAAACAGCCTAAATGCCAGATTAGTAGCATTTCAGGGGGGAAAATGGACAGTGGCAACTGCAGTTAGTTTCCCCTTTCATCCACCTTGCTTGGCAGCCTCGGCCTGTCAGTTTGGGAAAACGAGAGAGACTCCAGCTGGTGAAACAGAAAAAGAACTGGAGCCGCTGGAGCCCGAGGAGGCAGGTGGAGTATCCTGAACCCCGAGTCATGAAATGGGCGTCTGGACAGCTGCCTGGACCATGTCAGAATGCAGAGCCATGCTGGGGTGCACGAGGAACCTTCCAGAATGGCAGAGGAGGGGCCACCGGTGCCTTTGAGTCTGTCAGCACACAGTGGTCACCTCTCTTCTCCTTTGGCCTCAGAACAGGCAGAGACCCCAAAACCATGATTCAGGAGCTGTGATTGTCGCTCTGTCCCTCTTTTACAAGTTGATTAAGGGGATGGTTAGTTAGGTCTTAGATGAGCAATGGGAAGCACTTTGGGGAAGGGCACTTATGAACCTCTCTATGGACAACAGGAAGCTCCTGTACACTGGCCAGAGTGACTGGCATGGTCAGCACACGAAGCTAGGGTTTGCACCCGGACCTTTGTCACGCTTTATCCTCTGTCTGCTTTTCCTTGGCCTTGCATAAGTGGGTTCCACTGCATTCTTCAACTGTTCGGGGAAATGTCCTGTAGCCATATGATCCACCTCTGACTCCTGCCACCTTGCTCCTAATTTCCTTCATGACCCTAACTCAGTGGTTGGCAAACTCATTAGTTAACAGAGCCAAATATCAATAATACAATGATTGAAATTTCTTTTGAGAGCTGAAAACCGACTTCTGCGCATGGGCCTCGAAGTTTCAATCACACTGTACGTGTACGCCCGCAGGTGGTATTTTGTGAAGAGTCACACTCAAGGGGCTAGAGAGCCACATGTGGCTTGCGAACTGCAGGTTTTTTTTTTTTTGTGTGTGTGTGTGTGTGTGTGTGTGTGTTTAACCACTGTCCTAACTCAATCAGGAGCTATTATTTATTGGTGTAGTTGATTATTTTCTTGCCCTGTGGGTTTCTCCTCATCAGGATGCAAGTTCAGAGAGGACAGGGATCTGGTTAGTCACCTTTGACTCCTGCAGAAGTCAGCAGCTGGTCAGGAAAACGGGTAGTTGAAGAGAAGGAATGTACCCAGGGTTAGGAAGAGGGGAAAGGCCAAATGGGCCAGCCGCCACAGGGCCACCTAGAGGTTAGGAAGAGACAGACCTGAGCCCGGTGGGACAAAGGGAAGAGGTGGAGATGTGGAGGCACCACCTAAAGGAGAGAGAGAGGAGAGGGAGAAGGGGTAGGCCCACTCAGCTTCTTCCTCCTACCTTCCTCCTACCTGCCATGCTCCCCCGGTGCTCCCAGCATTGAACTTGCTGGCAAGCGAGCCCCAGGGAAGTGGTCTGTGGGTCAGCCCCTGTCAACCGGAACAGAGCCAGAGACGACAGTCTGGGGGAATCGATGTGAGAACAGCAAATTACTGGTGCTGTGCTCTGTGCTGAACCTAAAAGGGAGGGGCTCTGAGGCCTGGGCACGACCATTGCTCCCTGTGACCCTGGCAGGTCCGGAGCCTGGTGTGTCTTCTCTCCGCTGCCCTTGCGGGGGAAGGTAGAAGGGGTGTTTGTGGAAATAACACTCTTTCGTGGGCCCTTTAATCTGAGTCCGAGGACGCTTCTGTATGTGCAGTGCTATGTTACTTGGTAAGTTCCCTTGAAGACCATTTTAAACTTGCATTTCTTTGTTCAGATTTAAAATTGGTTGCATTTGGGACCCTTCCCAGGGCCCTGGACTTACTCATGGCCTCAGGGTGTTCTGGGACTGAGCTGAGTTCCACACTATATCTCTTGTTATCTCTCTCCATGCCCGGGGAGTTGATTCTCCCATTGGAGCCCCCGCTTGTCTGTAAGGTGGGGCGAAGAACACCTCGGAGGGAGCGTAAAACAGTGGGAGAAACAGCCTGAGCACAGCACTGGCAAATCCGTGGTTCCTCCCTTCCTTTCCAGGGTCATTGGGAGGTGGCTGAGAGGTCCCTATACTACCAGGTCCCACCCCTGGCTCATCCCAGCCTCTGCAGTGTTCTTCTGCCTGCTGACTCCCCTCCGCGGAAGAATCTTGTCGGAACAAAGGGCAGTGGCTGGCCACTGATTAGTCCTTCTCCTTGTTGTGACACGTTGCCCTGCTAAAGCAGTAATCGTGGGTTTTCCAGGACTTGTCCTTTAAGGGTTGTCTGCATCACAATCAAATAATGATGGTTGTCTTTATGGGGCACGTGCCTTTCTGCAGCAACTTTCCCCGTTGAAATGTGCAGGTGGACTGGGGCTTCGCCAAGTCCTGTAAGTCCTTTTGAGTATTGGAAATCTCCGCAGGTTCTAGGCGGGAACTTCCATTTAGACCTAATGTAACAAGGACACTGACCTGTAATGAAGGCATTTCTGGAAGTTAATTTAATTGTATTGCAGGAAGGAAGGTAAAAGCCCATGGGGGCTGGTGTCCAGTTCATGGGAAATAAAAGGCCCAGGAGGCCGTGGGTCAGGAGTGTGGTGTGGCCTGCATGTGCCTGCCAGCTTCTCCAAGTTTCTGCTGAGTGCTTCCTGTGTGGGCAGGTGAAGGGCCCCTCTTAAAGAACACTGTTGCCCTGGCCAGGTGGCTCAGTTGGTTGGAGGATCCCTCACCCCCACCTTCATCCCCACCCCAGGTCAGCAAAAGGTTTTGGATCCAATCTCTGGTCAAGGCGTGTATGCAATCTCTCTTTCTCTCTCTCTCTCTCTCTCTCTCTCTCTCTCTCTCTCTCTCTCTCTCTCTCTCTCTCTCTCTCTCTCTCTCTCTCTCTCCCCTCTCCCCTCTCCCCTCTCCCCTCTCCCCTCTCCCCTCTCCCCTCTCTCCTCTCTTTTCTCTCCTCTCTCCTGTCTCCTCTTTCCTGTTTCTTCTTCCTCACTCCCTAGAAATCAATAAAAACATATCTTCGGGTGAGGATTAAAAGGGAAAACAGGAGGCCATACGTCTGGGGAACATCCTGTGTGCTGAACCTCGGTCTTCTCCTACAGCCGCTCTTAGCCTCATGTGACACTGGTGAACTCTGTCCTGCGCTGTCACAGCAGCGCTCTCTCCCGGTCCATGCACAGAGCCGGGGGCGTGGTCAGGCGGGCTGGACACAGGGCTCTGCTTGCTCTGAAACTGCCTGCCCTTCAGGCGGGGAGTCCCCCGTCTTCCTTCACAGAGGCACTCCAGGAACTCCCCAAAGACCACAGTTTCATCAGCCTTCATTCCTGACCTCAGAACGTTCCCACAGAAAGGACAAAGACCCTCCTTTTGAGTGCTGAAGGGAAGCATCTAGCTCCCACTGCTGGGTCTGTGCGCTAGTAATTGTGCGATAGGATGCAAGTACGTGGAGGGACAGTCCCCACAGGGGCCCCCTTTCCCACATGAGGAGGGTGAGTTCTAAGGGGCAGTAGCCAGGGCAGCAAGGGTGGGGGCCCCAGTGCCTCAGCCTGTGGGAGGTTGTAGGGTCCAATTTTTATTTCTTTCTCCACCCATTACCGTGCTTACAACTTCTTCCACGTCCTTTTTATTTGAAAAACACTTTTAACGTATTATTCCACTTAATCTCCACTGCCACCGTAGCCATTTAAAGTTCTCGTTAGCTAACCAATATTACTTTGAATGTGATCCAATCTTTAAAAATACGAGAAAAAGCCATCTTCTGGAGAAAAACCTACACATGGGCCTTTTAAACATTTCTGTTTTATGATGTATCATGCAGTTCAGCGGACTTCCTCATGGTGCCCAGTTCTGTGAGTTTCTGCAGAGATGCATGCAGCCACCGTCATAATCAGGATGCAGACTGCTCCCTCACCCCGTAAAGAGCCTGCCCTCCACCCGTCACCCCTGGCCACCCCTGGCCTGCTTCCCATCCCTGTGAATTTTGTCTTTTTGAGAATGCCAGAGCAGTAGAATCTGCCGGCGGTGACCTTTGGGACTGCCTTCTTTTCTGAGCCTCTTTTGATTGAAGCAGCTATTCACCCCTGGGGTCATCTGTATTATTTCATTACCTACTCCTTTTGTGCAGGCTTGGGAGAGTGGAAGCGTTGCTTAAAAGAGAACTGAGCTGGGAAGGTGGTGACAGGAACTACAGAGCGGCTTGGGGACCTTCCTTTCTGTCCCAGACACTGACACCTAGTGGAGCCTTGGTACCTCTGGCTGCTGTGCATTCCTCCTGCCTGAGAGCAGGTGTAGGCTGTGTGCGGTGAGGAAGGCTGGCTGGAATGCCGGATGCCCACTGATGATCAGAATATTATCCTTTTAGCCAAGTGTGCCGGCGCCACGGGGCCATGAGAACACGGACCGCACATGCTTATCATGGTGGCGGGCATCGCATTAATGCCCTCGGGTCCCCAGGCCTCTAGGATGGGGGTGTCTGCATGGGATACAAGAGACTGCTGGGCTTCGGGAGGAACAGGAGCCGCTCCCGTGTGATGCTGCCAAGGAGGTAACTGGGAGAATTGGTTTGGCGATTTCGATCTGACAGCCAACAGGAGACTTCCTGGGCGCGGGAGGAGATAAGCCTGTCGGGATCCTTCTGGGGAGGCTGGGCCCAGGGTTGTCAGAGCTGCAAGGCAGGGTGCTGGGCTTCCCGAAAGGGGAGTGAGCAAGTGGCAGCTCAGAGCACCCAGGAGTCGCAGACCCTGTGGCTCAGCTGGATGGAGCCAACCATATCGTCTGGTCAGTAGATGCCTGTCAGCCTCTCTTCTGATCCAGCCAGGGGGGTTACTTTTGAGACACAAGCCTCAGGTTGTGCTGTGGAATTTCATTTCATTTTATTTTATTTTATTTTACTTTATTTTATTTTTGTCTCTCAAAAAAAAAAAAAAAAAGTAAGAGAAAACATGTTGCAATAAGGGTGCTACTAGCCTTTTACCCTAAGCCTGAGCTCTCCTCTAATTGACAGTCAATTGGCTGTAACTGATGGCTGCTCTTAATTGTCGCTGAGAGATGTGAAGGTGGAGCAACGAAGAGCGGAGCTCTGGAGCCAGACCATGCGGATTCCATGTCTCGTCTCGGTCTTGCTGGCTGGGTGACCCTTGGGGCAATTGTCAGTCTTTCGGAGCCTTGGCTTCCCCATCTGTAAAATGGGATGGCATGAGGATTCGCTCAGGATTGGCGTGAAGATTATGTTAGTCCAGTGGTCGGCAAACTCATTAGTCAACAGAGCCCAATTATCAATGGCACAAAGATTGAAATTTCTTTTGAGATCCAAATTTTTTAAACTTAAACTTCTAATGCCACTTCTTCAAAATAGACTCACCTAGGCTGTGGTATTTTGTGGAAGAGCCACACTCAGGGGGCCAAAGAGCCACATATGGCTCGCAAGCCGCAGTTTGCCGACCACAGCATCAGTCAATAATGTAAGGCAGCCACCAAACACCAGCCTTTGGTTGGAAGTTAATTATGGGGACTCCATGGCTGGACTCCCCGACCAGTGTGTCCACGTCCAGGGTGAGAAGTGCTGAGCAGCGCCGTAGTCTCACTTCATGGAGAAGAAAGCTGTGGTTTCATGACCAGCCCTGTGGTAGACGCAGGACTGGACACGACAACACAGAATCCAGATGATTTGTGCACACAGTTGCTCTTGGGCACTTGGTTCACGGAAATCTCTCGGATTCTCATGCCTCCTCAAGAAAATCGCCAGTACTTTTTAGATCAGCAAACCCAAGTCCCTGAAGATAGGCGTTACTGCCTTCAGTAGAGTTTTAGTGCGAAGCATATTTTTGTGGTGCTTACTACAATAGTATGTATCTGTGTAACGATCGCCGTATATGGTATGTGGAGTAGCTCCTAGTGAGCCGGGATGTTTGCTTAGCGAGGACTTTCTGTTCGCTGAGTAGCAGAGATAACAGAGTTTATTGCCACTTGATCCCCTTTGCCAGCCCATCTAGGTCAGCTTGTTTGTCTCCAGTGTTCTCTCTTTCCATCAAATTGTTCCAGTGACTAACAACTGGGCTTCGTGATGACAAGTCTGTTAATAGTAGCGCTCAAGATAAGGCACCGTGGACTCCTCTGCCTGAGAGTGTGCCTGGCTGCTGAGTGATCCGGGGCCTGTCAGCCCTTGGAGTTGCCGAGTAAGGTGCTGGCAGCAGAGCCGGCACTGGCTGTGCTTTCAGCCCAGGGTGTCTCTGCGCGCGGCGCTCCACAACCAGCACTCGCCCCTTCCAGGAAGCCTCGCTTTCCTTGCACGCCATCTCATGCCAACTCCCATCCAAAAAATAAATGCCCTGGACTTAGAAGTACATCTTCTTAGACACACAGGTGTTCAGAGTTTTGGCTCTTGCTCAGTCCACAAATCAGAGCACTCCCACTGTCCACACCAGCCATCTGTAGTCTAATGTGGGGTCTCACATTGGGATGTCCTGTCCCAGATAGAGTTTCCAGAGCAGGCAGCATCCTGTCGCGTTGCTACAGGGACTGTGACCGGCAGGGGGTGGGGGGCGGCACGGCCGATCAGAGCCTCTCTGTGCAGGTGTGCAGTCTCGGCTTTCCTGGCACAGGCTCCCTGAATGCGAGGGTTGTTTGGGAGGGGAGGTTGTTTATGACGATTTGTGTAGCATGTCCCCCCACTTTGAGTGTGGAGAAGCGGGAGTGGATTGTACACACAGCAAAGGGACTCCCGGCACGTGTCTGTCTCTGCCTTTCCATCACTCTTATCGGAGTGATGCAAAACCTGAGCGGTGGCTGCACGAGTTCAGATTTGCTGAGCAGATTGACTCTGGGCACCGTCCTCCAGTCCCCTCTGTTCTTGCTGCTCAGACACCTTTCCTAAGTGAATGTGGCGTTTGTATTGGATGAAGCCGTAGCTCAGTATGAAACGTGATTACATGTCTACTCTAATCCTCAACAGGCAGTGCTTCCCACTCCGGGTTTTTTAAAGGACACGTGTACGGTGGACTCACACAGTATCTGGGTCAAAGGCATTTGTAGATGGCAATGAAAAGGGCTGAACCATTAGCTTAGAAAGCTAACCTCAGGAGAAATGGGAGTCTGACTGGGGAAGCATAGAGTATAAGTAGCACCCCCCACTCATATACATACACATCAGCCCCCACATCTAATTTGCAGACTTGCTGATAAGCCAGTGATGTTCCTGCAACCAGGGAACGTACATATCTGTACATTTGATGAGTTCCAGTGCCACCCTCTGCAATGCTAGAAGTGGATGGGGATCCTTCCCTTCAAGGGACTATCGGAAGTGCTCCTTGCTGCCTCCGAGCACACTTGTTTATCCATAAACCTCCCAAATTACGATGGAAGTCACTAGATGACATTGTGACAGATGGTGTCACCAGGGTATTTTTTGGATGATGTGATGGCCCAGAACCATGATACACTCACGTGTTCCGTTTACCACAGGGAGAAGGTCTCCCCTTGGTCCTCTTGTGTCTCAGTGCCTCTGTGGACTGTGTGTCCATCGCAGGCCGCAGGCTCGGAGTCTTTGCTGGGATAATAGTATCAGGATAGAATCTAAATTATCTGGGGGCTCTTTTTTTGCCGTGTGCTTAAGGCTCCTTTCTAGTTATGGTAAGTGAGATGGGCTTTTCGTTTTTGGTAGTAACAGAGTTCCAAGTAAGAGGTAAATTTGGAAGGATGCTGTTTAAAGAAAAACACTTTATGTAAGCAATTGTGCAGGTGGAGGCCAGTTGTAACATGCCATCTGTGGGGACAGACATGAGTGGCCGAGGTCCGGAGAGTCTAGTGTGGGGACGATGAGCACTTCCTCGAAGCTGGCAGTGGGGACGGCTCCTCTCCCTTTGTAAACATGGACGATGGCTAACCCTGACAGAGGCTAAGCAAGTACCCTTCATGCATTTCATTGAATCACTCAAACAACTCCATGAGGTGTGTATTATCACAATCCCTTTGTTTCAAAGATGTGGAAGCTGGAGCTTAGAGATATGACTGGCATTTACAAGGACATATGATGGTTAGGGGCAGGACCAGCATTTGAACAATTTCACCCCGAAGATGGCTCCTCATTCTTCTGCTACAACCCATTGCATACCTAATCCCACCTTGGGCAGGCAACCAGGGAAGTAGTATAAGAGAAAACTCTGATCATTCCAGTTTACTACTTGGTGGCAAATTGAATTTGTAGTGAGCAAAAAGAAAAACATTTAAGAAAAGGGGAGAGAAAACCCTAACCCAAATGTAGGTAGTTGAGACCCATATGTCATCCTCAGGTGACATCTTCATTTTCACCTGTCTTACTGTCTGTGCTGTGCTTCATTCTGGCGACCACAGAAAACCCATGGATGTTCTGAAGTCCCTGCTTGGCTCATTGACAGTTAGATCTCATTATTGTTCCTCTCAAAGTCTGGATGGCCAGCGCCTTTGGATTTGGAATGTTCAGTGTGGCTATATGTCAATATTTATACATTAATATGAAGGTTCTTTTACACTTTAAAGGAGGATTCTTTGCAAGTGGAGTTGATTTAGAGTCCATCAGCAGTGCTTTTACATATTTAGCACTGCCATTGTAGGATAATGTATGCTTTCTATAAATATACACGATGTTCGATTCTGCTGAATGCATTTACTCCTTTTTATGTTTCTGGATAAATTTCAAGACCATCAGGGTATTACTTAAGTTGGTAGGTGTTATTAAACCTCCAAGAACATAATTAACTCATTTTACAAATTGTTAATGCTTATAGAAACTCGTTATCTATGAGACCATTTAGATCATTTTATGAGAAAACTGAAAAAGGCAGTTTGTTAGAGCTGGTCCCATCCTCTGAGATGGTAAGAAATAAATGAGTGTTTATCATTAGTTGTTATAACCTTAATTTGAGAATTTTTTAACAGGCAATTACATACATTTACACAGAAATAATGTTGCCTTTTAGTTCGGTGTTTTTTCAGCCTAATGGAGTCTCCCCTGGAAGATTACAAAACAGCCGAGACAGAGTTGGTTCTGCTCTAATTTAAACATTTTACTGTGCCTGTATCACAGCCATCGTAAGAAGTAAAAATAATAATCAATGATCAGTCTCAACCTCTGTTCAATTGCGTTTAGCCTGTTCTCCAAGAGGCCTGGGGGATTTAGTCCTAGGTGTTTTAGTTCTAGCTGCTTGATGTGGGGCTGTATTTCCAGCAAAGCATCCTCCAGTGTGCCCCCTCCTCTCATCACACACTGTAACCCGTCACCCCTCCTACCACTAGGAATCCTCCTCCTCTTCCCAGGCCACCATTTCCCTCTTCTCCTCAGTGCTTGGGTTCTGGTTTGCCCAATTCCCAATGTATTCATGGTGCTCGTTTTACAGAGAGAGAGAGAGAGAGAAAGAGAGAGAGAGAGAAAAAGAGAAGGAGAGGGAAACATCAGTGTGAGAGGGAAACATTGATTGGCTGCACAATGCCTATTGGGGATTGAGCTTGCCACCCAAACATGTGCCCTGAGCAGGAATCGAACCAGCACCCTTTTGGTGCACTGAACAACACCCAACCAACTGAGCCACACTGGCCAGGGCAATGTATATAGACTCTTTCTCGTCACTGGTCCTTGCATATGCTGCCCTTCTGTTTAATGAATTTCTGTTCTCCTCATCTCTCTCCCCGGCATCACACATCTCTTACCTGGACAGCACCTGCTCCTTCAAATGCCACCTCCAGGGCTTCTTTCTGGGATACTTCCTCTCACCCTGCTCCTTTGAGAGCAGCTCTCCTAGAATTGTGTTCCGTCTTTTCATGTTCTTATCTCAGGTGGGTTCACTGGCTCCAGGGGGGTGACTGTTGGGTGAGGGTCTACTACCTCCTACAGTAAACTGAGTGTCCTAAAAGCAGCCACTGTTGTGTTTTGCTCCAGTTGTATCCCCAGCACCTGACTCTGCGCCCTGAGCACAGTAGGCACTGAGGTAAATATCTGCAGAAAACCTAAGGGGATAGAATTGCTCACTCATTGCTGTGCTCCGCGGCCTGCCCTCCATGCTTCCATCCTCCTTGAGTTCTCACCAACTCATTTTCACCTAAAGGGACATGGATAGGAAGGGGTGAGAGAGTTCCTGGCATTCGCTGGTTTTATCAACCTGATAAAGAGAGTGTTGCCCCTGTTGAGCTGTCAGTCTGAGTGTCACTGTCCTGACAAGCACACCTGCTGGCTGTGGGGACATTGGGGCTCTTTCTGGCAGCAGGGCCCTGGGCAGCAGTGGACGGCTGTCCTGCAGTGCTACCTCTTTCAGCCTCCTCCAGCCAGAGAAAGGTAGTTTTAAGTTCTGTCCAGGTAGCCAGAGGTTGAAAGAAGGGGAAGTAACGTCTGATTGAAATGAGAAAGAGAGAAGTTGCAGGTGAAGTAAGAAAAGTGGGCATTTTCCATCTACTTGTGGCATGGCAGGCGTGCTGGTCTACATTCCCAGTATCGTCTTTCTTTTGTCCATTATCACAAACCAGAGGGCTGGAATACCAACACGTGGAGAAAGGACTGGTATATAACTCTGTCTGTTTGGTTTCAAAACCCGTGTTTTCCACTGCAACATGTTTCCACAAAGGGAGCTTTGGCCTTCTTTGTTCTGACTCGAAAAGCAGGGAAGCTCACCCTGCCAGAGGTGGGAGTGCATTTTGCCTTAGGGGCATGTCCTCGGGACCCCTGGTGTTTCTTATCAGACCATCTAGCTCTTGTTGTTGTGGATGGAGGCCAGGAGGCAGGGAGATGGTCTTGACTGCGGCAAGGGCAGAGTGGATGAAAACTATTCCATGGTGATGAAGGAGGTGTGGATGAAGGAGAGTCAGAGAGAGTGTTCCAGACATCTGCAAAAGCCAGATGTGGGAGGCTGGAGGAAGGCACACCTGAGTCATGGAGGAAAGGCCAATGTGGTGGGGTGTGTGGAGGGGGAAGAAACCAGATGCCAGGGTCAGGGCAATGCACAGGCTTTATTCTGCGGAGCAGGGTACTCCTCCTAGAATTGTGTTTCGTTATGAGGTTGTTCCCTGTTCTGTCGGAGAAAGAATGAGGGAGGAGGGATAAGATCCAAGCAATAGAATGAAAGTGGGTAAATGTTGGGAAGAAAGGTTGTGAAAGCAACCAAAGAGAGAGTTCTAAGAGTCTAAAAGTCATTGGCAGACCTAGCCAGTAATCAGGGTGGGGAGAATCCAGCACAACCATGAAGCTGACTTTCATGTTAGCCCACACTGGGTCTTCCTTCCTTGAGCTCCTGGTCCCTTTATTGTCATCGGCATCATCACATCCAGGCACACAGCTCGGGGTGTCTTGGGGAAACTCCAACCCTCCACATTTGCCTATTCTGGACATTTCATATAAATTGAATCATATGATAAGTGATCTTTCATGTCTGGCTTCTTTCACTTAGCATACTGATTTCAAAGCATGCCCATGTTGTGGCATGTATCTGTACTTCATTTCTTTTTGTTGCTGCTAACTTCTTGACCCAGTCATGGGCAGTCACCAGATCCTATGAGTGATGGCAGCAGGAAGCGCAGAGTTAGCGAGTGTCTTCAATCCTGCTGGAACTTAGTGGTGAAGATCAGCTCAGCCTTTTAGGCTCCCTTTGCCCTGCTCTGTAGCAGCTGCCCTCTAGCTGCACGTTCCTCTTATGGTTCAGGGTCTCGGGTTATGAGTGTTGTATATCCAGGGCCACCACTACACACAGTTGGGTAGGTTGAACTCTGCCCAAGGGTACCTGAGTAAAGGCACAAGAAAGAGCTCAAATATTCGATAGAATCTGCATCCTTCTTGTCAAGCCATCAGCCCCAGAATGACTCCCATTAGCTATGTCAGGACTTTTCCTGACTCCCATTTGCTATGTCAGGACTGCCCTCGCTTCTTCCGATGGCACTCGGCCCCGCCTCTGGCATCTGTCAGAGCTGAGATATCGATAGCTTGTTTTATATTTGAGTTAACAAGATGTAGGCTGTGACAAGATAGCAGATACAATTACAGATATTTTCTAATTTATGAGTTTGTTCCCATAAGAAAAAATATGTCCCTACTTTGCATTCAGATATTTACAGCTCTACCCCGAGCGAGGGGAATTTTCATCCTCTATTTTCTCCACCTATTTTTTTTCTAACATCTCTGGCTTTTCCCATCTGTGTTTCTAACTTTGGGGTAGAGCATTTCCAAGGTGGAATTGGTGTTAAAAAATAATTTCCACAAAAAGGGTAAAATCATGACTGTCAGATACCGAAATGAAACTCTGTGAACATTTTTATTCTACATCTTACTCAGTGAGGGAGCCAGGTAGGTATGATAAGCAGTTGAAAAGAGCAGGCGCATTTATCCATCGGGAATATGAGAATGAATGTGCCATGGAGGCAGAGCTGTGTTTTCCTCGGGGGGAGGGAGAAGTTAAATGGGCCTCGCTGGGAAAGGACAGAATTTACATGTCTACAGACAAGACTTATTTGCCTTGCTACCATTTATCTACAATTTACAGAATTGTAAAATAGCTTCCTGCAATCGGGAAGAGAAAACCGAAGGGGCATTCTCTAGTCTGACAATGCATCTTTTCCTCTAAAACCATGCGTTTCTCCTGCACTGGTGACAGGGGAGCCTCCAGCATACTGGTGAATTTAGAGAAGTTTTTTGGTCCAGTTGAGACTTCAGGATGATAAGATTTCCGTTAGGTTCCGAGTAGTGTTTGGTATTTGGTGCTCTCTGTGGAGGAACAAGACTCTGGACATTTTCAATGACAATGTGCCTGGCCAGTGTCGCTCAGAGGTTGAGCATCAACCTATGATCAAGGAGGTATGGTTAGATTCCAACAGGGCACATGCCTGGGTTGCTGGCTGGAACCCCCCAGTAGGGGGCATGCAGGAAGCAGCCCATCAATAATTCTTTCTCATCATTCGTGTTCTATTCCTCCCCCTCTCTCCTTTCCTCTCTGAAATCAATAAAAATATATTTTATCAAAAAAGACACCTGTGTGGGTGGTTGAAGAGCAAGGGTGAGATGCAGTGAGGGGCTTTTATGGAAGAACCTATTAGAACAGAGACCAGGAATAAGGTCTGGATTTTATTCTTAAAATCATTACGCACTTCCTCCGTGACCTTTGGATTTGCCATTTATCTCCCTGCCTCTCTGAGACAGGAAAATAAGTGTTATTTGTAAGGACGAGGAGATTGCCTGATGAAAGGTACCGATTGACTGCAAAGTGGTGTTATTAATTTGTTCATCCTCTCCCTTTGTATTCCTGCTCTGGGTAGATGTGTGGTCCATCTCCTGTCTCTTCCCACCACTAATTTCCAGGCAGCAGGTGGGGACTCCAGCGTGGGATTACGTATTTTCAGTGGCTGCTTTGGAATTTGCTCTTAACATTTTTCGTTATAAAAAAAAAGCCTAAAACAGCCACCCTGGTTTCTTTCCTTTCCTTTAAAATGTTTAAGTCAATTGCTGATGGGATAATTATTCTAAATGTAGTAGAGTGTCACGTTATTTCTTAAAACTTGCTATAAATTCAAAATTAGTCTTGTCAGAACTTAATGGAATTTTCCCGCTCTGCCAGGCTCAGCTCGGCTGGCCCAGCGCCAAGGTGGTGGAATCAAAATGCTGGAACTCCCTCTTCTTCACTCTCCCCCCACCCCTCCCCACCATCCTGGAAAAAAAAAAGTGTGTGAATGCTTTCGAGATCTGTGTCTAGAATGAACTGTTAATCACGATGGGTCTTGTTAATCACAATGGGTCTTCAGGTATATTTTTGTTGGTGGTGAGAATGGCACAGGTGTTATGCCAGTGCAGTCACACCAGACCAAATACCTTGGTACTTGAGTTCTGGCTATGAAAGAATTCAGGGCCAAGACTCAAGCTGTAAGAGAATGCTGATTTAGAAAGTCACAGAGGTGGAAGAAGTGTGGGCCATAGAAGAAATGGGCTCAGGAACCAAATTACAGAGGCAAGAGAAGGGCCCTTTGAGCTTAGGAGAGAGAGGGGGGTATAGGAAAGGAGGAGGTGGGGAGAAGAGGAGAACAGGAAAGGCAGGGGCATGCTCCCAAGTGGGAAGGAAACAGTCCTGAGCCCTAAGGGCTTTTAAGGGTGAGGCTTTTAGGGGAGGCCTCAGAGGAGGATCTCACAGAATACTCATCAGTTTTCCAGGGGGGTCCTTTCAGGGTCCTGGTCTCCACTGATTGGTTGGCACCAGGACAGGGAATCATTATTCCGTGCAGCTGGTGCTGAGGTCAGCCACGGCATCACTTGTCTGGTTTTGCTGCTTTTCTGGGCCTGGAACTGAAACACAACTGAGGACTAGATGTATTTGAAGCAGATCAGAACCTCATTGTCTTGGGGATGTAATGCTTAAAGGCTATTCTCTGGCCTTCTTGTTCATTCTCCTTCTAAGAGATCTAATCTCATGTCTAGTGACATACCAGGGCTGGTAAGGTTGGTCTGTTGTGACTCCACTGGTGCCATATGAACAACAAAATGAAAGATCAGGTGGTGTAAACCACATGATCAGTGATATGAAAGGTCAGGGGTCTGAACCACATGACCAGCAATATGCTAGGGGATTAAAGGTCACTCACGTTGTGAGGTCCTTGTTTGTCCAGTTTTTGCCCATTGCTAGGCACCCTGGGCTTTCTGTCCTGGTGACCTTGTGTACCTGCCTCATCGTCCTTATTCTCTGCTCATATATCTGTTTAACTGAAAATGTGAAAATTCCACATTTTCACTCTATGAGGAAAAGCCATTTATGTAGGAATGTCTATAACATTTGCACTGTAGTGTGTTATGTGTCAACTCAGCTTCACTTCACAACACTGACTAGCAGCGGCAGGAAGAGTATTTTTCCTTTAGTGGTGACACTTGAATAACTTCACTGTCCCTCAGTTTCCCTTGGACCGAGGTCATGTTATTTTTATAAATTAAGCCATGTGGTTTTTAACTTTTACCGCATCAAATCCCAGGTATCTTACTTCAGTTGTTAAGTTTCTTTGGGTGACCCAGCATGGCAGGGAACACTATTTTTGTCTACATTATCAGGACCAGTTTCCATTGCACTTGGATGGGGCTGGGGATCGGAGCCTGCTTTGTTATTTCCAGACAAATGCTGGAGCAGGGAACAGCTGCAGCATTTCAATTCAGTGCACTAAGTATCTGTTGCTTTTTGGGAAGCTGTGCTAGGACTCAATTACTTCACACAGTTATCACTTTGCTTACTTATTTTAAATGTGATTTTAGAGAGAGGGAGAGGGAGTGGGGAAAAGAATCATTGTTGTGCGAACAAAACATCGATGAGCCACCTCCCTCACAGCACTCCCCCAACCTGGAGTCCAGGTAAACCCAGGCATGTGCCCTAATTGGGAATCGAACCAGCAACCTTTTGGTGCCTGGGGTGATGCCCAAGCAACTGAGCCTCACTAGCCAGGGCACTTTACTTACTTTTGATAAATTATTTCGACAGTCATTCTAGCCACACTGATCTTCTGCCTCTCAATTTCTAAGATTTTTAATTACCTCTCTCACTGATAGTTCCATTTAACCACATACACAATCTATTGTCAGTTTATTTGTTGGGTATTCATTTTGTCTCCCCATGAGACATGTATATTTATTTGTTAAGACAAAGAACCACATTTTATATTTCTCCTTTGTTCTCTAAAGCGCCCAGAAAGTAGCTAGAATCTCCTTAGGAGTTGAGCAACTTCTTTCCAGTTTCCTAAATGATAGTGTCATTGACTAGACTTGGACTAAGTTGTGTAGTTTGTCACAACAGAGCACACTGACTACATACATGGGATCAGCAGGACTGACTCGAGAAATAAGCGAGGCTCACATTTGAATGGGTTGGGGGCACGATGTGATTTAGCTGAATGGGCAGCTCCTGGCATTGATGAATGGAAAGGTAAAACCCTTTGTTTGGATGGTAAGGAAACATCTCTATTATTCTTTTTCGTTTTCCCCTGGCATGAGCTATTAGAAACATAAAGATTTCAATACCCCATATCCATGGGTCTAACTGCAGACTTCTCAGGCAGCCTCCCTTTGAACCCTGGTGCTTGGGGTCAACTGTAGAAGCAGGGAGATCATTTAGGAGATTAGTGTAAGAATCTGGTGAAGGTGATGGTTCCAGGGAGTTGGTTGTCTCAGTGGGTGTGGTGAGACCTGAGATCTAAACTTATTTAGAAGGTAAAGCCAGTTCCATGGATACATGACCAGGGCCCTTTTAATGATTCCAAAAGTTCAGAGGAGAAAGCCCAGATGGAATGCCACTCCCAGTTAGGAGACGCTCCTTGCCCCTGGAGTGAGTCGTCAGGGGCAGATCTTGGTGCCTGTGCTGTGGTCAGTCCAGCTTCTCTGATGGGTTGCCATGTGGACCATGCAATCCTCTCAGCTATTCCCTGTCCCTCAGGAGGCAGCATCAATCATTCAGAAGTTTTAAAAAATGCATCATCTAGCTGGACAGTCTCCCCGTCCAGAGCCCCACCACATCATGGAAAGCTCTCAGGGCACAGTGTCTGCATTTTGCATTAGCTGACCTCTTTATTGAGAGAGGCCTGGAATCTGAGCTCCTAGAGCAGAGGTCCAAGGGATGTTCCTTCTTGTTAGGGCCTGGCCCGGAGCACCCTGAGCAAACACTGCCAGGGGGTGGTAAGGCCAAGTTAGGAGCTCCACAACTCCTCCTCTCCCCCCTGGGGGAGGAGGGCTTTTCCCAGGGCAAAGCAAAGCTCTCTACAAGGCAAGGCAAAGACAACCTTCTGAGCAAAACTCCACAGCTCCCAGGGCAGGCACTACAAAGAGAAGGCCTGAACCTGCAGCCAGCTCAGGAAGCAGTGGTGGTATAGGGACCTCAGCTCTGCACCATTTACTGCTGTGGGATGTGGGGCAAATAGCCCGGCAGCCTGGGGCTTAGGTTCCTCAGCTATAAAAATTGGGATGATCATGATGATAATAATAATTCTTATCTTTGGAAATGTGTTGTGGGGATTAACTGAGTTAATATAAGTAAAATATTTAGCATAGTTCCTGGCACAAACTATGTATCGTATATCTGTTTGCTGCTGTTAATATGATATGAATTTATTATGCTATGTATATTATACAAGTTACTCTATGGTTATTATATTATTAGTATACTCCCAAACCAGGCCTTGTGACTAGCCACTTGATGCCTACTCCCTGTGGGTTTGGCTCAGCATCGACCTGTGTGAATCTTGAATAGACCCCACACATAATGCAAACACCTGGAACTGAGTACCTACTATGCCTGCATCTGTGTGGGAACATCATACCCATGAGCCACCAACCCTCAGAGTCTGTTTTAGATGTGAACAAACCAAAGCCCAGAAACTTTGGGCCACTCAGGTGGGATTGAAATCAGGTCCCCTGACTCCAGGCCAGCCCCTTCTCCATGACCAGTGCTTACAGTGCAGGTCAGCCAGCGTTCCTTCATGTTTACATCTGCCCGGTGCTGTGCAAGGCACCCCATGGCAGTTACCCCCAACCTGGGCCAAGATTCTGAGGGTGCAAGTCTGAGGTTGGGCCTAGATCTCTGCATGTTTGCAGGGGCTTCTGGGAGCTTCCAGCGCAGGAGGCCTCAGGGGTGCTTCACCACGTTGGTGGAAGGTACTCAAAGGATAGTCCTGGCTCCCGAGGGCCTAGTTATGTAGGTGATCATAAATTTACACAAAAGTGGGTGGCAGGCAAGCGGGCTCTGCCTGTTCTGAGAAGCAGCCTAGGTCCATGATACATACACGTGTCCGTGCTCAGAGAAGGACAGTGTGGGGGCACAGGAGTGGCAGGAGGAACTTCATGAATAGAGCCTCACACGGGAGGATCTGAGCCTCTGGAGAAGAGGGGTGAGGGCAGTGCACAAAAGGTGTAAGGAATGTGGAATGTGGCAGGGTTAGCAAGGACCCCACAAGCACATGTCCTCGCTTTCTCCAGGGAACTGAGGACCTTTCTGCAAAATGAGTGGCTTTTCCATATTGCCTCCTCCGAGTGCACCCGGGACCCTGGGAGGAGAGATGGAAGGCGGCATAAGCTCATCATTTGATGATACCAGTGGAAGACAAGGGATTGCATGAATGGTTGGTCCTCAGAGAGTGCTGGGCCTCCCTCGCCCTTCTCTGTCTTCTGGTGGCAGGGTTGCATGATCCTTGCACCCTCTGCTGAGTGATAAGGGCAGGCTAGGGTAGCCCCTCTGAGAACTTCCTGCAGAAGGGAATGGTGGCCATCTGTCTTGTAGGGTGTGTTGTGGTTTTATAAGCCCGTGTTTATGCGTAGCTTGGCCAGGTGTGCCATCTTTGGGGGGAAAAATCACTGGGACTTGGCAAATTGAAGGTAGACCCAAGGGCTTTGCTCTTTCCATCCATTTAATGTTGTTTTTGCCTCTAACTCACAGTGGGCCTTGGACAGACAATTCCTCATGGAGTCCCAGTTTTCTCCACTAAGATGCAGGCCCAGCACTAGATGATCTTGACGATTCCTTCTCAGAGTAACACTTAGTGACTTTTTAAAAAAAAATATATATATATATTTATTGATTTTAGAAAAAAATCAATAAATATATTTATTTATTTATCAATCAAATTTATTGATTTTAGGAGGGAGAGTGATTGGAAAGATAAAAACATTGATGAGAGAAACATCAATCTGCTGCTTCCCATAAGCCCCACAACTTTGGCATATGTCCTGACCTGGAATCTTACCGTGATCTCTTTGTTCATGGTTGATGCTCAACCACTGAGCAACACCAGCCTGGCTTAATGACTCTCTTGAATTCTTCTCTTTGAGAAGACTTCCTCCTTCACTATCAGGTAGCTGAGCAAGTGCTCACATTTCCTGGCTTCATTCCCTTTTGAGCCTCCTGCAAGGCTGGAGCTAGTCAAAATGTCAAGAAGGGAGTCTCCCAAGCCTTTGCTCATGAACTTTCCATTGGTAAAGGCTCTCTGAGGTCAAAGTTGCCTGAATAGGAAGAATCTGCTGTCTATGTAGTTGACCATCCATGACCACCTGGTGACCATCCACGAAGTCCTTTCATACACAAGATACTCATTGCCAAGGTTTTGCACTAAAGCACAGATCTGAAAGGGCACATACTTACTCACTGGCTGTGAACTGCAAAGGAAGCAACAAGCATCATTTCTAGATGGAGAAAATAGCCAGACACCCTGGCAAGCCGAGTCCCACCCCATTTCCACCTTTATCGTTTCCTGTCTCAGCTTCTCACCCTCCAGAGCTCCCCCGGTCACTTGTGGCAGTGAGGTTTACCATCCAATAGGCAGGAAAGCCACGGGCAGTTGGCTAACAGACCAAACGTACTCCGTTTCCTCTGACAACCCACGATTGTCAATCGCCTGCCTTCTCCCAAAAGCTGTACAGCTGCCTCATGAATGTGTCTCTGGGACAGCAAATGGAGGCAGGGATAGCCAGCCAAGGTTTGTGCTGCCCAGTGTGCTTATGTTAGTTTTTGGCCCGGGCTGCCTTTTCTGGGATGAAATATAGTGGGCCTTCCACTAGGCATGGCTCAGCAACTCCCTCGTGTCTGTGCTTTATTGGGCAATAAATTAATACAGAGCACTGCCAAGGAAAGAAATAAATGGATAAGACAGCAAATACATTCTTAACAAGGAAAATGGTTTGTTTCTCAGTAGCATCATTTAAATGATTAGCTCAGTAATTGTGTAGGTTCCTTGATTGGGGTGGGAAGAGGGCACCCTGATTACTAGTAAACACATCTGTGGGATGAACTGTGTGGAAAGCTCATTGCCTCGGAGGGTTTGAGGAGGAGAAGATTGGCTTAGGGTCCCAGTCCTGGGAGAGGCTTACATTTTCTTCATGGGCAATATGTATTAGGCCTGGGTTTTACCTGTACAAAACGTGCGGTTCCCAGCTGACTGTACCTGCAGGCAACAATGGGGACAGTCACATTGGAAGGCGTTCGGAGAAATCTTTGATGATGGGTCATGGTTATTAACTGCTTCCCATGGTTAATAATGGGGAGAGGAAGGAGAAAGGAAAAGACAGACTCTGTGAGAGGGAACTCCTTGTTTGCAGGGCCAATGACGCAAAGCCTAGGGAAATCTAGATGTCCTCTCAAAGAAAGCCTTCAAGGCTCAAGGGGAAGGCAAAGAAAAGGAAGCACAAAGCCCTCCCTCCCCTGGATGTACACATACACCTCAGATTGCTCATGTCTTGTCACAGCTAATTTCTGAGCTGGTCCTCTTCCCACCAGCTCAGCTGTATAAGGGGCCTTTGTCCCTTGTTCTTGCAATACTCCTTGTGCTGGGGCTGCTGCCAGCCTATGGAAGGAGATCAATAGGTGTAAATCGATGGGATTATGAGTGGACTTTATTCCAGCCTTCAGATTCTGTCTGCCCACTGTTCCCTCACAGCTTAGCCACACTCCCAGCAGCCCCATCCTCGGCTGCGACTGCCCCCACTCTAATGATTGGTCTCTCCCTGCTCACTGATGAACTCTTCCCTTTTAAACATTTTATTAGAAATTGTGTCCTTGCTTTGGACCATCTTCCCCATTGTTTCCATTTGACATTAAAATCTTAGAGTATTGATCTTTTTTTCTTCTTTTTTAATATCCATTCCATAAACCTTTTCGAGTTGTTATAAAAACTTCATCTGCTTTTTCCTAGGAATAGATGAGTTACATAAATGTGAATTCGTCTTACAAGTATAACAGCTTTTCATAGTAGACCCTTCATGTAGGAAGCGCATCCGAAAATAATTTAGCCTTTATGGATGTTCCCCGCTTCAGATGGTTGGTCTGTACGCTTAATCACTCAAGAATTCAGCTTCCATGGAAATTGAATTTATTTTTGCATCTGACCAACCTCCTGATTTTAAGAGGATTGAGGTGGGGGTGAGGGAGGAAGAAGATACGAGAGAGAGAGGGGAAATATAGGTATATATTCATGTCCATAGCTTACTTTATTATGTGTTTTGAGGACTTATTTATAGCTATTTAGAAAATATTTACTGAAAGTGCCATTGGACTTGAAACTGAGAAGAAGGAGACGGATCGATGCTTCCTCTGCCTCAGGGAATATATCTTGGTGATTTCTTATAAAGGGCCTTTCACGCTTTCTCCTCTCCGGAGCTCATGTTTCCATGTATTGTTCTTGGTGTAGAAAAAATGGCAGGTCTTTGCCAAGGATTAGCTATATTGGAACAAATCATTCGCAGTAGAAATGTGTTTGGGAAGATAAGTGCCGCTATAGTCTGCTCCCGGCAAAGGATCTTACAGATGACTCAAAGCTTTTTTGAAACACTGCCATCTAATTAAAGAAAACCAACTTAACGATCTAACATTTCACATTCTTCTTTACAGTTTTACTCTTGGACTGGAAAATAGTTAAAAAAAAATAGCTTCATTCGGTGACAATGAGAAATATAACTTAGTTACATATATAACATAGGCAATATATACTTCAGTTTACACACTGTTATTTGTGGGAACAGTGCCCTAAGTGTGACCAAGAACGCCAGTGTAAGGACTCTGCTTTATACATCCCACGTGTTCATCAACAAGTGTTCATTGAGGATGTGCCTTTGCTGGACACGAAGAAGGTAACAGCCTGCAGGGGCTTGTCATCTAGCTGGAGAGACAAGACACAGACACAAGAGTAGTTAGGCATATAGATCAAGTAGAATGGAACGGAACGTCCTCAACATGTGAAAAATGAGATGTGCTTTGGAGTGCCAAGCAAGGAGAGGCTGTGGATTGTATACATCAAGGAAGGGGTTTATTAATTGATACATACATTTATTTATTTATTAATTCAGTAATTCTATGTAAAGCACCTATTTCGTTGCAGCCTCTTATCAGGTGTTGGGGTTATAAGCAAGGATCTCCTCTTGAGGTAAAATAAGCAATGAACAAGCAAGGAAGTAAGTCCACAAGCTGATTTCAGGGCGTGCCAAGTTCAAGAGGAAAGAAGCAGTGTGCGGGGCCTGCGTGCATGCTCGCTCACACACTCGGACGTAGCTTTAGATAGGGGACCCAGAAGGGGCTCCTCTGGGCAGCTGGCCTGAGCTCAGATCCCAAGCAGACAGAGCCTGCAGAGGGGTGGTGTGCTATCCCTGCCTCCGAGGATGGAAGGCATGGTGTGGAGGATGGGAAAGGGACAGACATTTGAGAACATCTCCTTCTACCTGAGCTACTTTCCCCCCAAGTCCTGAGGTCCTGGTGCTTTGAAGAAGTCAGTAAATATTTCCTGAGTGAATCAATGACTGGCAGTGGCAGCCAGAAGGTTCGTGGGTGTTTTCAGGTGAGAGATTATCTTCCATCTTCCAGTCAGGTCATTCTGGGATGAAGGATACCAGGGTGCTCAGTACCCAGTCGGCTGCCGATGAATATGTATTTACTTAACATTGACTTAAAGAGCACTTCTGACCAGGCCAGTACTATCTTGAGTGCTTCACAAATATTAACTTACTTAATCTGTATAACTATTGCAGGTAGGTTGTCTTCTTACTCCCGTCTGGCAGATGAGGGAACCCAGGCACAAAAGGTGGGCCACTCCAGGTCACATGACTGGCAGGTGCCCGGGTGTAGTTCTGACACTCACCACTGTGCTTCCTTTCCTTGGGAAGGTGAGCACCCACGTCACTCAGAACATTGCTGAGTGTCCTCTTCCTTGCCTGGCAGAAAGAGAATAGGGATCTGTTCGTTGGCTAAGGGGTCCAGAGCTGTGCCTCCCACAGAAACTTCCTGCAAGCTCTGTCCAATATGCCAGCCACTAGCATGTGTCTGTTGAGCATTTGAAATGTAGTGGGACAGAGGAAATGAGTGTTCACATTTTATTTAACTTGAACTAATTTCAATAGAAACTTCAGAACTGTGGCAGTGTAACATATTTTCCTGTTGAACAGGCTCAGTTGTTTCAGTAGGACTCATTTAAAAAAAAAATAAAAAATATATATATATATATATATATATATATATATATATATATATATATATATATATATATAATTGATTTTTTTACAGAGAGGAAGGGAGAGAGATAGAGAGCTAGAAACATTGATGAGAGAGAAACATCGATCAACTGCCTCCTGCATACCTCCTACTGGGGATGTGCCCGAAACCAAGGACATGCCCTTGGCTGGAATTGAACCTGGGACCTCTCAGTCCGCAGGCCCACTCTCTATCTGAGCCAAACCGGTCAGGGCAGGACTCATTGTTACTGAGTGCAGCAGCTGCTGCATCACAGGGGGCACTTGTGTTGTAGTGCAGTAGACATGTAGCGTGTATACATTGTTTTTAGTATCTTATGACTCGTTTCAATATGAATTCCATGTTGAAGTAAAAATATTTTGTCTATGTTGGGTTCAGTATAACATGTTAAACATGAATATCACTTTTAAAACTTTTACTTTTTAAAACGTGGCTTGTGTTTTTCTGCATTGTGCAGGGTCTCCTGGGGCTCACTTTGTAGTGAGTAATTACTGGGGCTTGTGTTCTGGGGATTTCTGCTTACACGGGGGCCAGCCAGAGCCACCCACGCTGCCGACACTGAGCCCCCCATGTGTATCCTTAAACTTCAGCCCATCCTGTGCCATCTAATGTGTTCCTTAGAAATAGCACTGCTCTTTAATCTGGTGGGTTAGCATTTTAGGATTTTTGCACTAGGGATAATGTCCCCTAAATGTCTTTTCTTGGAGTGTTCTTATCTGGCTTTGGTATCAGGGCAATAATGGTCTCATAAGAAGACTTTGGATGTATTCCCTCCTTTTCAATTTTTTTGGAAGAGTTTTAGAAGATTGGTGTTCATTATTCTTTAAGTGTTTGGTGGAATTCAACTGTGGGGCTGTCTGGTCCTGGGCTTTTATTTGTTGAGATATTTTTTATTTTGATTGAGTCTTTTTACTTGTTATTGGTCTATTCGGATTTTTTTTTTCTTCATGATTCATTCTTGGAAACTTGTAGTATGTTTCTAGGAATTTATCCATTTCTTCTAGGTCATCCACTTTGTTGGCATATAATTGTTAATAGTAGTCTCTTACGACCCTAAATATTTCTGTTATTACTTGTAATGTTTTCTATTTTATTCTAACTAGAGGCCTGATGCATGAAAATTTGTGCAAGCGTCGGTCTTCCTTCACCTAGCTGACGGCACCAGCTTCCCTCTGGCATTATCCTTTTATTTCATTTCTAATTTTTTAATTATTATTATGATGATGATGATGATGATGATGATGATGATGATGTCTCTTTTTTTCCTGGGGTAGTCTAGCTCAGGTTGTCCATGGTTTATTTATTAAAAAACAACTCAGTTTCTTTTTCTATAATTAAATTTTTTCTCAATTATTGTTGACATTCAGTATTATATTCATTTCAGGGTACAACATAGTGATTAGAAATTTATATAACTTGTGAAGTGATCACACCAGTAAGTTTAGTATCATCTGACACTATGCATAGTTATTACAATACTATTGACTGTATTCTCTCTGCTATGCTTTATATCTTAGTGACTATTTTATAACTGGCAATTTGTACATCTTATGCCATTCCCCTTTTTCACCCATCCCTGCTCCCCACCCCCTGTCCTTCCCATCTAGTAACCATCAAAATGTTCTCTGTATCTATGAGTTTGTTTCTATTTTGTGTTTTTGTTTTTTAGATCCTACATATGAGTAAAATCTGTTAGACATATTTCATTTAGTATAATATCCTTTAGGTCCATCCATATTGTTGAAAATGGCAAGATTTCATTTTTTTTTTTTTTTGGCTGAGTAATATCCTATTGTATATATGTACAACAGCTTCTTGACCCATTCTTCTGTCGGTGGACACTTAGGTTGCCTTCATATCTTGGCTATTGTAAATAATGTTGTAATGAACATAGGGATGCAAATGTCTTTTTGAATTAGTTTTGGGTTTCTTTGAATAAATACTCAGATGTGAATTTGCTGGGTCATACAGTAGTTCTTTTTTTTTTTTTTTTTTTTTGAGAAACCTCCACACTGTTTTTTATAATGGTTGCACCAATTTGCAATCACACCAATAGAGCATGAGGGCTCCATTTTCTCTATGTCCTCAGCAACACTAGCTGTTTGCTGATTTTTTGATGGTAGCCATTCTGACAGATGTGAATGATATCTCATTGTGACTTTAATTTACATTTCCTTGACAATTGGTGATGTTAAGCATTATTTCATATGTCTGTTGGCAATCTGTATGTCTTCTTTGGAGAAATTTTTATTGAGGTCCTCTGCCCATTTTTATATTGGATTTTTTTCCTTTGGTGTTAAATTGTATGAATTCCTCATATATTTTGAGTATTAACCTTTTATTGTATATATTATTTGAGAGCACTTCTCTCATTCAGCAGGTTGTTTTTTCCTTTTGTTGATGGTTTCCTTTGCTGTGCAAAACTTTTTAGTTTGACATAGTGCCATTTACTTATATTTTCTTTTCTGTACTTTGTCTGAGGAGACATATCCAAAAAATATTGCTAAGGGTGATGTCAAATAGTTTATTGCTTATGTTTTCCTTTAAGAGTTTTGTGGTTTTACATCTTAAATCTAAGTTTTTCATACATTTTATGTTTATTCTTGCATGTGTTGTAAGAAAGTGATCCAGTTTTATTCTTTTGCATATGTCTCCAAGTTTCTCAACATCATTTGTTGAAGAGATTGTCTTTACCTCATTGTATATTCTTTCCCCCTTTGTCATAGACTAATAGACCATACAGGCATGGATGTATTTTTAGATACTTTATTCTATGTGTCCATGTGTTCTATGTATCTGTTTTTATGTCATTGCCATTCTGTTTTGATAGTTTGATGTCAGGTAGCATGATACCTCCAACTTTGTTCTTTTTCAAGATTGCTTTGACTTTTCAGGGTCTTTTGTGGTTCTATCTAAAATTTATTTGTTCTAGTTTTGAGGAAAATATCATTGGTATTTTGATAGGGATTGCATTGAGTATACAGATTGCTTTGGGTAGTATGGACATTTTAATAATGTTAATTCTTCCTATCTATGAGCACATTTGCATCTTCTTTAATTTCTTTCTTTAGTATGCTATAGTTGTAGGTTTGATTGTTTTCTTAATTTTGCTTTTTGATAGCTTGTTAGTGGTGTCAATAATGCAACCAGTTTCTGAATATTAATTTTATACATTGTTAGTTTACTGGCTTTATCAGTTCTTGTATTTTTGGTGGAATTTTTAGGGTTCTCTATATATAATATATTATCTGCAAAAATGACAGTTTTACTCCTTTCCTTCCAATTTGGATCCTTTTTATTTATTGTTTCTTGTCTGATTGTGGTGGCCAGGATTTCCAATCATATGTTGACTTAAAGTGGTGAAACTGGACATTCTTGTCATGTTTCTGATCTTAAGAAGAACACTTTTAGCTTTTCATCATTAAGTATGATGTTAGTTGTTGTTTTGTCATATGTGGCATTTATAATGTTGAGATATGTTCTCTCTATTCCTTCTTTGCTCAGTGTTTTTATCATTAATGGATGCTAGATTTTGTAAAAATGCTTTTTCTGCATCTACTGATATGATCCTATGATTTTTATCCTTCAGTTTGTTTATAATATGTGGTGTGTCACATTAATTGATTTATGGATATTAAACAAATCTTGCATGCCAGAATAAATTTCATTTGATCATGGTATATGATCTTTTCAATGTATTACTGAATTGGGTTTGATAATATTTTGTTGAGATTTTTTCATTTGTGACCATCAGGGATATTAGCTTATCAATATATATTTTATATTTTTGGTAATTTCTTTGTCTGGTTTTGGAATAAGGGTAATGTCAGCTTTGTAACATGAGCATTGGAGCTTTCCCACCTCTTCAGTTTTTTGAAATAGTTTGAGAAAGATAGGTGATAATTCTTCTTTGAATGTTTGGTTAAATTAACCTGTGAAGCCATCTGGTTCAGGGCTTTTGTTTGTTGAGAGTTGTTTTTTCAGTTTTTTATAACTGATTCAATTTTGTTAGTAGTTATTGTTCTGTTCAGATTTTCTGTTTCTTTTTCATTCAGTCTTGGGAGATTGTATGTTTTTAGGAATTTATTAATTTTTTCCAGGTTGTGCAGTTTGTTGGCATATCATTATTTGTATTATTTTCTTATAATCTTTTGTATTTCTGAGGTGTGAGTTGTCACTTCTCATCTTTCATTTCTAATTGTATTTCTTTCTCTCTTTTTTCTTGATGAGTCTGGTTAAACGTTTATCAATATTGTTTACCTTTTTTAAAAATACCAGCTCTTGGACTTACAGATTTTTTTTTTTTAAAGACTACTTTGTTTATTTTCATTCTGGGTATTTATTATTTCCTTCTACTCATTTTTGAGTTTTGCTTATTGTTCTTTCACTACTTAATTTAGATGTAAGGATACATGCTTATTTGAGATTTTTCTTATTTCTTGAGGTAGGCCTGTATTACTATAAATTTTCCGATTAGAATCCCTTTGTTTGTGTCCAATAGCTTTTGACTCATTGTGTTTTCATTTATATGTCTCAAGATACCTTTTCATTTCTTCCTGCATTTAGTTGTTAACCAATTCATTGTTTAGTAACATGTTATTTAGCTTCTACCTGTAACTTTATTTTTCAGTTTTCTTTGTAGTTGATTTTTAGTTTGATGCCATTATGATTAGAGATGATATTTAATATGATTTTAATCATATTAAAGTAGTTGAGAGTTGTTTTGTGGCTTAACATGTGATCTGTACTGGAATATGTCCCAGTGCTTGAAAATAATAATATTTATCCTACTGCTTTGGGGTGAATGTTCTAAAAATGTCAATTAAGTCCATCTGGTCTAATGTGTCATTTAAGGCCACTGTCTCTTGTTCATTTTCTGTTTGGATAATCTATCTATTGATGTCAGTGAGATGTCATACTCTGACTATATTACTGCCCATCTCTCACTTTATGTCTGTCAATTTTTTTATTTTTAGGTTCTCCTATTTTAGGAATATAAATGTTCACAGTGGTTATATCATTCTGTTGAATTGATCCTTTCATCATTATGAAGTGTTTTTTCTTTATCTTTTGTTATAGCCTGTTTTAAAGTCTATTTTGTCTGATAAAAGTATTGCTACCCCAGTTTTTTTTTCCTGTTGTAATATCTTTTTTTATTATTATTCTTTTATTTTTAGTTTGTGGGTTTTTTCTTTTTAATCTGAAGATGTTCTCTTATAGCATTTGTAAGGGTCTTCTTTTCTTATCTATTTGGCACTTTAATCTTTTGATTAAAGCATTTAATCTGTTTACATTTAAAGTAGTGATTGATAGGTATGTAGTTATTGCCATTATATTATTCATGTTTTTTAATTTTTTTCTTCTTAAAGAAGTTCCTTTAACATTTTCTTCGAAATACTAATTTTGTGGTTATGAACACTTTTTACTTTTTCTTGTCTTAAAAGCTATTTATCTCTCCTTAATTCTAAACAAAAGCCTTGCTGTGTAGAGTAATCTTAGTTGTAAGTTCTTGATTTTCATCACTTTGAATATTTTGTGCTGATCCCTTCTGGTCTGCAAAGTTTCAGTTAAGAAATCAGTTGAAATTCTTATGTGAACTCTTTTTATAGGTAACTAACTTCTTTTTTATTGCTACTTTTATTTTTTATTTAAAATATATATATATATATTTTATTGATTTTTTTACAGAGAGGAAGAGAGAGGGATAGAGAGTTAGAAACATCGATGAGAGACAAACATTAATCAGCTGCCTCTTGCACGCCCCTATTGGGGATGTGCCCACAACCAAGGTACATGTGCCCACAACCGAGGTACATGCCCTTGACCGGGACCTTTCAGTCTGCTGGCTGACGCTCTATCCACTGAGCCAAACCTGTTTTGGCTCTCTTGCTACTTTTAAGATTGTCTCTTTGTCTTTAACCTTTGGCATTTTAATTGTGATGCATCTTGCTGTGGTCCTCTTTGGGTTCATCTTTTTCTGTGACTCTGTGCTTCCTGGAATTGTATGTCTATTTCTTTTGCCAGGTTAGGGAAATTTTTCATCATAATTTCTTTAGATAGGTTTTCTAACCCTTGTTCTCTCTCTTTCTAGTACCCCTATAATGTAAGTTTTGCTATCTTTGATATTGTTTCAGATACTTTAAACTATCCTTTTTTTAAATATATATTTTTTTCTCTCTTTTGATTGGGCGCTTTTCATTACTTTGTCCATCTAATGGCAGATTTGATCATCTGCTGCAATGAACCCGTTGATTCCCCCTAAAATAGTCTTCATTTCAGTTATTGTATCCTCTATATCTGTTTTTTTTTTAATTTCCATCTCCATTTTTAAGTTTTTTAAAGATTTATTTGTTAACATTCTCACTGAGTTTATCTACTTTTCCCCTAATTCACTGGGCATCCTTATGACCAGTGTTTTGAACTATAATTCTGATAGATTGATTGTCTCTGTTTTGTTTAGCTCTTTCTCTGGAGTTTTATCCTGTGCTTTCATTTTATCCTGTGCTCCTTTGACTCCTCATTTTACCTGACTCCATGCTTTTGTTTCTCTCTATTATGCAGCTTTCCTATGTCTCCCAGTTTTGGCAGAGTGGCTTTATGTAGTAGGTGTACTGTGGGGCCCAGTGGAGCAGTCTTCCTGGTCACCTGAGCTGGGTGCTCCACAGGTGTCCATTGTGTGGGTGGTATGTGCCCTAATGTTGTAGTTGAGCCTTGATTGCTATTGGCACGTCAGCAGGAGGGATTGACCCTCAGGTTGACTAGCTGTGAGAAATAGTCATGACTACAGTGGACAAAACATCGTGCTTGAGCTGACCTTATGATGTGAGATTTGCTCTCAGGGCTCTGGTTCCTGCAGACTGTTATTTGTGCCTTTGGGTGTGTTATTTGTGGACCTGGTTGCATGATTTTCCATGATGGTCTGAAGCCAACCACTGGCTGTGTTCGTTCTGGGCCTCTTGGGGGAAGCCCTGGTGCAGGCTAATGTCAACTGCTGCCTATGCTCAGCCTGGAGCCATTTGGTGGGAATACAAAATGATCTGCAAGTGATTGCTGCCTGTACTGGCCTTGGAGGTACCTGGGAGAGGCTGAGCTGTGAACTGAGGCTGGTTGCCACTAGTGCTTCATTTGGAGCTGATTAGTAAGAGCTTTGGGGTATGCCAAGGCCAGATGCTGCCTATTTGGGATTTGTGCACCTTTGAGAGATTTTAGGAAAGTTTGCTGCATGAGCTGAAGAGGTTCAGATCGGGTACTCAACTTGGGTGGGATGGGATGACCGAGCATCACCAGGATAGTGATAGCCTTAGTTAATGAAGACTCAGATGTGGTGCTTGCCTATTCCTATCAGCTGGGTGGTGGGAGGGCCCAACAAAGGAACAATGGTGTCCACCAGCACTTCTGTCCCAGGAGTGAGCTGCCCTGACCTTTGCCCCTTCAGTTAACTTTCTCTTCTTATGTCCCTGGTGCTTTTCAAGCTGCTGCTCCAACTCTGGAGCTTAGAGTGAGTGAGTCTGTCAGAGACTAAGTTCATGCCTGGGCCCTTTAAGAGGAATGCCTGGATTTTTGCTGGTTTTCACAATCCTTGCTGCTTTTCACATCCGGAAGTTATGGGGACTTCTCTTTCTGGCATTGGCACCCTGCACTGGGTATCCTGGTGTGGGGCTGAGACCCCTTGACTCTTCATGGGTGACCTTCACAGCTGTATTTCCTTCTCATTTATTAACCAGCGTACCGTTAGTGTGGGGCCTGCCAGTTCCACATATCTGTCCCTTCTACCAGTCTCGATGTGGCTTCTTTTTTATATTCTTAGTTATAAAGATTCTGTTCAGCTAGTCTTCAGGTGGTTCTCAAGGGTGTTTGTTCTGTAATTTAGTTGTAATTTTGACATGATTGTAGGAGGAGGCGAACCCAGCATTTACCTACTCTGCCATCTGGAGTGGAAGTTCTCAAAGAAACTCAGTTTCATTCATCTGTTGTATTGTCTTTACAGTCTCTGTTTCACTTATTTCTGCTGTAATATTTATTATTTTCTTCCTTCTGCTAAGTTTGGGCTTAATTTGCTTTTCTTTTTCTATTTTTTTTGAGAAGTACAGTTAGTTTATTTGAGCTGTTTTTATAAATGTGTAGGCATTCATTGCTGTAAACTTCCCTCTTAGAACTATAATACTTTTGCTGCATCCCATAAGTTTTACGTTGTGATTATATTTTTGTCTTAAGATACTTTTTTATTTCCCTTTTGATTTCTTTTTTGACTCATTAGTTGTTCATGATGTGTTGTTTAATTTACACAGACTGTGAACTTGCCATTTTTTTTCTTATGGATTTTTAGTTTCATACTATGTGGTAGGAAAAGATACTTGATATTTCTGTCTTCTTAAATTTGTTAAGACTTCTTTTTGGCCCAGCATATGAAACCCTGGTGCATTGTTGGTGGGATTATAAATTGGTGTAGCCATATTGGAAAATAGTATGGAGCTTTCTAAAAAAATTAAAAATAGAACTACCGTGTGACCCAGAAATACTACTTCTGACTACATAGCCGAAGGAAATGAAATCGGTATCTCAAAGAGATATCTGAACTTCAATATTCACTGCAGAATTATTCACAATAACCAAGATATGCAGACAATCTAAGTGTCCATGTATGGATGAGTGGATAAGGAGAAAATATATATTCAGCCACAAAAAGAAAGAAGTTCTTTTATTTGTAACAACATGATGAAATTGGAGGACATTTTGATAAGTGAAATAAGCTAGATACATAAAGACATACTATCTGCTCTCACTTGTATATGGAACCTAAAAAAGTTGAACTATGAAAAGCAAAGAGTAAAATGGTGGTTGCTATTGGCTGGGAGGATGGGGAAATGGGTAGCTGTTGGTCAAAGGGTGCAAACTCTCAGTTATAAGATGAATAGCTTCTGTCTCCCAGTATTATTTAAGTATACGTTTTCATTAGTCATTGGTTAAATATTTGCTATGTAAAAGATAAATCATAAGTAAGGATATGAAATAATGATGGTAACAATAATAAGACAAGAAATACAAACAAATTATACAATAATTAATAAATACTAATACAAGAATAAACTCTGTGTTTTGCACACTTACAACTGTAAAATTACTTTTGCCCACCCCTGTATATATGAAATCCTCATGTTGTATACCTTAAATATGTACAGTTTTTATTTGTAATTTAGGCCTTAATAAAGCTTAAGAAAAAATTAACAAAATAGTAGCCATTAGAAACTCATTTATACCATTCCCCACTTTGTTATTTTAGGTACAAAAGCATGACACAGACCCAGTCCCCCATGATTGCAGTTCAGTATGGGAACAGAGGCTAGATTGTTCTTTTCACTAAGAACAAATTTTGAGAGCATGTTGTGTTAGATGTCACTGCCCACCACCTAAAGCACTGGCTTTAATGGGCTGCTTTGGATCTAAAATCTCAAGATTCATCTTCCTCTTTCCCAGAATCTAACAATTCAGTTGAAGTATTGTAGATGAGTCACCGTCATCCCTAGCGATTTGTTAGTCATGTCCAGTGCCAACCAGGACCTTAAAACAGGGGTGGGGAACCTTTTTTCTGCCAGGGGCCATTTGCATATTTGTAACATAATTTGTGGGCCATACGAAATAATCAGCTTAAAATTAGCCTGCTATATTTGGTCAAACATTTAATTAACTCACTCCTAATGCCTTGGCAAGACCAAACCAAATGATATCTCAGGCCGTATAATGGCCTACGGACTGGATGTTCCCTACCACTACCTTAAAATGACAGTGACAGTTATTCATCAAGGCACCACATGGGTCATGGAAAGGCTACCAGCTTCTGTCATAGAATTTCCTAATCTAAGCAAACTGTGTGTGTGTGTGTGTATGTGTCTGTGTGTGTGTGTGTGTGTGTGTGTGTGTGAGAGAGAGAGAGAGAGAGAGAGAGAGAGAGAGAGAGAGAGAGAGAGAGAGAGAGTGAGTTTGTAAGAAATAATGGAATTTTAGCTGTTGTCATTCAGATCTTGGTATGTCAGTTGCAGAGAACAGGAAGTTCTCCTAAAGTGGCTATGACAACACTATAAACTCCAAACCTTCCTTTGCTATCTTCTGGATATTTAGCAGCACCTGGGTCGGGATGCATTGGGCCTCTCCAGGGTCCCAGTGTGTCTCACATTGGATGGCCAGATTCTTTGTCATCTACACAGAACACCTTGAGAGTGAAACGGGGTGTTCTTAATAATTATTCCCGGACATCAGGAAACCCGGGAAGAATAATCACCATAGGCATTCGGACTATAGTCAGGAAGCTTCCAATTTTGGCTTATTAAAGTGGCATCAGCAGCTGATATAACAAATCAGTTCCTTCTGTGGTATTCCCGGGTGGTGATCTGAATCTACTTGAATATCCTCATGGACAAAGAGCCCAGTACCACCTGTAGCAGCACATTCTATTGTTGGGTGATCCTCCTTCCTAGACTGGGATTTTGTAGAAGAATTTTTCAGTGTAAGACATAAGACAAGTAAATATGCTACTAACAGAGTTGATGTTTACCACAAAGCAGTAAACATAATCTCCTCGGAGATGAGAGAGAGGGCTGTTTGTAGTTTGGGGAAAAAGAGGGGTCAGTGCCTACCCTTTGTGTCCTCATTTGGGTGATGCCATCAGGACCATCCAAGAAAGCCTCCCTGCCTGGGCATGTCTTCGCTAAGGAACTTGGAGAAGGCGGTGAGAGTCCACAGAGTTTTCAAAGGGGAAGTGTGATGGGGACGATTTCTGGGACATTGCAGGTCTCATAGGCCCCAATTTGGGGAGTAGCTTTGGTGTCATACATTAAAAGAACCAAGGTAGAGAGTCAAACCTGGATCTGTTGCCCAGCTCGGCCTCTTGCACAAGCTCCCCATGCCTCCATTTCTCCACTCAGAATGGGGATATCCTGGAGCACAGTGGGTCTTCTTTCAATTCTGCTTAGTTTCACCCACCCTCACCCTGTCCTCACCCTGCCCTTTATGGTGAAGGCACAACACCATCTTGGTCCCTCTGTTCACTCAGCAAATATGAATGGGCCAGAGATAGGAAGCCTTGGCCTTGCTGTATTATTATTATTATTATTATTTTTTTCTGTGTGAAATGCTTGTCTTGTTAACTCCTCATCCCCTTCTTCAAGGAAGTCTCTTTGGACCCCACAGTCCATGAAGCTCTCCTCTCCTCTCTACAGAATCCTCCTGACCACATACAGTTTTTTAAAAAATGCATTTTTATTGATTTCAGGGAGGAAGGGAGAGAGAAACATCAATGGTGAGAGAGAATCATTGATCGGCTGCCTCCTGCATGCTCCATACTGGGGAGCAAGCCCGCAACACGGGCATATTCCCTGACTGGGAATAGAACCATAACCTCCTGGTTCATAGCTCAATTCTCAGCCACTGAGCCATGTCGGCCGGGCACCACATACAGTTTTTATTCACTAGTATGGCCATTGGTTGAGTGTGTGGCTCTTCTAGACTGAAGGTTGATGAGGGCAAGGCCCTGTTTGGTTCTCTGCTGTTATAAAGGCCTAGCACAAAGCATGGCACACAGTAGTTGCTCAGTAAATGTTTGTGGAAAGAATAGTGAATGGTGGGGCCACATTTTCACCCCTCAAGGAAACCACAGGCCAGAGACTGAGAAGGAAACTGGTGTCAGCAGTAGAGAATGTGGGAAGTGCTTTGATTAATGTCTACTCGGGATCTTTCTGGAGGCCCCTCAGCGGAGCAGCAAGTAGGGGGGGAGGGATTAGAGAAGGGGAAGAATTTTCACCTCGTCTGGGTCTGAATGACTTGATGTTTCAAAAAAGAAAAGGAAAAGATATAAGAAACAAAAAAGAAAAGGAAAAGATATAAGACTTAAGTCGAACTACCCTGTTTAGTTGAAATCACATTCAAGGTAAATCTAGAAAGGCAACTTCACCAGGCAAAGGGGACTGTTGCTGGAGAGACGTGCCAGGCAGACCTGCGTCCTTCGGAAGGGCTGTCAGCCCTGGGCACACAGGGAGGCCAGGTCCTGCCAGAGCTCTGCTCCTGCAGGGACGGAGCCTGGACCAGGGCCTTGTCTGCCTTCCCTCCTGCACACATCTGGCAAAGCGTGCGGAGGCCTGGCCTTTGGTTCTTTCCTTTGGAAGCTGCAGGGGCAGCTATTCTTCTTTAACACCATTTCTTTCCAAAACAGAGGACCTAGTTTATGGTTGAGTCATCTTCCCCACTTGTGGTGCTTTCCCATTACTTTCTTTGGAGACCAGAGTCTCCTCAGCCACACACCTGGGCAAGTCTTACAATCCTGGGCAGAAGTAGGGCTTCAGAAACCTAAGGCTATTGGAAGTGGGAGTTTGGTAGTTTTATTCATAATGGTGACATCATGTCTAAATTTATGAGCTAGCTTTCTGTGGTGACGATACATCAACTTAATTAAAAACAAAAACACAGCATCTTGTCACCAGCTCTTTGAAGCTGGCATCCCACAGAATTTTTGTAGTTGGTTTTTGTATGCCAGGAGATCCAAAAGTTTCAAACTAAAGTGTGAAAGTGATTTGGTATAACAGCTCAAGATAAAGAATTCTAACCATTTTTCTCCCTATCAAAAGCCTTCTTTCCTATAAAAAGTGGCTTCAGAAGTATCTTTTTTTTTGTAGACAGTTGAAGGAAATTTTGTCTGAATAGCACAAATCTAAAATAACGAATTTAAACTGACTTTATATCCACATTCAGAAAGAAAGGATAATTTTTTTTTTTTCATTTTATGGTGGTTTACAACAGTGGTTGTCAAGATATGGCCCCTAAACCAGCAGCATCTCCATCACTTGGAACTTATTAGAGACCAAATTCCCAGGCTCCCCCAGACTTCCGGAACCAGGCTCTCTGGGATGGGCTCGGCACCTGTGTCTTCAGAGATCCTGTGAATCATTCTGATGCACATTCAAGTTTGCAAACCACTGCTAGGCTAGGGCATAAGTATCTTGTAAGTCTTGATGCTGGGAAATTCATTTTGGCCTCTGTCATCCTGTTTTGGGTAAGAATGAAAACTAGAGTTTGAGTTCAATAAAGCAGGGGCATTCTACAACTCTGTATTCCCTGCCAGATCAGCCCTGAGTCCATAGTGGACACCCACAAATGGGGTGGAATGAATGAGGGGTGTTCGTAGGAGTGAATTCTTATGCATAAATATCCTTTAATGGAGTGGATGAGGAAGGGAACTTGGTGATCAGGCTGAGGCTGTGATGAAATGCACGGATGGATTATGACAAGAGAGCCCTTAAACCCTGAGAAAGTGATGTGTCCCTCCTGCCCCCCGCCTCTCCTCCCCCCCGCACCCCCTCCCACACACACTCAAATAGAAATTGAAAATCTGGAAAACTCAAACAAAAGACTTAAAGACTCCACCCCAGTTCTGATTTATTAAAACAAAACACATATTTTTATTGATTTCAGAGAGGAAAGGAGAGGGGGGAGAGAGATAGAAACATTAGTGATGAAAAGGAATCATTGATTGGCTGCCTCTTGCATGCCCCCCCCCTACTGGGGATCAAGCTTGCAACCCCCTGCACACACCCCTACTGGGGATTAAGCTTGCAACCCGGGCATGTGCCCTTGACTTGATTCAAACCTGGGATCAGTCTTGCAGACTGATGCTCTATCCCTTAAGCCAAACCAGGTAGGTCTCTGATTTCTCTTTGACAACTATGTTGAAGCTCATAAAAATAGGAAAAAAAAGTTCTTCCTACATTTTCTGGCCTCTGCACTGCTGAAGTGCTAACCGTGTGCCCCATTTGTCAGATATGCTAAAGTACAAAGCAGACACATGCTCTTCATCTTTTTCAATGACCTCGAAAAAAACACGGGGCATTCCAGACAGTGGGCTTTTCTCTTCTTTTGTTTCTGAAGTAAGTGTGAGGCTTATACAGAGGTAGGAAAGCTTGTGTTAGCTGATCATGCTCACTGCACACCCACCTCCCACTCAACAGCATGTGCCCATGAAGTGGAGTGTGGGGTTTTCTGAGTGTTAGTCTTCAGTAAACTACAAGTCCCAGCATCCTTAGCATCTGATCCTCACTGGGCAACAGGGAGAGCTCTGAGACATTGTAGGAGGTGGGGCTGTGTTTAAATTAGCAGTGATGCAGGAGTTGATGGGGCATCCTAACCCTCTCTTAGGGCAACATAATTGAATGTGTTGAGCTTTGTGCTGCTGATTGGCCCTGCCTTCTGATTTTCCAGGCTGTGAGAGTGGGGATTTGTGAACATGGGGGATGCTTCAGAGCTTTCTACTTCCTTCAGAAAGGGTAGCTTCTCTGTAAAAATTCAAGAGTAAATAATAATAAATAAGAGGAGAGGAGACATGTTGGCTAGTTGCTTCTTTTTGGGGACCTGGATTTCAACCCTCCGTGACCTTAAAACAGCAACAAAAAAGAGCCTGTTAGTTTCTTTATTTTCCCAGGTGGTATTTGCCAAGACCCTTTGTCCTGGTCTGAGATGGAGTCTACAAAGGAGAAAATGGAGTGTAATGCTTTCACCAAGAATGTGAGCATGCGCATCCATGGTCATGCTCAGCCTGGGGTGGTGACTGATTCTGCAGCCTGGTCCATGTCACCATCAATGCTGTCTTGTCAGCTGAGTGGCTTTCCCATCTTTGGTCAACTCTCCTGATGCTGAGTGGCTTTGGTGGCACTGCTTTCTGGAATTCACTGAAAATCCTTTCTGGTGGCCAGATCATCTCTGTAGAAGATGGAAAGTTTAGTTTGCTTTTAGGGGTGAGTTCAAGGTTTCACCAAGGCCTTGAGGGGCTGTGGCCAAGTCATTACTGCAGCTTGGCCTTGATGTTTAGACTTGGAGAACAAATGCCCTGTGTCTCTTCCATCATCTTCTAGAGGAATTCGTTTTGTTTTGTTTTTAAAGTGGTTATAAGCCAAGGACACACTCTTTTTTAAAATTTTAGTTTACCTTTTTTTTTTATTGTAAAAGGTACACTCTTTTAAAACTCCCAGTCATATCTGGGACTTTAGCCAGAGTTGCCAAAGACAAAGTAGGCTTTGGCTCCAGTTAGCATCTCTGATCCCTAAGAAATGTATAGCTCACTTTGTGCATCAGTAATAGACAAGGATGGATGGTGGCTCTGGCTAAATGGAAATGGATTCTGGAAACTAAAAAAGAAATGCCAGCTAACTAAGGGCCAAGATCCAACATCTCAGAGGGGCAGAGGCACTTCTGTGTAACACAGCCTGTAATAGCGTGCTTGGAGGGGCCTGCTGCCTTCGAAAGGAGAGACATCAGTGTCCCTCTGAGCAAGTGACTTTGTCTGAGTGCCGAGGTGTAAGTATACTGCTGGATTCTACTTACAGGTTCTCAAAAGTTTTTCTTCCATTTCCTCATTGTGATAATACATGCATAAGATTTACTTATATTTGTAAGTGTAGAATTCGGTGGCATTAAGTACATCCACAATATTGTACAACTGTCACCACTATGGATTTCTGGACCTTTTCCATCGACCGAGACAGAAACTCTATTCACATGAAACAATAGCTACCCCGGCTACCACCATTCTACTTTCTGTGCCTGTGAATGTGACAATTCCAGGTACCTCTTATAAGTGGAATCATATAGTATTGGTCCTTTTGTGTATGGCTTATTTTAATTAATATAATACCTTCAAGGTTCATTCATATGGGAACATCTATAATAATAAAAGCGTATCATACTAATTAGGCTGGATATCCTCCCGGCTGACCTTCTGGAGGAAACTTGGGACTGTGAGGGAAGCCTGGATCCCAGGTGCTTCTGTTGGCTGGAAGGAAGCTGGTGCAGGGGAAGGAAGGCCTACTCTTGCAGGAATTTCATGCATCAGGCCTCTAGTATATAAAAATTACCTTCCTTTTTAAGGTTGAATAATATTACATTGGATGGAGATATAGATAGAGATAGAGATAGATATAGATATATGTTTATACAATATATCTAGCTATATGTTTATAGAGCTATATATCTATATCTGTATTGTATCTATATCTGTATCTATATCTATCTATATATCACATGTTGCTTATTTATTCTTCTGATAATGGACACTGGTTTGCTTCCATTTTTTATCCATTGTGAATAAAGTTGTTATGAATTTGGGTGTACAACTGTCTGAGTCCCTGCTTCCAATTCCATGCTTTTGTTTAGTGTGCTATAAAAACTGCCAAGAGTCGAAAAACGGGACAAAGATGACCATAAATTTAGTCCTTGGTGACAGTAAGTGGCAACTGGCAACCTGACAGTGCTATAGAATTTTTCTTGTCCTATAAACCTAATTAAAATTGAAACCCAGTTGGCCAAACCCACATGCGTTTAAGCCAGATAATTGTTCCAAAAGCTCATTAGCTGCAAACTTGGGAGCTCTACCAGAAGATGCAAGTTTTTCCCCAGAATTTCTCAGTAATTAGACAGGAAAGGCCTTTCACATTTTAGACCGCAAGTGGAAGGTTTCATCTCACTTGCCAATGTCGTTTTAATGCCCTAGGCAAAAAACATACAGAAATCAACCTGTTGAGTTTTATGATGAGTGATATAAGATTTCAGTGTCACTAAACCTCAACTCTCAGGAGGCACACAGGTTTTAGGGAATTGTTTTCAGACTTAATGTTACAATTACTGTCCACTTTTTCAGTTTCCCATTTCGGTTATACTACATTAAGGCCTTGAAGGAACACATTCAACTCTCCTGTATTTTTAGGTTGTGCAAAATGAGAGGGGCATGCTCAGTAAAATCCAGGGTGTAGGAAAGGTGACCCTCCTGTGACAGTCAGGGAACACTGTCCTGCAGAAGTGCATACAGCTCAGGCCCTGATTTAGGCTGCAGATCCTTCTGTGGGGAACAGAAAAAACAAGCTTCAGACCCTTTATACCCATCTTTATTAACTACATTTTCCCCTTCCCTCTCCAAAAGACTATTTATTGTACTTAATTTTGTATGTATTCCAGCAAATGTGTGATTTCTAATAATCTTGTTCTTTGGAAGTTATACACAAAATGAACCCTATTGCCATGGACGGTGTGCTCAATTGGTTGGGCTTTGTCCTGTGCACGGAAAGGTTATGGGTTTGATTCCCAGTCAGAGCATATACCTAGGTTTCGGGTTCAATCCTGTATGGGGTGTGCAGGAGGCAGCCAATTGATGTGTCTCTTTCTCCTTCCTTATTCCCCTCTCTTACTAAATATTATATATATTTTAAAAAGAGCCCTATTATTTTCTAGGCTTCTTTTTTATCTGTAATAATTTTGAAATTACCTAATTTGAAAATGGACAGAAGTACATTGCTGGAAATGTAGTGGTTAATATATATTGATAGAGACCCAACTTTGTGATTGATTAGTAGAGTATTAGTTTATTATCTCTGTGTCCCTTGTGTGTGTGTGTGTGTGTATCTATCTATCTATCTACATATATATATATATATATATATATATATATATATATATATATATATATATATATGTTCATGCATTATTTATACATGAATTCACCTCCTCAGGACACATGTTTTACTCCATTTTCACAGATTCCTGGTCCCAATTCCAATCTTCTTCACCTAAGGCTTCTGACATGCTCACTTTAATTGAACCTGTTTTTCCTAGAGACGCAGCTTCTCCGCTTCTCTCTCTGGAGGATGCTTATTTCTTTATAGGCCAGGACCATTGGCCACCCTGACCTTCCATCACCCCTGCCTTCCTGGTGCGAGACCTTTACTCTTGAGCATCCTCCACCCACTGAGTCCTCACTCCGTCACCCTCCTGATGCTGCCATCTACCTGCCTGCCCTCCATTGCTCAGGATGGTTTCCTGCATCAACCTCAGCTCCAGCCATTGGCTGAGTCTGTGCACACGAATCTATCTATCCCCTGAGTGTCCCAGGCCCTTGACCTTCTCAAGGACGATGCACTTCGGCCAGCTATCCCTTGGACCCCCACACAGGGAAATGCTCCTCACGTCCAAGCGTCCATAGCCTTTCAGCTCTCTTATGCTTTCATTGCACAAGTCTCCAAACCCAATCTTCAGTCTTTCCTCCAAATACTCGTGTGACACACATGGAGACACTGCTGGCTCTGGGATGTAGTGATGAATAAACAACGACATGCACCCTGTCTTTATAGAATTTGAAGCCCAGCAGAGGATGGAGGAATTAATCAAATGACTGCACAAAGAAATATAAGGCTTCTGGGGTGCCAAGTGCTACAAGGTATAGACTGTGCTCATAGGGGACCTTCCCAAGTCAGGTGGGCAGGGAAGTGACAGGATAGCTGAAATCTGAAGGAGGACTAGTGTGTGAGGGGAGGTAAGTTTTCTAGGAGGAGGGATGTGCTTGTGCAAAGGCCCTGTGGTAGGATTTCTAAATTCATTTTTATTTTTATTTTTTGTGCTGGCCATGTGGTGAATAAGAAGAACTGAAAGTTTCATTAACTGGAGTCTAGAAAGGGAGCATGTAAGATAAAGCCAGAGGGAGAGAAAAGGGCCAGCTTTCCAGGGTTTTGTGAGCTTGTCAAGGATTTTTTTTTTTTTTATACCAAAAGCCACAGACAGTATTTGAAGCAATTAAAGGGGTTCTCTAGTTAGGTCTTGGGTCCTAAAAATCCAGTCCATTCTACACTAACTAGTATTGCTTTTTATATATTACATTTTCAGAAACACCAGATTTAAATGCTCACAATTCACAGGCATTTTATCTCGGCTTCCTTACATAGTCTCACTCTTATCTCTATTTTAATGCTGTAATTCTAAATACTCCTGAAATCACTTTCTCTTTCGTCTATTTCATCTTGAATACATCTATACTCATGCTATTGTTTGGGGTCTTGGATTCCAGGGAATCTATTTACAGCATTTTTGTGTAAACACTAGTATAAGTCAAATGAAATGCACCAGGATGTTAGGTTGAGAACTTAGGGAACCCTTGGATATCTAAGTGGCGCTGTCAAAACATTGCTTTTATGCTTTACAAATCCTTTGTTACTTATGATGACAAAAATGTCTTTTTTGGTAGCAAGATTTTATATACTGTTGGAAACCATTAAAGGTTTAGGGATGAGAAAAACATGTTACTACGTTTGCCTTTATCCCTAGAAGAAACCACTGAGCTCAGAGTATGAGCTTTCAGTGTGAAACCTACAAAGGTTTGGGGTTTTCAGAGATCTCAGAGGCAGGAGGTGCTGGGGCTGGATCAGAGCCCCTTCCCTGTCCTTCAGCTACGGCAGGCCTGAGGCACAGGGGCCCCTCTGGTTTTGTGTTTGCCGTGAGGGATGTCAAACTGTGTGAGCAATCGATTGCCCACTGGAAACACCAATGAATGGGAGTGTCCATGGAGTTCCCACTTGTGGTTTATGAAAGAAACAGCAACTCTGACACAGATTAATAACACATTATTGCCATCATACTGAATGATTACGATTATGCAAAAATGGCTTTCCGTTGGCATAAAAGAGGCTGCCTTGTTAAGCCCAAAGTTTGTAGTTCTCTCACTAAACAATGGCCTGTCAAGGTCCCCATTTGCAGACGGGGAAGCTGAGCCCCAGAGACAGGAAGTAATGTGCTCAGGAGCGAACTGCTTTGTGGGACAGAGCTGAGACTCAGAGCCAGGCGCCTCCAGATGGGAGTCTGTGCTTTCCCTGCGTCAGTCACGGGGTGTGTCACTCATGGGATTTGTCAGTCACAGGATGCCCTGGTGTCGTCCTTCCCTGGGACAGCCAGGTGGATCGGGAATGTTAGGAGCCCTCTCCTCCTCATTGGTCTCCCCTTCTCCCCTTCCCCGTCTGCATGTGCAGTGATGGTGGTGTCACTTCTCTGTCCCCCCCGTAGGCATCCCCAGGTGTCTGTCTGTATGTGTAGCATTTACCGAATTCAGAGCCGCCTCCAGAATTGTCCAAGCTTCTGGACTCCATGCTCGCTGAAGGCGAAGATGAGGCCTGGGAGCCCTTTTACTTTTCTGATTTTCTCTCTCTCCCTTGAGGCCCATGCCTAGGCGTTGGCTACCGTTTGTTGGAGCTGTCAGACTCACCAGAGCAGACGGCATGAGTTGGGTGTTGGAATGATGTTGTCCCCCATAAACAAAGTGTCCCCAGATTGTTTTGCCTTAGGAGCTCTCATGCCTATTTTTTTTTTTTTTTAAGATAGTGGCTTTAATTGAATATAAATTATCCCTCAATTAAAAAGTCATGCGCCTTGGGGATCATACATAGGAAATTGTCCATGTTCTGAGGGGTGGCTGCTGCCAGTAGCTGGTTAGGCCCCGATCAAACATGCAGAATCATTAATTAGGGCCATTTGTTCTGCTGAGAGCTGAGCAGAATGTGTAAGTCCTGCTCTGGAGAGAATTAATTCATCTTCCTCTCTGTACTTTGTAGAGCACTCCTAGCACGATTCTCCAAGCCTGCAGGCCGCATGCATATGTTCTGATGGGCTAATTGCTAAGGAGACATTTGTAAATTAATCTCTGACTTGAGCTAAGTGGTTTCCCCTAATGGCTTTAATTCAGTGACTCCCAGTCTTGGCCACACGTCAGATTTGCTGGAGGAGCTTGTTAAAAATAAGCGATGTCCAGCTCCCTCCCCCGCCTCAGGTTCTAGTTTTCTGGTCTCTGTGTTTCCAGGAAAGCTCTGGAGGTGATCACACACCTGGTCGCAGTCACCTCTGTGAGCCCCTGCTTTGAATGCTCCTCTGAAGGCCCGCGGAGCCCCATATGTTGATGGAAAGCATCTGGGCCCAAACCTGACACTTGAAACCAGGCTCTAGAATGGGCAGCATCTCGGAAGAATCTCTGTTCCTGATCCATTCCCCTCTCTATTCTCATCATGGGTCTATTCTTCCTTGAAGAGGTCCCGAGGGCAGATATCCCGGCCCTGGCCTTGCTCTTTTCCACTTTCATGGACTTTCCAAGTCATTTGGAAACTCTTGAACCTGCTGGAATTTCCATCATGAAGGTGGCTGTGAATATTCTCTCCAGGCGGCTGGTGTCAGCTGTTAGGACAGGCCTTCTTCTAGTACAGTGTGTGTGTGTGTGTGTGTGTGTGTGTATGTCTGTGGGTGTGGTGTGGTGTGTGTGTGCGCGTGCGCGTGTGTGCACTTTCTTGGCATTTTGTGCAAACACATGTTACATTTGGTCTTGGGGTTTTGAAAATAGATTACTCAAAATCGCCATTGTTTTTAAAGACATCTCTATCTTATCACTTGTGTTCAGGTATCTCACACAGGTATCTTACTCTGTAAACATCACTCAGTGCTGAGTAGCACCATGCAGCATGCAGTGTTTCCAGTAAACCTAAGCACATGGCAATAGCACCAGGCAGGCAGCCAAGGTGACTTGGTGAAACTGGACTATGAAAGGTGAGGAAGGCTGGATGGGCTCTAGTGAAGGTTGGCACCGGGGCCTGAGAGGGCACGCTCACCTTATCCCCTGGGTCTGACTGTTCACAAGCTCTTGTTTGCTGATGGTGCTTTGGGAAGCGCTTGGTCATTGTAAGTTTATTTTGTGACTCAGCTGCTGGAGGGCGAGTGTCTTCCTGTCTCAGCTTTTTTGCTTCTCTTGGCCTCATCTTATGTCACAGGCTTCCGTGTCCCTTATCCTTGGGACTGTGGAAGCACATAGAGGGAATCCCCATGGCCATCCTCCTTACTGAAGGGGCACGAGAGGATAGGATACGTAGGAAGAAGGGACCCTTTGAGAACAAGCAGGGTATTGAGACCAGAGCCCTGTTCCTACCCCTCCTCGTTCTTCTTCATTCAGGTGTGTTCCTCCAAATCAGCAGCATATGCATTGATCAGATGGTTGAGCAGTGACTAGATGTAGCACAGGATTCATCTATGTAAAGAGGACTGCAGAAGGAGTATATTTTATGACTCCAAGTGGACTGTTTTCTTTGTGCTAGGGCTTTATGCATAGCAGATGTGAAACAAATACTTGGATGACTATTTGGGGGTGCACTATACCATAACTTACCATTAAGGCTAAAATAGAATCATGTTGTGTGATGAAATATATTTTTATATATATTTAGAGTAGGCTGCTTAGCCAATAGAGGATTTCTCAAAGAGAGAAATGTGTGTGTGTGTGTGTGTGTGTGTGTGTGTGTGTGTGTGAGAGAGAGAGAGAGAGAGAGAGAGAGAGAGAGAGAGAGAGACAGAGAGAGAGGGAGAGAGACCGAGAAAGAGGTCCTTTGCTAGGCCTGTAGAAGATGAATCTCTATTGGTTTCATGTCTTCATGGCCAAATCCATAGGATTAATGTATTTTCTGCAGCACCTGGATCCAGGCTGACATGGTCAAGAGGCATTTATCAAGTTTAAAAATCACATGCATATCCCCTGGCTGGGTGGTTCAGTGGTTGGAGCATCATTCCGTACACCAAAATGTCACAGATTTGATCCCTGATGGTGGCACATGTGGAAGGCAACCAATCAATGTGTCTCTCTCTCTTCCATGTTTCTCTCTCTCTCTTCTCCTCCCCCTCTCTCTTCCACTCTCTCTAAAAGTCAATGGAAAAATATCCTCAGGTGAGGATTCACAAACAAACAAAAATAACCACATGCACAGTTGTTTCAGTACAGAGAACGGACCCTCTGCCCAACTGTGGTTTCATGCCTGGGGCAGGCGGGTGGGTGGGAACTGGGACCTCCTGGAGGGGGAGCCTTCCAGCTGAGCGTTAGGAGCTGAGCTCAGGCCCCCTCATCAGCAGCCTCAGTCCCTGGAGATTTGGAGGCCGCGTGTCTCCTGGACTTCTTCCCGTCTTGCCTATCAGAGAGAGGCTGATATGTGAGTTTGCATCTTAAGAGGAGAGCAGGAGTCCTTCCCTCCTGCCACTGGCTGCTTTGCTTAAATAAGCGGCACAATATTTCCCACAGCAGAGGCCTGCGGAGGGGAGCTGGGAGAAAGAAGTGTCAGCTGCTTTGGCCTCTCAAGCCTGGGGAATCATCGCCCTTGCAGGAGTGCGATGCTGAGCTCATTTCAGAACAATGTAGAGGCCTTTTGCAAGGACAGTCTTTCCTTTTCTTTCCCCCTTTCCTGTGTCTCCTCCTCTCTTCTTCCCCTTCCCCCCACCCCACCTTGCCTTTCCTCTTCTTTCTTCTCCAGCTTTTAATGGAATGAGTCAGTGTCTCCAGCGTGGCCAGTGCTCAGCATTCACATGCACAGGCGAGCGCGCGCACGCGCGCGCACACACACACACACAGCCAGATTGACATGGATGAGCCTTGAATCAACTGTTCATGAATGAAGCAGAGGTCCTTTTCCTCTGTCCTGGCCACGCCCCTTCTCTTTGAGGCATTTTGAGACTGAGGTCAGAGCCAGGATCTAAGGCTTTTGTCTCAGAAATAGCAGGAAGGTCAGAATTAGTCTTCAGCTATTTGCTTAGCTGCCTCAATCAGCTAATAGGGGGGAAAGCAGAGGGCTGCTCAGTTTTTGTTTTGTTTCTGTGCATTACTCTGCAAGGAATGAGTGAGAGAGTGTGAGGGGAGGGGCGCAGGTGGCTGCCAGGGTGTTTGCACAGCTCCGTGGTAATTACTGACAGACTACAGGAGTTTCTTGGATTCGACTGGGACATGTTTAGTTTTTAAAACAAAATGGAAAAATAAAATAGGCCCCAATGGTGTCTTAACACTTCCTCTCATGAGGAGAATTTGTCAGGTGCCGTAGAACCACATATTCCCTTTACAGGGTCCAGTTGTTTTAACCAGCAGCTTTTAAATATGGAGCTCACCCTCCCTGCCTGTAGCTCCTTGGGGTTTTGCAGTGTTCTAAATGAATATGCAGATTTCATTTCTGTCAGCCACTGTGGTGCACACACAAGTACAGAAATGTGTGAGCAAGTTTCTCCCCCCTCCCCCCCCTCTCTCTCTCTCTCTCTCTCTCTCTCTCTCTCTCTCTCTCTCTCTCTCTCTCTCTCTCTCACACACACACACACACACACACACACACACACACACACATGGCTTGATTCTTACATAGTCTTTACATAAATTGGGGTTTATCTCTATGCACCAGCCAGAGGGATGTTCATAGATGCTCCTCGGAGACTGACACTTCTTACCCTTTCCCCGCTGCAGTTCCTGTAGGAGATTAGCAGGTCTGAAAGGTAGTGTTGCCCCTGGCATCTTATGTGGTGGTGGTGTTTACTTTTTTTTCTCAAGATTAGCATCTGTTTTCTCTTTGAACATCCTTCCGGTTGGACCAGGACTCTCCTCCGTGAAAGATCAAATAAACAAATGAGAATGTGGAGTGAGCAGAGAGGCCTCAGTATCGGCCTGATCTGCTACATATTCATCTGATGGGCTTTGGTGTGACAGGTATCCTCGGAAGGGGATGCTGCACTGTAGTTTTTATCAAAGGTGATTACCTTTGAGTGAAGAGAGTGAAGGAGAACAAGGATTGCCGAGTGGTTGGCCGCATGTACTACCTTATCTGGTTTTCTGCACTTAAACGCTTTCCAAAATGTTCAGAACTGTCCCCCCACTACCACCTCCATGGATATCTGTACAAGCAGCAAATGTGTGTCCTTCCCACATCTTATTATGAGTTCATTGAAATAAGTACAACTTGAGAGCAACATTGTAAGATCATCTCTACCTAAAATGATTGACTACTTTGCCCGGATGAACTGTTAGGTTCTGAAAAGACAGAGCTATAGCTAGATGTTCCTGACTTCTAGGAATGAGTGGGAAAGATAAGCTGTGTATGGTCCTAGAAATAATTTAACCTTTTAAAAAATTTTTGTATTGAATTTATTGGGGTGACATTGGTTTTATGAATTTTAGTGGAATTATATGGGTTTCTGTCATACATCATCTGTGTATTGTATTGTGTGTTCACCACCCAAAGTCAAGTCCAACTTTCTGTTTTCCAATTGGTATTTCTTGTACAGAAACAGAAATTGAATTCCTGGTTGTCTAGGGCTCGGCTGGCAAAGGAGAATTAGCAGGCACGAGGCATCTTAGTGAGACTATAGTGATGGTTCAGAGCTTGGTATAATTATTCAAAGTCACTGATTGAATTGTACATTTAAAATGGATGAGTTTTATGGTAGTATGTAAATTACACCTCACTAAAGCTGCTGAAAATTGATATTCCTGTATTTAAGTTCTCTTGGGGCTTACCTTGCATATAATATGAAACATTATATTGCCCCAAATTTTTACCTGCTCTTTTCCCACTGAAGTGTCTTAACTTTGGTGGCAGAGAAGATTCACCCTGAGATTACTGGGCCAGATAAAAACCCCCAAGCATTAGGATATGAGTCTGCCCTGACCCCTGTTGGCCAGGAGAGAGGTTGCTGCCCATTGTCAGGTAAGGAGCCAACATAGGGGAGCAAAAGGATGGATTTCCAGGCAGGTCCCAGAAAGCAACTGGCACCAAATTTCTGGGCTGTGGCTACATGTGTCATGAAGGTAAAAAATAAAAAATAACATCCCAGTGTTGTTCCACCCTTAAATGATGCCTTTCTCTCTTGTTTTGCAGGTTGTGTTAGTCTTTGCTCTCAGCATTGGTGCACTTGTAATATACTTCATAGATTCGTCAAAGTGAGTATTCAAATCCATTTTCTTGCCCTGCTTTCTGACACACTTGTGAGTCCTTATTTACATCCATCAAAGCGTTGCTTTAGCATCAGCCTTCAAAGAGCCTCCTGCGTGTGGGAGACTTGTAGAGGCAGGCGGGGCTCTTGGTCCTGATTTTTTTATGGGAAGCAAGTTCTTCCAAGGAAGGACTCTGCTGGCTACAATAGGAAGGGAGGGGTATCCGAGTGCTGGGAATTGTTTATGTGTAAATAGCTGTTTCCTGAGTATTTGCACTGCAGAGGCTAAGAGGGTCAGAGAGTTCTGTGCATTTGCAAACTCTGCGAAGTTTACGTGTCCACCTGGCCAGGGTCTGAGCCATACTTGCCATGGCAGTAGGGCTCTTTGCTCGTTAGGGTTTCAACGCTTTAATCTTATCTGAGGTCGGTTAGAAAGCATGATACTGTCCTTTGTACCTGCCAACTAAATACTCAGCTGAAGCATCGCTCGCTGGTGCTTCTTGACTCGGGAGGAAGGAGATGGGACAGAGTTCATGAGGACTCCCAGAGGTGGAGACCATGGCCATCTGAGAATTCCTAGAGTGAACACTCACACACACCTTCGGGTGCCAGCTGAGTGAACTGGTGCTTCAGGGTGAGCCTGGGGTGAGGCCTGTGCCACAGATGGCAAAGGTTTTGTTGGAGGTGGGAGAGGTCGCTGAGCAGAGCTGCCATGTGGTGGCCAGATCTGCCCTGGTCCCTGCAGGCGTCACCCTGGTGCATCATCTGTTCCAGGGATTCTGTTGCAATCTTGATGCTGACAGCATCTGGGAAACTGGAGCTGAGTGGGTCTGGCCGGCCTGTCTGTGGTGACATGAGCTGGACACTGGACACTGGCCTTGAGCTCTTTGCCTGTGTTTTTCACTGTGAGTGTGTTTGAAGCTCCTTGAACTCTGTCCCTGGGGTGGCTGCATCTGAGCGTCTGGCCCCAGGATCCCTGCTCGATGCCCCTGTAGGCAGACCCTCGTGTGTCTGAATTCTGAGCTTAGCGTTCTTTCGCTGTGGCTTGGGATGGTACTGTTTCATGTCCACCTAACCTCTGAATGTCTCAGACGCATCTGGTCACCAGCCAGGAGATTTTGTGACTTGGATGCCAAGGCCAAAATATTATGTTAGGGAAGATAAAGAAAACACCAGCTCCAGTCACCTGCCTCTGGAAATCAGCCACGACTGACAATCTGAGGTCGCTCAGCCTTTCCCGCTCACCAGCGGGGGCTGCCTTGACTCAGCTCGGGGCAAGGGTCCTTTAAACTTTCTCAGGAGAGGAGATTCCGCATGCTCCTCCATCAGCTCACCCTGGCCAAGAAGGAGAAGACGAGCTTTTCAGTCTGGAAAACTCCAAGTGGTATGTCATTGAAGGTAAGCCCCTTCCAAATATCTCCTCTGCATCATTCTGGCCATAATTGAATTGAAGCAAAGATCTCTAAAGCCATCGGTCTTATTTCTCCATTCTCTCCCCAGGCACATCCTGGGGGGTGCATCCCCTGCTCGTTTCCATGCCAGGGCTCAGGAAATGGGTTTGGGCATGCAGTCTGTGTGCCCCAGACAGAGCAAGCCCTGACGTGGAGGTGCGTGTGGCTCTCGTTAGAAGGACAGATGCCTCGGCCCCTTCTTTCCTTTGCCTCTCTTCTTGCTCCTCTGTATTTCCATTAAAATAAAATGCTCTTGTTAGATGGGTCTGAATTGTGTCTTTTTTTACAGTGTCTACTGTGAGGCAGACATTTGTACTTAGATCCCAGGGTCTCCCACAGGCAAGACCCTCTCCTGGGGTACCGGGCACTACTGCAGGGCCGTTTGGACTTGGTTCTGGTTCTGCTAAGTCCTAGGAAGTTGGCATTGGGGGTCGTCTCTGGTTCTGGTTCTGCATAGAGTCTACTCCAAGAATGGACCTTCCATTCTGTTCTCAGCTTTCCCCTACGAAGTGCCAACAATCCTAGAACCAAGACTGTCCTCCATCTCCCTGGGGACTCTTCTGGCCTCATCCTAAACAGTCTGTGTGGTTTGGCAGAGAGAGACTCCGTACATTGGAAGAGCTGAGGTTTCTGTCGCTCTTTCCAATTTTCATTTGTATTTCTTCCTTTGGTTCTGGAACCATACCCCAAGGTTCTGTCCCTGGGGTGACCTGATCGGCATAGTCAGTACCAAGGAGTCTGCCATATTTCTGGGGACAGCTGGCAAGCATGCTCAGTTAAGTAAGGAGAGGAATTAGACTCTATAAGATAACCATTACGATAAGTCTAAAGGTTCAGGAATAAAAAAAAATCATCTATTAAAGTAACTATAATTAAGCAAAGTGAACAAGATAAAGTGAGATTTTATCCGCACATAAAAAGCTAATGGAATCTAGGTAAGAAACCAGGCTATAAATTCTTAATTTTCATCTTTTTCATTCAAAACTGTCATCAGTTTTATCCTCTCGTGGTTTTGCTGGTTATTGGAAAGAAATGAGCATCTTGAAAATAAATCTTTAAACTTCTCTTAGAATTTATACGAAATCATTATCCTGGGGGGAAAAAGAAGTGTACAGTATTCTTCAGATGAATTTTAGTTGGTATTTATACCCTTCAAATGAATGAATAACTTAAAAGACAATCTATAGGCCTTCCTTTGTGTGAACCTTAACTGGTCAGACATTGTCAGTCAAATGATGTGTTTCGGTGATTTTTAACCAGAGCTGGCCTCCCCCAGATGGTGGGGAATTCCTTGACAACACAAATTCAAGGTGTGAGGCTCTGCAGGTTCAGTGCCAAGACAGGCCAGTTCAGGTTATGCGAGAGGACAGGTGGACTGGGTGGTTCTTCTCCTTCTGTGTGGCAGCAGGTGAGGCCGGCACTACTGAAAAGTGCGGTAGTTGAAGGGCACAAGATCTTTTTGACATTTCACTGCTTATTTGCTGTCAAGAGGCTGTGGGTACGTTATTTCCAGATATATATTCTCAGCTTCACATTGTTTTCTTTTCCATTGTTAGGCCAAGGTGATCCGTGAGCAGTTCTTGTGCACTTACGGCTTTGAGAAGCCCTTCCTTGGGTATTATTTTTCCCCGTGATCACGGAAGAGGGAGTGGGGGGCGGGGGGCGGGGGGGGGATATCACGTAGGCAGCTTTGAGTGGTTGCTATGAGCTAAGACAGAATGTCCTCATGACTTCTGGAGTTGAGAGCAAGTGAGAATGACCTTTTTTTTAAAATATATTTTATTGATTTCTTATAGAGAGGAAGGGAGAGGGATAGAGAGCTAGAAACATCGATGATGAGAGAAACATTGATCAGCTGCCTCCCGCACACCCCCTACTGGGGATGTGCCCGCAACCAATGTACATGCCCTTGACCAGAATCGAACCTGGAACCTTTCAGTCTGCAGACCGACGCTCTATCCACTGAGCCAAACCGGTTTCGGCGAGAATGACCTTAAACTGTATTAAAATTATGCTCCCACCCAAGGAGAGGAGGCTGTTGCACTAAATCTTTGGACAGACATCAGTGTCAATTCCTTAACAGACTCAGAGATGCATTAAGCCCACAGTCATCCCATCCCCCATAAGGTACCCATCAGTTAGCCACAGGAGACAGGGACAGCACAAAAGAAGTAACTCCATTAAAAAAAAAAAAAACAACTATATTATTATTGATATCAGAGAGGAAAGGAGAGGAAGAGATAGAAACATAAATAAGAGAGAACCATTGATTGGCTGCCTCCTGCAAGCCCCCCACTAGGGATCAAGCCTGAAACCTGGGCATATGCTCTGACTGGGAATCATACCATGACCTCCTGGTTCATAGATCGATGCTTAACCACTGAGCCACATCAGCTGGGCAGGAACTCCATTTTTGTTCCATTCTTTTTAAAGGTGCTATGCCCCGTTTTAGGTATGCCTCACTCCAACTCCTAATTCTGATGTCTCTTGTTTACACCAACACTTTCTTCTCATACACCCTGCTATTCGGAGAAGCAGAGATTTTTTTAAAAAATGTACCATAAGTCAAAAACAATTTTAAAAATAAAAGTGTCCTTAGATGTCCTGTGGGTGATGATGTCATCATGGCTGACCCAACCCTGTCAGTTTTCTCCCTTTGACATAAAACAGCGATTCTTCCCTAATAGATGAGGGAACAGAAAGCCCCAGGATGCCAGTGTGAGTGCAGGATTCATGGCTTGCATAATGCAGCAGTTCCTGCTGCTTCTAGAATTTCAAGAGGAAGTTGGAAGAGAGAGAGGCTCGGGGCCCTGGGAATTTGCCCTTTTCCAGGGGCATTCTGGGAAAGGATGACTCACCTGTGAATATATTCATTGCTTTGATTCATGTTTAAACTCTGCTGCTTTTTAGGCTGTAGTTATGTGGATTATGAATATTTAATACTGCATATACTGAAAATGAAGGTCAAATCCTGCTTACGTGACTTCAAGGCAGACTCCTGTCTATGCCAGGCAAGCTGCCTGCTGATAGCAGAGTAAAGCTGAAAGGTCACACATTGTTAAAATGACTTCATTTGCTCCAGAATGGCTGGTCTGCAGTGGGGGGCTACTTTCTGGTTCTTCTGTTGGCTTCTGCTATCTTCTTTTGGCTTCTGGTATCTTCTCTTGGTTTCTGTTTGTCTTCTCTTGGCTTCTGGTACTGGCAGCTGTTTGGGATGTGGCTGTAAGGAGGAGGGAGCGAACAGCAGCACTGGGTTTGGAGAGCAATCTCATTTAACGGCTGGATGCCAGGGTAACAGCGGGCTTACAATATGAAAATGGCCTTGCCCTCGTCTTGAAAAGTTTACGTTTGGGTTCAGTAATCCATTCATTTTGTATCCATTCATTCGCTTGAAACACCTTCAGAGTGATAATGCTGAGTATTTCCCACTTGGTAAAATTGCTATGGTTAGTTATGGTTAAGGAAGACTGTTTTTAAGATTGCAATAGAAAATGACCAGACTGTTTTTATGGTCTCTGGAAATAAAACTGGCCCCACGGATGTAATAGGGATATCCAGAGCTTTAGCAGAAATGGACAGTCACCCAGCTGCTTACCCGCCCCAGTCTTCACAGGCCAGGCCTCACTTCCTCAGCCAAAACTTTCTCCTCAAGATGGAAGGGAAGGGCCGGGGCTGGAGGGAATTACATTCGATGATCACATGCCTGTGTGGAGTATAGTGCTAAGCATTTTAAGATAAATAACACAAGCAGTCCTGTCAGAGTCTTCTGATTGCATCATAGGGTAGGTAGTACAGCATTCCCACTTACAGGTGAAGCCAAAGCTGCAATGTTTGCCCAAACCAAACCACGTAGCTAAGAAATTGTAGAGCCTGGGTTTGAATCTAGCATATCTCAAAGCATTGCTCTTCCATGTCAAGAAGTGTAATTCCAGGCTGCGGAAGTCACTCAATGGGTTTAATGAGGAATTGCAAGAATGAGAGATCCCCTAGCCTCACACCTCCTCTCCTCCCAGTCACCTGTCTTGTTGGCCCTCTTGTTCTCTATCTCCCCACTTCTCACCTTTGGGGCCATGTTTGAAAGTCAGCAGTGCTGATGAGGGTGCTATGACAACTTTCTTCCTACGACATGGGATATGTGGGACAGATCCCTGGGACATGTGCTCCCTGATGTCTCTTTGGACCTTGATCCATTTCTCCTGAATTTGGTTTACTAAGACTATGTTCTCTTCTATCTCAGGGAGTAGCAGCATTTTGTGATGGACTGGGGTCAGGTTAGAAGAGAACAAGGAAAGATGCTGTTTCTCCAGGGCTCTTCCTACTGAAGGGATTCTTCCTCAGTAGAAAGACCCTTTGCCCTCCCCCCTTACCTACCCTGTTTCCCTGAAAATAAGACAGTGTCTTATATTAATTTTTGCTCCCAAAGATGCGCTAGGTCTTATTTTCAGGGGATGTCTTATTTTTCCATGAAGAAGAATACGGTATACATTTATTGTTAAATGAAAATAAAGGAAATTTATTACCTGTATACTGTATGGTAGTATGGTAGTTGTCAACACAAACCAGACAAACTGTGAATCCTACAGTATCAAGAATTTACTTATTTATTCAATGACAATCATGTCATCATCTTCTGGAACATCATCATAACAATCCAATTCCTGAATTTCCTGGTGAATTTCTTGTGACTCCATTTCTTTCAGAATCAGTGGACCAAATCTCTCATGTTTAGCCTAGGGGGGCCTTATTTCACTCAGAAGGAAGACTGTAAGTAGGTCTTATTTTCGGAGAAACACGGTAGTTCTCTGTGCCAGTAATTGCCATGCTAACAGACATAACAGCAGAAGCCCTGTGTCCCATTAGATAGGTTATTGTATCTCACAAGAGAGCCACAGAATGTAGGTAGTTCTTGTGTGCCTAGAAAGCTAGTGTTGTCAAACCAATGGGCTCTAGGAAAGTGTGGCCCAAAGATGTTCCCATGGAGGTCTTTGCAATGAATTTTAGGTGTCTGGCTTCCTCCTCCGGGCTTGTTCTTAGTGACTGTGCACACGGGTTGACACTGCACCTCCCATATGCCCACCCTCCTGGCAGGCGCCCGGCAGAGCTGGGAAGTCAGCCTAGGCCACCTCCATGCCAATGTAGTGTAGACTGTGAAGTACAGGGAGCGCTCCTGTAACCGGCCCCATTCACACACCCCTTACCCCGCAACTTGAAGAGCTGGGCAGCCCAGGCAGAGAGGAGGCTCTGTGCCTGGCTGCTTTGAGGAACCGGGCCCTTCGAGGTCGGATTCTGAGAAATTCCCTTCAGCTCTCTGCCTTCTCTTTTTTGAGAAGCCATGGCCAGCCTTTAACCTTTGTCTAGGATAGGGGTGTCGAACTCAATCAGAGAAGGGGCCAAAATCTAAAATCCAGCCTAAATCGCGGGCCGAATGGTTTACTGAACAGTCATAAACTGTCATTGTGATGGAAACGCAGCAGAGTGCAGTGATGACAGCGCCGTGCGGGCCACATTGCAAGGCCTGGCGGGACGGATTTGGCCCGAGGGCCTTGTGTTTGACACATGTGGTCTAGGAAATCAGCACAAATCCCCGTGTGTGTAAAATATCTCCCTATTCTTTTCTTTTTTTTCCTTTTAAAACACCCCTCCCCTCCCCAATTTTCTTCCTCTTTCCCTGACATTTTTATTGCTGGGCTTTGGTTTGGAAAATTATGGGTAGGGAAAGTTCAAGGGCAGGATGTGCAGAGCAGCAATACACATCTGTGAAGGGAACACAACAGGAGGGCCCGCAGCTGTTGAGAGAATGGGGTGTCAGGTGGTGGAGGAGCTGAGCCTACTGGAGAGAGGCGGAGGGAGGGGGAGACGCCTGAGGGCCAAAGAGGCTGTAAGTAACTCCCAATGGGAAGTTCTTGTGCCCTTTCAGAATTTAACCTCGAAAGGCAACAATTGAGCCTCTGACATGGGAGAGACTCTCACCCAACTGTTCTACCTTCTCTAGTTTTCCAAATTGCCTTTCTCAACAGTTGGGTATAAACGTGCAGAGAAGATGGGTGGAGAACATGCCAAATGAATAAGCGCTCTCCCTCTTTCCCCTCCACACTCTGAGGGGGTCTCAGAGCTAGGCACAGAGCATCACTTTGTGGTAGGTAGGTATCCCCTGCAACCGCGTGTAGGAGGGAACTGCTTCTCTTTGACGTTTCCTTGGAAAAGAATCAGGAGCTATGTTAGGAAAGGGAGAGGGGATGGCGCTTGACCTCCCAGGTTTGCTGCAAAAGGCAACTTTAGAATAAAATGTTAGAACTGGAAGAGGCGCCAGAGTCCACTTGGGCCTGTTCTTTGGCCTTAGCCTCTTCTCCTGCAGGAAGAGGACTAAGTGACCTGCTCAAGGTCATCTCAGTAGCCAGGGGCAGGGTTGGAGCCGGAAGTCGGAGTCAGAGCACTGCCCTCTCATCCAGGCACCTTTACACTTCATCTCTAATTCTTCTCGTTTTTTTTTTTTTCTCTCTCTTACAAAATAAATAATGAACAAAGATGTGATAATGAGTATTATCCATTGGATAGTGAAGGAAATCATGACCTTTTATGATAGTTCTGGAGTTTCATGCTGTTATCATGGGGGAACTTTGGGGCCATGGAGAATAGAGATCATCTCAGGTGGGATAAATCAAACCTGGCCAGATGGCTGCTTGGGAAAACTTTAGTTCACCCTCCTTGGCAAGGGCCCTTGGATTCCCTGATTTCATGACTCTGCTACTCCTTCCTCCCCCCACCCCCATACTGCTTCAGAGGGAGAAGTAAGAGTTCACGAACTCTGTTGTGGAAGATTAACAAGGCTGAACACATTTGTGTGGCCTGTTTGGAATTTGTTATGCAAAACCTTTGAGGATTTTTGCCCAATTGCTTATTTGTTTATCTTGTAAAAACACTATCTGATAACTGTAAATAATACCTACTGTACTTTCGAAAATCAGAATGAATTATTTCTTCTCATCATCTCTAGAATTTAAAAAGAAAGCTATAAATGAGCAGACACTGTCTTAGCCTCTTGTTTCTTTTTTGAAAATGATTACTTCTGCCTTGGTTGGTATGGCTCAGTTGGTTGAGCATGGTTCCATGCACCAAAAGGTCACAGGTTAGATTCCAGGTCAGGGCACATGCCCAGGTTGCAGGTTCCATCCCCAGTAGGGTGTGTGCAGGAGACACGCCATCCATGTCTTCTCTCCCTCTCTCTCTCTCTCTCTCTCTCTCTCTCTCTCTCTCTCTCTCTCTCTCTCCCCCTTCTCCTTCCCTTCCTCTCTCTGTCAAAAACAAAACTTCAACACAATATAAAAACACATTAAAAAAATTAAAAGAATGATTTAAAAATTAAAAGAATGTTGCTTCAGGGCAAATGAAGAGAATGTATCTCCTTGCAGACCCAGCTAGTTAGTTGTCTTTTCTAAAATAGCCTGGGTTTAACCCACAAGTGGTATGCAGCTTTTCCTCATGGAACACCCCAGTCCTTTACCTGAAGTCACACCAGGTGAGTCTTCAGCATCTGCTGAGAGACCCGGTAGGAGCCAGCTGGAGAGACAGGAGCTCAGAGTCCTTTGATGGAAACACAAGGGCAGGGCTCATGCTTAGCACAGTCATGGCGGTGCTGAGGTATGGGCGCAACTATTTGGGCTTCCACGTGGGATTTATGGGCTGCAGACAGGAGTGGAACTGTGACCTCTGTCTCTGCTTTTATCCCCTTGTCCTTCCTCCTGTCAGCCTGACAAGCTGGTCAGTGATGAGTCATTCCTGGCTTAGAAATAGAGTCCCTTGCAGCTAGGATGCCCTTGGGACTTTTTGATGCATATGTCACTATTCCCAGAACTTGAGAGGTGGGAGTGTGTGTGTGTGTGTGTGTGTGTGTAAGGGGCAATCCTGTCCCGCCTATAAACCAATGGGAAAGCATAGCATGAAGGGACTGGCAACCTGTCTCATCATCACAACAGGGATGACACTGAGAGCAGTGTACATGTGCTCTCAGGAGCAAGTAACAGACTCCATTAGGTACAGACTGGTGTGCAAGGCATGTTGCTAGGCTTGGGGCATTTTATATACAATGTAGAAGACTGGTTCTTCTCCATTGGGATGTTTGCTATATATCTAATTTACAAGGATCAGGAATGCCCTGACAAAAAAAAATATATAGGAAACATAAGATAATAAAACAAGGTAACAAGTGAAATATATAATCAATTACTGATTACTGATAGGAACATTGCTAATGTTAAGTGCTGGAGGTTGAGAAGCTGAAAAGGTAGCTGGATGTTTATGGGGAGTTTTGCTCTGGGGAGGTTTTGTGTTGAGGAGACAGAAAACTCAGTCTCCCCATGTCTGGGCTCCACAGTGGGGCTGTCACGACAGCCTACACTCAGCCTCTTGGCTTATATTTTTGGTGTGTGCTGAGTCCAGAAGGAGCCTGACCAGAAGCCCTAATGAGGTTTAGGATTGAGAATGCTTCAAGAACAGCACGACAGTCAGAGAAGCAGACAGTCTCTGATGGCGATGTTCACTTCTCCATGTGCTCGTGATGAAAAGCTTTGGAAATGTCCTGGAGTGGCCGAGTGGACAAAGTCCACTTCTTCTTTTTGGTGCTTCGGCCAGCAGGCAGTATGCCTTTCAGGGGCCTTGCTTATGAGCTTGCCACACGCAGAGCATCCAGGGATGAGGAGGGAGGAGAGCCGTGGCACCTGAGGCGGTGCGGTCCACAAAGCCCACTGCCCGGCCTGATCTGTTCTTCTGGAGCCGGCATAAGCCTACAGGCCCCCCTGGGATTTTCATGAGCTCTGTGTGCCTTCTGGGTTCCTTTCTTATAAAGAATATCAACAGTTTATCTTATGGCTGTGTTTGTATAAAGATGAATATAATCCGGGCTGGAATCACTAATACATATTCATTATGATTACAGTGACTTTTCTCTTCTGACTTTAAACAAATAAAAATGAAGACATTTTCCTGGGTGGGATCGGCACTGAGCCCGCTGTGCCTGGTGGAGGAGTCGGTGCTGTCCCCTCCTTGCCCGTCAGCCTCATCCGGCTGTAAGTTTTCAGAGATGAGAAAACACACCAGAGTCAGATGCCTCCCACCACACTCCTGCCCATGCCATCTTACAAAAATAAAAATAAATGTTTCATAGCAAACCACACCTTATGCCTCAGCCTTGGGGAATATTAGCTTCTGCAACCCAACATTTTCCATAATGGCACCTGCAGATATGTGCACAATGAAGAGACGAACAATCATGTTGCTTTTCTGCCCAGTTTTTGAGAAATATGTGCTTTGTCCATTCTTACACCCGAAAATGAACTTGGTCTCCTTAGGAGATCAGTTCCCTGAGAATACCACTGTAAAAAAAAAGCACTTCCTATTTCTGAGGTTTGCACGCTCCAGGAGGCAGAGGCAGGCGGATGTGAGAAAGAGGGGAGCAGGTCCGGGAGGCCTGGGGTGAGCAGAGAGCTCAGCGTCCCCAGGTCCAGGGTATTGTGCCCAGCAGTAATGCAGACTCTTGTAGCCAGCTCTGCCCCTGTACCAAAGAAAAGACAGAGACTGGGCTGTATGTCCAATCTCCAGTTCTAAAATGTTGCCCAGGACTCTGAAACTTTTAAGGTGCTCTCAAGCCAACCCAAACACGGCTGTGGTCCACATTTGGGCCTCCCGTTTGCAGTCTCTATTTTCAACGGTGTCTCTTTCTGGTCTCGAATTAGTTCTGCTCCCAGAGTACCAGAAAATGTCCTTAGTTCTTGGTCTTCTATCTCCCCCAAAGGGCCCCTTCTCTCTCCAGGAGGAGAGACCTTGGCCTCTAGTTGCTCTGGCTCATTTCCAGCAGAACACACTTTCAAAGGGTGCTTAAGTCAGTGCCCACTTTTCTCCAGGCAAATACTGTATGTCACAGCAATAAATCTCCCACAACTTACTGTAAATCCCCAGAGCTGCATAGCACGAGCTCTCCGTCATCCCTGAGAATAACGGCGCGAGGACCTCATAAACATACACTCTGTTTGTTTAAGAGCTGCAAGCGCTTTTTAAACATGGTTGCTAGGTGCACAAGAGTGTATTTTCCAGGACATAAATGGAAGCGAACATAACCCCCTTAAATTGTCAGATTCTTTCTGAGAAAAAGAGGCCCAAAGCTGTCTGCTTTGCCGTTGTGTTGACTTGACCAAAACAGTGTGGCGACACTAGCGTGTAAGTGTTGACAATTGCTCAAAACGATCTTCTGACTTACTTGGCTCTATGGACACATGATGTGAACCTTGGTTTATTTTCTGGCATGTGTGGCTGTGAAGACGCGGGCTAGCACAGATAAAGCCTGACTGTAGACTTCATCAATATTAAAGTTTGCCGTTTGTTGGGCAACACTTACTCATTTGATTCTCATGCAGTGGTCCCTTCAAAACAAAATTGGGAGCACCTCTGGACCTTTCTTCCCAGATATAATCCCAAATCTTAGCTCCACCCACACTTCCCAGCCTTTCATTTTTTTGCATGTTAGAGCAGCGTTCACTGTGCTTAGGTGCAGAGTCTAGAGCAGTGGTTCTCAACCTTTCTAATGCCATGGCCCTTTAATATAGTTCCTCATGTTATGGTGACCCCCAACCATGAAATTATTTTTGTTGCTACTTCATAACTGTAATTTTGCTACTGTGATGAATCGTAATGTAAATATCTGTGTTTTCCAATGGTGTTAGGTGACCTTGCTAGTGGTTCTCAACCTGTGGGTCTCAACTGTAGATTTTTACATTACCATTACATACAACACGGATATTTACATTACAATTCATTACTAGTAGAAAATTATAGTTATGAAGTAGCAACGAAAATAATTTTATGGTTGTGGGTCACCACAACATGAGGAACTGTATTAAAGGGTCTTGGCATTAGAAAGGCTGAGAACCACTGGTCTAGACCGTAGGTATTTTCAGAGCTGGGGAAAAGATGATGGCTTCATTAAGACAACCCAGAATGCCCCAGGCCCCAGCTGTTTCATCATCCGGCTTCTGAATGGAGAACACCCATCCCCCTTTCAGCTGTCATGATTCTCTCAGGAAGAAAATGTGGGTGTGGCTCCAGGGCCTGCCTGCCTGCCTGCCTGCTAGATGCTAGGATTTACTGCAGGCACATGTCCTTCCGCCCCATGTTCCTCTTCACGCCCAGACAGAGAGCCCAGCTCTTCCCTCGAGAGGTAGGGTTTTCACCTCTCCCCCCGCCACACACACCGAAGATGCTCAGCACCCAGTGTGAGACCCGCTGCATATGATGTTGAAGCCCGGGACAGGATGGAGAGAAAGGGGAACGCAAGGATGCTCTTAGATGACTCCACCAGCACTGCTTTTTCCTGCAGCAGCACGAGGCAGTGGGTGAGGAGCGCACTAAGGATTTTCCGTCGTCAGAATGGCATGAACAGGCATCAGAAGGCAAGGTCTGAAGGAGCAGCATTAATAACAGGCGTGCTCCGGGTGGCCCATCAGTACCTTGGAAAACACTCTGCTATAGAGTGTTGGAGAGACTGGGGGTGGGCCAGGAGGGGCATTTGGTGGCCGCCTGTATGCACATGCTTGGCTGAGGCACCAGTGAGTAAGAGCTGGAACCTACAGCGAGGAAGACTAGCAGGCGATGAGTGTGGATGGCACGTGCAATGGTGGTGCTTCTTTTGTGGGACCAACACCCCTTTGGGAATTGGCTGAGGCCGTAGGGATTTTCCTGGTCGGGGAGCCTGATACTGTCTGTGGACCCCAAGCCGAGGATTCCTGCTGGGTAGGGTAGTTCACCTGCTCCTTCCTGTGTCTTTTGCCCTGAAGATCACATGGCAGACAGAGGGCAGTCTCCACAGGGCCCGCAGCCACCCACCTCCTGCTGCAAATCACTGCAGTGTGTTTTCTCTCCTTGAGCAGGTGCCCCCTTTCCCAACTGCATTGGCAACCTTGACCTTGTTGGGACGGTGCTGATGAAACCAGGGAAGGGCGGCCCCATGCTTAGTTCCAGGCCACAATGAACGTATGTGGGGGCAGGGGGTCCCTAGGGCGGAGCCTGGACACGCTTTGGTTGCTTCTCCTAACTCTACCGGTTAGCACCTGTTTTTAAGGGAAGATTTCCTCTTTAGGCTGCAAATCAGGGAGGTCAGTCATCTCCAGCCGAGATCCCATCCAAGCTCTATCTGGGGCACCAGGACCCGGGCACTATTGGGCTGCTCAGACAGGTGCCGGCAGCTGCCAGTTCTCCCGAGGGAGGGCTGTGTCTCACCCACAGCTGGGGAGCCGCTGGGGACCTTGGTGGACTCCTCCCCCCAGGCTTCACACCAGCTTGACAGAAAACAGAAGAGAGGCTTCGGAGGAAGCCCGTCTCCCTGGAAGGCCTGTCCCTCAGATGTCTTCCTGTCCGCACCTGTCTCCAAGCCAACCGGCTGTGACAGTTTAATTGGTGAGCGGAAGGCGGGCAGGGAGAAGCAGGCAGGGGTGAGTGGCACCCGGGAGGAAGGAGACTCCCACCGGGAAGGAGACTCCCCTGAGATGAGTGAGGAGAACATGACAGATGGCTGAGAGGCTGCGCAGAGGCAGGTCCTGACCCAGGCTTGCCAAGAGCGCTGGCTGGCTGAAGAGAACCATCTCCAGCTGCCCCAGCTGCCTCCTTCCCCGGCCAGTGTGTGCACTGGGCACTGAGGGACCATGAGATGGGCTGGAGGCTGAGGCCTGGGTGGGAGTCGGTGTGAAGGAAGGGCAGTGGCACCGAGCACTTAGCAGCAGGATTTGGAGCCGAACCTTCCTAGGCTTGGTCCTGCTCTGCCTGAGCTTTATAGCTGTGTGTCTCCGGGCAAGTGAGCTAACCTTTTCAGATGTGAGGTATTCACTTGGTGACGTGGGTGAAGATGGTGAGGAGAGACAAGGATAACATCTCCTTGGGGTCCGGGGGGGAAAGGATGAGACAATGTATGTAACAGCTCTTAGTGCAGTGCCCGGCATGGAAGTGGCCACAGAAGTATTAGATGTTGTTGCTGTCCTTTGGAGGTGGGTTTTGAAGCTTTTCATCAGGTCTTTAGGGAGACAAGGTGTAAACACTAAAGATAAGGAATAAGGCCAGGGAAGCCCACTGAGCCTCAGGGTTGAGAGTTTTTCTTGGGGCTCAATCACTTAGACTTGGGGGACTGTCCTCTGTTTTCAGTCATCTTGGAGACTGACAGATACCACATGGCTTCAAGCCCATCACCATTTATTATGTTGTTAGACTTCCTGGTGTGGTTACCCACCACACACACACACACACACACACACACACACACACACACACCTTCACATTGTTACTATCTCCCTGACCCAAGACGCCCAGGCAAAGACCTTTATCAGGCATGACATCCCAAGGGCTTAGACATTGCCTTCCAGAAGTGAGGGTCAAGATCACACCTGTCTCTGGGCAAAGCTAACATCCTTACAGCAGAGTCAGTGAGGAGTATGGGTGGGGGCCGGTCCTGTGAGCACAGGCTTGAGTAGCAGAGCAGAGGGAAAGCTACTTCACCCAGTCCGGGGTTTCCAGGGTGTGTCAATGTCAGTAGAATCACTGTGGAAAACAACGTGATTATCCATCTCCTCGGCCCCTGTGTCTCAGGCTGGATAACTAGTCAGGTGAGCCAGCAGCGGGAAAAATGAAACTGGGCACAAGGGACAGGAAGTAAGCCACCCGATGTCTGCTCCTCGTATGGGTGAGCTGCCCTGGGCACTGCGGCCTTTCATTTAACCCCATTTGCTTCTGTCTCCAGGTGGCCAGGACACTTCCTGTGCCCTGTTCCTTTGCAGACCAGATAGATGGGCCTACAGGTGCCCTTGGCCACTTTGGAAAGGAGAACATCTGTCTCCCTGCTCCAATTTAACTTCCTGCTGTAAGGCCGGTGGAGGTCAAACCCAGAAAACAGCGAGACCGCAAGCTGGGGACAAAATGCAGGTCCGGCACGCCATCAGGACACGCTGCCCCCTTGCCACCTGACAGATGAGCCCATCTCCAGCCAGAGACAGTTGGTAATTGTGCAATCAAATTAACGTGGATTTCAGCTTAATGAAGTGCTTAATGTCCTGAATTAGGCTGAGCCCTAATATTTAGAGAAGCAAGCTGGACTCCAGGAAAGACAAGAGCAGACCTCGGTTCATGCCCGTTAGTATTAATTGTGCTCGCAAATGAAACCTTTTCAGAAATTCATCCTTCATGTGAGGCCCGGTCCTCTGTGTTTTTGCTGTGGGTTCTTCCTGCTGTGGCTCATAAACAGGACAGTGGAAGGAACATTTTACTGGAAATCTCTGCCAAACTCCTGTCCTAGGGCAGATTTTTTTCACGGCATCTCGGTTTTCTCAATTGCAGAGCAAGAAACATCTTTCTCTGAAATCTCTATTTTTGTCCCTCAGAGTGACTTACTTTTTGGAGTTAAAGATTGATACTCTGGGGGCAGGTTGACCTGGTGATAAATCTCCCCTCTCTTACTTACCAGCTGAGTGACCTTAAAGAGAACTTAACCTCTCTGAGCCTTAGTTTCCACTACTGTAAATATGAATGATAATAATTCCTGTTCCTTGATACTAAGAACAGTCAATGAGATACTGCATGTAAAGCACATAGCACAGGCCATAGGACATATTAGCACTGATTAAATCCGGTTGATGTTATAAATGGGAAATTACTTTCAGGATGAATTATGCATCACTACCTTAGTATCAGGAGTTTTTATTTTCATTAAGCTGATGATTTAGCTCTTGCTTAGAGAATTACTGATGATTCAGTAATTAACTCAATAAATATTTATTGAATAGCTATTATGTGCCAGGCACTGTTTTAAGCTCTAGGCAATTGTAGTGTCAGAGGGAGACACGTTGGCAGATAAGTAAGCTAATTTCAGTTGATGATCAGTGCTGGGAAGAAAATTAAGACACTAGTGGGGAAAGCAGGATTTCTTAACTTTTTTGTGCTGAGAACTCCTTTAGTAGTCTAGTGAAGAGCATGACTCTCTTTTCAGAATATCTATAAACGCATAACATAAAAACATTGTATTGTAAGAAAACCAATTATATTGAAATACAGTTTTCAGAATGTACATGTGCCTATTGACTAATGCATTATCCCCAAGATCAAGTACAAGTTTTAATACAACCCTATAATTCTAAAATAGGATTAGTGTAAACGATATTTTGAGATAATCCATATCAATGACAGTCTTATATGTAAATAGCTGGGATTTTTGTTACTAAAAAAGTCAGAGGTATCATTAATACTATTTATTCTAGTTTCTTGCCCACATTTATGGTGAAAGGAATGCTACATTTCAGTTAGAGGTTAATAAAAATAAAAATGTAATTTTTCTCATCCAACTTCACAGATTCTTACTATTCCTCAAGGACCCCTTTGGAGTCCGTAGTCTCTGGGTAGGAACCTTGAAAAAGAAAGTGGTTTTGGCTGGGGGTTGAGCTGTTTTCCCACAGATGAATAATGTGATTTCTGCTTTTAAAAAGCCAATCTGGATATTTAGATTAACAGAAGAGGCTTAAGGGTCCAGAAATAAATCCATACATCATAGGTGACTGGTCTTGGGGAAGGATGCCAAGATCACTTAATGGGGAAAGAACAGCATTTTTTTTTTAATGGTTCTGAGACAACTGGATAGCCAAAAGCAAAAGAAAGAAGGCGGACCCTTAACTCATACTACATACAAAATAAACTCAAAATGGATCAAAGACTTAGGTAAGAGCAAATACTTTTAAACTTTTAGGAGAAAACCTTTTAGGGTAAACCTTTGTGACATTGGATTTGGCCATTAATTCTTAGTGTGATATCAAAAGCAATGCAAAAAAATAGGTCAATTGGACCTCAACAGAATTTAAAACTTTTGTAGTTGCAAGGGCACTATCAAAGTAGTGAAAAGAAAATCCACAGAATGGGAGAAAATGTTTGCACATCCTGAGTCTGATAAGAGTCATATCTAGAATATATAAAGAGCTCATATAGCTCAGTAACAAAAAGACAGCCAATTAAAAACCGAGCAAAGGGTAAATAGTCATCAACACATTAGTTATCAGGTGAGTGCAAATAAAAGCTGTAATGAAATACTACTCCACACTCACTAGTATGGCTATAATAAAAATGGCAGCTCCTAAGGCTTGGCAAGGATGAAGATGTGGGCAAATTGTAAGCCTTGTATGTTGCTGGTGGGAATGTAAAAAAGGAAGCAGCAGATTTAGAAGCCAACTGACAACTTCTTCACAAGTTAAACAGGGAACTACCATGGACACAGCTGTCCCACTCCCAGGTATACCCAAGAGAAATGAAAGCTTATGTCCACTAAAAACTTGTGCTCAACTGTTCATAGCAGCATTATTCATAATAGCCCCAAAGTGGAAACAATGGACAATTAGATTAACAAAATGTGGTGTATTCATGCAACGGAATATTATTTGGCCCTGAAAAGAAATGCAATACTGACACATGCCACAATATTTATGAACCTTGAAAATGTTTGCTAAGTGAAAGAAGCCAGTCACAAAGGAATATCCATTACTCTATTTATATGAAAGCTATAGAATAGACACATATATGAAGATAGAGAATAGATTACTGATTGCTTAGGGTTTACAGGTGTGGGAAGATGGGGCACTGATAGCTAAAGGGTATAGAGTTTCTTTTTGAGGCAATAAAAATGTTCTACAATTGATTCTAGTGATGGCTGTACAAATCTGTGAATATACTAAAAGCCGAATTGTAACCTTTACATGGGTGAATTGAATGGTGTTTTAATTGTCATTCAATAGAAGTGTTACCAAAAAAGTCCTTCTGACTGTGGTGTGGAGAATCAAGTGTGGATTGCAAGATAAAAGTAAGAAGAATATTCAGAAAACTGCTTCATTAGTCCCGTTGAGAGGATGATGTCTGCGGCTGGGACCGGGGCAGTGGAGGCAATGAACACATGTGGGAGGTGGCATAGACAAAATGGGCTGTTTAGTTGAAAACAGAGAAATCAAGGGTGACTTCTAGGTTGTCATTTTACTCCCAGAAGACCCGAGTTTCAGTTATAGTTTGTAGAAACATTGAAAAGGATCGGCGGTAGATCTAAGCGTTACAAACTCTTTGGAAAGTTGGACTGCAAGGTCTTATCAATTTCACTGTGTCTTTTAACAAGGAAGAATATTCATTATACACCACGCATTCACCACACCTCTACATGCCTTCTTTTGCATGTGAAGCAACATCCAAACCACACATTTCAGAAAGCCAAGCCAGAGGAGGAAGAATGAACCCTTAGCTTCATGATTTCTCATGTCAATGCTAAATTTGTTCAGTGAAAAGAGATCAGTGATTAGAGTAAGTAGGAAAGAATCTATTCAGAATTTATGTATCTTAAACATGTCCATCAAACATAACCTCCTCCCAGTTACATATAAAAGTAGTTAAAGAAGGGAAAATGCCATTTCAGAGTCTTGGGTATTACCAAGTTTTGATTATGTCAGCAAAATAATGGCTAAATTAACCATAATTTCTCCAGTCAATTGGTCCCAGCAGAAGCCCAGGCTAAGAAAATTGTCAGTCCAGGCATATTAAGATCTGAGTTACATAGGGTCCTTTTGGGGAGACAACGTGGCTTCAGTAATGAGCAAGCTCTGGGAACTAATGAAGTAATCTGATTGTTAATTAAGGTTACCTACTTCACCTCCAGCAGAAGCAAATGAAGTGGACTCTCCCAGATCATGTACAATAAATTGCTCTGTTGAGGGGCGTTGGCGCTGTTCCATGTTGTGGAATTCTCTGTGGCTTGTGTGCACAAGGAAGCACAAGGCCCTGTTCCCTGGGGAGGGGGTGGAGGAAGACTTCCCAGGACCCTTAACCGTGAGCCAGAGGGGCGGGAGTTGATGCACTCGGGGAAGCTTGGCCAAGACATGTTTCCCTCAGCATTTTTCTCCTTTTCCTGTAGGGACCTTGGAGAAACTAATTTAACACTAGTTCCGTTACATTAGTTGACGGAGGGTCCATTTCTAATCCCGATGGTGCCAACTTTACCAGTGTAACTCTAGGTGAGGCAGCTAGAACTCCGTGGCTCACTTTCCTCGTCCACAGAGAACATGTAGCACTCTTGGCTGTGCTTTTAATTGAGGCGAAGTTCACATAGCATAAAATTAACCATAAACCATACAAGAGTGCATGATTCAGGAGCATTTAGTATATGCAACCATCACCTCTGTTTAACTCCAAGACATTTTTATTGCCCCCAAAGGAAACCCCATACTCTTTAAGTATTATAGTCACTTCCCATCCCCCCACTCTCCCTGCCCCTGGCAAGCAATGATCTGCTTCTGTCTCCATGGATCTACCACTTCTGGATGTTTTATATAAATGGAATCACACATGTCACTTTCTGTGCCTGGCTTCCCTCACTGAGCATAATACAGAGAGGGGCAAAAGTAGGGTAATAGTTGTGAGTATGCAAAACACAGAGTTTATTCATTATTTTTTATTAACTATTATATTATTTTTCATGTGAACATCCATATGGTAGCATGTATCAGTATGTACACTTGATCTTAGCCAAAAGGCCGAGAAGCAATAACATGTATCAGTATGTAAATCCTTTTTATGGTTTAATAATACTCCATTGTATGGCTATGTCACATTTTGTTCATCCATTCATCAGTTGATGGGCCGTTAGGTTACTTCTACCTTTAGGCTATTCTGAAAATTTGTGCCCAAGTATTTGTATGAATTTTTGTTTTTAATTCAATTCTTATATATCTAGGAGTGGAATTGCTGAGTCATCTGGTAATTCTGTGTTTAACTCTTGAGGAATCATTAAATTCTTTTCCACAGCAGCTGTGTCACTTACATTCCCACAGGCGTCTTCAAACTACGGCCCGCGGGCCACATGAGGCCCGCAGAGGAGTCTGATCCGGCCCGCCAGGTTTTTTGGGCAGTGAGCACAGCCGAGGTGTTACAGTAGGAATTAGTAGTTCATATAGTCCGGCCCTCCAGCTCTCTGAGGGACCGTGATCTGGCCCCCACTTTAAAAAGTTTGAGGACCCCTGATCTAGGATGACTGCAATTTGTCCACATACTCACCCATATTTGTTATTTTCTTTCTTTTCTTTTCTTTCCCCTCTCTCTCTCTCTCTCTCTCTCTCTCTCTCTCTCTCTCTCTCTCTCTTTCTCTCTCTCTCTCTTTTGTTTTGCTTAGAGCTGCTACAGTTTGTTTTTTATTTTTAGAGTAAAAGTAGCTCCTGGTCAGCATTTGAATCTCACCTAGTTCATCTCAGGGGGCGTGTTCCATCTCCCACCACAGCTTTAGTGGCAGGTCAAGGAAACGACATGGGAAGAGCTCAGGCGTTGGACATCCAGGCCTGCCTCTTTCTAGGAGTAGAACCTCGGGCAAGTTAACATCTTTGTAAGTCTGATTATTCCATTTGGCTAATGGCCATGGTACCGCCCCCCTCCACCCAGGGTCAAGATACGGGTAACTTTCTAGCACATGCCAGGCAAATAATGGGCTGAATAAATGTTTTTCCTTCTCAGTAATGAGCACCAGTAGAGGGAAAGAGATGGATTTTAAACACAGTGCTTTTACATTTTTCTTCTTATTATTTTTGGTATTGGACCTTATCATAGACTGTTTTCTTTGCATTGGATTTTCTGCCAACGCATTAAATTAATATATTTATTCTGTTTCTGTATACCCCTTGATGGGGGTGAGGGAGATGAAGATAAAATTGGGAAGATAAACTGGGTTAACTTGCGATCTTGAGATTCCTCAGGGCCATGAATCATCTTTGTTTATTTCCCATTATGTCCATGGTCCGGATGGGCTTGGAATGGTTATTGATCTTCCTGTTCCTTCCAGAACACAGCCTTCTTATCATTCTTTAAAAAAATAAAAATTGTTGGCCACAAGATGTTTCATTAACTTTAGAGGAGTCGATGACAACTATTTATATTACTGTGATATAAACATGCATCCCCACAGATGCTTTTCAGCCTTGTCTCCCAGGTAACACTCATTGATAAGCGCTGGTGATAGAGTGTGTATGGTGGATTGTCCTTTTCTTGGTCTCCAGAACTGAAGGTTCCCACACAGTGAGGGCTGACTGCTACTCCCTCCTTGAGGTTTGGCTCTGGTGGTTGTGAGGGTTTTGGACTGGTGCCTCGTGAGGAAGGAGGTGCCACATGACCACAGTGGCTCTAGTTGGAGTTTCTCATCACTGGAGGTGGCTGAACAGCGGGAGAGAATGGAAAAAGCATCGAAGGTGTTTAGGTCCGACAGCCAGTTATCTCAGTGTGATAGACAAGGAGATGCCTGGACTACTGATTTCCCATGCCTTCACACTGACATCCTCTACATATTTATTAAACACTTATTCTGTGTGGAGACAGCTTTGTGTGGGGGAAGAGAAGGAGAAGGAAGAAAACGATTCCAGAGGTACCTCGGAGGCCTTGGCCCCTGCCTTAGCCATTCAGAGACCCTCTGTTGGTCTTTGAATTTGTCCCTACAGAGTCTTATCTCCTCACAGGGGTTTCCCAAATAGTTTTCCTGATCATGCGTAGTAAGTATTCTTGCTGAGAATCCCAGTTTCCCATCTTGTTACATTTCTTGGGCACCTTATACATTACACCCGGCCCCCTTTTCAGGAAACTGACCAGTTGGCCCACCTAATTTAACTCTGAGTAAGAGTTTTCTCAAAATATTTAATTTAATGTTTATTCTGTGCTAAGCAATTTAATTTATATTGCTTAGCACATGTGCCAGCAATGTGCTAAGCTCTTTGTAAGTATCACCTTAATTCATCCACATAGCAGCCTACAAGGTAAGTACCAATATTAACCTTATTTGTAAGGGTGAGGAAACCAAGGCACAGAGAGGTCAGAGTGACTTGCTTGAAGTGCACAAGGAAGATTTGAATCCAGATTTTTAACTTTGATTCCTACATTTGTCTTGGGAAAAATCATGTATTATTTCTTCCCAAGTCAGGATTTCAGACCCCTTTGACAGCAAATGAAAGCAGTTTGGGTAAGTTGATCCTAAAATGTCATACACATAGCAGAAACCGGTTTGGCTCAGTGGATAGAGCATCGGCTTGGGGACTGAAGGGTCCCGTTTCGATTCTGGTCAAGGGCATGTACATTGGTTGCGGGCATATCCCCAGTAGAGGGTGTGCAAGAGGCAGCTGGTCGATGTTTCTCTCTCATCGACCTTTCTAGCTCTCTATCCCTCTTCCTTCCTCTCTGTGGAAAATCAATAAAATATATTTTAAAAAAATGTCATACACATAAAACCTAGTGATATATTTTGGAAACACAACTATCAATATTATAACCGTGAAGTATAATTAGGCATAGAGTCTTTGTGAGAACTGGTGGGGCTACCCTCTAAAAGGTGGTTCTGTTGAAATTGGTTCCTAGCTGGTAGAGCATTTATGCCATAATTTGCATTTTGCTATACCTTCCAAGCCATAGACCGACAGAGCTTTAGAAAGATGGGACTCAAGTTTGCAGGCATCTTCTGAGGGCTGGCCACCAACCTCAGGACCAGAACCTGGGTTTGGTCAGAGGCTCTGTAAGAAGAGTGATTGATCGCTTTTCCTATCTGCAACTAATTAAAAAAAAAAAAAAAAGCCAGGAACTTAGGGAAAATTTTCCATCTCCTGCTTCTCACTGTGGACCACAAATTGCTTGATAGTCTGGCTGTTTCCAGGGTGCTGACGTCAGTGGAAACGGCATGCACAGGATTGTTAGCTAATATGCCACAGACTCTGCGCTAAGGTCTGGCCAAGGAAACGCTGCCCCAGACAAAAGCACCAAGCTTTTCCCTGGATTACTCTCGAAGAAGAATTCTGCCTTTTAAGCTTAACTAAAAGTAGGCAGAGAGCAGATTAGGTCATGAGGGAGGCACGCCCCTCTTAGATTCTGCCATCCTTTCTCTGGATGGTGATAGTAAAACAGGGACCAAAAGGAGTTGAACCGCAGGGAGTGTGTGGCCATCCGGTAGCCTCTGTTTTATCTGAAGCCCCTCCTGTGGGTGAACGGGTCCCCTCAGAGCCCATATGATTTATCCCTCCTCTCTCCTCAGAGCATCAGGTCCTGGGCAGGGCGAGGGGAAGATAAATGACTCCCAGCAGCCCTGGTGTAGATTACTTAGTGCCACTTGTCAGTTCTTTTCTCCTTGGGACGGGTTTGAAATGAGATTGTTTTCGACAGACTGTCCGTGATGAATGAGCAAGAAATCGCTCTCAGTGCTGATCCTCACCAAATCACCCTGATAGATGGTGGTGGTGGCGGGGCCCTTCCGGGTGCTGTTTCATGCCTTGGGGAGTGGCAGGCTGGGCACTCAGCTAGGGTGGGGCAAACAGGGTGCTTCTGGTCTTGGTGTCTGGACCTTGCATTTGGTCAGTTCCTTTCTTTTAACAGCGGCTGAAAATCCCGACTATTCCAGGTCTGAGAGAGGTAGGTAGGCTGAAGGGACATATACATCTGTCAGTCTGGATTTTTATGTTGTTTCCACGTATAACTGTTGGGAGTAAGGCGACTGACGTCAGCCATAAATAGAACAGTGACGAGGACACACAGCAGGGCAAGAAGCCTCCAGGCATGTTCTCAACCTCTTATTAGTCCATGACCTTTTCTGAAAATTCATAAAAATAGCATGTCCTCCGCCTGGCTGGCATGGCTCCGTGGTTGAACATTGACCTCTGAATGAGGAGGTCATGATTCAATTCCCCAACAGGCCGTATGCTCGGGTTTCAGGCTCCATCCCCAGTGAGGGGTTGTGCAGGAGGCAGCCAATCGGTGATTCTCTCTCATCATTGATGTTTCTTTCTCTCTTTCCCTCTCCCTTCCTCTCTGAAATCAATAAAAATATATATTTAAAAAAAATAGCATGCCCTTTTTCAGTATTATCTGACATTTCAAAGACTAAGAAATACCCTGTCTAAAACACAAAGGACACTCAGAGCAGTTCCAGTTCAATGGGTATAGTTACCCTCCTTCACTTGGGCATATGGTCTCCAAGGCTCCTTGGCTACCTGTCAGGTCCCATCCTTGCCTCCTCCAGAGGCCACAGAACGAAGGCCACAGATGTCTCTCCAGTGATGGTTACACAATGGCCAGCGGCCCAGGCCAGCTGTGGAGCTTCCTGTGGCTAGCTTCAGGAGAGTCACAAGCTTTCTGCCTTATGCGTTCAGAGAGGCATGGGAGACATGGCCTGCTGGGCTGATGGGAAGGAGGGCTGGCTTCCAGGTGGGTGTGAAACAATAGCACAGCCCAGAGAATGACTGGGAATACCAGTTGGCTTCTGCTGTGACTTCAGAAGCAGAGCAAGTTGAGAGCTTGCTGGTTTCTCTGGTCATGGTGGAGTCTCGTGGAGCAGGTAGAGAAAGAAGGGTCATGCTCTCCTCTGACCTTGTTCTTCTGAATTGATACCTTATCTTCCCAATAGTTTCAGCTTCTATTTAGATGTACGAATAGATGGACTGAGGAGAAATGTAGATGCACAGGCACATCCAGTTGGTCAAAGTAAGTGCCAGTCTGTTTTGCTGGAACCCCATGCCCTCTCTCTGTCCTTGCTCAGTGCCTCTCTGCCTGGTGGCTCACTGAATTCTCCCCTCTCTCAGCATCCTGCAAGGGAGGTCTCATGCAATCACCACTCAATGAAGCTGAGGTCAGTGGTCCAGCATTGTCCATTGGATTGATAACATTCATTCATCTATCAGATAGTCATTGAACGTTCTTCTGCATCATATTCTGTGCCTGGTGCTGGAAGGGAATAGGAAAAATTTCCTTCCCTTAAGGGATTCACGGGCTGACATGGAATCTGACAACTGGCAGTACTGGCAGCAAAACAACAGTGAAAGAGTACTGAGTGCTTCCTATATTCTAAGCCTTTTCTTCTTATTAACTCGCCTAAGCCTTACCACAAGCTCCGGAGGTGGGTGCTGTCATCACTCTCATGTCATAGATGAGAAAATGGGTTTAGAGAAATTAAGGCGCTCCCGACATCACATAGGTAATGGGCAGCGCCACCATGATCCAAATCCCCAAACTCCAGCTCTAGGTGTAGATGCCCTGCAGGGGTGGGCCTAGGGCAGGGTGATGTAAGGGAATGAGTGTCAGCACCTCCTTGGGGTCAGGGGAAGCAGCTCTAGGGAGCTCATGCTTGGGCTGTGCCCTGCATCTTCCCACAGGGTCTTGGTCTTTGGTGTCAGAAGGAAGCAGTCCCTGATTTTCTGGGCTGGGCTGTAGATGCTGGGGTTACCCCACAGCCTTTTCTGCAGTGTGAGGACCATCCCAAAGGAGACCGGTCCACCAGTTCCTCCAGATTCAGGGAGCTATGTGCAAAGGAAGGTTTATCTATCCCTGTGCTATGCTCCATGTTCAGGACACGACTTCCAGAGTCACGGTCATGCAGGATCGAAAGCCTTGAAGGAATGAATCTCCTTTCCCAATCTGGGGTTATGTGCCTTGGGCCTACGTCATGCCTTGTTGGTTAGAACAGAAATTAGAATAATTGACTCCCTATTTTGGGAACAGACTCATCTGTGGCTAATTAGATCAGCCAAACCCCAGGTGTGTCTGGATCCATGGAACTGTAACATTCCGGATAGGCAGCAAATATGGCAAAAGGAGAGAGACAGGCTGAGACTGAAATCGACTGACTCATGGGAAGCACTCTCCCCTTGCCCCCGCCTCACAGCAGGTCAGGAGCAGAGGCCTGGTGGGGAAATCAGTCCACACCCACTGCAGCCACCGGCTCCTGCTGGGAGTGGCACAGTTGGTTCCTGGACTCATCCATTCTGCAGCTTCTCTGATGTCAGGCAATGCTCCAAACAGTGAGGGCTCCCGCTCACTCGAGTACTGACCTAGATCTCGTCCAGTGGGCCATTTGGTTCTGCACGTGAGCCAGCACCAGCAAGACTCCCCACCTCCTCCTTCACTCTGCCCAGAGCCTCTGACAGGTGACCATGATTGTGGCCTGGGAGCTCACTGAAGCTGTGCTCTCTGAAACCACACTGCCCAGCAAAGGGAGCTTGTTAAGAATCCACCCCTAGAGCTGAGGAGAGGAAGGCACCAGGGTGACCAGTCAGAACCAGGAGAGAGGGCAGACCACTTGACTTTGAGAAATGGACTCATGAGCTTTGTTAGCCCTGCAGTGCCTCTCAGCCTTGGGCCTGATTCTCCTGCCTCTGGGTTTCCTGTCATTAGGTCTGCATGTCCAATTAAGAAGGTATCCAAAGAAGCCACCCCTGTTCCCTGGTTCTCCTTTTTGGTTCATTGTCGACATGTCCTATGGCATCCTCTCACCTCTTTTTAAATTTTTTTGGGGGACAGATAGCTTCTCTAGCTGGGGAGTAAGGCTGATAATAAGGACTTTAAAGATGACCACACAGATGGGTAGGGATCACCGGAGTCATGCTAAGATGAACAAATGGCTGGGTCAGTGTCATTGGAAAACCAAACCATACTCTGTGACAGCATGGTCTGATGGGAAAAACTATGAGCACTATGTCTTCCAAATTTCTCTTTATAGCCAAAGAGAAATGGCGTGATCATTTAAATGCACTTTCACCTGCATTAGCACCCCACAATTCAATTCATAATGCAACCTCAGCCAGAGAGTGGTGGGCTCCAATCTCTGACCTCATCTCAGCTCATGAGGCTAAAGCTTTGGTTTGTTCATTTGTTTTTCTGACTGGCTGCCTCTTGCACGCTGTCCACTGGAAATTGAGCCTGCAATCCAGGCATGTGCCCTGACTAGGAATCAAATTGTGACTTCTCGGTTCACAGGTTGGTGCTCAACCACTGAGCCAGGCCCTAGGATCCTAGGGTAAGCTAATTAGGGTCTTGGAAGATTCATTAAAAGTAAATTCATCAAGATTTTTAAAAGACAATGACTGAGTGATTGGATGGCCCTTTCCAGAAATTTCCTTCTGGCTCTTCTGGAATAAAGAGCAGGATGCTGAGAAAGGAGGATGAGAGGATGAGTGAAGGGCAAAGGAAGCAGGATGGAAGGTATTGAGAAATTATCCAGCAAGCAGTGAGAGCAATTTGCATTGTGAATAATTAAGGTTGTTCAGACCCCGCGGACTTGGCTGAAGCACCACTCACATGCACTTTTCTTTGCAGGTTAAAATTAATTGGAGTGTTGGTTTATTTATCTTCTCCCTTGGTGAACCAAATGACTCATCCAATTTATAAACCTTCTGCCTACCCACTCTCTATTAAGACCAGTGGGGGTGAGCAAGTGCTGATTTTGTGTTCCCTGGGGCCATTATTTGTAGAACCAAGATGCTGGTTGTGGGTCAGTGCCTGCTAGAGACTTCCCAGAAGGTCTGGTTTTTAGGGAAAGAGAAAACAGGTCATCCCATGAGTTTGGGTGTCATATATGTCTTCAGGCAGACCTTTTAGCAGAAACGAAAATATATGGCTAAGGACTAAAGAGGATGAGACCCCAGAGCTTGAGAAGTTTTGGATTTCAAACCTAGCTAGAGTTTCCAGCCCAAAGGAAGGCTACCTGGCACAAGCTCCTGTACCTTGTGTTTAGAGATGTCCCCTGGACACCACTGTAAGAGTGGCTCTTTTACACACATCAGAAGGACCCAGGATGTCGTCATACAGCTTATTACCTCTGCTGGAAGTTTCTAGTCTCCTGTGACTTCAGAAAAAAATAAGATCATCAAACGTTTTTCCATCCTAGCTCTGAGGAAGGTCAGGCATTCATCGCAGACCCTGTAGGCCAGTCTAGTAGAAGCTACGGAGGAGATCTGGCTCCCCAGTGACCTGGAGACTACAGAGCACATGGCTAGTCCTGTGGCCCTAGATCCTGACCATGTGGAACAGGCTTTTTTGGCTCTAGCCCTGATCAGTGCTATGACCTTGGCAAGCCAGCCTAGAGGCTAAAGCACATCTTTGGTGCCAAATTGCCTGAACTTAAATTTTGCCTAATCACTTGTCAGTTGGGTGAACTTGGGCATGTTGCTTAACTCCCTCTCTGGGCCTCAGTTTCCTCTTCTGTAATATGAATACAGTAACATAAATCGTAGCACAAATAAGGTTGCTATGAGGAGTAATTGAGTCCGCATATGAAGATACTTACAACAGTGCTCTTAAGGGACTTTAGTTATTGTTATTATGTTTTAAACTCTCTAGGTTTCAGGTTCTGCACCTGTAGGAAGGAGCTGATGGCAGTGGAGTGGTCACAAGGATGAGATAATGTAGTGAATGTGCTCAGCACAGTGCTGGGCGGAGCATTTAGCTCAGTGTTTGTCAGCAGTGGGTTAGAGCTCTGGTGAGAGTGACAAACCAGGGGGCATCTTGTCACTTTCCTCCTGGATTCGGAGATGTGAGTGCTGAGAAACCGTATACCGTATTTTCTGGCGTATAAGACAACACTGTGTTCTAGTAAAAAGCCTGCTCAGATTGGCCAGAGTCAGAGAGGTGGTCTATTAAAAAAAGAACTGGTGTTGCCTCGGAAGTGGGGGGTAGTCTTATACAGCGAATATAGGCCTAACCCTATGTTTTAACTGTAAAATTAGGGGGTCGTCTTATACGCCGGAAAATACGGTAGGTGTTCAGAGCCCTTAAAATATGTAACTTCAGGACAAAAGACAGTCTCATAAAGGCTGACATCTATCCTAATGGTTTGGCTCAGTGGATAGAGCATCAGCCTACAGACTGAAGGGTCTTAGGTTTGATTCTGGTCAAGGGCATGTACCTTGGTTGAGGGCACATCCCCATTGGGGGTTGTGCAGGAGGCAGCTGATGGATGATTCCCTCTCACTGATGTTTCTAACTATCTTTCTCCCTTTCTTTCTGTAAAGTAATCAATAATATATATATATATATATATATATATATATATATATGTATTTTTTTTTTTAAAGGCTGACATCTGAGCTACAGTAGAGAAAGGACCTTTTTAGAATTCTGGCTTTTTGAGGCCTGTGGTAGGTTTAGGAGAGGTGGCACTGCCTATCTGTGACGCGGTGGAAGCACGTGGTGGGCTCAGCTCTGAAGTGCCTTCTCCTGGGTCAAGGTGAACATGCCAGGGGAATCTGCTAGATCCCATGCAGGAAAGTGTCCTGGGCCTGGGAGACCTCTGTGCAAGGGGCACCTACTCAAAGGTGGTGGGAGCAGAAGGCAGGAAGCAGGTCTTTCAGCTCTCCTGTTAATCAGTTGCTTCTGGAAATCCAGTTGTTGTTTTTTAATGCAATACTTCTGATTAAAGTACAGTGTAAAGGCAATTTTATGACCATAGACCACAGAAGAAGACCAGAGACATAGTGCTTTGTATGTGCAGAGAGGCCTTAGGGCTCCCCTGGGAATGGAGTGTGGTGGAGAGAGTGGCTCAGAGCTTTGGGGGACCCGAGGGAGATATTCTTCCTCTCTGAGCCCACTCCCCTCCACCCCCTCCCTTCATTTTGGTCCTAGAATTTGTTTTCAGCGTTTACCCTTCCTCTTCCTCTTCCTCTTCCTTCTGCTCTTCCACTGTGTGATATACTGTTGGTCTTTGAATAACATGGGGGTTATCATACTTGGGTCCATTTATACTTTGATTTTTAAAAATAAACACTGTAAATGTGTTTTCTCTTCCTTATGATTTTCTTATAGTGTTTTCTTTTTTCTAGCTTATTTTATTTCAGGAATACAGTACATGATACATATAACATGCAAAATATGCGTTAATAGACTTTATGTAATTGGTAAGGCATTTGGTCAACAGTAGACGATTAGTAGTTAAATTTGGGGAGTCAAAAGTTATACATGGCTTTTTGACTGCTTAAAGGGTCAGCACCCTTAACCTCAATTTTTTTTCAAGGGTCTACTGTGTATTTAAAACATTATGGAAATGACTCATAAATAGTGTAAATAGGCACATTTAAATTAAAAAAAAAATCTTTTGGTCTTATGACATTTCTGTCCATTAAATGTCTAAAGGGGATATGGAATATTTTTTTCCATAGGTGGGCACCACTTGAAAAGAAAAATAAAAGTTAAGACAAAAAAAGAAACTCAAAACAAAGATTGAGAATTAGCTACTGTTAGTACAGATTTTCCTTATTATCAAAGTTTCCATCCCAAGGTTTCATTACAGTGTTCTTGTTGAATTTACAAGATTGTTTATAAATCAATTTGGTCTAACATATAATTTTCAGCAAAACATCTGCACCATAATTTGAGATTCACTTGCATTTCATACTACTTTTTTTTTTCTCACTTAAAAAATGTTTCCACTTTGTTCTGTCTGTCATCTTCAGTTTCTCTGTGTTTTCATTCTTGCAGTTCTTGGAGACTTCATAGCAAACCCAAATTCTGAAGGTAGAGAGCTTGAAGGTGGCCAAAACCACTCTTGCTGTTTTTAATCCCATTCTTTCAATGTATCTGAGTTGATGTTGGAGGAGGTGACCAAGAGAAAGTGAGGAATGAGTGATGGGGGTTGACTTGGTATCTACATCTCTATAACTAATACAGGAAAGGATAGTGTTCATTAAAAAAACAAGGTTTACTTATTTGAACTTTTCATTCATAATGTGGTGGCCGAGTGCAGACTTAGAGACATGGCTTCCAGGCCTAGCTCTGCTATGCACTAATTATTCTGTAACCCATTTCCTCATCTGTAAAATGAGTACATAATGCTTATCTGGAAGGGTATTTTTTGAGGGTCCAAGTCAAAGTCATATGCAAAGCTAATGTTCAGCTTATAATACTCATTTGATAAATGTTCTTTTTTTTCCTTCTTATGAATGAGTTAATGGTTAACGAATTTCCACTTAAAGAATTTATTTCTATTTAGAAGACTTTAAGAACTGATTCCTAGAATTGAAGAGAGCTACCACATTTCATTAATTTAAAGATACATTTTCCCCCATACTTTAATGTCTTTGAAAACAAGAAAAATCTTTACAATTAATAGCTTCTAAGGCTATAATTGGCAGATATTTTTCTTCTTAGTGGTACATAAAGTAGTGGTCCCTCTTCTTATTGATGACAACTTAGATTCAAGGAAATTGAGTATTGAATATGAATAATGGATACTCTCCTCCTTCTTCCTCCTTTTCTTTTTTAACAGCTATTTTGAGATCTATCTCATATATTATAAAATTTACCCACTTAAAATGATTCATTGATTTTCAATATATTCACAGTTGTACATCCATTGCTGCAATGTAATTCTATAGCATTCTCATCACCTCCAAAAGAAACTATTATTAATCACTCCCCATTTCACCCTACCAATCTTCCCTGCCCAGCTGATCTGTTTTCTGACTTTATGGATTTACCTATTTTGGACATTTCACATAAATGTCCAAGGAGGGACAGAAAGAACTCCAGCCAGCCAGCCACCTCTGGTGCCTCTTCTTATAAGAGCACTAGCCCATCATGAGGGCCTCACCTTCCTGGTCTCATCTAAGCCTAAATTTCTCCCGAGGGCCCATCTCCAAGTACCATCATGCAGGAGTTTAAGGCTTCCATGTATACATTTTGGGGAGACACAATTTATACGGTATCTCTTAGCACATGGTATCTCCCATCCAAGTACTAACCAGGCCCGACCCTGCTTAGCTTCTTAGATCAGACGAGATCGGGCGCGTTCAGGGTGGTATGGCCATAGACAGCACATGGTATCTCTATATTTAACTTTTGAAGAACTTTTAGCTTCTTTTTTTTATGAACTCTGTCATGTCTCCAGCGTCCATAGTGACCCTTAGGAGTTTACATGAGGTGCATACTCTGCAGCTTACAGGTACCAACACATGGTCATTCATTTGTCCATTCCATGGAAACTTGATGACCTGGTTAGTCCTATTCTGGGTACTGTGAGCCCGAAAACCAGTAAACATAATCAAGGACTATTTATCATCTAGTGGGGAGATAGGCTGGAAACAAACAATAAAACAGACAAATATTTAAAAAAAAAACACCACACACACAAAAAAAAAACTGCTGCCAAAACTGGTTTGGCACAGTGGATAGAGCGTTGGCCTGAGGACTGAAAGGTTTGATTCCGGTCAAGGGCATGTACCTTGGTTGCAGGCACATCCCCAGCAGGGGGTGTGCAAGAGGCAGCTGATCGATGATTCTCTCTCATCGATGTTTCTAATTCTCTATTTCTCTCTCTTCCTCTCTGTAAAAAAAATCAATAAAATAAAACAAACAAACAAACAAACAAAACAAAAAAACCAATTGCAATCCGTAATCATGCTGTGGAGCTAAAAGAGGAGACCAGTCAAGCAGAAGGTGGCTGGGCCTGACCTGGTGAGACAGGAAAGGAGGGATGTCCAAGAGGAGAGAAACAATTTGGACAGAACCCACTGGTGGGTTGGCTTATGGAGTGAACAATAGGAGGGATCAAGGGCCTTCTTGGTGTTTGTCTTGAATAGCAGGTTGAGGTGATGCTCTTTACTGAGAAGGGAAGCATTGCACTGCGGGAGGGGATGGGACTTTTGGGGACCAATTAGGACCACCATCATGAACATGTTAAGTTTGAGAAGTCTGTGAGACCTGGAGGAGATAATGTCAAGGAGGAAGTTAAATATCAGAGTCCAGTGCTTAGAAGAGAGCCTGGCCTAGACTTAACCTTTCAGAATCATAGAGAGGAATGTCGAATGGGTGGAGTTATCTAGGGTAGGAGTGGGGAATGTCTGGCCCTCAAGCCTTGTAAGGAAGGCCCACGAAATCCTTTGGTCTGGCCCTTCCAAGGCATTAGGAGTGAGTTCATTAAATGTTTGACCCAATATAGCAGGCTAATTTTTAAGTTGATCATTTTGGGTGGCACTCCAATGATGTTATAAATATCCAAATGGCCCTTGGCAGAAAAAAAAAGGTTTCCCACCCCTGATGTAGGGAAAGAGGTGAAAGTGGCCCAGGGTGGAGGGAGGAGTGTCCCAACATTTAGAGTCTGGGTACCACAGAGCAGCCTGCCTGGGAAACGGAAAACTCTCAGAACCTGGTGGGGGCGGGAGGAGAGTGGAAGTATGTGGAAGGCAGTGTTTCCAGGAGGAGGAGGTGGTCTCCTGCCCAATCCTGCTGAGACATCGGGGAGGACAGGAGCCCAGCGTCCTTGGTACGTTTGTGGCATGGATGCTGGTGTCCCTGACAAGTGTTGCCAGCACGTGGTGGGGGTGGGCCAAATGGGTGACCGTGATGGGCTCTGACTGCAGTACAGACAGTGAGAGTCGAGTATGTGAGTGGGATGTGGGGTCAGGAGGGTTTTGTTTCATGCAACGGAAGACAGCTGGGCAAGGTTTACCAGCATTCAGGTAGTGAGGGAGAGATGGCAAGAGCATCACAGACCCAGAAAAGCTGAAACAAGGGCCTGGGAGGACGTGGCCTTTGGTAGGAAAACAGGAAGCGAAAGCGTGAGGTGTGTGCACTCGCAGGCTGGAGGGCTGCGGGGAGGGAAGAAGAGTGATTTCACTTATTATTTGTAATGAACTGTGCCATGAGGCCACCAGCAGAGCACGATGGTGCATGAAGGGACCTGAGAGGTTAGAGGAGAGGAGAGAAACCATGAATAGCGGCCTTGGGAAATTGGAAAGCAAACCAGTTCAGAAAAATAGCAGTTTGCAGTCAGTGTAGAGTGTCAATTGCTGTGTGAGACCATGCTTTTAGAGGGAAAGCGGTCATTTCAGCTGCGTGGTTTTATCCAGGGGTTTTCCGATGCTCAGGAGTTCGTGTGGGACTAAGTAAGAGTTAAGTCCGTCATCGGGAGGATTTTTGTCAGGGGTGGAGAATGGCTGCCTAGGGGTGAGGATGCAGGACTGTGGAAATTGGGCTGGACAAGGAGGTGTGGCAGGGAGCAAGTGACTGGCCGGAGTTGCGGGTTTGGAGATGCCTCTGAGGTTGAAGGAAAATGCCAGTGTGGGATTTCTGAGCAAGTGAGCCTAAGGAGTAAGACTTGTGGTTGAAGAATGGGCTGCTTGGGGTCAAGATTTCAGATGTGTTGCAGTTGCTGCTGATGCTGCTGGCCTAGAGAATCACCATGGATGTGGGTGAGTGGCGTGCAGTAAAGGGAGAGGCCACAGCGAGAGGCCGCATTTCCGTGGTTCACCTGTGGCAGTCATCAGGAAGATGGAAGGAGGTGAGTGGGGAGAAGACTGAGCGCCAGGAGCTCAGTTCCCCACCCTAATCATCAGGCCCACTGGTCATTGTGCATGTGGACTGCAGACATTTGACACCCTGTTTCTTGAACCCTGATTACAACCTGAATGTAAAATTGACATGCAGGGCCAAAACCAGTCTGGCTCAGTGGATAGAGCATCGGCCTGCGGACTGAGAGGTCACGGGTTCGATTCCAGTCAAGGGCATGTACCTTGGTTGCGGGCACATCCCCGGTGGGGAGTGTGCAGGAGACAGCTGGTTGATGTTTCTCTCTCATCAATGTTTCTAGCTCTCTATCCCTCTCCCTTCCTCTCTCTGTAAAAAATCAATAAAATATTTTTTTTTAAATTGACATGCAGGAACGCACATTTTAGAAATTCAAGTTCATCCCTTGCATATGTTTTTTTTTAAACATATTTTATTGATTTTTTACAGAGAGGAAGGGAGAGAGATAGAGAGCTAGAAATGTCGATGAAAGAGAAACATTGACCAGCTGCCTCTTGCACACCCCCTACCGGGGATGTGCCCGCAACCAACGTACATGCCCTTGACCGGAATCGAACCTGGGACCTTTCAGTCCGCAGACCAACGCTCTACCACTGAGCCAAACCGGTTTCAGCCCCTTGGATATGTTTTAAGGGTGGTTGCTTTTGTCCTCCTGAGTACCTTCTTCAGGCCTCCTCAGCTGCTGCCTTAGATTTGCACAGAGCACCGACCACAAGGGCAAGGTTAGTGAGATGAAGATGAATAGGAAGAAAGCTAGAAGCTGAAAGCTACTCGTTGGGCCTCCGGCCTTATCTGCATCCCACTTGCAGGACTCGCACTGTTGTCACTCTTTGCAGGGAACTCTGTGAATTAGACCAGTTGTTACACATCATAATTGTGTCATTGCGCGTCACAACAATGGGGTTGCAACAGTTATTATTGCACATTCTAATTATGTGGTTACTTAGTCTTTCATCAATTATATAATTAGATTTAATTACACCAATTGCACAAATAAACGACAGTCAACTACTAATTACTTAAAATAAAATTCAGAACTGCATACGTTGTCAGTTGCCCTGAAAACGAGAAAACACAAGAAAAGGAAGAAGGCTCATGAGACCAGTGAGCCAGTGAAAGGAAAGCAGCGAATTGGACAGATCTGTGAGGGTCATGCAAGGATCCTCGTCTGGAAGTTTCTCATCTTGTTTTCTTTCTCAAGGTGTGTTTTTAAGAATTGTGAGTGTTGAAGTCAAGAATTCTAACCAGCCCTAACCGGGTTGGCTCAGTGGATAGAGCATTGGCCTGTGGACTAAAAGGTCCCAGGTTTGATTCTGGTCAAGGGCATGTACCTTGGTTGCTGGCACATCCCCAGTAGGAGGTGCACAGGAGGCAGCTGATTCATGTTGCTCTCTCATCGATCTTTCTAACTATCTCTCTCCCTACCTCTCTGTAAAAAAAAAAGCAATAAAATATATTTATTTAAAAAATAAAAATAAAGAATACTGATCGGACTTCAGCATGCCTTAAGGAGCATATTGCTATCATTTCCTTAGAGGAAATGGGGAAGGAGAGAGAGCAAGAGTGAGGAAAGAGAGATTGATGAGGGGTGGGGGAAGGAGACAGAGCGAAGGGGGGCAAGAGAGAGGGAGGAGAGAGGAGTTTGACATTTAGTAATTGAATATAGTTCAGTATGATTTAGTGTGGAGACAGAATTAGTGCTGAGAAGATTCAGATTTATGATCTGAATCTCAGTCCTTACCTAACCCCCTGCAGTATTTCTGACTTTTTCTTTCCTTCACTCTTGGTCCGAGTTCCCCAAACTCCTTCTGAGCTCATTCTCTGAAACTAGAACTTTAAGGCCAGGACCCTGTCATGCCACGTTCTTTTAAAGACTAAACGTGTAAGACCAAACATTAACGGGAGACAAACCCAGTATTCGATACACGGAATAACTGTAGTATTTATAGTTTTCCACTTGAATTGTCTTGAGTGGTGGGCAGTGATGAGCTGGGAGCCTATAAAACACTTGAAGGTGTCAGGCTGTGTCACAGGTGCCCATTTTGTTTCTTTGGGGGTATCTCAGAGGGTGGTCTTGTCTGCCTGAGTCTAGAGCCAGAGCCCAGGACAGTGGAGGCCGCACCTGTCATCCTCTCAGCCTCTGTGCCCAGGAGGACTCCCCAGTGCTTCCCTAGGAGGGAGGCAGAGAGCGCCCTGTGGGTGGGGGAGCTGGGAGCGTGCGCACATCTGGAGCTTGTGGGCCGCCACGTTTGCACCCTCACAAAGAGATATAATTGGAAGGTGCCATTTAAGCACACACATACTTAGGGGAAATTACCCGCTGGGCTGGATCACCACAGAGCGTCTGGATTGCTCAGCATCTGCCCTGGGCTCTCACAGCAGTTGACAGGACAAGAATTACTTGGGAAAGTGCACATAATGGCTGGTGCATTACTGACACCATAAAAATACATGTTGATGCTGTTGAGGGCCAGATTGGGGTTCAGTGTCCTTGGTTAGCTCTTGCCTGCACATTAAAAATGAACAGACCGCATAGCTGTGATAATGCAAATGAGGAGGGAGATGTGCTTTTAAATCTAAACCAAAGGCCTGTTAATTTGATGGGTCTGTCTATGGGAGCCCTTGATATGGACAGTCAGGCTAAGGGAGCTTGACCTAGACCTATACATTGGCCCTTCCATGAGCCCCAGGATTGTGTTTCAGTTATTGCTCTGCTATGATGGGAATTCACACTCACTGAGGTCAAACTGCAGCTGGGACAGGTGCCACCCAGGAGAGGGTAGTCCAGTTATATTGGAAATTGGAGCAAGCGAATCCGCTGAAATTGGAACTAAGAGAGGGGAGTCAGGCTGGGATTTTGCAGTCCCTATATCTTTTTCATCATCTCCAAAAACCCATCAGATCAGATGAGGATAACCTGATATTATTAGCAAATGTGCAACAGTGTGGCATTCCGTCCTTTGACTTCCTTGTCAGAAACCAGGAGCATGGCAAGCACAGATGTGCTGCTACTAAGCAGCTGCAGCTATTTCCTAACGAGAACAGAAAGTGCATAAGCAGTTTACACATAGGAGTCAACCCGCTGAGCTGTGATAATCTGCATTCTAGAGTCCCAGCCAGAGCTGGTCACTCCTGGCTGGCTCTTCTAAACAGAAGCGACAGTGCAGAGATTGAAGGGGTGTACTGGTGCATGAAGGCCTGGGCGGGGGCTCGCATCACTGTCCTATGGAGGCACTTCCCTTAGTAAGAATCTATGGTCTACATGCGATTCTGGCTAGAATAGGCTTAAGGAAAGTGATTCTACATAACAGACATCTGCAAGGAAGGGAGGGAGGGCCGCCTCCCGGGTGGCCAGTCACCAGGAACCAGCCATTCATTCAGCCGGTATTTACCGTGTTCACGTGGTCACACACTGGCTTCGCTACATGTCATTAAGGGATTCTGACTTCAGTTGCAGTTTGCTCTCTCTCGGCCTATTAGCAGTTTCCATACTTACTGAGAACTTGCTATGTGCAAAGATAAGCCCTCTACAAACTTACCTCATTACTCTGCTTGGTAGCACACAGGTGATTTTCTCTCCAATTGATTGGTGGAGAAAGAGAGCCTCAGAAAGGTTAAATACCTTGCCTGATGTCACTTGTTTACTGATTGGGACTAGAATTTGAGCCCTGGTCTGAATCCAGAGTCCTTTTCTTTTTCACTCCAAAATTATACCTCCTGTTACATGCCAGTATCTAATGAATCCCGGACAACTTCATTGTTGTAAGCACAGTCTATGTGTGGGAGACTTGCTTAGGTGATCTCTAGTGTGTTTAGGAATGCATCTTTATGAATGCACATGGTGAGAGGAGCTTTGGATCAACATGGGCAGGCTGTCAATCCCTTTTTCACGTAATCTCAAAAGGCAATTGACAAGCTAATGATCTGTTTTGCCTTCAAGTGAGATTGGAAGTATGCGGTCAAGTGTAAGTCAACATATTAGATGTTAAACATCTTCCCAGGTGATGTATTATGGAATATTAAATTCTCAAGTGACTCCTTATGTTGGAATAATAGAGATAAAAATCTTTTGATGATGGGGAACTGAGGTGGGATGCGTCTCATGATAAGGGAAACACTAGCAAACTATTGTTGACCCTAAAGTCAATCCTAACAAGGTTGAGCTAGGACTTTAATCCTCCCTCCAACCCTTCTTCTCTTCCTCTCTCCCAATCTTTTATTTCTTCCATTGGTTCACCATTTACTTATTTATTCATTCAGCAACATTTCTGAACTACCTCCCATATTCCAGGAATGAGTTGGGATCCTGGTGAAGAAGGGAAGAGGACACAGTGTTCAGCTTTTGTGGACATCACCTTACAGGGGGTGTGGACAGAAAGGTGGGGATTTGGAGGAGGAGAGTGTGGTTTGAGCTGAGTGCAGATGGGGAGAGTGATGGGCGGTGAAGGAAACTTATATGGAAGCAAAAGAGGTCCACTTGGCAGTGAGATCTACTCAAACGCAGAGAGGGGCTTGGTTTGTGGCTTTACACTTAACAGTGTGGTCTGTAACAGTTAATGAGTCTTCCTTACTCCGTGCAAGCCACTGTCTACGCACTTGCCCTGTTTTAACTCATCAAAACTTCACAACTCCACTCAAAGGATTTTAAAACATCTCTACCAAGTGGAAAAGCGATGACTTCCATGTCAGATTGATAGTCTGAAAAACTCTTTTATTGACTTAATAGTGAATTAGGACAGTCAGGTTAAATTATTTTTTCCCATTTCAAACAGTGACAATGCTGTTCTCACTTCACTGTCTTAGCACTAGTAGGCACTTTTTTAACTGAGCAAAAGTATTGTATATTTAATGGGATTGTTTTTAAGCTTTAAGGTAAGTGAGTGTTCTCCCTTCTGCTGAAACTGGCTCTTTGGCAAATGGATCCACTGCACGGCTTTATTTTGCTTTGTTCACACTATGATATCATGTTCAGAGTTCCAGCTGAGCAAAAGGGGTATTTTGATTTATATACTCATCATAAGTGGATATTATTAGGTTTTTGCTTCTTTACTATTAGCTAGCACATAACTATGAATCATCACTTTATTTTTTTTAAAAAATACTTTTTAAAATATATTTCTATTGATTTCAGAGAGGAAGGGAAAAAGAGAGAGAGATAGAAACATCAATGATGAGAGAATCATTGATCAGCTCTCCTGCAGGCCCCACAGTGGAGACCTAGCCTGCAACCGGGGTGTATAGCCTGACCAGGAATTGAACCAAGACCCCCTGGTCCATAGGTTGACACTCAACCATTGAGCCATGCCGGCCAGCCTACGGATAGTCATTTTAGAATTTGCTTACACAGAGTATGTTTCAGTAGCTAGTGATTTTAAATGTTTTTACAGTTACCGTATTTTTCGGACCATAAGACGCACTTTTTTCCCCCCAGAAGTGGGGGGAAAAAGTCCCTGCGTCTTATGGTCCAAATATAGCCTACACATATACTTTAAAAAAAAGTTTTTTTACTTGCCCGGCTCTGTGTGGTCTCTGTGTGCTTGCCCGGCTCTAAAATGGTTCTAAATGCTGCTGTTTACTTTACACAGGATTGATTACATGTGTTTATGACTGTGATGTTGGGTTTTAATGCACATAAAATATTTTAGGACACTATTTGTTTCAGAATCTTTTTTTCTTCATTTCCCTTCTCTAAAAACTGGTGTGTCTTATGGTCTGGTGCGTCTTATGGTCCGAAAAATACGGTAACTACTGTTCAAGAAAATAATCCTTGGTTTTTTTTAAAATCAATTTAATATGTAGGGAGAGTGATGACTATGAGTTAGCTATCGACATATATGCTGATTTGAATGGGCAAATTAAAGGGAAAGTCACTGTTAAATGATTTAAATGCTTGAGTCAGAACTGGCCCTTCTTGGATATTGATTTGCTGAGATTTTAGTTCCAGGAGATTTTACTCTAGGTACATTTCTTTATTTTTCTCCAGTTTCTATTAGAGGTAGCTTCTCACAAAGATAAAAAGATTGACACGTGTTTTGTAAAGTCATTGGCATTCTGAGGCTCTATCTTTCTGCCGCATTTTGGCCTTGGCTTAACTCCCAAAGACCTGCATTATTCCAGCAGGCAGAGCATAGGGCCATCCATGGGTGATTGGGGGTTGTTTCAAAGACTACCTCTCCACACTCCAAAACATCTCTCCTTCAAACTTGCAGTTTACCTGTAATTCTACAATTGTGCATTCGTTTCGAAGCCTTTTTGTTGTTTATAAAAATTGAAGTTGTTCTTGTGATCAGCTTGTACCTTAACGAAGTAGGCATCGGTGATTGTCTCTTGTGTAGGGCAAGCTTTGAGCTCCAGGAGGGAGAGAGAGGCTGGAAAACAAGCTACAGGAGAGCTGGCCCAGGACCGGCCTCATGTTAAGAGGGGGAGGTCCTGACGGCTTATTCCACACAGCTTGCTGCCTGACCCATGCTTACCTGAGATCACTGTGGCTTCCTTCCAGAAGCTTCCTTGTCACCTTAATGATCAATATTTATTGACCTTGGTTCTGTCTTGGGAGATGGTGAGAATTTGTATGTTAGATAATGACATCTCTGCCTCTATTAGTATTCCAAAGAGAGGGAGTGAGCTCATTAATATTGATTAGTATGGCTAGTCTATCTTATACCGCTTTTTGAATCTATTGGAATTGAACACAATACTATACAAATAACAGATGCCAAATCAATGCTTGAGAAAGAAACCCGTTTGTATGTTTTTTGAGGCTTATATCACTACCAATACAGCACTTGTCTGCCACCAGGCTAAGGTAAAACCAAATAGGCAAAATGATCGTTTTTTGTTTTTTGTTTTTTGTTGTTGTTGTTATAACTTTGTTTAATAGTTTAAGATTCACAAGACGTTGCCAAAAAAATACAGAGTTTCTGTGTACCCTTCCTCCTGTGTTAGCACTGTATAGTACTCAGCCACAGTTCTTCATGCTCATAGAAGCCCAGGTGGACATAGCATTTGGTGGACAATAGTTCAAAGGCAGCTGAGTGTGATGGCATGGTGGCATTGCTAACTAAGAACTAAGATCTTTAGAAAATTAGCAGAGAAAGTGGAGGCATGGAAGAGGGTATCAACCATGACTTTTCCGCATGACTGTGTGTATTTACATGTAATTCGTCTATAATTGTTGCCATGTGCTTAGTATGTACAGGTACCCCCCATTCAAGGTACTGAAATGTGTTCCTTATAAGTATTATAGATTCTAAATTATAGTTTTGACTCTGCTCTCTAAATAACTGAGAGAAAGGCTTCTTAATAGGCTGGGTTCTTTCAAAAGGCGAGGAAACATACTTTTGACACAACGACTTACTAGATGTGCAGGTCTGTGGTAGGAGAAGGAACACGTGGTTGGGTCACTACTCAGTGATGTCAGAGGTCTCATCCCTCTCCCTGAAGAAGTCCTGGCTGCATCCTGCCCTGAAGTAGGGGCGTGTCCCAGGATGTAGGATACTTTGTGCTGCAGGAGCAGTTTTTGTCTGAGTATTTACATAAGCGATGTTTTTCCTTTGGAATTTATTTTGACTAATTGACCTCTTTTCCTCCATGTTCTCCTGCTTCCAATTCCTTCTCCATAGCATCACCAGCATTAACTTTCCACAACACAGAGATACTGAATGGCACCATTCTCCTGCATGTACAGGAAACTTGTGTCCAGGCCCTGTTTTCTGTGGGATAAAGACTAGACATGCTGAGGAGGCTCTCAGGTGCCCCAGGGTCTCCCGTGGGCTTCAGTCTCGCCAGTCCTCTAGGTTTCTCAGAGTCCAGTCATGTGGGCGCCCTCTCCACTCCCACAATGCACTGTGTCCTCTCGTGCCTCTGGGTTTCAGCCCAAGTGCCACTGCTTCAATACCTTGCCCTGCCCTCCTTCCCTGACAGATTTCTACTCCTCACCCACCGAGACCCTGAACAGTTAGGCAGAGCCTGCCTTCTGTGTCCAGAGCCCTGATTCTCACCGGTACTTGAGTGCCAGTGACCATAACTGATAAAAGTGGCATACATCTACCATGTGCCAGCCACTAACGCAGCAGCAGTTAGTAACTTGCTTATTCCTCTCAACAGCCTAAAGAGGTAGGTATTTGCATTTACAGATGAGGAGACTGGAGACTGAGGAACAAAGAGGTTAAGGGAATGCCCAAGGTCATCCAGGATAGCTGGCAGAACTTGGAAAAGCCACTCTTGCGTCACGCTTTCAAACATCAGCATCCTGGCAGGCTCCTCTGCTCCATAGGACACCACTCAAGAGCAGGAACCAGCTCTGGTTGGATTGTATGTCTCTAGAATTCGCATAGCGCCTGCCACAGAGGAGCCTGGGAGATGTGTGTTGAATGGATGTACAGACTATTCTAAACCACCATTTGGAAAATGTGTCATTCCACTTCGGCTTTTAAGTATTTAATCCATAAGAGGGAATAAATTGTGATCAGTGGCAACAGATGAGTCTCCAGGCATGCGGAGGGCCGTGTGGGAGGAAGCCAGAGCTCCATGCAACACCGCCTGCCCTCGCTCTGGAGTTGGGGGCTGCTGGAATCAGGCGTGTCCGGCTCTCGCTGGGCGTGTAGGGCTGAGACAGCACCCTGCTCCTGTTCCCCGGGTCGAGCTCCCTCTCAGAGCTCTGCTCACCAAACAGGGGATGAGAAGGAGAACATTTGAAGAGGAACGCCTGCTCTCTCACCATTTCCAGCCAGAACCAGGAGGAGTGAGAGCTGGACCACACCACCCTTTCAGTTGTGCTGAGGGTGTCAGGGATCACAAGGCGGAGGGGGGTGTGGGATAGGGGTGAAGGCAGCGGTCATGTTAAGTGGGCAGTTCCTAGAAAAGCGTTCTCAGGTGTCCCGTGTGGCCTCAGAGGGCAGCTGCATGGCCCCTTTCTGAGACAGCAGTATTTTTATTCTATTAAGAACTTTAAAATGTGGGGTTTTTTTGTGTGTTTGTTTTTCTTTTCACTGATCAGTTGATTTTGATAAAAACACCTTTGGGGAATCTCATCCGTAACTAAGGTTCCGTGAAACAGTCAAGGCAAGTGTGGGGAACTCTCTGCCAGCCTGCCATGATGCGGAGATGAAGGACAAATGGCTCCCTGGGGCGGGGGTTCAAATTTGAGGTGGCAGGAGGCTTTCGGGGCGGGGTGGGGGGGTCTTCACTGCATAGAGTTACCTACCCTTGTACCACCCTGAGCTTTCTGACTGTGGGGTCCCTTCAGCGCCAGACTGGGCCTCAGATGTCCCCATGAACTCTGTACCCAAAGTGTTCAGGATGTTGGCACTTTCCTGTCTCCTGTTCATCCGCCCAGCACAGCTCGGCTTCTGGAACAAACTGTACCCACAGGAAATCATGGTGTGCATCTCGATGTAACTGATGCCTTCAAAACTGGGGTTGATATTAAAGGCTCTCACGAGGTTATTTGTCACAGCAGCACACATGATGCAAAGACACGCGTCCGAGGGTGGGCAGCGACACCATCTCATCAGAGCAGTGGCCAGCTGTGGCCTGCCTTGCCTCCCTGTGTCTCCCTCCTTGTCCCTAAGCTGCCCCTTCTGGCATGTAATGTGCCGCTCTGTACAGTGTCCTGTTGATAGTGGTGTGAACATTGTGCCCGTGTCTTTCATCGCTGAAGTAACTCACCTCTCTCATGTCGACTCTCACCCAGGAGCCGCACTGCAGACTCTTTGATGTAGGTCTTTTCTGCATGGCAGCAAGGCCAAGCTGTGGTTTCCACTGCATGCTGCAACCTCACCCTTTCGGTTGTTGCTCCAGGTTAACCAGAGCCTTTTTCTGCACGGCCCGTGCATGCCTCGTGCTTCCCCCGGGGCCTGGACCCACACGTGTGAGCACTGGGCGCATGCATGGAATGGACGGCGAGCATTCTGAAGACGGAAGCACTGCGACTTAGGGTTCTCTTTGGACGTCCTTGTGGGTCCCCAGTTTGCTGTGACACCACAAAGGCCACCTTGTCCCTTGAAAATTCAGGACTAGAATGTTGTGAAAGAGATAAATACATCTGTTTTTAGGCATGTGCCGAGCAGAGGTGAACAACAAGGAATTTAGAAGTGAGGGTCAGTTTTCCAAGTAACAACTAGTGATCTGTGCCCAAAGGGACCAGGATTGTGATACTTTTCACATCTTCCTGAACAATGTTACCTAGGCTTTTAAAAATATATTTTTAGGCTGGCTGGCACGGCTCAGTGGTTGAGTGTTAACCTATGAACCAGAAAGTCACGGGGTTCGATTCCTGGTCAGGGCAATGCCCAGGTTGCAGGCTTGATCCCCAATGGGAGGTGTGCAGGAGGCAACTGATTAATAATTCCCTGTCATCATTGATGTTTCTATCTCCCCTTCTCCCTTCCTCTCTGAAATCAATAAAAGAATATCATAAATATATATAGTTAGAGAGAGAGATGAAGGGAGAAACATTAATGTGAGAAGGAAACATTGATCAGCTGCCCCCTCAGGCTCCCTACCTAGGATCAAGCTCGAAACCAGGGCATGTGTCCTGACCTCCTGTCTGGGAATCGAACTGACAACCTTTTCGTGCAAGGGACGATGCCCATCCACTGACCCACACTGGCCAGGCACCTATTTGGTTTTTATTAGATTTAATAAATGTTCAAATGTTTATACTTTAAAAAGCACCTCTTAAGCTAAATGCCCAGGGAAATACAATCATTAGTCTTTGTCTCAGTTTATTGTATAAACAGAGGTGTCACTAATTTAAATTTGATAGATGTAAAATATTGGCTCTGCTTTCAGCATTACTGAATAGAAAGTGTGATAATTTTCTCTCCTTGAAATACAGTTTTGCCTTAGGGCTGACTAATGACTTGCTCTAAAACTGCTTTTCTTTTTAAACATGTGTTGGTTCTTTCTTTTATTCTCAGAATGCACCTTTATAAACATGATGGTCAGGATCTGTTTTCTTACTGCAATTTTTGCTGTTTCATGTAATTAGATGCTTTACGTTTTAGACATACCTTGGCTGTGACTCAAGGGAGTTGAGAGGTGGGCATTACCCAACTCTGATAATCCTCAGGTAGGAATAAACTTCTTAGAGAAATCCTGGTGGTACTAGCTTGCCAGGACCCTCAGATTGACACTTTGCAGGAAGCGATCATAATGACACCAAAATGAAGGCTTCCTATCTTGTTTTGATTTTTCCTCAAGAATCGTGATTCCTTCCTGTCAGGGGGATTTAGTAGCTGGGAGCTGTTTCCGTACTCCCCCTGTCTCTGTTCTATTAAAGACACGCGCTCACCTGTAGCAACACTTTGCTTAAGTGAAGGGAGAGTTTTCTCTTTTGTAGAGGAGCTGGGAGGGATTCCAGTACAGCCTGCGGAGAGCAGGAGGTCCTGACTAGCTGATTAAAATCCTCTCACTTGCCAGAGCTTCCGGCTTGGAGTGGGGAAGGCGGCTAAAGAAAACAACTGGCTCTCCTCTGCGAGGTGCTTCAGGAGAGGACCCATTCCTCCTCCTCAGAAAAACAGTGCTTCCTGATAGAATGAAGGAATGTCTGAAATCCCAACCTAGAGAGGGCATTAGTGGGTCCATTTGTGCAGACAAAGGAGAAAGTCATAAGAAATCAGCTTCCTGCCCTAACCGGTTTGGCTCAGTTAGGAGCACTGGCCTGTGGACTCAAGAGACCCAGGTTTGATTCTGGTCAAGGGCATGTACCTTGGTTGCAAACACATACAGTGTGCAGGAGGCAGCTGATCCATGTCCATGTTTCTTTCTCATGGATCCCTCTCCCTTCCTCTTTGTAAAAATACCAATTTTATATATATATATATATATATATATATATATATATATATATATATATATATATATATATAAAATCAGCTTCCTATGGGTTTCCTGGGTCCCTCAGAGAAATGTTTTAAAGTGATGGAGAAAATAGCACTAGAGAAAATCAAAGGTGTGGCGACAGAATTAAAAGGGGGAACTGCAGGGGAGGAAAGAGTTAGCGAGTGTGTCATTCATGATGTTCTTTTCCAAATTTGGATCCTGGAATCAAGTGGACAGCACTCTAGGGTGGGGAGAGCTCTTATTTCTGTGGCATAAGCAGGAGAAATCTGATAAATAAGTGATTTCCAATGCTAGCCAGAAGCAAGTGGGAGAGAGAAGAATGAAGACAAAGAAAGGTTCCAGGCATGAGTTATTTTCACAAAGTAGTTGAGAAGGAAATTACGTGTATACTTGAAGGTCTGCTTGCATCTTCATAGGATTTAAGAAGTCCTTCCCATTTTCCTTGCTGATGATGACAGTTTGTTTCTGAAGGTGACTGTCACCTCTGGTTCTCTGGGGCGATGCCTGGCTGCAGGAGCTCCGGGCTGCAATCAACAACATCTTGGCTCTCTGTTTTGGTTGCGAGGCTGCTGGGCTCTCAACAAAGCTCCTAAATAGGAATTCATACACAACGTCCCTGCCTCAGCTGTCAGCCAAAGACAGAGCTGAGACACGGCTATTTCATTCCGTTGTGTAATAAAGGTGTAATTGTTTTCTGCGCCGGTTGTCAGGAAGACTTGTACCCGGTCTTTCTCTGTGTCTTAGTAAAACAAAGCAAACAAAACAAAAACACCCCAGGATGTCTGAAACAGTTATCATAATTATCCTTTGGCTTCACGTATGGCTTCACGTGTAACTGTTTCCGATGGCTGTGTCCTTGTGGTTAATCTATGGCGGCTGTTTTGTGACTGTGTTTTCTATTATTCAAAGTGAAGCAGCAGATAGATGGAGTGACTGTTGCCTTACGTAATGATTGTTTCCCCAATGCTCTCGGGCCTCCCGAAATCAATACCAGGCAGGCCTTTGATGTTAGCATTCTTTGTAAGTGTGGCCATTTGAATGAGACCACTGAGGGGACTGTGTGCCATTCAGGTTGTGTCCAGGTGTGGCTGGGAGAGAGTGGGTTGAAATTGTGGTAGGCCTCTTAGGCTGTTGGCCAAAGTTGAAGTCCATGGAAGAGAATAGGAAAGGCAGCTGTCTGTCTCTAAGGCATCCTTCTTACCCTCCTCTGATTATCCTGCTAGTCTGGGACCCAGAACCAGCTTGGCCTGGTGGTGGAGTCAGTAGTTTTGGCTTCTCCACTCTAAGTCCTTGCAGGATGACCCATGGGCAAAAGGCATTGTCAAGGTCAGGTTGTCCAGGTATCAGGATTATGTCAAAGTCAGGAAGGAAGGCAAGAATGGAAGCGTAGGGTGCAAGCTAAGTAGGGGACATAGGGAATGAGTGACCAGGGAACGCCCAGATGAGGCAAACATTTGGAGATGAGGCTCAGACAGAAGAATCGTAAAGTTTGTACTCCATAAAGGCCAGAGAGGACCCAGAGTGACCTGAACCGGCTATGCTGTGGGAATCCCAGTACACAAGCTCAGCCTTACTCCGATTGCATGGCCTTTGTAGAGAGAGGGCTCAGGCTTCTCCTTAGGAGCCTCTGCCCTTCTCTGTGCGATTAGGAGCCTTTCTTCTCTGGGAAGTCTCGAGGCCCAAATCCCTGGAAACCTTGTCCCAGCCTCTTCCTCATGGCTGTTCTCTCCTTAAGAAAGGAAGACACCAGGCAGTTGCTCCCCAGCATCCAGAACTGACTCTTGTCTGTTACAGGTTAGAGATGATGGTGCATGGGCTTACTCACACATGCATGACATTTCATATCTGGGAACAAGGCCCTGGAGGGAGAGGTGCAGCAGGATGAACCCCTATTCTTGTTTCCTCAGGTCCATAGGCCTGAGAGGAGGGTGGCTCCAGGCTCAGAGGGCCTGCTTCCGTGCCAGGCATGTGTCTGGCTTTCTTGCTTTCCTTTCAGATTTGGGTTTTCTCCTCTCCCTTCTTCTCTCCAGTTCTAATCACTTCACCCAGGATGTCCTGTTTTGTGGGTGGTCTCAGAGTGGGGTTTGATAGAGTGTATGTTTGAGCCAAAGGGCTGTGGGTTGTGCCTGTGTGTGTGTGTGTGTGTGTGTGTGTGTGTGTGTATGCGAGTGTGTGCTTGAATCCACCCCTACCCACATGCACCACCCCAGCTCTATACATGGCTATTTGAGCGACCCTGAAAGAGCTCTTAGTCTTTGTGCTTGAACGTGAGCGCACTGAGTACTCTTTGAACCCTCTACTCGTCACATCTTTACTAAACAAGTTTTACTGAAGGAGAGAGGGCTAGCTCAGTGGAGGCAGGGACATGAGAGAGGAGGAGACAGTCAGGACTCCTCAGACAGTTTAGTGTAAACCAAAGCAGCACTCATTTGGCAAGACTGTTCTGTGTAGTAGCTTAACTCTGATTTATTACATAAAAGTTGCTGGCAAGTGTGAACACTAATTCTACTCTGGTAACAACTGTGATTGCAATAATTGTAGTCTGTAGACAAGCTGGAGAAAACAAACATTAGAGGGAAGGTTGTCTTGGACATCATTCCAAGAGTCCAACAGTGAAAAACACATGATCTGTGGACAAGAATTGGAAGAGGTATTTGGAAGACTGCTCCCTCCCCTGGTCTCCTTTAGGTCCACCGAGGCCAGCCAGGCACACGGCACTCTCTCCTCTGCTGAAGACTACAGAACGGACAGCACACAGTCTCCCTGGGCCACGCGTGAAAGTGACTCATGGCTTCTCTCTCATGAAATTTTGGTTAGTTATTTAGTATTTAGGGCTGCCTTCATGGAAATATAATTTTCCTGGTGTTTCTTCCTTGATATTACCCAAAGTTAATGCTCCAATATATATAATCACACCAAAGCTCACTGCACATTCTATTGGGCATTTGAATTATGTTGCAACACCTGAGAAGTGGGCAATAAAGCAAACACAGATGGAAAAGTAAAATGTGAAATGATTGATTTCTCTATTCGTTTTTTGTTCATTGGGAGATTTTTTTTGCGTGTGGCATTTTTATATAAAGTTATTGTCACTATAATTACTTAGTTTTTAAAATAACTAACCCTTGTTCAGTGTTTGGTTTTTACTCATTATTCAATTTCATCTTCATCACAGCCTTTGAGGTGTGTATCTGTCTCTCCAATTTACAGATGAGAAAACCACTGCTTGGAGAAGTCAAATTATTTGTCCACAATCACACAGCAGATAACGGGTAGATCTGGGATTTTAATTCTTCCACTGAACTCCAAAACTATCTATCTGCTAATTCCTTTTTAAGTTAACTTACAATGCCCACACTTCGCTTTTGATTTGCTTATTTGGCTGTATCAATGGATGAAAAGATTTGGAATGAAGATAAGAAGGAGAACCTAAGCTTAGATAGCACGCCGAAGTCTTGTGCCAACGTTTAGAAGAGCTCTATGGGAAAGTGACAGAGATTTAATCATCTGAGTTTCATGAAAACAAATTATCTATGTGCTTCATTGAGAAATCCAATGCATAAGGAGTTGACATATTTTGTTCTCTCCATCAGCCATCTATGTAATTTTCTTTGTCTCCTAGAAGAATGCTCAATTATTGGAACGAATTACTCAGGGAGACACCCTGAGCCAAACAACTTTTCTGAAGTCTGTTGCTGCTGTTTCAGGAGTCTCCTTATCAATCAAAGCTCAAGAAGACATAGAATACAAAGAGTAGTGAGGGTCCATATACCACTTACCCATCTATTCCAATTAATTTCAGCATGACCTTAATGAGGCATGTTTGTGGCTGTTGGATCACAATTGAGCAGACGCATAATTAGAAGCCTGGTGCTGTCAGAAGTGATTAATAGACCTATTGATACACACCCATAACAACATTTCCCAGCAAAGCCACTTAACCATCTGGCTTGGGATCATGATAGATCAATACTGCAAGTAACAAAAAGTATTTTCTATTCACATTAGAACCATTGAAAGATCTTAAAAAAAAGTGTTTTAAAATAAAACCACGGGCTCATTTTGATGTTACTATCATCAATATTAATTACTGATTGAACACAAACCTACCCATCAGCAATAACATCTTAGACAATAACTACTACCAGACATTCTGAGGTAAAGTCACAATGCTGATCAACAGAACAGAGTTGATTCTGTTTGTTAAAATTAATAAAAATCAATCAATTTATTGAATATTGGCCCCATCCAGGATAAACACCAAAAGCACCAACATTAAAAATATAAACTTTTAACTTCAAAGCTCTGACAAGGTCATTGAAATGGGGGGACTGAGAAAAGCAAAAAGATATGAAGCTTTCAACTTCAATCTATTCAAGATCTGGATAGTCCTGGGGTACTGTCCAGTTTAGAAGATAATGTTTTATAAACAGATTATTATTTTCTCAATGATTAATTAGTATCATGTCATTCACACTGAATTCACTATTGTTATTAGCTTGCAAGGTAGTTTTCTGAGACTTAAAATTATATGAGTAAAAATGCTGAACTCTAATTTGGAGTACAGTTGGCCTTTGACCTATGCAGAGGTTAGGAACTCTAATCCCCACATACTCAAAAATCCACTTATAACTTTTGACTCCCCAAATTTAACTGCTGGTAGCCTACACTGTTGACTGGAAGCCTTAGCAAAAACATGTCAGTTAATACTCAGTTTGTATATTATATGTATTATATACTGTATTCTTAAAATATACTAGAGTAAGCTAGAGAAAATAAAATATTATTAAGGAAGTAATAAGGAAAATACATGTACAATACTGTGCATATTTATTGAAAAATATCCATGTATAAGTGGATCTGGGCAATTCAAACCCTATTGTTCAAGGGCCAACTATACATTGCAAAGACTAGCTTTCCTTTTAGAACTTCTTGGTCTTATAATATTCAGCTTAGTTAGGTTTATTCCTATTTAGTGGAGACAGTTAACTTACCCAATAAATACAGATGTTATTAAATTTCAAAATTATTAACCCTCAAATCGCTTTGATTTTCTCCCCCTGTTGCAGACAGGTTCCATAATATCCATGACTATATGATTTCATAATTTTTTTAAATATATTTTATTGATTTTTTACAGAGAGGAAGGGAGAGAGATAGAGAGTTAGAAACGTCGATGAGAGAGAAACATCAATCAGCTGCCTCTTGCACAACCCCCACCGGGGATGTGCCCGCAACCAAGGTACATGCCCTCGACCGGAATCGAACCCGGGACCTTTCAGTCCGCAGGCCGACGTTCTACCACTGAGCCAAACCGGTTTCGGCTGATTTCATAATTTTTAAAAATTTGATAGAATGGAATGGGATATAATGCTTATTGATTGTCTAGTATATAATTAGAAGTGTTCAAGGTATCTAAATATCATCACCCATGACTATGTTCATTCTTGTTCTAGGATAGGAGAGGGTGAGAGAAAATTGGGGCATGTTGAGGGTCATCCATCTTTAAACATTTGGATAACTGGGAATTACTTCTCTGTAAGTGGAGGGACTTGCCCTCAGCTGATGGGATTAGCCTTCATGATGCCACTACTACTCAGGATCCCTTGATAACCTCCCCATCATTATTTTTCCTTTAAGTATTCTGAGGATTTGTAATGTTCCGCAGGACAGTCTTGACATAGAAGGTTTAGATGTAGGCTGGATAGCTCAGCTCCCTCTAGACTTTCCCAGACTATTCAACAAATGAATCGATTTTTTCTAGAATAGTTTTACCTCCTCCATAAGTCAGTCAATCCCATCATTTTTGTATAAGCTCAATACCAGGATCTGTGGATAGCAGATACAATGTCTGATGTTCTTTTTTTATCTCCAAGATCTTGCAGTTCATCTGGAGAAGGAGGTGGTATGGCGGAAAGGATGCTGAGTCTCTGTACCTCTTAGCATCGTGACCTTAGAGGGGGGGGGGGTGCCGAACCCCTGCAGAAGAGAGATGATAACAGTATCTATTTTGCCAAGTTAGGAGTACCAAGTGGAAGAGTATAGGTCAACTCTATACAAATGCCACGTATTATTACATTGAATTAAATGATAATCAACATTATATGACAGTTTAGAATTCCTTGCTCCTCATGCTATAGGAGTTCAGAGGTGGGAGAGATCAGTGAAGCATGAGTAATTTGCTGAGTCATGCTTTTCAGTAGCTTTGAAGGCTGCCTAAGGTTTGAGCACAGAGAGGGAGGAGCATTTAACGAGACCACAGCAAAAGCATAGCTTTAGAATTAGGAACATATGGGTCACACTCAGGAAATAACGAAGGCACCAGTTCATAGTAGCAGAGGGCTTGGCTAGAGCATAGCAGAGTATAAAATGGAAGATGCAGGGAGAGGCCAGGTTTTAGAGCTTCTTTCCCAGCCAAGCTGAGTAGATATATGAGGCAGGAGGGAACCATGATGATGGATGAATGACATATTTTAATTAAATTAATCTGGCCACATTGCAGAGGTAGGACTAGGAGAAGAGTCTGGAATCATTAAGCTTTTTGTATTGATCCCTGTCTCTGGTGCTGTAGGCCTGAACTCTGGTAGTCCAATTTCTCAGGTGGAAATTGAAAAGGCTCCATCCAATTTCAAAAGGTACTGGCCACAAGAGTGAAGAGAATTTAAATATTGGAAATTATTTCAGAAAGTGCCTCACTAGTCCCTTCCCTCTCTTGTGGTTATTTATTAAACCATCTCCGATATTTGCTGTTGTTATGCCTAAGCTGCTTAACATTTCTTTACCTCTTACAAATAATGGTCTTGATAACCTCCCCATCATTATTTTTCCTTTAAGTATTAAACTACACATGTGCTGCCTGGGCACGCTCTGGTGGATAATTGGAATGTCATTGGTGAAGCTTGCATAGCAGTGTTGTAATTACTTCCCTGAATCATCTTAATTTTTTTCCCCAGCGTCCACATCTGAAACTGAAAATATTTGTCCAACCCTTAGGTCTCAGCAGTTAGTCAAGTGGTATGCAGCTGCTTATCTGAAGGTGGTCTTCATGCCTGATCATCTCATTCAGATCTGAGTTCAGATCTCCTCAAGCAGCAGCCCCTGTAATTAGCATGTAGTTGCAAGCAAGGTCTGAGCAGTGGTTCGCAAAGGGTGGTCCCCACATGAGCAGCAGCATCTGGGAATCCTTAGAAATGCAACTTCTCAGGACCTTCTCTCAGATCTACCAACTCAGAAGCCCTGGGAGGTGGGCCCATGACGTAACAAGCCTTCTAGGTGCACGCTAACATTTGAGAACCACTGTCCTGAACGAGTATCTTCACAGGGTTGGACAGCCAGACCCAGGGAGGGCAGACAGACTTCAGAGAACTGCAGGGAGGTGTAGAGGCTGAGAAGAGAGGGCAGTTACTTCCCTCTTGGAGATGATGCAGACGTTCATAGGAATAACTGCTGGAAGTGAGATTTCTGTCTTTCCCCCTTTGCCCTTTGAAAGAGGACCTGGGACGCTGTGGCTTGCCTTGTGCTTGGGAAAGACACGTCCTTAAGTCCGTCTTCAGGAAAGACTGTTCTTACTCATGGGCCTCATTGGACATTGTGTTGTTAAATTGATGAGGAAAGAAGTATATTTCCCACTTTGCGTGAATCTTATTTTCCTGTATAGAGAGAGCTCAATTCTGAGACGTTACTGTTGATGGTTAGGAGGAAGTGGGAGTTTGTATTTCAGCCTCTATCTAACACTGGATATTCATCCCAGAGGAGCAGGCATTTCTTGAAGGTGCCCCCGGGGGTCCAGGTGAACACTGACATTTGTCTAAGGTTTTAGTATCAGTCTTGATCCACGGACTCTGGAAACTGAGGAATAAATAGTTCATCAGCTTACCACGTGTCTTGTGTCCTCTAATTATTGTCTCCAATTAACCAAGGAAAATATAGGGAAAGTCCATTTTCTACTGCCAGGATTAAAACTAGTGTCCTTATTTCAATTCTTAAAACTCCACTTTTTTTTTTTTTTTTTTTTTTTTTTTTAATTGGCAACACAGGTCCATAAAAAGCCGGTTCTCCGTGGACATGCTCATCAGAATGGCGAATTACATCTAAGTGTGTATCTGAGTTCCTTTCCTTGATGGTTAAAAAAGTGATTTAGTTTCTAGCTCCTGGAATTTCTGTATGTCTAGACAAGGAACTCTCCTACTTTACACTAGAAGGAAGAGGAGTTTCTATGTAATTGTCCCATCCTACAATGAGCATTAATCATTAAGATACAATCTCTTTGGGAGAAAAGAAATCCTGGCTAATATGGCCAACCAACCCTTCTGTTTGTTGAGATCCATGAACTTATCCATGAGTTGTTTCCATCTTGGGAGTGTAGAACTTCCCCTCCTGGTCTGTGACTGTGTGAATCCACGGACCAAAGGCCCTGAGAGGACTGATCTTGGAGGGGATCCTGGCCAACAGTTCTGTTGCCACTTAAGAAAATCCAGCAGGACATTCCTCCTTGCACTCTTTGGCAAGTTAAAGAGCTAAAAGGGGTAGAAAACTGGTTAACTCCCTGGTTAATCTGGTCCTACCTGGGCCCTAGGGGCTGACCCTCTTTTGTCCCCAAATTTCCTGCTTCCCTCTCACCTTTTCATCTCAGCAGAGTGTGCTCATTTATTGGTGAGCTCCAGCTGAGGAAGGACTGCCAGCACCAGTGCATAATTTACTCCCTTTACTATTTCAGCTCAAAGTCTAGGACTCGAGGAATGATATGAAACAATGATTAAATCGGCTCAAAATCTGACAGAAAAAAAGGGTCTATTATGGTTTCAACATTATTCTCTGTAAATCAGAGGTGCTGCAGAGGTATATTTTTCAACACCATGTCCTTTAGCACCAGCCCTCTCTCTGTTGCCTTTAGAAATGGGCGGCATAGGAGGGCGCAGCAGAAATGGCAAGGGGGCACAGAACGGTGGAGAGAAGCTGCTGCAGCCTGATCCTTTATACTTTTTTGAACATCTGCTTCTATTTCTGTTGAACCAAAATGCCCTCAATGGCATTGAGCTGGCATCTCTTCCTACACTGTTCTGTCCTCTCCACAGTCTAGCAAGCTCATTCCCTACAAGATGTATTTTAAGGTAATTACCAAATTATCCACAGGAGCCATGGGAATAATGGGAGCTAGAGAACTCACAGGACCCCCAAACCTGCCATCCGTAACTCTAATAGCTATTGTGAGGTCAATAGTATGGTTATCATTTGACCTTGGTGAAGCAATGGTGGGTTTCCCATAATAGACTTAGGCACTGGGATTTTCACTGTCCCCTTGACTGAATACCCATCAGTCTTGATGGATATGAATTTATAATGCACAGCTAAGCTGCTGTTGGCACACATGAAGACATGAGTGTGATATTTACCAACAGAGCTCCGAGGCCTCCCTCTCTTGCTCAGGTCTCCCACAAACACACGCCTTTGCTTTTTCATAGCAAAGGGCTACATGGTCTCCTCATGCTTTGGGATCCATAGTGGATTTCTGGTCAACCGACTTCTGTGCTTTCTTTCTCTGCAGCAAGGGTAGCTAAGGACTCTGGCACCTGGGAACCTTGCAGGCTCTGTTCTTGAAACAAAACAGAATGCCATCGTGGCTTGGGAATGCAGCAATGTCACATTAACTCTAGATCTGCATTTTCCTTTCTCTGTTTAAACTGATACCAATGGAGGAGAGCAGGCAAAGAGCCAGGCCGTGATGTCTGGCTTTTTCTCCTGTCTCCTTTCAGGATTGGACTAAGCAAATTCATTGTCTTTCCTCCAGATCCCTTACTGTAGTGAAAACCCAGTCAGTTGTTTCCTTTATAAAAGAGCCATTTTTTTCAGTGTTTGTTTTCTGTTCAGTCTCCTTAGTTTGTAAATGCAAATGTAGATTTCTCCTAATGCTTTTCTGGAGGTTCTTTCCTCCTGTTTGTGATTTGGGAGGTGACAAAGGGCATGTTTGACCTGTGATAGAGATGAGAATGGATAAATGTAGTGCATGTAATATGATCCCACAGACTGACCTGCCCTGGCTCTACATGGGCCCTGCATTCCCCTACTGCACAGATTCCTGCCTGTTGAACAACTAAGCATTGTCCTTACAGACGTGCAACTATACTAACTGGTATTGCATACATCCGTTTCCAAACTGGTAATACTGGGAAATCCTCCATCCCGCATTTCTCAAGCTTGCCCTCTCCTGGCCTGGAGGCCCACGTTGCTTTCCATCTGGGGAAAGTATTTAACTTCTCCCCACACTCCCCTCTTTTGCTCACCTCACCTTCCCTTATGCTCCTGGCCTGGGTGTTACCATTTGCTTACTGATAACAGTATACTATAAGTTTCATTCTCAGCTCTGAGATGCTTATGAGCCTTTCCTGCTTCCCACCCAGCCCCAAACTTGGGACTCTATCACACACTGATCCTCGGATCAGTTTGACGCGGGAAGGCGTGTACCAGTTTGTATAGTAGCACACTCTTGATCTGCCGACTCCTGAACAAAGTAGAGTGTGCTGGGGTTCGCATTCGCTGCTCGACACTCACAGAGCCGGTTAACCTGCATGCCAAAAAGAAAAATGAAATTAACCCTTAGAGTACTGCTTCAACGTTTGGTTTAATGGCCTTGACTTTTACCAGTTAGGCAATGCTTCTTCCCGGATCAGAGTGCCGCACATGAATCCACACTTAGTCTCCCCAGAACCTCACCCAGGATCCTCTCCTCCACAGCTTTCCTGAGGCGCTCCTGGGTCCTTTTCTGTCAGTCGGCTGATGGCTTTAAAAAGGTTCCAAACATGGCCACCGTGTTTAATTGGAAATGGGATCCACTGCCAATGTGCTGAAGGGTGTGAGGGACTGTACTCAGCTGTGGGAACGTGTCCTCTAAAGGAAAGAAGTCAGTCCTTTAAGGGTTAATGTGAAACTAAGGAGTTTGGTAGTGTCTTTTGCTTGTCCTTCCTCCAAGGTGTCTGCATGACCTTCTTAAAAATTTTAGCTCAAATGTGGAATGGTAATAAAAATAATCTAGAGAGATAGAAAATCATAAAAAATAAATAACAGAACAAAAGACCGAATGGTTGAATGGAAAGACCCCTTGGCGATGCTTGCTTGATGATCACACGGGGTAGGAAGACCAAGCGCTTTATTTTACGGATGTTCACTGTGTCCTCTACCCCAGCATCACCGCTGTGTGGCCTGCGGGAGACTGGGCGGTGCCTCTCACTTACCCAATGCTTTTTCTTCTTCCTGTCTAATAGCCCAATAGAATCCTGCCAGAATTTCTACAAAGATTTCACATTACAGATCGACATGGCTTTCAACGTGTTCTTCCTTCTCTACTTTGGCTTGCGGGTAAGTTGGAGCAACACTGCATGGTCCCACCACGGGGGTGCAGGTCTTGTACCCCAGGGCCATCCTCCACCGACGTCTGCTCTCACAGGCAGACAAAGCCCGGCGTTCCCAGGGGACGAGGCAGCCCTGTGTCCGGAGTTTCAGTCTGTGGGAGAGCCTTTTCCTTAGAACAGCATTTTCTGGAGTATATGTTAATTGTGTTCACAGGGGGAGAAATGGGGATTGGAATAACTATTATGTCTCCACTGGCCAACTGCTTCTCTTCCCTCCATTCACACTGGAGGGCATTGTTCCCTTAAACAGAACTTAGAAAAGTGCTTTTTACCTTCAAATGTTTGTTTATCAGCTGAATCCTGAGAGAACAGTGGAATCAAGCAGAGGGTGGGGGGAAGTGCAGCGGGCAGCAGAATTTGGGGTTTGGGAGTGTTTATGACGAGTGGTACCGAGGTGGATTACAGAGGTGTGTGTGTGTGTGTGTGTGTATGAATGAATGCATCCATATATGCTTTATTTACATTAGAGTCTTTTCCCTCTGATGCAGTTGAAAAACCACAGAAAAATATACTGCCTGAGCTTTCTCCAAAGCCAACAGAGCAAGCAATAAAAGAACAGCCTTTAGAAACAGCTGTCTGAATTCTAAGACAAAAACTAGCATGTCATTGGTGTAGATATGAGAAGAATATAACATCTCACTCCAGACCCCCACAAGAAACCAAAACGTAGCTTTTGGCAGAGTGTCTTTTGAATGCTGGCACCAAGCTTCTCATTTTTCCTCTCTTTTCTTCCCCCCAGTTTATTGCAGCCAACGACAAGCTGTGGTTCTGGCTGGAGGTGAACTCTGTGGTGGATTTCTTCACGGTCCCCCCTGTGTTTGTGTCTGTGTACTTAAACAGAAGTTGGCTTGGTAAGTCAGCCTCTCTCCCCTTCTTCCTCCTGCTTCCTGGGCCATGGCTGAAATAGAGACTCCAGGGCGGGTCAGAGGGCGGGGCTGCTTCTGTGGGAAGGAAGTTGTGTGTGTTACTGTGAACAGCCCCTGGAGTGTTAGAAGCTGATGGGGACAGTTCTCCTTGGAGCACCAGACCACAGGATTTGCACAGCCTGTTCTTCAGGTAATGTGGTTTGGTCATTGTGGAAGCCTGGTGGCCATCACTGTCACAGCTGGGACCTCTGTGTGCCTGGGACCTCTGTCACCTTGTATTCAACTTGAAGTTAGTGCTGGACAAATAAGCCCATGGAGGCAAGGCCAACTTTCTAAGTAGCTGATTCGGGTGCCCAGAAGACCAGCTTGGTAAAGCCAGCTTCTACATGCCTCTCAGTTTTATAAAGAGTGGGTCCTGTGTGGTTTATTTACAGCAATAGTTCCTTTGTGGGCAGGATAAGGCAAAGCATCTCGAGTCACTCCTTGCCTTGAAGAAGACTGAGCTCCCTGTGCTAAAAGAAGAACTTCTGCCTGGCCTGTGTCACTCAGTGGTTGAGCATCAATCTACAAACCAGGAAGTCATGGTTTTATTTCAAGTCAGGGCACTTGCCTGTGTTGCAGGCTTGATCCCCAATATGGACATGTAGGAGGCAGCCAGTCAATGATTCTCTGTCATCGCTGATGTTTCTGTCTTTCTCTCCTTCTCCCTTTCTCTCCTGTCTCCACTCTCCACATCACCTCCTATCTCCACTCTCCATGTCACCTCCTGTATCAGGACTAGGGTAGCTCAGAGGATGACTGTGGCAGGTCTTAGAGAAACAGTTTTAGGGTTCTCTCTGCTTCACTGAATAATGTTCTGCTGCCAGGTGTCTACAGGGGAAGAAGAAAGGCTGAAACAGGACTTGGAGGACAATTTGTGGGTTCCATCTGTTTTTATTCTCAGGATTTTTTTGTCTTAACTTTATTCCTCCCCCCAAATTATATATATGTCTAAGCAACCATCCAACCATCTGACTATCTGACCAGTAGCTAACCAGGGTGCAGATGTTCAATGCAGGGGCTGCTGAGCTGTGGTGACTTGGCAGCTGTGGTTCTTAGGTGATTCACCTGGAACCAGGGAGGAGGAAGCCTAATTCTGGGTGGGTCACTTGAGCACCATCCTCTTGCAATCCAGGACCCCTTGGGGGATGTCAGAGAGCTGGTTTTGGTTCAATCCTTGCAGGCTAGGTCGAGGCATCCCACTGGTGCATGAATCTGTGCACCGGGCCTCTAGTATGTATATATTATAGTCATTATAAACATTCAAAAATGCTTACATAAAGAAAATATTAATCATATTACCCTCCTGCCCCCCTCCCTGCCTGCTCTCTGGGCTGCTCTGTGTTAACGGCCCCCAAAACTGTCCTTCACATTCATTCCACCACAGAAAGCATGAATGTTCACACGATAGTGTGTTAGAAGTCATGGTTTTTGTACAAGATAATTGTGTGAATCACATTATACAATAATGACATCTCTTCAGCACAAAAATCCATCTATTGCTGTGCCCCAGTTTATTCAGCCATAACTCTAATGATGGACACATGATCATTTTCTTCTTCTACTATACACAATGGTCTAATAAACATGCTCATCCATGTATTTGTACAATTCTATTTGCATAAGTAGTTCCAGGTTCCTGGGAGAGGACTTGAATATGTGTAGTTTACTTTGCACAGATATTGATGGATAACATTTCAAAAATGTAGTGTCAATATGTTGTAGCAACATGTTGTGATGTTCTTGCTAGCACTGTGAATTTATTATATACATAGTATCATATATCTATATAATAAAAGCCTAAATGACCATTGCAGTCGAACTACCAGAATGACCAGTCACTATGATGCACACTGACCACCAGGGGGCAGACGCTTAATGTGGCAGCTGCCCCCTGGTGGTCAGTGTGCTCCCACTGGGGGAGAGCTGCTCAGCCAGAAGCCTGGCTATGGCTGGCGAGTGTAGCGACATTGGCAGGAGCCTCTCCTGCCTCCATGGCAGCACTAAGGAACAGCAAGCTGAGTGGTAAGGAGCAGCAAGCAGGCAGGCATTAAGGAGCGAGGAGTTCCAAACTGCAAGAGGGATGTCCGACTGCTGGCTTAGGGCCCAATACCCCTCCAGTACACAAATTTTGTGCACTGGGTCTCTAGCTTTAAAAATAAGCATCTTTTATATATAGTATATCTAATAATCTCATGCACACATTGTGTGTGTCCTCTTATAGGACACACTATTTTCTACCGGTTTTCTCATGCTTGATTTGAGATGTGTGTGCTCAGATTGGGTGTTCCAGCCAACACAATGAGCCCATTGAGCTGCACACATATCTGAGAGATGGCTTCCATATGACCCAGATGTGCTCTGCAACCAAGGGTTCCAGACACCTCAGCTTAGCTGTTAGATGGCTTTGTGACTCAGGGGCTCACTGTTCATCACTTGACCTGTTGTTTTCACCTGTATACTAAAGGTTGGGCTTGGCGATCTCTATGGATCTTTTAGCTCAGAAAGTCTCTAAGATGTTTGTATTGATAGGTAAATTTGGGATGTAGGTTGTTGGGGAGGACTGAGAAGTTAATGAAATTAAATCACCAACATTTCCAAAATTACATATGGTCTGCTAACCAGAGCTTTTCCTAACTATCCCATTGCAAAGAGTACACACACACACATACTCCCTTGAAGAGACAAAGAAACAAAGAATGAAAGAAGGGAGATAAGGAAGAAGAGAGGAAGGATAAGAGAGGGAAGGGGGAGAGTGAGAAAGAGGGAGGAAAGGAAGAAGGATGGGAGGAAGAAAAGGAATGTGCCTTCTCTTGGTTATGTTCTGTGCACTTAAGAACCACTTTTCTTTTCTGGAGCCTCAGTTTTCCCATCTGAAAAAATGGGAGGGTTGGCATAATTACTTTCAGTCTTCGTAGTTCCTGAATTTTAATTTTATGTAAGGGTCCATTCTATCTGGGGCCTTGTGGTCCTAGATGATGAGGAGGCCCCTTCCTGACCTTGGTGGAGATGCTTCTGCAGCTAGCAGGCCTCACCCGGGTAAGGGTGTAGCACCAAGCCTCCACCTTGTGAGGGAAATGCGCTCTGGAGTGTCTTACTGCCAGGAGACCTTGGGTGTTTTAAGAATCCATGCCTTCTTGTAGAGGGCTTAATCCTAATTTTTGGAGGTGTGTTCTGATCTAATGAAATCTATCAGAGCAAACAGAAAAGGGGGAAGAAAAAGGAAAGCGAAGAACATGAGATACATTCTGCACCTACTCTGGTTGCTTTTCAAAAAATGTTCTAAGTGTGCTTCAGTTTGTTCATTAATTGAACAATATTTATTAAATATCTACCATGTGTCAGGCACTTTTCCTGAAAAAACATAGCCCAAGGACATTTTGGGCCCTGAAATAATGGTAATGATAATTAATAATAACAATAAGCAAATAACCTTTCTCCTCTTGTAAGAGAAAACACCTTGAATAACAACACTTCTTGTTCTTTGGTAACTGAGCCCCTGGGTGAGATTCAGTACCGGCCTGCCTGCTGTAGAAGGGAAGGTGGAGTGATGATATTTCAAGGCGGGTCTCGTGCCTGATTTAATACATGGGTTATTACACCAAGAGACAAGCATTGTACCAGCTAGCTGCCAGCGGTGGAATGAACATTCCCATGCGTACGGCACATAAAGCAGAAGGAATAATCTCATTAAATGGGGCATTGCAGGAGGTGCCGCCTTCCTCTCAGGAAATGAAAAGGTTCTGCCATTACTGAGGATTGGACTGAGCTGCAGGACAGTGCGTCTCCTGGTTCTCCCACTCACACCTCCATGGCCCTCCCCAGGCAGGGGTCTGGGCTGCAGCTGGCACTTCGGGGCTAAAACACAGGGAGGGCATGACTCCCCACACTGACTTTCCCACAGCATATCCCTTACCATGTTTGATTTCTTATTGTTACTATATGGTTGCCTATTATATAGTCCTAGAGGCCCAACACACACAATTCGTGCAAGAGAAGGCCTTCCTTCCCCTGGCTGCCAGCACCGGCTTCCACTGGCACCTGGGACCCAGGGTTTCCTCTGGCTGCAGGCAGACACCAGCATATTATGCTTTTATTATTATAAGTAGTGTGGTAATTACTTCCTTTTTTGTGCATATTCTTCGTGCCTTTGATAGTCTATTACTAATAAAAGCTAATATTTATTCTGGTACTACTAAGTTCTGGGCACTCTGACAAGCCCCTGACAAACATGAAGTCAGTCCTCAGCTAGGAATTATGTTCCCTGTTTTACAGGTAAGGAAACTGAGGCTCAGAGAGGTTAACTCTTTGGTCCAAGGTCACATTGCCAGGCTGTGATGAAAGAGGTGATTTGTCCCAGATTTGGTCTGACTTTCTGCCCTTCCTCAGGCTGCCTTCTCCCCCCTCTGTCCTGCCATGGAGAGTTTTGGGGTTTGAGGAACTGGGTTGGGGATGACTCAGCTGTTGCACCTTCCATCTCTTCTCACTCACTGAGGGCTTCACTGTGGGCAGGCAGGAAAGAGATTTTATTTAAGAACACATTCCCTTGCCCTGGCCAGTTTGGGTCAGTGGATAGAGCGTCAGTCAACCTGCGGACTGAAGGGTCCCAGGTTCGATTCCAGTCAAGAGCACATACCTTGATTGAGGGCACATCCCCATCAATCAAAGGGGGGTATGTGGGAGGAAGCTGATTGATGTTTGTCTCTTATTGATGTTTCTATCTCTCTATCCCTCTCCCTTCCTCTCAGAAATCAGTAAACATATGTTAAAAAAGAAAGAAAACACACACACACACACACCCTCATGGCTTCCCACATGTCCTTTCCCATGCCCAGTTTCTAGAGTGGCCACTTGGACCTGGGAAACGCAGGTATCTCCTGAGTCCAGGGGCACCTTAGCCACTTGTGGATCAGTTCTGCTTCCCCTGAGGGAGCCTGGGCTGCCACAGAGCAGAGAGGATCCAAGTTAATTAAGTACTGGCTTTACCCCATCCATTCACATTATGGCTCAGCCACTTGCTGACAGGTGACTCCGTGCAAGGTCATTGTCCCTGTCTTACACTCTGCCTTCTCACCTGCACAATAGGGCTCTTAATAGCACTCAGCTTGTAAGGTTGCAGTGGGGATTCAGTGAGGTAATGTGAGTAAAGTACTAGGTACATAGGATGAATTTAATGATCACTCCAGGCCTCTCTTTCTTTCTTTCTCACCCACATGGCAGACCTGAAAGCCTCAGGGAAGAGTCTGGCCGGGTGGCTCAGTTGGTTGGAGTGTTGTCCCATACACCAGAAGGTGGCAGGTTCCATTTCCAGTCAGGGCACATACTTGGACTGTGGGTTCCATCCCTGGCCGGGGCAGGTACAAAAGGGAACTGTTTGATCTTTCTCTCTCACATCAATGTTTCTCTCTCCCTCCCTCTCTCCCTTCCTCCGTCACTCTAAAATACATATCCTCAGGTGAGGATTAAGAGGAATAACAAAAAACAGAGCACCAGGGAAGGAAACAAACCAGAATAGGAACCAAAAATAAGGCAGCAGGACGTGAGGACATCCACGTTGACAGGCGGCACGCCGCTGCTTTTTTTAATTCCCGTTCCCACACACCAGCTTTTTCACTTCTGTTTCTTTCACAATTTTTTTTTTCTCCTTTCTCCTTAAAATAAGTGGGCCTGGAAATGAGAGATGTGTCTTATTTTGAGACGTGAATGCTATGCTCTGGGGAGAACTCTGTTCTCTGTGGGTCTCATGCTTTTGGGAACTCTGTCCCTAAGGAAGGCCAGTGAGCTGTAGGTGGCTCTTTTGTGTGTTTACATATTTTTGTATATAAAAATATGTAAACACACAAAAAAATAATGCACTCCCTAGCCAGTCAGTGAAACTGTCTTTCCGAAGCACCTACTGTGTGCTCAGCACCAGGAGGAAGGCCATCTGGTTGGCCGCTCTGGCCTTGCTTTACTGTGATTCTCAACATCCTCGGGCCCCTCTTCTCTGACGGAGCAAATCAGACGCGAGTGAGGAGCCACAGTCACAGACCCTGGTCCATGTGAGACCTGGCCTTGGCCCTGAGACTTAAGACCCTTCAGCAAACTCTGCTACAAAATAGAAAATGCCTTTTAAAAAAATAGAAGAGTTAATGCCAAGCCATAGGGCAATTAAAACGACTTAGGCTCTCTGCTTATAAATATACGCCCGAGGAGTACGTTTTTGTGTCATAAGGTGATAAAAACAGGTTTGTAAAAGAAAAAGTACAGGTTCTTAAAAACAACAGTAACTAAAGGACAAAACATCGTTCCTGTTGGAGACGAAGGCTTCAATCTAGCGGTGGAACCAAAATAAACACACAGGTAGCAACAGCAGGTAACACTGCCCACTATGTAATTAAGTCCCAAATTGCCAGGTACAGCCTGTCAGGCCCCTGGGTGTCTGGAGGAGAAAGAGCTGCTGTGGGCGGGAAGGCGAGGAGGCCTCAGGGAGGGGCGGCTGGCTGAGGCTGTGGCTGGGGAGCCCCAGGGTGGGACACAGAGCCAGTCTCCAGTTTGGAGGACACCATCCTAGATAAGAGGTGTCCTTTCCCTGTGCCAGGCGTCAGCCTCACGACCTTGCAAGGCAAGGGGCGAGTTTGTTCTCGTTGCAGTAAAACTGCTACAAACAAGGTCTTAAAACAGCACACATACACATTGGTTGTCTTTCATTCTGTAGGTTGGAGGTTAACACTGGCCTCTCTGGGCTAAGATAACAATGTGCTCTTTTCTGGAAGCTCTGAGGAAGATTCTATTCCCTTGCCTTTTCCAGCTCCCGTAGGCCACCTACATCCTTGGCTCACGACCCCCTCCTCCTTCGTCAGAGCCAGCCATGGTGGGCTGTTTCCTCACGGGCTCCTCTCTACTCTTGCTCTCTAATCTCCTCTTGGCTCTCTTTTCTGCCTCCATTTCCACTTCTAAGGACCCTGGTGATTATACCAGGTGCTCACCTGGATAATCCAGGGTGGTCCCCCATCTTTTAGTCAGTGGTTAGCAACCTTGATTTACCTGCTACTTTGATTGCCTTTTGCCTTTAAGATACCATAGTCACAGGTTCTAAGGATGAACACGTACATTTTTTGGGGGGTGGGGGTATTACTCTGCCTATTTTGCCAAAGGAAGCAGATTCAGAGGGGATAAGTAACTTGCCCAAAGGCACAGAGCTAGAGCCCAGAGCTGGGACCCGTGCAGGAGTGGCTCTGCACAGCGTGGAGGCCAAAAGCTCTGGCAGGCGCTCAGGGCTGCAGCACCCTTGTCACCTGTACTGACCCAGCCCGCTGTGACACCTGAGACCGTCACTCACTTGTAGGTTTTTTTGTTTGTATTTTATTTATGTGTTTATCTTTAAATGTATTTTTATTGATTTCTGAGAGGAAGGGAGATGGAGAAAGAGAGAGAAACATCAGTGATCGGCTACCTACTGGGGATTGAGCCCATAATCCGGGCATGTGCCCTTGACTGGAATTGAACCTGGGACCCTTCAGTCCTCAGGCCAATGCTCTATCCACTGAGCCAAACCAGCTAGGGCATTGTTTGTGTTTTAATTGTCTAGATAGACTTGCCTGTTTTCCATCACGGTTCTTAAGCAAGTTACAGCCAGCTCTGGAACCCTGTTCTGTGTGGTTGCAGCCACTGAGGGCACAAGTTAGGTCCGCGTATTCCCTGCTTAAAAGCTCTCCTTTCTCAGAACTCCTGCTTTCTGCCTTTCTGAGTTCATGCAAAAGAGCAGAAGGAAGCCAGAATTTTTGGAGTGCCAAGAGGTGGACGAGTTTTGGTGGCATGCCACCATGTTCCCAGGGAAGCTGTGCATGGGGTCAGAACCTCACTCTCCCCTTGAGTGGGCATTTTTCAGGGGCTCGTCTGCAGTCTCAGGGGTCTCACTGTTGCTCATCCACTTCAGAAGGGGTCTGGCCCAGGGCCTCTCCCTGGCTGGAAGAACCCCAGGTGAGGTGAGGTTAACACCTGGACCTGACCTTAACCAGCCCGGCACTTGGTGAGAATAAGTGAGAGTGGAAGCCTTGGCTGGTTTCTCTTTTTTGGACACCGGTTATTTTCAGTGTGTTGAGATTTAACAAAACAAAACAAAACAAAACAAAACAAAAACAGAGAGTGAAGGCAGCCCCTTTTGGGCAGCCCAACCAGACAGGCAGACCTAACTCCCAGCCTCCCCTTCCCCTCCAATCTTGCCCCCTACTCTCCCTAACCCTTCCCCCTCCTCTCCAGCTGCCTTCAGCTTCTGGGGGGCATTTGACAGCTGTACCTTTCCTGGTACCCAGTCAGGAGTGAGTTTTTGTCCCTCCTGCCTCTCTGGTTACAGGCCTCCCTGCCCCCCTCAGCTGAGCTCAGCCCTCACTCTGCCTCCTGTGCAGCTTTACTCCCTGACCTTTGTTCCCTGTGCTTTTCTGATTGGCGCTGCCAGAGCAGGATAAGCAGTTAGGAGGCAGGTCCAGGGCTCAGAGGCTCAGAATGTCAGGGACTGTGGCTGTCTTGTATTTGCTGTGTCCCCAGTGTCTCGAACAGTTCCCGGCACATAATCTGTGCTTGTTGAATGAATGATCATACAATAATGATAATGAACCATTGTTGATCGCTTATTAAGAGCAGACACTGGGCTCAGCATCTCATGGGCATTATCTCAGTTAATATTCACAGCCAAGCCAGAGAGTAAATACTTTGAGGCTGTTTTACAATTTAGGGAGCCAGGTTTGGGGTTAGGTAACTTTCCCAGGTGGTAAATGGACCCGGGGCTCAGCCCAGGTTAGTCTGGCTCTGGAGCCTGTGCTTTTAAAAGCATTTGCCAGCGGTTCTGAGAGTGTGATTGCCAGACAGGCAGCAGCTCCAGAAAGCTTGTTAGAAATGCAGATTCTTGATGAAACTGGTTTGGCTCAGTGGATAGAGCATTGGCCTGCGGACTGAAGGGTCCCAGGTTTGATTCCGGTCAAGGGCACATCCCCAGTGGGAGATGTGCAGGAGGCAGCTGATCGATGTTTCTCTCTCATCGATGTTTCTAACTCTCTATCCCTCTCCCTTCCTCTCTGTAAAAAATCAATAAAATATATTTTTTTAAAAAAAGAAATACAGATTCCTAGGACCCAGCCTAGACCCAGGGGGTCGGGAACTCTCCGAGTTTGATCCAACAGCCTCCTGGTAATCCTGCTACTCGCCCAGTTTTGAGAACTACTGACCTTGGACTGCCTTTTACTCCACCCACCCCGAAGAGCTTTGAAAACTCAGGATATCAGAGCAAACCTCCAGCCAGTTAAGTCGAAGTCTCTGGGTTGGGGGCGGGGTGACCTAGGCTCAGCATGTTTGAATGGTCCCCAGTTGCATTTGAATGCACTAAGAGGGTAGGTATGTCTCCTAACTCTGAGTGTGCCTGAATGCCTCCCTAGCATAGGCTTCCTACACTTAGGTGGGCATGTGAAGCGCCGGATCTTGCTAGAATGCCCTTTCTGACTCAGGAGGTGGGGGTGGTGGCCGGGACTCTGCATCTCTGTAGCCCAGGAGATGCCCAGTGGGCAGGGGACTGTGCTTGAAACAGCATGGCTTCCCACTCTGCACTGTGCTGTCCAATGTGTTGAGCACTGGCCGCATTTAGCTATTTAGTTGTACATTAATCAAAATGAAACCCCAGCTCTGATGCTCAGTCATTCTATTGCAAGAGCTGAGAGCTCCACGTGGCTGGAGACTGTGCTGTTGGACAGCACCGAGCGTCTCCCTCGCCCCTGAAGGCCTGCGGGGGCCACGTGGCTCCAGGCCGTGAGCTTGTGACAGAACACACCACAGTTTTTCATTTTGTGCTCCCAGGACAGTCTTCAAACACTGGTAGCTGGACGAAAGTTTATGGAAGTGATTTTTATTGAAAGGACCAATGTTAAATGTTTTATTCTAAAAGAAGTAAATAACTTTCTTGAGCGGATGTAGAATAGTCGTTAGTACACTACCAAAATGAAACTCCCCATCACCTTACCCAAGTTAAATTATTGTAGTGGGGGAGGTGGGAGCACAAAAGAGGCCTCCCAGTTCTTCCCCAGAGCTCTCCGAGTCTGAAATGGACTTCTGGGCGCTGAAAGGAGAGGCCTCTGGCTCCCCCTACAGGCCTATTTGGAGTTTGCTGGATTATGCGGGATTAAGTGGGATGGAGGAAAAGGGGAACAAACTGGCTCAAACTCAAAGGGCAGCTTGTGCTTGGCAGAGGTGGGGGGGGGTGTGTACCCCCATGGGATGTACTATTGGCTGGACCAACACTACAACCATGAACTCCCCGCTTCCTCCCCTTCAGGGGCTCCTGGCCCCAAGGCCCTGGTCTGGAAAGAAGGGCCTTTGAGACCCCGGAGGTCACTTGCGCCCAAACCTCAGGCATCTGGACATCTAAATTCTCTAAAGCCCCTGATAACCTTCCTCCGATAGTTAGTAGCTTTATTTAAAATATAACAAAAAGTGTGGCTTTTATTTTGGGACCCAGATGTCTTTGGGGGCAGGGAGAGGAAGGGAGACAGAGAGAGAACATTTTAAAAGGGAAATAAGTGCTTCTAGAATTGGAGTAGTGGTGCATGGGTTCATATTACATGTAAATGTATATGTGATATGTATACATACATATGTACATTGATATATGCAATGTATAATTATTCCAGTGAAATTGGATACTTTTAACCCCATTTTATAATGGTGAAACTGAGGCAGGCACGGGTGGTTCAGTAACATGCCAAGGGTCACATAGGAAGTGGCAGAGCCAGGCTTTGGACCCTGTAGTCTACCTCCAAGGTCCACATTTCTTGATGCTATATTATGCCGACTCTCAAACTATAGCATTTATTAGCCTAAGAATTACACTTCAAAGAATTAGTCAGTGGTCTTGTTCAATCATATCAAATACTGGATGCAGCTCCCTCCTCCCCCCAGTCTCCTGACAAAAAGCAGAGACACCCTCACAGAATTTCTTTGGTCCCCTGAAGTGAGAAAGGACATTGAGAAGAAAAGTCATTCAGTCCTTTTGGGAGTGGGGAGGTTAATACAATTTCTGTAACTCACCAGCCTCCACCCTACTTGTTTTTAAATTTTAAACATTTTTAAAAACATGTTTTTTCTTTTCTACCAGTCTCTTTTTCTGAGCTGCTTGGTTTATTGTACACAAGGAGTGAAATAAATAAAAAAAAACAAAAAACCCATGTCACTATAGTTGGTCCGTCCTGAAAGAGTATGTTCGAGATCATGGGCTCTATTCTTTGCCTGAGATGATGATTATTATTACTAGAGGCCCATTGCAGGAAGATTCCTGCAAGAACAGGGTTTCCTGCGACCTGAACGCTGCTACCACCCAGTGCTTTTCCTCCGGCTGCTGCCCCCCACACCATGTTTTCCCTCCTGCTGCCACCGCCGCCGCCCCACTTTCTGCTTTCCCTCCTTCTTTCTTCTATGCTGTCTCTAGTATTCATTCCACATCTGTATATGCAAATTAACCACCATCTTTGTTGAGTTAATTTGCATACCCCCTCTAATTGGCTGGTGGGCATAGCTGAGTGATGGTCAATTTGCATGTTTCTCTTTTATTAGTATAGATTATTTTGGAGGAGGAAGCGCATGGCACCATGCATCTTGGAAATAACACTGGGATGGATCACTATGAGGCTGCCCGAGAAATAAATGCATTTGGTTCTGTCCCTGTGGCTGGGTTCTGAGACAAGACAGCCCCAGTGAGGCAGGGCTCTGAGTTCAGATCTTGTAGGGAGCTGATGGCGGTTCTGTAGTTGTTGTAGCTGAAACAGCTTGGAGAGAAATGACTCCCCTGGAAGAGATTTTCTCGTTCTGTCCCCTTGATGTCGCTTCGTCAGGGACATGCTTTAAATAAGATGCCCTCTGTGGATAGCAGAACTCTAAATCCTTGTTGAGTTGCACAGCCCTGTTCTATGCCAAATTGGAAATTACATCCCAAAATGAATGTCTTCAAGGAGCAAATTCAGCAGTCGGTTTTCGTAAATGCCAGAACCTCTCCAGATGGCTGTACTTCATCTGGGTGTTACTGGAACTGCCTCCTCAAGCAATCTAAATCTCTAGGCCCTGTGAGTATTTACCTTCACATCATTCTCAGAGAGATGCCTTGCCTCTCCTCCAGGGCTCAGGGCTGATTTGGGTTGACCAGGCTGGCGGGTCAGATGGGAAGAAAGTGAGCACAGGAGGCAGCTCTGAGACACCGCTGCACTTATCCAACTGAATACCTACTGTGTGCAAGCCACTGTCTCCTAGGAGTGGCCCTCAGATGGGGAAGACAAAAATCTTGCCTTTTAAGATGTTGATGATTTAACTGGATGGGTATTTTATAAGGAACAGTAATAAATGTATAGAAATTCAGAAGCAGGCCATCCCAACCCAAAGTAGACTTCAGGTATCTAGAAAGTACGCATATTCCCCTGAGAGCAAAGCCACGGAGGTGTGGTGGGCAGGCCAATGCGTTCCCTAGAAACTCATTAGAAATAAAAATTCTTGGGCCCAGGCCCGAACCTGTAGACTTTTGGGGGGCTGGTGTAATACATTGCCCAGGTGGTTCTTACACAGGAAGTGTAAGTATATGTGCAGTATATTAGAGTCATCTGGGGAGCTTTGAACTTCCCCTTGTCCCAGCCAGATAGGCCGTCAGAACTGCTGGGGTGGAGCTCGGCCATTAGAATGTTTCCAAGTCTCCTGGGTAATTCCACACACAGGCAGCGAGAAGCAGCCCTGCTCAGGGGCGGGTCTTAACGCAGGGGCACACCTGGGTACCTGGGCAACTGCAGGAGCAATGCCAGGAACACGTAAGCTCCTTCCCAGGCCTGCTGAGTCCCACTCTCTGTTCATGGGCAGAACATGGACACTAGCGAGAGGAGCAGCCCTCCACCTTCAGCCTCTATTAGGGTCACCTGAGGGTGGACTGGATTGCCCGTACCAGGAGTTCTTGATTCAGAAGTCCTAGGTGGGGCCTCAGAATTTGCATCACTACCAGGTTCTCAAGCGATGGCTGCTGCTGCTGGTCTGAGCCACACGTGGAGAACCAGGGGTCTAATCTTGGGGAGAAGCTGAACCTCCTCCTGTCCCCAGGTCAGAGTCCCCTGTGACCTCCCCCAGGGAAGATTCTCTTGGGGCCTGGCCCCTCTCCGCCCCCAGGTTCACTTATCTTAACAAACATTCTTTACCATGCATCCTATCTGGAGACACTGAGGTGCCCAGGTCTGGACCTGCACCTGCTTGCCACAGTGAGGGCAGGTGATGGGTGATGACAGGAGCTGCATTTCTGATGGAATGCATCATATTACTCGAAATAAATATGGAGTACCACTATGGTGCCACTTTTATCTCACATCACCAAATCCATTTTCTCTCTTTAAGGCTAAGTAAGAATTCTGCCACCCACCTCACAAAGGGATTCACTTATTTCCTGAGTGGATCAAAAAATGTCCACCTGCTCAGATTTGAGGCACAATCAACCCTGCTCAGTCTCACAGCCCTTATATTATCACTCAGCCTTCCTCCCTGCTCCTGTTGTCTGCCTCTGTGGGATCCCTTAACAGGACCCGCGTGACTCAGGGCCCACTCAGAGTCCGGTTTCTGGAGAAGGCCGCACACTAAAATGAAGAAACTGTAAAAGAGTTAATTTGGGAAAATGGGGGCCAGGCGGGGAGTCCACCTCTCGGGGAGGACTACTCCATTATCTGGCCTTTGCTATCCCTTTTTATTGAGATTCTGAGACAAAGACATCTCTTAGGTGGGAAATTCCAACAAGAGAAAATCAACAAGAATTTACATATGATCAACAATTAAAGTTGCCTCAACTACCACTATCTCAACTAGACCATGAGTTTGGCCAGCTCTTTTTACATTTTACTACCAGGGAACAATGTTTGGTTTCGGTTAGCCAGCTCTTTTGACATTTTACCACTAGTGACTCAACCTAGAGTCAATGAATTAATAGCTCGGACCAGTCAGAGCCATCAAGGTTGGCCAGCTCCCTTTACATTTTATTACCAGTGACAATGTTAGGTTTTGGTTACCAGCATGCTTCTATCTGAGTTTCTCTCCCCTTTTTCCTCCAACCAGCCTACCCACCCCTGACCTCACCGCAAGCACAAACACATTCCATCTGCATGACTTTGGTGGGTCCTCTGTATAGCAGGTGCTTGCCCATCCTCTCTACCTACCCACCTGAACTCAACCAGTTATGACTGTGCCTCTGTTAAAACCATTACCACCTAAATCACTTAGGGGTGGTCTTCTGATGTTGGCTGTGTTTTTATAAGTAATATGTACATGTCATGGCTCAGTAGTCAGATTTGGAATTGTCAAATCTGGCCCACTGACTCTTTTTGTAAGTAATGTTGTATGAGAGTGCAGCCTCGCCCACTCACTTAGATAGTGTTTGTGACACTGAGGCAGACACCCAGGGCCCAGAAGCCCAAAGCCTTCAGAATCTGGCTCTTTACACAAGTGTGTGATCTGTTCCCTGCTCTAGGTTAGTAGGTACATGTTACATTCCTTTAAATTTCTCTAAATACCTAACACGGCATTTTGCACACACTAGTTCCTAATCGGTTTTGATAAACTGGAAATGAACAATTTTCTGAAATAAGTTACAAATGTGATAGTAATAAAATCAAATCTTAGTTTTGTTCTTTTTATTAGAGGTACCATGTGTTATGTGGCAAGTATGCGACTAAGCTCTTTATGTACCTAATCTTCTTAACGGTCTGTAAGATGATAGCAAAACCGGGACCTGAGAGGGTTGAGCGGTCTCATTAGCTGTGTGAGTCCAGCAAGTGATGCAACGAGGATTTGAACTCAGGTCTTTGTGACCTCAGAGCCTGAGCTGTTAATCTCTCTAGCCCTTTTATGTGATCAGAGACAGAAATCCTCCGAAACCCTGTACCTGAGATCAGTCCTGCAAACCAAACTGACAGATGGTCTAAAGCACATGTGTCAAACACAAGGCCCGCGGGCCAAATCCGTCCCGCCAGGCCTTGCAATGTGGCCCGCACCGCACTGTCATCACTGCACTCAAGGAGGCAGTGTCCTGAGAGTGAGCAGCGCCCCCCTAAATTCTGTTCCTTGCATGCCTCACTGCCTTACCCTGATTCCAGCCCTGATTAAGAAACCCTATTAAATATCGCCATTGTCATGATGATGATTATCTTCATTCATTCACTTAGCAAACAAAACAAATGTAGTGTGTTGGCTGCTCTACTGGGCTTGGTAGAATATTGGTTTAAATCTTAAATGAGATATCTTGCCCCAGTGGTGGGAAAGGCAAGTGTATAAACCCCAGTTTGCAAACCCAGTTGTTTGCAGGAACAGGAAGGTGACCAGGAGTGAAGCCTGTCCGGTGAAGCCTTCCCCAGCTGGAAGGTGAATACCCGCCTTACAGGGTAGCCTTGACCTTTGGCTGTCCTTGCCTTGTTGACACCTCACTGTCCAGCAGCACCTTCTCCTCCTCTTTCCTCCCCGTTCCCTCTCTCCTCCCCTTCTTCCCCTGGCTCCTCTGATTAATTCTTTTTGGCCACAGTCACTTGCCCCTTGGAAGCCAAGATAGGGCGCAGCATTAATTCTCTGCTTAGGACACAGGGCTTCCAGTGTCTTCACTACAGGAAATGGTCGTCTTGGACTGCTTTCATTCCTACCCCTCTATGATCCAGGGTAGGGCCCGTGACTTGCTGTCTGCTGGTAACAGATAAACAAGTACAAATTCTTAACATGGTAGGTGACTATCTAAGGACAATTAAAACACTCCAGTTTGAATTTGCAAATTCGGGCAGAAGTCTTTCTTTCAGATGGCATGTGGAGCAATTGTGCATTGTCTGAGGGCTTACTCTTTCTGTTTTGAAAAAAAATTCATTTTGGGTAAGAGCCTTTGCTTGCCTCCCACAATAAAAACGCGCCTGGTCAGGTAGGGAGGGGGGACCCAGTCTCCGTTGTAAGCACAAGGGGACCCTTGGGGAATGCAGATTCCCAAGCTTTTCCCGCACTCACCTGCCCAGGTGTCTGTCCTCTTGGCAAAGCCCCCAGAGGCTCCCTGAATTCCCCCACTTCCACACAACTGCCTGGTCCCAGGCTACTGCTCTGAGTGATTTGTTGTGCAGTTCTGCCACCTAGTGGGAGAAAGGAGCAATGAAAAACATTCTGAGCCTCTGCTCAGAATTCTCTCTCCTTGAATCCTGGTTAGCTGACCTCTGATGACATAGGCCCTAAGTTTTTACTCTTAGAAGATAACCAAAAGGTTCCTAGACTATGTGTGAAATATGGGAAAAGACAAATGTCAGTGCCAAGAGCTAGGATTCTTAAAGGTAGGCCTATGTGGTCAGAACCACTCCTCATACACAACTCAGTCTCAGTGCAGGCCCAAGGCAGGAGGGGTGGGGTGGGGTGGGGGGTGGGAAGGTCCTGCCTGGCCCAAGAGTGAGGACCTTACCGGGCTCACTCTCCAAAGGACTGTCTTCTGCTGCTGGCATAGTTTTTCCAAATCCAATAGGCTATTTTCCTTTTGTCTTTGGACTGAATTGGCTTTCGATTTGACAGAAATATTGAAGGCTCTGTCCCTTTCCTTTTTACATGTCAGATTGTCTGCTCTGAACAGGGAAAGGACGCACAGATTCTGAATAGATGTTTGTGAAACCTAAACAGAAACGGGAGCTTTGTTCATACACTTGAGCGTGGTCATACTCTGTTCCCCCCAGTGAGGCCGCACTGGTCCGTGCAGCGGGACGGAGATTTTAATGAGGACCGCACTGTGCTAGCCTCACTGTTTCCTTCTGTGTTTGTTCTGAGAGGCGAGTTAGCATAAAATAACCATTGACTATCACTGGGTGGGTCCCACAGGCCATTTCTGCAGAAGGTCATAGAGCTTTTTATAAGATTCACTCTTAGCCGCATAGCGGACACAGAATAATATGAAATGAGGCCCAAAAGAGGAGTGACTATTTTTGTCCTGAGCTGTCCTTGCTTGTCTCGATAGGGAAGAGAAAGCTATGTGTTCCTGTTGTGACATTTCTGTCATTTCCTCTGACTTTCCGGGTGGACTTCATCTCACCGAAGTTGAAAACACATATTTCAGATGGAGAAAAAGATGAGCCAGAATCTGGAAGAGAGGTCAGAGCTGTGCTCCTGGAGAGAGAGACCCGATGCCCAGCTGCCCGAGAGGGGTCAGGGTTTGTAAGGAGGAAATGCGCTCCAAGTTTGGCTCTGTTTCCACTGGGCTGACAGGAACCCTGGAAGCATTTGTGATTGGTCCAGAAACACCAATTATCTGGCTGCTGGAGTGTAGAACCAGGGAGTTAACAGGATGAAACTAACAAACGACCCGTGGTACAAATGTCCTTTTGTCCTAACTACTTGCATGGGTCTAGATAGCGAAGGAAAACAACTGATTCCAGAGTCTACACAAGTTACGTTACCCAGGAATCAGGTGTGTAGAGTTGCTTATGCTCCATGACCTTTAAAAATGATCAGAATGCCCTGGCTGGTGTGACTCAGTGGTTAGAGCACTGGCCCACTCACCAAAGGGTACTGACCGGTTCAATTCCCAGTCAACAGCAGGTACTTGGATTGCGGGTTCCATTCCCAGCCCCGGTGGGGACATGTCGGGGAGACGATCAATGGATGTGTCCCTCTCACATAGATGTTTCTCTCTCTCTCCCTTTCCTACCTTCCACTCTCTCTAAAAATCAATGGGAAAAACATCCTCCGGTGAGGATTAACAAAACACACACACACACACACAAACAAACAGAAACAGATCCGGGTCTTGTATGTGGAGGTGGGGGCAGCAAAGGGGTGGTTTGTATGTTGCTGAGCGTAGCCACCCATCCTGGAGTAGCAACTTACAGATGGGTGTGGAAAGGAAACCTTCATGGTTCTTAGCTCGAAGGGCCAGTTTGTGAAGTCAGTGTCATTTCTTCTCTCTGCTGGTGTGCATTCTGCCTGGCCACCCTTTATGCCAAAGACCTTGAGCAGACCTTGGCTGAAACCCCAAGGTGGGCTCCCTGTTCCCTGCGGGCAGTCATCTGTGGAATGGATTGGTGTGGGCTGCATTGCCTTGGGCCGGGTTCATGTGTCATTCAGGAGACGAGGCATCAGGCTGCAGAAGCAGAGGAGGCTGCCGTCTGTCCATGGAAATGAGTGAATCAGACAGCAGATGGGGGCAACTCTCAGGACACGAGGCACTGCAGAGCGCAGAACTGAAAGGACTAGGGAACATCGTGTCCTTCATTCCACTGATGAGAAAACCGAGGCTCAGCGATGCCAAGGAATTTGCCCACTTTGCTTCCACTAATTGATTCTTTCATTTATTCAACAAGGATGCCGAGTGTCTCCCATGTGTCTGGCATTGGCCTATGTGCTGGAGTCATAGGAAAAGGAGTGTCACACGGGGAGCAGAAGCTTGTCAATCTACAAGAGAGACACAACTGAGAATGCAGAGTCTCTGGCAGAAAGAGGGAAGGAGAAGAGAGGGCCGCTTCAGCGTTATAGAGTTGGGGCACTGATTAGACCATTTTTCACAACTGGAGTAACGCCCAGAGTCTGATGGCAGGTCACTCCAGAGACCATTTTTTTGCAGTCATCAGACTTGTGATTGCAAAGGTTTTTTTTCCCCTGCTGCAGACCCAGCCCGTGAACGTGGTCATGCTGGTGCCTTTCTCAGCTCTATGCTTTATCCCCAGAACCCGGTGGAGCACTTGACACCTGGCAGATACTCAGTAATATCCACTGAGCGAACCATGGAGCGAATGACAAAGGGATAAGGGTGCCCGTGTCCCGTTCTACATGGCAGGCATCAGCGAGCTCCAGTAGAGGGCCAGATGCTAAGTGATTGAGGCATTGGGGGCCACACAGTCTCTGTTGCAGCTACTCAGCTCTGCCCTCGTAACGGGAAAGCAGCCCTAGACAATCTGTGAAAGAATAGGCATGGCTGTATTCCAACAAAATGTCAATCACGGACACTGAAATATTACTTTAATACAATTTTTATGAAATATTATTGTCATATTTTTTAAACTATTTAAAAATGTAAAAGAAAAGAGAGCATTCTCAGCTTGCAGGCTAGACAGACAGAGATGATGGGCCAGGTGTGGACCCCTGGCTGTAGATGACAACCCTTGCTGTAGGTGTAGACTAATGGTTACAATGAAGGATTGTTCAGTCATCCATACAGGCAATTATTAGGTTCCTGCTCTGTGCCAGGCTTCCTACCAGGCACTGGACATACAACAGAAGTAAGACACAGTGTCGGTCCTCAGATGGCTTAGAATTTGAGGGAGTCATCAGTATTCTTCTGGAAGGACAGGAGAGCTTCATGGAGGTGGTGTTGAGTGCATCAAAGTCTGAGTGATGAGTATATGGCGGCGGGGAGTGGCCAGGGAAGAAACAGTGTGAGGAGGGGCTGAAAGCAGCTTCTTTTAAGGAACCTGAATGTGATGGGGACAAGGCCCTAGAAAAGTAGTCCCAGGAGCCAGGAGCCCCATTGGCCAAGACTTTGATTAGTATGTGAGGGGGTTAAATGTACAAGTCTGATCTGGAAAAACATCTCCTGAAAGTCCTCTGTCGTCTTCTAGTCACAGGAAAGTGTGTGGAGAGTGTGTGGGGTCGATGCTCAACCATTGAGCCATACCAGCCGGACAGTGTTTGGTGATTTTTAAAGATTTCTACACATGAGGTTGAATTCTTATATTTTGTAGGACAAGTATAATTAATTGTGTATTTCTTTAGGGAGACAGAACCGGTAGACCAGCCTCTCTTGGCAGTCGTCATGATGATTAGTCACCAGCATAAAGGCACAGTCATTGTCCTCAGCAGGTCAGATCTTTGAAGCATGAGTCATGATTGGGAAGTGAATAAGACCCCAGTCCAGTTAGTGCGTGTATACCAAGCACTCTACAATCAATTGGGAATTTCTGGACTACAGTCTCCAGACGTCACAAGCATCTTTCAAATATTCCCTATTTGCAGATTGAAAAAAAATCAATGTGGATGGAATGATTTTCCCACTGTCCCTACGTCAGTTTGCTTGTCTGATGCTCAGAAACTTTCTGCCAGCTCTCTTGCTCATCCTGTGCCTGTTGTGGAGTGCTGGTTCTTAGAGAACTTCCTTAGAGGTTAGAGAGGAGGACTTAGGAAAAGCAAATCACAGCTTTTCCCAGCTCCTCTCATTTAGCTTGATCTTCCCAGTCTTCATTTTGATCATAACCAGAGGCAAAGATGTTATCTCTACATTGTACTCAGAAAACCATAAAACTCCCTCTCTTGTTTTATTTCCCAATGATGGAAAGTGATCCAGGAAAATATTAGTAAAAATGGAAGGTGAAATTAGATCCTTAAAAGGTTTTGTTATTTGTCTAGTTCTGGCTAGTATTAACTTTTCTTATTTGTCTAGTTCTGGCTAATATTAATTCAGGAATCTGTTATACTTCAGCTAGTAGTTTATTTTGTCTTCATCACCACCAATTTTGCTATCTTTCAGATACTTTCAGGGATCCCTGAGTAAATGTCCTTAAGCAGCAACTTAGTTGTCTGAGAGAGTTTGTTTATTAGAACTGTTGGGTCCACAACACTCAGCATTCTATCTAATAAAGAGGGAATATGTAAATGACTGTCACATCACCACAAAGATGGCAGTGCCCAGTCCCCTCAGCCCCACCAGAGTCCCCAAGTCCTTTCAGCCCTACTGGAGGGCGGGGAGGGGGGTGCAGCAGGCACATGGTGTGGCCAGACCCACCATCAGTCCTCCAGCTGCTTAGGGCCGGCCCAAGGCACAGGCAAGTCTTAGATGTTGGCTGCTCAGCCACCCAGGGTGGACCCAAAGGAGCAGGCAAGCCTCAGATGCCGGCTGCCCAGCCACCCAGGAGTGCCCAAGGCTCAGATAACCAGGGCCAGCTGAAGCTTGCACTGCTGGCAGTGGCAGCAGCAGAGGTATGATAGGGACATCACCTTCTCCTGATTGCCTAGTTGCCTCCTCCCCTGAGGGCTCCTGGACTCTGAGTGGAGGCAAGCTGGGCTGAGGGACCCCCCACTCCCGTGCATGAATTTTCATGCACTAGATCTATAGTGGGAGAATAATTACCTTAGCTGAAGTCAGTTTCAGTGTTCCTTGCTCATCAAATTATAGTTCTTTTTACATAAAAGGATGCTTGGAACGGGGCCACCCAGACTACCAAATTTAGGTGCTTTTGACTGGGCCCAAAGTAATAACAATTTGAGTAGAGTCAGCCTGCCTCTTGAAGTCTAGGAAAAAAGAAGGCAGAAAGAGATAAGAGCAGGATTTGGGGATCCAATTTAAGATTAATGAATGTGTCATTAACAGATTGATCGTAACACCATTCTTGTCACACCGGGCACACTGTGGAATATAAGACACAGTTTCAGCCTGCAGTAGCTTACTCTAGTTATGGATATGGGAGCTCAAAAGATCTTGTCTACGATGGGAGTTTAAAGTCTTTGATGAGCAAACATAACAGAGGAATGAATGAACAGTTAAATTATAACACAACAGTCAACACGAGAAGATAGACATTGAAGTGCATACAAATGCACTCTTTACTGGATGTAATTCACACTTATCCAGGTATTGATTGTAGGATATACACACATATCTACACATACATGAAATTGAGTTCAAGGTAATAGGGTAGTAATTGGATGATAGAATCTAGTATTCTTGACCTTCTCAGATCAAGTATCTTGTTGGCAAGATGTTGTAACTAATATTAAAGCCAGTGGAATATACCAATGGGTCCAAATGGAAAATCTCCCCCTCACCTTGCCCCAAATGAATGCACACATCACTAAAAGGCTCTCATTTCCCTCCTCACATCTGTCCTTGGAGGCAATCACCTGAGCAGGGACCATAGAGCGGGTAGATGGAGTTTCCATCAATGGGCAGCGCAAACCAAGCAGGTGGCTGACCATACTGAGTGGATACAAGTGCCTTGGAGGGACTGGGCCTCCTAAAAATATAGGCTTGTAAGTCAAGAGCAAGTGTCACTGCCTGTGTATGTTTCATGCTGAGAGTAAAAGTAGACCTAGATAAAGTGTTTGAGAGTCTCCTGTCCAATTCTTAATTTGGAAGGAAGCTCAGTGTCAAAGGAGTATGACATAGGAAGGGAGTGGCCTTGGTGACTAACAGAAGCTGGGGCCTGTTGGGAAGGCATGGGTTTATCTATGTGTAAGACATACAACATTTCTGTAGCTGTTAACTTTGTAAGAAAACGTTTTGCCAACACGGTTGTATTTCATCAGCTGTGAGGTAGTTGTTATTGTACTCCCCTCTTTGGCAGATGTGGTCAACAACGTTCCAAGAGGTCTGTGGTTGGTCCAATGTCCCACAACTAGTGAGTGGCTGGGCCAGGGCTAGAAACCAGGGTCTCTTTCCAGGTGCATTCCCACTGTGATGTGAGAGCTGTAGCATACCCCTGCCTCCTCAGTGCTGACTGAGTTTAGGTGTATGTTCAGATGGGGGCAGTGCTCTGTGGTTAGGAGCCATATGTATGGTACACACAGTGCCATGAGTAGAAAGCAGGGAGGTGTTGCCTGTTCAATGGGAACTGGCTGGGAGAGTCAGACTTGAGTTGAAACTTGAAGCACGAGTAGAGTTTGAGTAAATGGAATGGAGGGGAAAGGGCATTCCAGGCAAGAGAAAGAGAAAAGCAGGGGGAAGGATTTGTACGCTGCTATGGGGAGCCAGTGAGTAGACTTCTCTGCATATTTCTGAGTGTTTGTGTTGGAGGCAACTGGTGAATCAGTGGTACAAATAACGAGGGGATTTACTCCCAGGAGGGCAGGCAGCAGAAGCCTCTGGGGAAGATTGGGGAACTGGAGGAGAACCTTCCCTGTTAGCCCCTTATGGTCCTTCTCTTTGATCACCTCCTACGGACCCACAGTAGATGGAATTCACCCACCTATCCATCTGCCCATTTCTTCATTTCACTTCACTTTCTTTCTTTCAACAGGCATTTGTTATGCACCTATTCTGTGTTAAGTCTTAGTGAAGTTACAATGTTTGGTGGACTAATGCATGGATGAGTAGACAAAAGAAAAGGGCATGGCTTGTGAGCTCTTTCGTGGGACTGAGTATAGCACTGCTTTGCTCTGGGAAGAAGCACAGAAGAGACAACTCCAGGTGCCATGGAAGGCTTTCCAAAAGAGGTGCCACTTTGGTTGGTTCTTGACGTCTGAAGTAGAACTTTGCCAGCTAGGAAAGAGGAGGATAGGAAAATCAAAATGAGGGTTGGTATTTGCAAATGAGCAGAGGCTTAAAAATGGGGGGAGGGGGGGCGCGGAGTGGGGAGGCAAGAAAGTAGGCATAACTCAAGATGAAGAAGGAAGAAGGCAATGACAGAAGATTCAGAAAAAATGTTTCAATGTCAGACCTAAAAGGACCATCTGATCCAAGGTCATGCCTACATCCCTTACTGGGCACAAATGATGCTCCTTTGGGGAGTTTTCTAATAGCCCAACACTAAGCTTCCTCTTAATAAGCCTGTGGGAACATTTATCTGAGGCTGATGCCCAGTACTTTAAGAAGAAAGAAGGCAATGATATGGCATGGAAGAAAAGGAAGAAGGGGATGGTGATATGGACTTTCCCCCCTAAAACAAAAGCAAGCAATGAAGTATCCATTAAAAAAATATTTTTATTCTTAATTACAATTAGCATTCTATATAATAAAGAGGCAATATGCAAATGGACCATCACTCCAACACACAAGATGGCCACCGCATGTGGACACAAGATGGCTGGCAGGGGAGGGAAGTTGGGAGGGATCAGGCCTGCAGGGGAGGGAAGTCAGGGGTGATTGAAGACCTACAGGGGGAGGATAGCTGGGAGTGACCAGGCCTGCAGGGGAGGGCAGTTGGGGGTGACCAGGCCTGCAGGGGAGGACAGTTGGGGGTGACCAGGCCTGCAGAGGAGGTCAATTAGGGGCGATCAGGCTGGTAGGCGAGGGCAGTAGGGGTGACCAGGCCATCAGAGGAGGGCAGTTAAAGGCAATCAGGTTGGCAGGGGAGCACTTAGGCGTTGCTTGGGCTGGCAGGGGAGTGGTTAGGGGGTGATCAGGCTGGCAGACAGAATCAGTTAGGGGCAATCAGGGAGGCAGGCAGGTGAGCAGTTGGGAGCCAGCAGTCAAGGATTGTGAGAGGGATTTCTGACTGTGGGATGGGACCTAAATAGGCAGTTGGATATCTCTCAAAGGTTCCCAGATTGGAATGGGTACAGGCTGAGCTGAGGGACACCCCCTCACACATGAATTTTGTGCACCAGACCTCTAGTACAATACGATATTAGTTTTAGGAATACAACACAGTGTTTAGACATTTATATGTCTTATGAATGATCACCCAAATATATCTTATAATAATAACTATGACACTATGCATAGTTATTATTATATTATTGACTATATTCCCTATGCTATGGTTGACATTCACATTACTACTATGCAACTATTAATTTGTACTTCTTATTCCCTTTACCTTTTTCACCCTCCCCTCTAACAACTCTCCCATCTGGCAACCATCAAAATGTTCTCTGCATCTGTGAGCCTGCTCTGGCCTGCTTGTTTATTTATTTTGCTCTTTAGATTCCACATGTATGTGAAATTATATGGCGTTTACCTTTCTCTGACTTATTTCACTCAGTAGAGAACAATCTAGGTCCATTCAGGTTGGTAAGATGTCATTCTTTTTTATAGCCCAGTAACATTCCATTGTATAGATGAACCACTTCTTTATCCATTCTTCTGTTGATAGACACTTAGGTTGTTTCATTCAGCTATTGTGAGTAATGCTGCAGTGAGCACATGGATGCACATGTCTCTTCGGACTAGTGTTATGGATTTCTTTGTATAAATATTCAGAAGCAGAATTGCTAGGTCCTTCCTTGTCTCTTGTTATAGCCTTTGTTTTAAAGTCTATTTTTTCTGGTATAAGCATATTTTTGTTGTTTTTGTTGTCATGCAACATGTTTTTTTCATCCCTTTTCTACCTGTGTGTTTTGTTTTGTTTTGTTTTGTTTTTAATATATTTTATTGATTTTTTACAGAGAGTAAGGGAGAGGAGAGAGGTAGAGAGCTAGAAACATCGATGAGAGAGAGACATTGACCAGTTGCCTCCTGCACACCCCACACCAGGGATGTGCCAGCAACCAATATACATGCCCTTGACCGGAATTGAACATGGGACGTTCCAGTCCACAGACCAATGCTCTATCCACTGAGCCAAACTGGTTTTGGCGTACCTGTGTGTTTCTTTTGATCTGAAGCCTCTTGCTGGCAGCATATGTAAGGGTCTAGTTGATCTTTTTTTATTCTTCTTCTGGAAGAATTAACATTCCCTGTAATACTTGTTTGGTGGTGGACACCTTTTTTTTTTTTTTTTTTTTTTTTTTTTTTTTTTTTTTTTGTCTGCAGAACTCTATCTGACCTTTGATTCCAAATGATAGCTTTGCTCAGTAGAGTAATCTTGGTTGTAGGCTCTTGTTTTTATCACTTTGAATATTTTGTGCCAATTCCTTTCAGCTTGAAAATTTTCTGCTGGAAAATCAGCTCACAGTCTCATGGGAGCTCCCTTGTAGTCTTTCACTTACTGCTTTTATGGTTAGCCCTTTAGTTGTGATATGTCTTGGTAGGGGCCTCTTTGGTTTCATCCTGTTTGGGATTCTCTGTGCTTTCTGAGCTTGCCTGTCTATTTTCTTCACCAGGTTAAATGTTTTCCATCTTTATTCCTTCAGATAGGTTTTTAATGCCCCACTCTTCTAATCCTGGTACCTCTATGATGGAAACAAATATTGGTACACTTGATATTGTCCCAGAAAACTATCTTCAATTTTTTTTTGGATTTTTTACTTTTTACTGTTTTGATTGGCTATTTCCTACTACCTAGCTATCAAATTGCTTATTAGAGCCTCTGTTTCATCTAATCTACTGTTGATTCTCACTGATATAGTCTTAATTTCAGTTATATTTCTTTGTGTTTTCTGTCTCCATTTTTATGTTTCTTGTTTTTGTTAAAGTTCTCTCTGAGATCATTGAGTATCCTTATAACCAGTGTTTTGAACTCTACATCTGGTAGGTTGATTGTCTCGATTTTATTTAGATTTTTTTCCCTGGAGTTTTGTTCTGTTCTTTCAATTGGGACATGTTTCTTTATCTTCTCATTTTTACTGCCTCCCTGTGTTTGTTTTTATGTATTAGGTAAAGCTGATATATCTCATGGTTTTGGTAGAGTAAAGAAGTATATTTTAATAGCTAACATAGAATGCCATTCTGAGGGCTTAGAAAAAAATAAAAATGTATTAGAGTTCTCTTCAGACCTTAAATGGTTTATGGCAGCATCTGAAATTGCTGGCAAAATTATGACCTTGTAACTCACAGCTGTGACATATATTTTCTAGCACACAGTGTGATTTATATACAAGCCAGTTGCCTTGAGAAAGAATGGGGGGAAAACTCACACAACAGAATGTTTATAAAGTGTTGTTCTTTTTATGTATAATGTCTTTTCCCTAAACCTGCACTAATGGGAGGGATGGTGTGCTATTAGTCAAGGTTATAGGCACAGTTCTTGCAGGATGGGTGGGGGTATGAGGATTACTTATACTTACACATTGGCTGATGGGTTTGCAGTGTTCAGAATACACAGTCCTCCCTTTCTCCCTATTCCCCTCACCTAAAAGAGAGCTGTCACCTTGACCAACTTTTTTCCTTTAAATTATACCTGGCATCTATCAAACCCTTGACCTTGAATTGCATTTAACCTGAGCAAGAAACTTAACCTCCCCTGGGCTCTGCTGGACAGCTCAGCGATATGTGGGATTTCCAGCAAGCTTGTTAAGTAAGCTTGGCTTCGACCCTGTTATGGAACCAGAGAGAGAAGGAAGTAGGGGCAGGCTAGGACCCATGGAAGGACTATGGAGAATATCAGATTCACACAGATCTCACTTCCATGAGAGAGAGAGGAGACCCTCCAGCTCAGTGACCAGGTGAAAAAAATAATGGATGTGAACCTGGAGGGGCCTGGATGTGGCCCATTCTGGTTGACCCTGAGCAACTCACCTATAAAAAAAAAAAGGTGAGCTCTTGCCTTTGCTACCTAGGGGAGTTATTATGAGGTCAAAAGGCATGCATCTTTTAATCCTAAACCAATGACCGGGGTCGATATGTTTTTCTTGCTCTGCCTGTTTCATTTTGATTTTCCCCTCAGGCATCCAATCTTTCCACCTCAAAGAAGATTCTTGAGGGACCCGACTTCCTTCTCCCTGAATGATTTTCTTGTGTACAGTCTCATTCCAGTTATTCCTGATCGTTTTCTCTGAGCCCCTTAGAAATCTGATCACTACCCTGTAGAGGACCTGTGTATGCTTACTGGCATGATCACATGCTCCTCTAGATCAGACCTTACACATCCCTGGCTCATCTCCGGCCTCCCCTGACTCACAGGGCTCCGGAAGCAACAAGAGCTGAGGCAGCCCATCGCTGAGCTAACGGACCTTGCTGGAGTGTTTGTGATGCAGATGACTGAGCCCAGAGCTCACTGAATCGGTCCTAAAAGAGGTGCCAGGACTCGGTGCCATTAAAGGCACTGGGGCTTGGAGGACACTGCAGCTTCGTGTGCAGACCTCCCAGACTCTGTCCTGACCGAGACCTTGGTTTTTAGCTCAAGGCACTGTACAAGGCATCCCAGAAACCATAACACTGCTTCCAATCCCTTCAAGATAAAGAGGCTCGTATTTTATTCCAACATGAAGGTTTTATTTTACGTGATTGAGTCTGGACATCTTAGTGATATATTTTCAAAGTAATTATTGTATAAATTTCATAAGAATTACACATTGTCATTCAAGAGAAATGGAAGCAACCACAGGAGATGCAAAGAAGAAGCTATCACATAAATTAAAGCGAACAACAAGCATTTTGAGGACTGGTGAAAATAATTTTATACAGCTTTCTATATGTTAGATAAGTAACTTATATAAAATGAGTTCCAATTATCTGTGTTGTTTTAAAAATACAAATATTCAATTTAAGTTGATTGGAATATAGGGAAAAAAGGCAGGGGGGGTGTGGAATAGAGGAATCGCTAAACTTTGGTACCTTTTGGTTCCAAAGACAGGCTAGTAATGACTACGAGCAGGCAATTTGGAAAAATAATGAAGGGGGAGTCGTGTTTTCTTTTAACTCTATTTTTTAATTTGATGTAGTACAGATGAGCTTTCTGCTGTGAAAGGAGAGAAAATTACTACACTTACATTTCCTCCCACAGCTTTTCTCCTCACTAATTAGTTACATTATTTTCATTTTGTCAAGGTTTTATAACATGCTCCTCTGGAACTAGAGTTCCCATTTATATTTAGCCTTAGTTAAGTCTTTCAAAGTGTGAGGTCCTCCTCCCCAGGCCCTATCTCTTCATAGCTTCTTCATACAGATTCCGTGCAGAGAGTAATGGTGGAGAAACTGCCTCCCGGGCTAGCAAGCCCTGCTCCCTCGCCTACCCGCTGGGTGAGCTTGGGTGAGCTGTTTAACCTCTAATTGTCTCGATTGCTGCGTCTGCAGAATGGGGACAACTGCAGCCAGCTCCTAGGGCTTGTGGGGATAAGATGTGTTATTTAAACCTGCTCAGCAAGGTACCTGCCCCATGGTTTGCTTCTATGGAATCATGCTTTTTGGAAGCAGTAAGCAGCAGGCAGGAAGCATCTCTGAGAATCTCACACTCTTCCTGAATCGTTTGCAGGGATCTTTTCAGTCCCATCATGACCTTTACCTGCTTGAATCTCTTTTATGCCTTTTCTTGTTCTTAGACTATAATCTAGTCTGCTCCTTAAGGCCTACGGGGTCTACCCTGATGGGCCCCTGCCTTCTCCTGAGGCCTCCTTGGGGCTTCCCCATCCCTTCTCCTGCAGGCTGACCCCTTACCCTTTCCTGGCCCCAGAAGGCCGCATCCTGCTCCCTCTGGTGGTTGGCGCCTGTCCCTGCTCAAGGTCAGTTCTCAGCTGATCTGCCCTCTCATTAGCGAGGCTGGGTCTGACCACACAGTTCCAGTGCCCCCAGGGAAGGGTGTTTTCCTTGGAATCACCTGAAGCAGTTTGTCACTGTTCCTTTGATTATTTCTGTGCTTAGTCTACCTCTCTAGACTGTACCTCCTTGAAACCTGGGATCCTGTCTGTCTTATTCAGAGCTGTATTCTCAGTTCATAGCACAATCCCAGGCACTGTGAATATTTATATTGATCTATCTATGTACCTATAGATAGGCAGTACACAGGGGTCTTCTTCCCTTTCTACCTCTCTTCCTTTGCTCAGGTTCTGCTGCTGGGGAACCCAAACTGAGATATCCCATTTAAAAAACAAAGTTAAGCCCTAGCTGGTTTGGTTCAGTGGATAAAGCGTCCACCTGTGGACTGAAGGATCCTGCGTTCAATTCCGGTCAAGGGCATATGCCCAGGTTGTGGGCTTGATCCCCATTAGGGAGCATGCAGGAGGCAACCGGTCAATGATTCTCTCTCATCATTGATGTTTCTATCTCTCTCTTTCCCTCTCCCTTCCTCTCTGAAACCAATAAAAATATATTTGAAAAAAAATTAAAAACTAAATAAAATACAAATACCCAGAGTCTCTAAGAGGTTATAGGAGACACCCTGTATCACAGTAATGAACGGGAAAGCCGGGATTTAAATCTAATCACACATTTGCGGAGCACCCACTGTGTGCCTGGCACTGTCACATGATGAAAAAGAACTCAGTTTTGAACAATAAATCAGTCCAGGTCAGTTTTCAGAGTCTCTGCCCTTAACCACACTATCCCACGAATTCTCCGAGGGTGGACTCCGGACCCCTTCTAACCTGGGAGACCCTTTCCATCCCAGACCCGTGATGACCTCTGAGTCAGCTCCCATCTGCCCTCCACGCCACCCAAAAATGCACCGTCCCCAGGACTGTGGTTTGTGATAAATGCAGCAGGATTCGCTGACTCAGTGGCTTCCCTGCCCAGTGTACCATCTCTCTTAACTAGTTGCAATTAGCATTTCTAAAAAGAAATCTTTCCACAAGGTGAGACCATTGAGATATAACGTCTCCGGGGTGAGTGGGATCATTCAGAAATTAGGCACCTAATAAGCCTGTGTCCGGGCATTCAGCGCCCCAGGCCGATGGAGTGGGGCGGAGCTCACAGCAGCATTTCTCCCTGGTTCCACATGGGCTATAGACACTGCAGGTTCATAAGAATGAGTCTCACTTTTCCTCTCTGAGCTATTGTAACAAATGTTATTTCTTTGTTCACAAGTGAGCTCTAGAAGCACAGAGACACAATTATAGAAATTTGATTTGATGGAGACATTAGAGATTATCTATTACTTATACTCCCAATTCCCTTCTCTCTCCTTCCTTCCTTCCTTCCTTCCTTCCTTCCTTCCTTCCTTCCTTCCTTCCTTCCTTCCTTCCTTCCTTCCTTCCTTCCTTCCTTCCTTCCTTCCTTCCTTCCTTTCCATGAGAAACCTAAGTCACTGAGAGGGAGACGGACTTGTTTGAGGCAACGTGGTGTTGGAGGGCTCCCGAGACTAGAACCCACACAGGTGTCACACAGGTGTTCTTTCCTGAGCCACCAGCAATCGTAAGGCATTTTCTATTGTGTTTGATTCTCCCTGCAGTTCTGACATAAGAATGACCATGAAAGGAAGTGTAACCTGTTAACGAACCTGAGATTTCTGCCTCACAGGCCTTGCCTGCTCTCCCCACTCTTAGGATATTCATAGTCTGTCCCAATAAATGATCGTGATGATGGATTGATTTGCTGATTTTCATTTTTGCTCTTATTTTTTGTTATTGTTCCTGCTGCTTTAGAGTGGACGCCATGTTTTTTAGCGTGTCTGGCCCCAACAGCTCCCAGAAAAAGACCACGCTTGTGATAGGGACCAGTCACTTCCTGCTGACCATTTCTTTTATCTGTATTTCCCCTCTCTGTTTCCTGGGTTTGCAACTTGTGCCCATTCATTTCTTCTCTGGTCCCCTCATGCTCTCAGTGAAATGGTCCCAAGGAAGGCGTTTGAGGGTAGGCGCGGTCAAACTGGCCTTTCCCCCACAGCTAGATACTCACACCTCCTCTCAGGTGGGTAAGGAAGACGGCATAAGCAACTGCAGGAGGGCTGTTCATTTGCATCCTCATGGCAGGAGCAAGGTGCCCACTCCTGCTGGTGATAAAGCATGGACTGACCTTATTTGCTTTCACATAAATCATGTCTGGGCAGGCATTTTCCTGATCTGAGACCAATGCACTGAGGTTCGCCTTATCTGTGAGGTTGTTCCTGTGCGTCTGAGCTGTCCCCTGGGGGGGTCAGGAGTCGCCGCTAACTGTAATCCATCGTCACCGGGGAAGTGATATGCTGCAAGGACTTCCCAGACCTCATCTGTTACCACGCAGATGGCGTTGTGCCTCCCACACTGGTTCTGGGATAGGATGGAGGTTTCAGTCCTTGTCCCCTGTCACTCAGAATCAGTGGGCAGCACGGTGAGACCAGCATGTCAGTCAGCCTGCCCTTTACACTTGGATTCGTGACCTCCTGTTCTCAGGGGCAGCTTGGAGTTAGGGATGCAGGCTGAGACTGGAGACTTTATTTCACTAGGTAGTGCTCATGTGGGTATGACATAGGAGCAAGACAGCACACACTTTTGCCTGACACCATATGGAAACTGCCTGAACCAGTTGGTGAAGGCCGTTAGCATATCAAAGGGTTTATGAGCTAAGCCCAACTTCTATTCATTTCCTCATTCCTTCAACACATATAGATTGGATGCTGCCTTCTGCTGGGCATTGGGGGTATGAACAGGAGACTGAAGATGTGTAGCCATTTATTTACCAGTAGAGGGAAAATGCTGAAATGGCACATGAGCCAAGGACTTTGGAATCCCAAAGCGGGACCTCCTAACTGGTCCGAACAAGGTTGATGCTCTAATAGATCTTTAGTCGGGGTTTCTTAGAAGCATATGGTGGATGATAATCTATCCTTTTGGGGGGACTTTTTCTCCACTCAGGTTAGAAAGGTCTGCAAGTCCTGCCCTAACTGGTTTGGCGCAGTGGACAGAGCGTTGGCCTGAGGACTGAAAGGTCCCAGGTTCAATTCCGGTCAAAGGCATGTACGTTGGTTGCGGGCACATCCCCAGTGGGAGGTGTGCAGGAGGCAGCTGATTGATGTTTCTCTCTCATCGATGTTTCTAACTCTCTATCCATCTCCCTTCCTCTCTTTAAAAAAATCAATAAAATATATATTTAAAAAAAAAAGAAAGGTCTGCAAGTCCTCTCCTACCAAAACCAAAGTCATGACTCACCTCCTTCAGGAAGGGGATCACATGATTTTATGACTTAATGGCTGCCTCAGGCATGACAGATTATATGGAACGAAGACAGAGTGAGACCTTTACCTCCCTCGAGGAGTTCATTGTCCAAAATAATTTAAAAACACCCGAACTAAACTAGGAAAATCTATATGTACCACACAATCTGCTGCTCACAGGAGTGTTGCAGGGATCAGGGGGAACCACCTGATTGTCACTAACTTGCAAAATTAATGTTTCCATCCTTTCTCCAAAATGTCAACACATGTGAGGTAATTAAGCCATAGCCTGCAGGCTAAAACTGGCCTGCCACCTATATTTGGAAACCATGTTCTAGTGGAACACGGCCAAGGTCACGTGCTTACATATTGTCTCTCGCCAGTTTTCATGCTGCTATGGCCAAGGCCGGCAGTTTCAACAAAGACTGTGTGGCTTGCAAAGCCCGAGATGTTTACAGTTGGCTCTTTACTGAAAACGGAAGCGCTGACCCCCGACTCCCAATGATCCAAGTTTATCCTGGTGTGAGTAGAGCATCGGAACAAAGCACAGCTGAGGGGTACCTGGTGGCGAATTAACCCCCCCACACACTCTTTATTTCCATCCTCGGGGGCGACCTTAAATTAATTCTGGGCACCACAATTAATCTCGGCTCACTGCGTGGCCCCGGAGGCCTCTGTGGGAAGGTTCCCTCTGACACAGACTCAGTGCTCTGTCCGCCCTTATAGAACGCTCAATCGGGAGCACCGGTTTGGAGGACTGCCTCTGTTCTTTGTAAACTGTAATTGAAGACATATTTCACTGTGTTCCTCTGTCTCTGCTCCCCGCCGCCTGGAGTCTAATTTTAGGATAACGTCCATCTCAGAATTGAATGTATGGATCTTCCCTGTTCACAGAAATCACCCCCCAGTGTGTTTATCTGTTGCCATAGGTGACAGGAAATGCAGCGCCCATTTCAGAAAGAACTTGGCAGTGGGTTCACTGCAGGTGCCAGGGCTGGGGAGAAGATGGGGCGAGGGTGAGGCGAGGGAAAGATACAGGTTACACAGTATAAGGGGAGCTCCCTTCAAGGACATGGCAAAGCAGGGCCGGCCTTAAAATGGGTGCCTCCTTGATTTTGGTACCCGAGGTGCCTCTCATAGTGGCAGGTGCCTGGGAGCACCCATCCTCTCGACTTCCAGATGGCGGGCCCTCGCCTAGTTTGCTCCAGTAGAACACTCGAGGTTTGGCTTTTATTTTCCTTTGGACCACGTACAGTAAACTGGCTCAGGTCCTCCCTGCAGTCCACAGGCGTACACATCTCAGCATCCAACCTGGGGGCACTTCAGCGACCAGAGACTGCCATCTGTCCCCTGTGGGTCCAAATGGCAGGCAGGAGGGGAGCTGGGGACACGTGTCAGCTTCCCAGCGGGGGCTGCGCCTGGGAAGTAGGATTAGGGAGGATTATTCCAGTTCTGGTCACTGAGCTCAGGCTCTCACTTTGGGGAAGAGGCGGGGATGCCGGGCCAGGGTGCCTCATTGGTCTCCGGTGCCCCGCGTGCTGGGCAGGACAGACGGAGGCTACACTCTGGGAGTGAGAGGAGACTAAGGGGAGGGAGACGTTGGTGACATTCTCTGCAGTGCCAGCTGGTGATGAGGGGGAGGGGAGAGAGGAAGGAGGGGCCCATGGTTAGTGCTTCAGAAGAAAGGAGAAAAGAAAGGAGGACAAAGGGAAGGATGGGAGGGAGTGGGGGAAGGAAGGTGAGATGGGCGGGGATGGGGAGGTAGATTAACTACAGATTAGGCAAAATTCTCTTAAATATTCAAACCTCAGATCAAAACCTCCATTTCCCTTGCAACTCAAGGTCGCTCCAGTTTTAAGAAGAGAGTAGGTGTGTATGAGGAGCCACCGGATTGAAATGGTCTGGGGGTTGGGGGGTGAGTTAGTGCACAGAGATCCATCCTTGACATCTCCTTCCCCACTTCAAATAACAGATATTGGATGATTTCTTTGTCAGCTAAAAGTAGGGCTGTTACCTGCCCACATTGAAGTTGATAAGTTTACCTTTTCCCTCTCCCTGTCCCTGCTAAATTGTTGTTCACACTCCCTGCCTGGGGGAAAGAGGAGCCTGGCGTTGGTAATGAGAGGAGATGCTGAGAAGGACCAGGCAGGAGAGTATGTGTGTGGGGAGGGGCCGTGGGGGGTGGTTTGAGGAGCTCTAACAAAAGTGCCCCCTTCCATCTTCCTCTGGAAAGCCCAGGGTCCCTCCTCCATGTCCCACGTGCAGGATCAGCAGAGGGCTGTGTGTTGGGGTTGTGCTGTGTGGGAGGAGGACAGGAGGCATTGGAGCCATTCCGTTTTTCTCCCTCGTTGGGTATCATGCCCTAGTCCTATAATAGAGTCCTCCCTAGGAACCTCCATCTTCAGGCGGGGTCACTAAAGTAAAAGAAATGGTCCAACAGGCCCTAAACCCTCAGCCTGTCACATGCTATTCAGTCCCCCCTGATTTGAGGAATGAGAGCCTTTTCTCCTCCCATCCCCCTAAACCGTGTTCCAAGAAGCTTATGTGGTGATTTCCAGAGTGAAGCCCAGTGATCCGCTTGACGGACATAAAGCCTCAGCCTGCCGTCCGCTCCCTCCACCCGCCTTGCCACAGCTGATGCCCAGAGCCTGCTGGCTTCTTGCATGCGTGCTAGAGGGTGCTGATGCGGGTGCAGGTGCAGGAGGAGAGAGGCTCCCTTCGCTCCACCAGGATGTAGATGCTGGTGAGCCTTGCTTCCGGGCGGGAGGGCCTGTCTGCAGCTCGGCCAGAGGGACACGGGCTCCTCCCAGGTCCCTGGTGCCACAAGCGATTAGAAGGAACCTGGATCCCAGCCCAGCTCTGTGCTTCTGCCATGATCCCCAGTAAGATTCTGGTCTACCATCCCCCACCCAGCAGCACCAGCACCGAGGTTGACAGGCCTGCCCGGCGTCGCAGGAAGTCCCTGGGCGACCTGTTCCATAAGGGCTACCGGGTGAGGCCGGGGCCCACCGCCCCTGAGGAGGGACCGCAGGACGGCTGGCGCTCCGTGGTGTCTGGCTGCAGGGTGTGCGCTTCTTGGGGTAAGGACCCCCCTAACCCAGCACTTACCCCCCTAGTATCCCACATTCCCGGAGGCTGCCCTGGGAGGAAGTGTCCTCCCTACGGGCTGGATTTCGGGGAGTCAGGGGATGGGTGACAGCCTCCTCCACCCCCTGTGCTTGGCTAGCCCCTGAGCGGGAAGGTGCTGGGCCAGGCAGAACCGCTCTGCTTCCTCCTTAGATGAGTGTAACTGGTCTCTGGGGCTCCTGGATATTTCTGAGATATTAAAGGATATATTTCAGGAACGTGGGGGAAAGCATGGCCGGTGACGGGAGCAGCCTCCTTTATTAATGGTCATCGCTCCCAGGGAGTCACCGCTTTCAGAAGAGGCATTAGAGCTAGCGGCTGTATGTGTTCTTTCCCGGGACAGCAATGCCCCTTCAGCTCCCTTCCCTGTCCTCAGGGTCCATGCCCAGGCTGCCCAGCCCGTCTAGGGTGGCGCTTCATTCTTCTCACCCAGCCAAGCCCACAGGACTCCTCAGGGAGGATTTCCTTGTCTCAGCTGCTCTCCACAGCATTTGGTTTTATTTGGGCATCCATAATGCACAGTTATTTGCAATAAATGGTTCACATGTGCATTTCTGTGCCTACCACCCAACCTCAGGAAGCCTTACTTCCAAAAAGGTGAATGCAGCAGGAGCTTCTTTAGCATGAAGCGTGACTATTGTGGAACCAGCTCAGGATTGTGATGTGGGCCAGTGCAACTCCAGCTACTGCTGTGTCGGATGGTCAGTGTAGCAAAATCATGTATCACACTGTAGCAGGCGAATCCTAGCCAGTCTTTTTCCTTGGGCTGAAGCATCTGCAAGGACTTGGTCTGGAATCTAAGTTTTCAGGCCCCAGCTCCACGGCCTGAGGTGTGCCGGTCGGATTGTTATCTTCCCTCTTCCTTCCCTTCACCAACCAGCTGCCTCGTGCCTGATGACATCCAGCATGGACGAGGCCCAGCGCTACAGCAGTGAGAGAGCTGAGCAAGGGTGATGGCGTTACTGAGCTAAGAGGAAAAGCCTATTTCCCGAGAAAGAGTTGAGCAATGACTAAAACCATAGGTTTAACTTATTGTACGGTTTCCTTTTTACCTTTCTTTTGAGAGGATTTCTTGTAAATGTATCCACTCGTTTTCCAAAGCGAATGTCATGGTGTGCCCGTCATCCGTGCTCTAGGGGATGTGCTCACAGGGGAGGGGAGAGTGTGAGGAGCTGGCTGCCGTAGCGCTGAGGTCCTGCTGAGGCACACAGGCCGGGTCACGTAGGGAGTGATCCAGACCACAGGGCAGGAGAGGGCAATGGGTGGCCCCGGGAGATCTCTCTGAGCTCCATCAGTTGGGCCAGCCTTGCAGTGAACTAGGCCAGTGGTCGGCAAACTCATCAGTCAACAGAGCCAAAGGTCAACAGAATAATGATTGAAATTTCTTTTGAGAGCCAATTTTTAAAAATGTAAACTTCTTCTAATGCCAATTCTTCAAAATAGACTCGCCCAGGCTGTGGTATTTTGTGGAAGAGCCACACTCAAGGGGCCAAAGAGCCGCATGTGGCTCGCGAGCCACAGGCCAACCATGGAACTAGGGGAAGCACATCCCAGAGAGGAATGGAAGGGACGGCCTTGAGCTGAGAAGGAGCTGGGAAGTGTGTGAGGAGCAGAGAGAGTGTGGGGGGCATGATGACTGGGAGCATGGGCATGAATGAGGAGAAACTGGTTCATGTGCAGCGTTCCAGAGAAAGGCGAGGAATCTGAACTTCACTCTTAGAGAGATGGGAGCCATGTGAGGCTGTTAGCTGGGAGCCTGTGATCTGTGCAAAGAGCTTGCTGGCTGCTTTCTGGAGAAGGGATGGCAGGGCAGGTGGGGAAGGAGGATTAAGTGGTGCAGGAAGACCAGCTTGGAAGCTCCTGGGCAAACTAGGGGGAGCAGGGGCTCAGACCTGGGTCTGGCCGTGAAGAGGGAAAGGGTGAGTTATTTCATATATATGTAAGAGGTAAAATCAATAAGCCTTCTTTGTTTATTAAAAAAAAAATGTTTATCTACTTTAGGGTCCCCCTATTCAAATAAAGGTCTTGAGGCAGGAGCATCACCCCTGTGCCTTCATGTATGGAATAGTGAGCGGTGCAGACTCACTGCACATGTATGGCGTGAATGAATGAGTGAATGAATGAATGAGTCATAATCCCAGTTTGACTATCATCTGATGTTTAGTATGTATCAGACAGGAAGCGGGGCTGGGATCAGGTGGGGGACAGTCGGGAGGCCCCGATTCACTCTGCGGAGGCTGAGACGCCTGCCAGAGACTGCGCTGTGCATGGAAGATGGGGTCCTGGGAAGGCAGCTGGCTGCAGGGGACACTCTGGGATTCCCCCTTGTGCTACCTCTGTCTCCTGTCCTGGGTTTGAGCTCTCAGGCTGCAAGGCCAGATGACCTTGACCTTGTCAGAAATGACAATAATAATTTGGAGGGATTGGAAAGGACAGAGGTTTATTTGAACCTTTCAGCTCTTTGGATTTAAAGATTAAGGAGGGAAAGGGAATGGAAAACGGTAAATTAGAAAACCCTGGCAGGCTTCCCACCACGGGCTGCGATGTGTTTTTACTTCTGTGGTGTTTCTCCGTCTCCAATGGGGCGTTGCTTGCAGGAAACTCCTGGGTCCTTTCTTCCTGGGATAAGGGGACCCTGAGCAGCGAATGGCTTATCATTCACCTGTGTATCCCTCCGTCTCTGTCAATGCAGCAATTCTGCTTCCATCTGAGAAGGTCTCAAATCCCTTAACCTGTCTAGCGCCACTGCTACAATTGCATGGCCTTGGTTCTCAGGATGACACTAGCGCAGGTGCCACGTTTGACCCTCTGAGGGGACAACTTCTGCTGGCCTCAGGTTGCCTAATATTTGATATGGGTGCAGGGCTCAGAGCCAGAAGACCCACAACCCAATCCTGCCTTTATAACTGCAGAGACCCGAAATTGCGATTATAAATAGAAATTTTAATATAAGTATAAGAAAATTTAAAAACTAGGGAAAATTAACGAAATAAAAAAAAATCTTGCTTCTATAACAAACCACTGTCAACATTTTATACTTTTCTTCTAGCTTTTATTTATTTTTTATATAGTTATATTTTTATAATAGAGAACTTCATATGCAACTTTTTTATTTTAATGTTTCCAATCTGCTCATTTTTATTGTTGTAAAGACACATTGCATACAATTTTCTATCTTCCGCATTTTTAGGTGCCCAGTTCCATGGTGTCAAGTGTAGTCATCCTGGGTGAAGTAGGTCTCCAGAACCTTTTCATCTTGCAATTCTGCAGCTCTTTACCCAGGAAATGACTCCCTTCCCCCACCTCTCAGCCTCTCTGAACCACCATTCTATTCTCTGTATCTTTTCTTTAGCTTAACATCATATCATAAGCATTTTCTCATTTTACATTATTTTCCAATGTGTATAATATATCATAAAGAAGATGGACTATATTTAAGAAGACCTATTTTTTTTTTAGATATTTAGTTACTTTCAATTTTTCCTGTTTAATGAATAATTTTGCAATAAATATCTTTGTTCCTGCAGCTTTTTTTTTTTTTTCATATTTTGCTTTATTTTCTTAGGCTGTATTCCCAGAGATAGAATTAAGTTGATTTATATTGTGGAATCACTTTCTGAAAATGCTGTATCAATTCACAATTCCACCATCAAATTATAGGACTATTTAATTGCAGAGTCATCTCTAGCAGACAAAACTCTACATTGCTAGTTAAGTTGAATAAACACATTGTTGCTGTAATTTTGTTTTGTATGCATTTTATTTCAAAAAGTATAATTATTTTTAATGATTGTTTACTACTTATTTTTTCTATTTCATGATGTACCTGCTTATGATTTTTTTTTACCTAATCATGAATTACTGGCGTAATATTTTATGGACACTCTTTTGATATTGCAATTTATCCTAATCATGTTATATTTAATGAAATTATTTTGTTAGTAAATTATTATCTTTATTACTTCTTTGACATGTAGGATTTTGATATTTTTTATGATGTCTGATCTGATATTTTTAAAAGTTTTTATGATTCCTTTCACACTTGGAAATTCCTCAAAGGTCAAGTAAATATGTAATTACATTTTTTTCAGTTTTTCTGTGGTATATTATTTATATTTAATTTTAATTCACCTTAATTTAATTTTAATTATGGAGTGAGTTGACAGTTTAAATTGACCCCCATTGTTAATCAATCATTCCATCATTGTGCATAATGTTCATCTTCCTTTTGATTTATAGTATGACTTCTTTATCATATATTAAATTCTTTATATAATACAGTCGATTTTGCCTATCCTTCTGTGATTTTCTTATTATCTTGCTTTGTGGTAAATGTGGCCTATATGATTTCTACATTTTGGAATTTTATGAAATTTCTTTGTGGACTATTACATACTCAGTTTTTGTGACTGTTCAATAGCTGTTATTAAAATTGTTAAAAACTAGTATTTTTATTATTTTTCTAATTTTTTTTTCTAATTTTATTTATTTTTAAATTAAATTAAATTTTATTTTTTTCCATCACCATTTATCCCCTCTATTTCCTCTTCTATCTTCATCTCTTATACCCAGTCACCCCACTGTTGTCCGTCCTTGAGATCTCTCTCTCTTTTTTTCTTTTTTGCTCAATTCCTCCACTAGCCCCCCACCAGTGCTGCTTGCCTATTTGCTGTCTATCAGTGAGTCTGTCCCTGTTTTGCTTGGTACTTCCATTTGTTCATTAAATTGCACATATGAAAAGAAAGATAAGTACCATAAAGACTAGTGATATTAAACTAGTGTTCCTAGTTTCCTGAGCAATATATTGTTGATCCGTCCATCCATTCAGATAGATATCTATGAATATAGCCCACAGAATTAAATGTTACACAAATATTCTATAGATTTGCTTATTTTTTTGCTTAGTTTCAGGAGAAAGGAACATTGGCATCTCACTGTGATGTGACATTGTCAACTTTTTGTTTTTGCTGCATTCTTGTTAGATTTTGTTTTATATATATCTCAAAGGTGTATACAGTTTTTTCACTGTGACATTTTCTTTGGGAATTGTTCCTTTATCAATATGAAGTGTGGCTCTTTTCTTTTGGTACATTTTTTTCACAGTGGCTGCTACTTTATTTGGTATCATTATCACTTTCTTTGCCTGATTTTGTTAAGCATTTTTCTGGCACAGATTTTCAGCCTTTCATTACCAACTTTCCTTTGTGTTTTGCTTCCCGTGCTGTCTCTTAACAAACATCATGCATCTGTAATGCAATATTGCTGTTTTTATATTTTCTGAGTGAGAGTCTTTGTCTTTCAATAGATGAATTTAGTCAATTCTGTTTTGTTGTGTTTACTGATCTTATCTGGGCTCTTTTTGTTGTTGCAATAGTATTTTCCAATTAATATGCTTTTTTTTGGTTATTGTTTTTCACAATTCTTATTATTTAGTTGGTTGATCATTATTGTTCATATTTCCCCTCTGAAATTTGGAATTTATAATGAAAAATATATCCTTTTAATTTTCTGTTAAAATATGTATAAGTATCTCCCTCAAGCAAGACAAGAACTTTTGCACATTTTTAAAAATATATATATTTTTATTGATTTTCCATAGAGAGGAAAGGAGAAGGATAGAGAGCTAGAAACGTCAAATGAGAGAGAAACATCGACCAGCTGCCTCCTGCACACCCCCGACTGGGGATGTGCCCGCAACCACGGTACATGCCCTTGACTGGAATCCAACCTGGGACCTTTCAGTCTGCAAACCAACGCTCTATCCACCGAGCCAAACCGGTTTCGGCTTTTGCACATTTTTTATACTTTCTCTGCCCTCTCTCCTTCACACCTTTATTTTCCATGTATAATAAAATCATCTAGTGATTTTAATTTTAGATCACAGTTATCATTTTTTTTATATAATATTTTGCTAACACATCAATTACTTTTACTCTTTTCTTAATTTACTTCTTGGATCTCACAATTTTTGGATTTATTTTTCTTCCACCAGGCAAAGTAAATATTTCCTTGATCAAAGTAATTTCTCCTTTTGTTTTCTTGTCTTCAGTGCATCCAAGAGAATTATGACAGTACTTGGTTCTCATTGCTTTGAGGGTTTTATATTCTCACACTGATGCTCTGAAATACCACCAGTTAAAGTTTAAGAAGGCCCACAGCTAGGCATATCTGAGAATGCAGGTTAACCTTTTGTCCTAGGAAACTTTCTTCTCACGTTATTTTAAAGTTTTCCTGCTTTCTATTGCCTTGATTTCCTCCTTCTGGAAACTCAATTACATAATGTTGAAATGTCTGCACCTTTCTCCCATGTGTCTGAACTTTACTTTTGTACTTTCCATCCTTGTGTTTCTTTGTGAAGAGATCGCTGTTTGATCATCCAGCCCACTAGTTGCATGTAGCTATGTCCATTCTTCTGTTCAGTTGGTCTTTTAAAGTTTTGATGTTTAGAATTCTAAATTCTAAAATAAATAGTCGATAATTGTTGAGTTGACATATTTTCTCACAAACTTTTCATGTTTTTCAATTAAATATTGTTAATGGACAATTAACAATTGTTAATATCGTATCCTTCAGTGGCAGTTTGATAGAATGTGTCTGTCTTCAAAGAAAGTTTGACTTTCTGCAAATGTTTGGTGATTTCTGATTTTGTGCTGTTCTCTGAATTTGAGATGTTTCTGTTAGCCTATATGAGGGTGCTGTCCTTGCTGGTCTGAGGGGCTTTGGGATGTGTGTGCCATGGAGCATTTTGGTCCAATAGCTGGTCCTGCAGCTCTGGAGACCAACTCTTTCTTTTAGAGTTACCAGTTCACTTAGGAATTGCTTTCCCCACTAAAATGCCCACATTGACTGCTATACACTGGTGGTCTTGTTTGGCACCCTGATCTGTCAGTCATTGTCCTAGGCTCTCACTTTCCAGTGCCAGTCACTCCATGTCATCTTTTGGACATTTATTTTCTTCTTCATGATTTTCTCTCTCCACTACCTCCTCTCACCTCAACCTTGAGGAATTTTTCATTGGAATTTATTGACCAAGCATGTTTCTGATATTCTGTTATTATTATGGAAATATACATATGTTTGTATATGTATATAAGTATACATAAGCATGTATATGTATTCTTACTATATATGTTGAATAAACATGAAGTTCGGTTTCTCAGCTTTGCCAAGTGAATTTCTAACAGGATATCCGCTTTTTATCCATTAACATATGGTTTTCTATAGTGTGCTGTAGCTGCCTTCTCCATTTTTTTTTTTGTCATTATTGGATTTTATTGAGATTTTTCCTCTTTAGTATTACTTTAGTGAGGTTTTGAGAGGAGACAGATACAAACCATTCTGTTCAATATGCTATGTTTAATCAGAATGCTCTGATCATTGTTTTAATCCATTTATTAATTTGTTGGTACTTTATGTAGAATTTTAGCACCTCAAATTCTAGTAAGATTACAGTTAAACCTCAGTTCTCTATTATCTCCCATGTTGAACAATTTGCTTCTCCACCCAACAACTCTTTCATGCCGATGCCTCTATGATCAGTCACACATCTTTCTGAGGACAAAGCAGAGAATTCAGTTTACTGCTGTTAACCATTTCAAGATATTGTGCTGTGAATATTTTCATGTTGTTTTTGCTGCTTATTTTGAGCTCTTTTAATGATATTACATGGAAAATTTTAAGTTTTTACTGACTATTTTATTTCCTTTTTGTTAAATTTTCATTTACATTTCATGCCCTTTTTGTTTTTAAAGTATTTATAATTAAATAGTACATAAGATATGTACTATATATAGTAAGGTTCAAAGAGGGAATCATTTGGTTGTCGGGAATAGATTAATTCATTACATTATCTCTAATGGAAAAAATGATTTGGTTTTCAAACAAACTCCCACAATGAATTAAGTTTGAGAACAGAGGTTCCACTGTATTTTACTTTTGTGTTTTGAGAGTCACTTTGGGTACTAGGTTTATATTTACTGTATGATACAAGTGTAGCAGCTTTCCATCTATTCCTCCCCCCCGACCCCAGGAAATTTTATTTATTTATTTATTTATTTTAACTTTTTCCATCTATTTTTGTATTATAATGTTTAGCATTTCAATCATATGTAAATGTTTTAAAGAATTTAAAAAGAAAGTATATAGGTGCAGGATCCTTGAGGGGAAGCTATTAATACATTTTTCAATTTATATTTTAACTAGAGGCCAGTGCATGAAATTCTTACATGGGGGTGTGTGTCCCTCAGCCCAGCCTGCACCCTCTCCAGTCTGGGATCCGTCTCAGAGTCCAGTATTGCTGTCTCCCAACTGCTCACCTAACTGCCTTCCTAATTGCTCCTAACTACTTCTGCCTGCTGACTTTAAAAAAAATATATTTTATTGATTTTTTACTGAGAGGAAGAGAGAGAGATAGAGAGTTAGAAACATCGATGAGAGAGAAACATCGATCAGCCACCTCCTGCACACACCCCCACTGGGGATGTGCCCATAACCAAGGCACATGTCCTTGACCAGAATCAAACCTGGGACTCCTCAGTCTGCAGGCCGACACTCTATCCACTGAGCCAAACCGGTTTCAGCTAAAATCATTTTTTCACTAAAATCTTAAACTGACTGCATTACTTTATAGACTCTCAATATACTATTGATTTCTTCTAACTTACAGTTACCTAGCATATTTTTAAAATTAATAAAAGTAAAGATCCAGTTTCAGATTACTCAAATGATTACTCAGGAAGAGGGAAATTTGTTGTGTGGGAAGAATATTAAAACTTGGTCCTTTTGGCACAATGTTAACCATGATAAATGGATATATTAAGTTTGGTTAATTTCTTTATTAACAAGCTGGAAGTTAAGGAGAAAAGATACCCTAATGCAGTATTCCCAAACTTGGCCACACATGGCATCATCTGGGGAGCTATAGGAATTCCACTGCCCAGGCTGCACCCCAGACCTATTACACCAGAGTATCTGGGTGTGGAAGGCATCAGTACTATCTTATATTTCCCAGGTGGTTGCCATGGCAACAAAGTCTGGGACCCACTGCCCTGCAGCCTTGTGTTTTCAAAGTCTGGGACCCACTGCCCTGCCTAGTCCACAAGAGAGGATGATGTCCTAAAAGATGCTGGTGACTCACCAGGGTGACTTGTGAAACTGCTGTTTCCCGACTTTATCAGACTTAGTCTGCTCTCTTTTCTTTCCTTAACAATTAACTGTCTACTCTGACAGGAGGGAGAACGAGGGGAGAGCTCCAGTTCTGGACACAGTGACCAAGGAAGGTCTCACTGAGATAGTGACATGAGTGAGCACCTGTAGGAGGTGAGGGGACACATCGTGCGCCCATCTGGGCCGAGTGTTCAGGCAGAGAGGACCGCGTGTGCAGAGGCCCTGAGGCAGGAGCCTGCTGCACAGCCAAGGTCACTGAAGAAGATGCCAGACCAGAGCAGAAGTGGGAGCAGGACAAGGAGGCCAGAAGGAAATGGGGTGCCTTGCTTTAGGTCCTTGAAGGACTCTGGCTTTGTGTGAAACAGGGCATTGGAGGATTTCGAGCGGAAGCGTGACATCATCCATCCCACCTTCTCACAGCCTATGCTGGCTGCTGTGATGGGAACAGGCCACCAGGCTTCAGGGCAGGAAGCAGCAAGGGGCTGTTATGAACTGTGCCTGGAAGATACGCGCTTGAGACCACCACTTCTCCTGAGAGTCTGGCTTCCTCAGGGAACAAACACAGGCTAAACCCTATTTTGAATTTTGTTAACTCATTTGTGCTCATGAAAACCTATGCCGTGGATGTGACCAGCACAGGCCTTCAAATAAGCACAGCCGTCTGCTGTCCCATCCCTGAGGACGCTGCTCCTGCTCCCCGGTCCCTTTGCAGGGACATTGCTCTCGGGTTTCCTCCCGGGGATGGCTGTTCTCCTGGGAGCCAGCTTGTTTTCCTCTTTTTTTGCATTATTCATCGTATTGTGTCTCCCTACTTGCTTTTCTTGGCAAATGGTTTACCTCTATCTAGCAAGAGTACAGGGCCACGTGGCTGCCGCATCCATTTGCTCCTACCCTTATGCTCATATACCTCATCGAAAAGGAGAGCTTTTATTCTCGTTTACTTTTGTGAGTCACTTTATAGGGCAGTGAGCGACAAACAAGCAATACAGGATGCAAATGCATCCCTTAAAGAGAAGAAGAAAGAAATCCATTTTGAAGTTTATGGCATCTGTATTCTATTTTTGTTTCCATGAGTGGAAAAAAATATATATGCATGCACACACAGGATTTTCAGAATGAACCTGTCGGTGGCTAATGCATGACTGAAGAATCCTTATGCCCTTGATGGGTTTCAGTGCTGCCAGCCGATCTCCACCCAGAGTTTCTAAATTTATTATTTTATCTTTCAGCAGCATGTGTCCGGGGTGCTGTAGTGAGGTCAGTCATTGGGACCAACAAGACAATTTGACAAAAATACACTTTCCAGCCTCCGCGACTCATTCTGACTAACTAAGGGTTGAAAACTTATTTGAAAATACTTTTGCACAAACTGTATTTTCTGAAACCTTGGGTATTTGAAAATATCTTTTTGTTGCCTTTATTGTTGAACAACTACTTTATTGGATGTACAAATGCAGTCCTAAAATTCTGAGTGCTGCTTGGGTGTCATTGGAAGCTTACAGTGCACAATGCAATTCTAGTTGCATTAATGGTAACCCTCTCCCCACCCTGACACTTTATTTTTTACTTTATTTTAATACTTGATGTTTACAAGAAACAAAGTCATACTTCACAGCATTGGTTTCCAAGAGCTGGCCACCCGTTTTCCCTTTGAAGCCCATGTCATTTTTTTTCATATCTAGAAGTGTGTTCTTATTATGTCCTGGCTGAACTGATGATCTCACCTGCACTTCCCTCTGGAACACATTTTGTTCACAGGTTGGATCTCTGTGATCTTCTCTCCACTGATCTTTTCTTAAGTGGCATGTTTTTCCTCCCCGTCCCCATTGTTCCTGTTTCTGGGATGATGTCTTGGTTTTGTCCTCCGTGTCGAGCTCAGTTCTCAGCAGAGTCACCACAGCCTTTCATCAGTGTGGCTCCGACTTGGCTTTGGGCTCCCGAATTTTCATTTCATCAACACCCTTCTCATTTCTGCACTTTCTTCTTAAAAACAATATAAAAATCATACTAATATATAAAAAGCCAGGGGCCGTCACGACCGAAACAACTGAAAGGCCAACCAAACACAGGCTGTGTGGGGTGACAAGGCCAGCAGGGGGGCTTAGTGAGGGACAGCCAGATGACTGAACAGCAGGCTGCGGGGGGAATCAGGCTGGCGGGGGGGGGGGGGGACAGTGAGGGGCGACCGGGCTGGGGGGGGGGCAGTGAGGGGCGACCGGGCTGGGGGGAGGCAGTGAGGGGCGACCAGGCCAGCAGGGGAGAGAGAGGCAGTGACAGGTGTCCAGGCTGGCAGGCAGAGGTGGTTAGGAGCCAGCAGTCCCGGATTGTGAGAGGGAAGTCCGGCTGCTGGCTTAGGGGGCCCGGATTGGAGAGGGTGCAGGCTGGCACCCCCTCCCCAATGCACGGATTTTGTGCACTGGGCCTCTAGTTTAAAATAGGAGGTAATTTTTTTTTTCTGAAAAAACCTTTTGTTCGTGAAGAGGAATCCTAGTCAGATGAGAAAATTTCCCTTTGAGCCATTGTCCTTTCTTCCCTTTTGTGCAGTACAATAGGAACCCCTGCACGCCCATGGGCTTTAAATGGGCTTTTCCTGGGCACCTTATGCCTGAATAAGGAATGATCTAACTGGGCCCAATGGGTGCTTTAAGGGGGAACTTCCGGTCTGTCCTCTTTCTTTGATTCATCCTGGGTGTCTATTGACTCACTACCACTCCTTCCCATCACTGTGCATTAGATGCCCCCTTACTGCCTCCCATATGGGGCAGAAAAAGCCTCCCACTGTCAACAACTTAGCTCACTCAGCTCTCAGCAGCACACAGCACTTCAAGACACTGAATCAAATGCTTTAGGAAAATCTGCTTGAGAAAACCCCTTGGGAGAGGATGTGACCTTGAAAGTGTCTCAAACCCTTGGCCCCCAGTAAGCCAGTCTCTTGCATGTAGGCCAAGCATTAAAACCCATCAGGGACTCAGAATGTTTCAGACTCACAAGTCTGATCTCAGTGGAAATATACATTCACCCTTGGCCAGCAGAAAACAACAGTCATTTGAATTTTCTCTAATCCTTGGTTGTATTTCTCTCCCCTGTCTCAACTCTCTTCTGCCACCTGGAAACGCTGGCTCTTTCTCCAAGAAAGGTTGCTGATTTAGAAAGGAGGAAGGTTTATCATGACACTTGGTAGAAGTGGAATTATAGACTTTTGATTCCTGAAGTTATGGGGTGTGCGAGCCTAGAGAACAGACAATGCAGTGGGCAGCCCTCTTCATTTTATCAGGAAGAAGGCTTTAGAAATCCATCAAAGACATCAGGTTATCAGATTTGTTCCCAATTTTCTCTTAGCATCAGGGTTCCGAGGCTTACCGTGAGCTATTCCCAGTCATTTTCAGAGACAAAATCCTCTCAGGCAACACGGTAATTTTACAATGCTGCCTCAGATGGACACGTGAGAGACCTCCTTAAATGGCTCTCCCCACCGGGCCTTCCTTCGCAGTGACTCCAAACAGCTTCCTTTAACGAGTCAGTTCAGCAGCTGAAATTAAACCAGGGAAGAATCGGCATGAAGGACTATGTCCAAAGTACAGGCAGTCCTTCTGCAAGGACTTTATCTCCCTTCACCCCTGACAGCTGTAAATCACACTGTGCGAACATCACCACCCACTGAAAATAATATGTCTCTGTTTCCTTTCTCTTTCCAGGTTTGAGATTTTTAAGAGCTCTCAGACTGATCCAGTTTTCAGAAATTTTGCAGTTTCTGAATATCCTTAAGACGAGGTAAGATGTTCTTTGCTCCTTCCAGTCCCCAAAGGGAAGTCGTAACTATCAGGTGTGTTTCCATTTCATCAGGATAACCTTGAAGTTCCATTATTCACAGCAAGAGTGACGCGCCCCAGAGATCTGGGGAAAGCCCGGAGTAGGGATTGGGGTGCTCTCTCCGGCAGGTCCGGGGACTCTGTGGTAAAGAGAGGAACAGCTGTGCCTGTGTCCCCAGTTTTGGGACTTCGCTGGTGACTTGGAAATCAGGAAATGGGCCCAGCGTCCTGGGGAGAGGGACGTAGCAGGTGAGAGATGCAGCTGCTCATTGATTCGGAAGTCCTCGCTCCCGGCTCTCAATCACCCCTTTATTACATCACTACACAAGAAACTGAACCTGGCCGTAAAAGCAACAGAAGCACTGCTTGTGGAGAGGCAATCGCAAACCCCATATGGCAAACAGAAAATCATTTCATTTCCAAGTACATTTCAGATGTTCATTTTATAGCCAGCGTAGCCCCTGGGGCTGGCGCTGTGAATTGCCTTCCGGGAAATCCCTGAACACCTCCTGCAAAACGCACCGCGGCCGTTCCCGTCATGATCTGGAAAACTCCACTGAGCCAGGAGGAAACATCCCCCGAGGTCCCTGCCCCGGTGACCTGCCCGTTCCCAGGGCTGGCCCGAGCCCAGGGCTGTCTTGATGAATAAACGGATAAAAGAAGTGAGACGCAGTCTAATGGGGAGTAAGTGCAGGCCGTAAATTTCTCTTAGAGGAAATTACACTTTGAGAAGCTCGCTGCCAATGTTCCATTTCCTCATAACGTGTTTGATGAACGATGAGACACAGGGCCCCTCTGTGATGTGGGATGAACGCACCTGCCTTTGGGAGGCCTCGGGTTTGGCGCCGTGTTCTGAGTCTCCGCTTCCCCAGTCTGTCACGTACAACAAAGGTGCCGGGCTGCTGGCTTTCTTCTTTGGGTCTCCGTGGGCTTTGTTTGTTTACTTTGGTTCAAGTCCACACTGATTCCCCTCCCTCCACACTCATCTGTGGAAATGGGAGGTCAGCCCACTTCCTCTCAGCCGAGCCAGAGTGAGCATCTGACCTAATGCCTTAGAAGTCTCCTATAGTGCGCCCCACCGTCCTCCACTTCATACCCCACACCCGCCCTCCAGGGAAGAGGATGGAACATTGCTGACTTAGAGTGAATATTGCCCATTGTCCTAATTCCTCGGTGGAACAATAAACCTCATTTCCACCTTCTCCTGGCTCTTCTATGCAGTGGACACTAAGGGCTCTTATAATCGAAATTATGAACCTCTCCAGCAGTCCCCCCTGTGCGCTTACACTGGGCTTGCTCCACTGGCCTCCCATCGGGGGAGTTGGTGCTGACTGATCACAGGGGCTGTCTGTGGAGAGGGCTGCTTCTCCTAGAGGGAGCAGTGCTGGCTGGAGCCACCCACATTCTAACCTGGCACAGTGTCTCCTCTCCTGTCTCACAACCACCTCATCCGTTGGCAGTGTTAACCCTCTGACACCAGCATTTTGAGATGGTGTCATTCCCCCAAGGGGTATTGCACCATGGGGAGAGTGGTGCTCTCACCATCCTTGTAGTAGCGGCTCCTTTTCTGGACGTGGAGGACTGATGAGCCATCTGAATAAAATATCTCCTGCCCAGAGACCCTGGTCCCCAATTTCCCATCCCTAGATCAGACTCCTTTTCTTTGGCTGTAGGCCACGTGGTTGGCATCTCTGGTGAACAGTCAGCTGATAACCCTCCAGTGCAGGCGGTCCATTCTCCTGGTGCCCAGGGAGAGAGAGAGACAGCGGCTGGGGTGAGAGGTGACTGTAGATCAGGATAGAGTGGCCCCAGGCCGGTGTTATGAGGTGGCAGGTTGCTGGGGGGTCGGCCACCCTAAACCCAAAGCATGTTTCCCAGACCTGCACCCTCACTTCCCACTGAGTGAAACCCCTAGAGTCAGGGGCACTTGCCATCACAACCCCACAGCTTGGATTGTGCCAATTCCTGTTGCGTTGGTCACAGGCAGGTGACAGAGTCCCTTCAAGCCTGACTCGAACGCCGTCTGTGCCTGCAGCAGGTAGGGTGAGGCTGGCGTCCCGGGCCAGAGAGCTCCGTGGGGAGGGGAGCTGGCCTGGACACTGGTGGTGTGGTGGGTGCTCAGGGCAGGAAAGCTGGGCTGAGCATGAGTGTGGGGCAGGCACGTATCTTTTCAAGGCAAGGGCCTGTCTAGGTAGGTAAGCTTTACGGAAAGCCAGGTGCCATTCTGGGGCCACTGGAGAGGGGAGGTGGGGGTGAGGGGGGGTGTAAGGGAGGGACGGACTGGCTTCCAGTCAGGAAGCTGCAGGAAGCAAGCAGGTGGGAGAACATGGCCCTTGGGGTGACCTGGAGGGATTTCTGCTCCCGAGACTGGGGTTCTGTGGTGGAGACAAGGAAAGCAGAGATTAGGGGGGCAGCCAGGGCCAGGTCACCAGGCGCAGGCTAAAACTTCATGTAATTGTTAGAACTCTGGGGACTCAGAATGGCCCTCTGGGCCTATTCTCCGGGTGCCCGGCTGACCTGACCCCTTTCTTCTGTGCACCCCAAGCGCAGATCTCACACAGAAGGGACACCTTGGCTTTTTGTAGGGCTGTGGGCGTTTCTGGTGAAACCTCTGCACTCCGCTGAGTTCATGGGGACCTTCCCGCAGTGGGGAGGCCCATAGTCATCTTTAGGGGGGTTTGGTTTGGCTTTCTCTGCTGCTGAGTCCCTGCCGGTCTGTGGCATTAGGTGGGGATGGGGACTTCGTAAGTGTGATTGGAAGTGATGACTTGAAATTGCAGTTTAATTTTCTGTCCTTTGGGTGCCTTGCTTGGCCCAGAACTGGAAGAAACAGGGCAGAGAATTAGTGTGGGGGTGGGGCAGGAAGAGAGGGGGTGGATGGGGAGGATTAAGAGGGTAGCAGAAGGAAACCAGAGTGAACAGGATGGCAGACAAAGAACAGATGAAAGAAGAGATCAGTAATGTGACAGATCAGGGTCCTTACCCAAACTGCCAGCTTATAGGAGAACCCCACCTGCCCCAGAACTGAATGGGCCTATTGAGGGGCACGGGGAGTCTGTGTTGCAGTCCGGACCAGCCAGAGGGCACCAACTCTGTGGTGAGAACTCAGTAAGCTGCCGCCTGCACCTCAGCTAGTGCAGTAGATATTGACCACTAGCACACGGATCACATTGCAAATAATGATTTTCTCCAGAGGAAACCCAAGAGAAAATCCAGACAAATTGTCAGACTTAACAGATGTAGTAAGGTTCAAAGTCCCCAAATCAATTGCATCCTGTACACCAACAACAAACATTTATACAAAATGCATTTTCAAAGGTTATATTTAAAACAAAACAAATCTATGTAAGTATCCTAAGTAAATTTATCACTCATGCGGTAGACGTGATGGGGAAAATTATTTATTTAAAAAACCCAGATGTCTCATATCTGTTATTTGTCACCCAGTGATAAGTGACTTTATTAATAAAACTCAGTGGCTCAAGTCGGTCTGTGGACTAAAAGGTCCCAGGTTCGATTCCAGTCAAGGGCATGTACATTGGTTGCGGGCACATCCCCGGTAGGGGGTGTGCAAGAGGCAGCTGGTCGATGTTTCTCTCATCGACGTTTCTAGCTTTCTCTCTCCCTTCCTCTCTGTAAAAAAATCAATAACATATATTTAAAAAAACAACAACAACAACAACAAAACTCAGTGGCTCAAAATAACGATCACTTTTTAAAGATTTCTAATGATGCTCTGGTCAGCTGGGTGGGTCCGGTGTAGTCAGGCGTAACTGGCGGATGGCTGAGGTCAGCCGAGGGCCTAGCCTTGCAAATGACTGTGTACTCAGCGTAAAAAGGCCTTTGTCCTGGGTGGCCATGTCCTCTCATGGGCTCTCCTGCAGCTCTCCCCACAGCCAGGAGCAGTGCTCAGAGCTCAGCCTGGGGCGAGGGAAGGGAAGGATGGGAGGAAGCATGGGAGAACAGAGACACTTTAGACACTTTAAAAACAGCCCGATACATTTGAAACACAGCACGTTATTTAATATTCACATACTCCCCAAAAGCTCCACAGCCCTGTGATGTAGGTAGTGACAGATGAGGAAAGTGCAGCCAGCCCATTTCAGGAACTTCCCCTGGGACAGTATGTAGATGGGGGCTGGCAAGGGAATCTAGTCCATTGCAAATAAAGAACTGTCTAAGACAGGACATACTTGCCCTAGCTGGTTTGGCTCAGTGGATGTAACATTTGCCTGTGGACTGAAAGGTTCCAGGTTCAATTCCTGGCAAGGGCACATGCCCGGGTTGTAGACTTGATCCCTAGTCAGGGGCCTCCAGGAAGCAGCTGACCAGTGGTTCTCTCATCATTGATGTTTTTATCTCTCCCTCTCTTTTCCTCTCTGAAATATATATATATATATATATATATATATATATATATATATATATATATATATATTTATAGATAGATAGATAGATAGATAGATAGATAGATAGATAGATAGATAGATAGAATGCACAACATACACCATGGATTGACTAGCAATTATTTTTTTTTAGAGGGAGGGAGCAAGAAAGGGCGAGAGTGAGAGTGAGAAAGACACACACACAGAGACATTGATTTATTGTTCCATTTAATTAGGCATTCATTGGTTTCTTCTGTGTGCCATGACTGGGGATCAATCCTGCAACCTTGGAGTTGATGCTCTAACCTACTGAGCTACCTAACCAGGGCTACCTAGCAACTTTTAAAAGGAAAACTGCCTGTTTTCTCTAAGTAATATATGCTTATTGTAAATATCTCAACAATATAGAAAAGCATAAAGGATAAAGTAAAATTTCCCAATACCACCGATGGTTGCGGTAACATTACTAATATTGTACCATATCGCTTTTCTTTTGCACTTAGCATTCCATGATATACATGTACCATCTTTTACCTCAAAACACATCAAATGGATATTTTGAGAACTGAAAGCACTGTACTACATATATAACCTCAGAAATAGCTCCAAAGTTAAGTCCTTAAAAAAGAGTATCCCATAGGGTGTCTAACGGTTGTGCAGGTAGAGGCCAAATTGCAAACGTCATGGATTTGACTCAGAGGGCAGAGAGAGTGGTTGAATGGTCTTTGGCAGAAGAAGAATGTGATCAGAGTTCTGTTTTAGGAAGACCCACTATTGCACCAACTGTGTAAAGAGAGGGTTTGGAGCGTCTAAGGCCACAGAGGATGAGACCAGTCTGGGAGCAGTTGTCCAGGCAAGAGTGTTAGGGAATGCCCTTAGGCTGTGCGAGCCGGGCAGAGTAGAGGAGGGAGCTGGAGATGCTGAAGGGGTAGAAGGGCAGACTTGATTTTGCATCATTCCATGTTCAGAGCATTCATGTGAGTGGTGCTGTCAGGTGCAGTTTCAGGGGCGGTATCTTACATCTGACAGCACAGGTCACAATAAGACACAATAAGAGCATTGGCGCCCTCAGCCAGAAAGGGAGCGGGAGATGGTGGATGGGCAGAGCAGGGACAAATCCTCACTTTTTTTTTTGGAGACTGGGTAACATTTTCAGTGTCAATCAAAAACACTTCTTGTTACGTACACTGAGGGCAAAGAGGACCAGATATACTGATCACATGAGCAGAGAGGTCTCGTGCCTGCCCTTGGTGATGTGCTGCATTTCCCGTGTGAATTTCTCTAGTTGCTCCTGAGACCTGGAGAGACCCAGAAATGATGGTGGAAAACCCAGAAACCGATTTTCCTCAGATGAATCAGGTTCTCATAATAAGATCGCAATCCATTCCTCCCTCGAGGCATGGAAGTGGGCTGGGATCTGAAAAGTGCCAGCTGTTTTAACCATTGGGAACTCCATGCTTGGTTCAGAGAGGTGGGCTTGGCCATGAAGCCTGTGACTACCTCCAGTGGCCTCTGCAGGGCACACAGCCCTATCTCTGCTACCTCCCCTCCCCCCTTTTTGAAGGAGCCCTATGTACCTGGCCTTGGAGTTTCATTTGGAAAACAAATCCCTAAGACTGGGGATCTGAAATGATGCTGATACTAAAAGGAATCAGATTTCAGTGCTGAATATGGACTCTCTCAGCAACAAGGATGAAATGTTCTATGCACAGCAACAGCCCCCTGAAGCAGTATTAATATTGCGGTGACTAATCGTTTAAAGATGGATTATTGCTGTATTTAGGTTGTCTCCCCCCCCCCCCCCCCCCAAAAGCACCAAAAGGCTCAGAGACTCCAAGACTTTTAATATCTCAAGAGGCTCTACATGGTTGTTGGTGGGACACTGCTTTGTTCTGGCCCCGGGGTCTATGTGCATCAACGTGGTGTTTAGTTATCCTCTGAGAAAATGCACTATACCTGCTCCCCTGAGATCTCTCCCGGTGCCACTGGCTACCTGTTCACAGGATTCTCACTCTCCACCGTGGGATCACCAGGCAGAGGCGGGAGCGTTCTGTCTGGTTTGGCTTCCTGTTGAGAAGCAGACTGGGGACAGGCCGAGGTGTGACTTCGCTGCAGTGTGCTCAGCACACTGGTTGCCGGGGTTGCCACCCCTGCTGTTGCTCACTGGGTGGGTGCCTTCTTTCCTCTCTGCAGATATCTGGGTGGGGTGGCAGTTCTTCCACAGCGAGAAGCCTCTGCAAGGCCAGTGAGGAAGCTGGCCGGCTGCTCTGGGGAACAAAAGGCAGGAGCTACAGTATCTGCCAGCCCTAGGGAGAGGCTTAGAAGGGAGATTTTACACATTGTGAGGGCCAGTTGGGGGTCTTCCTTCACAGCTACTTAGAGGTGAGGCATGAGCCCTGGCAGCTAGTGTCCGGAAAAGGGGATGAAGGCCAGGATTTGGCAGATCTGTGCTAGACTCCTAGCAGAACTTCCAGGGCCACGGGATTAACTGGTTAGCACACTAGTGGATGGTGCAGGATCTGCCCTCTTTCCACAGATGGACAGTCCCAGACCTGGTTTTGGGTTTTCCAAGAGCATTTTGGATATCGACTCTTCTATTGTAGGCACATGGCTTTTAGCTGCAAGTGACAGAGTCCACCTCGCACTAGCCTTGACTGACAGTGGGTCCAAGAGGGAACTGGGCATGTCAGATTCAGGGGTTCAGTTGCTCTTGTCAGGGTTCTGTCTCTATCTCCGTGTCTTTCAGATTTCATTCCAAGACAGGCTTTGCTCAGGGCAGGTGGCCACTAGAGCATACCCACGTCTCAGGAGCAAGATTTTTTTTCCCTGCTTAGCTTCTGAAAACTGCTTCTAATAGTCTCTACCTCATCGCTCTTAGAGCTGGGAGTGCCTCCATTGGTCAGCCTGGCTCAGGCCACTCAAGTGGAGGAACAGGTGGGGGCCTTTGATTGACAACCAGCCCATCCACAGGGCTTCCCTCGAGGAAGAGATGTAGGGTAATCAAAGCATCAAGGAAAGAGGTCCACGGGCACTCTCTGCACTGCCCCTCCAAGGTGCTTAGGTCAGCAGCTCTGGGTCAGGCAGTCCTGGGTTTGAATACTGCCCCCACCACTTACTACCATGTTTCCTCAAGAAGCTGCTTACTCACCAGCCTCAGTTTCATTACCCGTGTATAGCACAGTGATAGCATCAAGGGAAACCCTGTATAGATGGAAAACTCCGAAGAAAATGAAGAGCTCACCACAATGCCTAGCACATAATAATGACTCCATAAAAGTTGGCCATTATTGTATGCCATTATTGTGATCCGGCAAGCTGGAAATGACGAAGAAAGATAGAGTGTGCTTTATTGTTTTTCTAGTCTGGTTTTGAACCATAAGGAAGTTGTCGTACATACTTCAAAGATCAGTCTTGCCCACAAAAGTGAAAAAATATATGCTCATTCTTTTTCCTGAACTGTCAGAACCAACTCTAGAAAATAAGACCATGATCCTCTGCTCAGTTATGTAAAAGGAAAGAGGTGGAAGGAAAAGGAAAGCTGGGCACTGGCATCATGCCCATCCTGGCACGGACCTCCAAGGCAGGCTCCTCCTGTAACCCTGGCTACCCCATGGGCCACAGCCCCCATCAACATCCCCACGTGGGGCCCCAGGAGAGATGTAGTAGCCAGAATTGTCCTCTCCATCCTTTTCTGTGACAGGTCTAGAGGTTAATCGATATGTTGAGACAGACTCTCCCATGGGGCAGGACTCACCGACCCTTTTGCATCTCCTGTGCTCAGAGTATGGGTGCACAGTTTTGTTAGCAATCTGGGATGCTTTCTAAGGTGACTGGTGCTCTGTAGTGTGTGGCCGAGAGGGCAGACCCTGCAGCCAAGTGGCCTGGGTCCAGATTCCAACTCTGCTGCTTGCTGTGTGAACCTGGGTCAGTTTCTTGACTGCTGGATGACCTCGTAGAGTCATTGGGAAGATTAGATGAGTTAATATATGTGAAACACTTAGAATGGCAGGGTGCATAATAGAAAAGTGTTAGCCTTTACTGTTACTAGGATCTTAAACACTTAGAATTAAAATGGTTCCCCTTGAGAGAGAGAGAGAGAGTAGGGAAGAGGCAGAGACCAATCAAGAATGATGGGTGAACCACCTGGGGGTGGTGTTGGAGCAGTAGGGGGGACTGAAAGAGATAAAAATTGAGTTCTTTCCTACAGGATTCTGTTAGGGATCAGAGTCAAATAGCCATCCACAACCACATTGCAAAGGATGTCTAAGTCAGTGGGATCCATGACCAAGTGGCTGAGTGGTAAGAGCCAAGAGGAGGAGCCACTTTGTGTGCAGAGGGAGGTGGATTGAACCTGGTTTTGAAGAAAAGACTTGGGTAGAGGGGGAGGATGTTCCTACCAAGTAATAAACAGGCACAGTGAGCAGGAAGGCAGAGTGTGGAGGAAGAGCCTGGAGCCTCGGATGGTACTGGAGATGGGAGGACAGAGCTGGGGCATAGCATTTCACTTAGCGGGGAGCCTGTGGGCAGGAAGTGGCCTGCTGGCAGGACCATCCAAGGAGCTCTTTTCCAGTGGGAGTGGACAGGATGAGCCTTAAGCTTAATGGGGTAGAGATGGCAGAGGAAGAGACCAGTTCACTCAGTACATACTCATAGAAGCCCTACTGTGTGCCAGGGATTCTGCTCCTGGGACCCAGACAGACAAGGCTCCTCTCAGGGAGCTTAAAATGTAGTAGGTTCCAGTTGACTCACTCAGGGAACACAGGTGAGTGCTGACATTATCCTACATAATAAAAGCGTAGTATGCAAATTGTTCCCTCCACCAGGAGTTTGTCTGGGAGTTTGATCAGGGAGTGGGGCTGGCCAGGGGGAAGGGAGGGAGGCCCTGGCCAGCAGCAACTAGCTGCTAGGGACCCCATTAGTGCAAGGATTTTGGCCCTAGGCTTTTACCCTGTTTCCTTGAAAATAAGACAGTGTCTTATATTAATTTTTTCTCCCAAAGTTGCGCTAGGTCTTATTTTCGGAGGATGTCTTATTTTCGGGGAAACACGGGTAGTTAGATATAAGGTTGTTGGGGAGCAGGATATTCATATGGTCTCAGAGTCTCAGGGCATAGATTGCAGATGAATTACAAAGGGCACCTTTCCTGGAGAGATCTGACATTCCCATGGTAGCCAACTGTCTACACCTGTGTGACTCATCGGAGGCAGATACTCTTAAGAGAAGAACTAAAACGGGATCTAATCATGAGAACCAATCAGACAAATCCACAATATGGAGCGTTCTATAAGAGAGCTGAACTGGTGCACGGAAATTAAATGTCAGTAAAAACAAACAAAAAAGGAAGTAGATTATAGGTGAAAGGATAAAGCAGGGATTAGCAAATTATATAGCCCATGGCAGCCCATGTCAGCTTTGTAAATAAAGTTTTATTGGCACCCATCTGCATCCATTCCTTTCCGTGAGCTTCAGGCTGCTCTAATCCTACTGTGCAACTTTGAGGAGTTGTCACGGGGACTCTGTGACCCGCAACGCCCAAGGTGTTTACTGCCTGACCTTTTACAGAAACTTTCCTGACCCCTGGATTAAAGCAACATATTAACCAAACACAACGCATGAATCTTGGCTAGTTCCTGAATCAGGGTGAAAAAAAAAAAAATGCAAACATATACATGGGGAAACTGAAACAGGGAGCACGTATTCCAGGACCTTAGGACTTCCTGTTAACTCCCCGAGGCACGGCTGTTATATTGGGATTGGGCTGCACAATGTCTGTCTTGGCTGTTGAATGCTGAAGGACTTAGGGGGTTGAATCATGATGTCTATAGTCTACTTGTAAGTGGTTCAGTCTAAAAATAAAATAATAGCCAGGACCGGTTTGGCTCAGTGGATAGAGCGTTAGCCTGCGGACTGAAAGGTCCCGGATTCGATTCCAGTCAAGGGCATGTACCTTGGTTGTGGGCACATCCCCAGTGGGGGTGATGCAAGAGGCAGCTGATCGATGATTCTCTCTCATCAATGTTTCTAACTCTCTATCCCTCTCTCTTCCTCTCTGTAAAAAATCAATAAATAAATAAAATAAAATAAAATAAAATAATAAAATAGATAGATGATAGATAGATGAAAGAAAAGTAAGAAATAAAGAAGAAAAGCAAATGATGTGACAAAATCTTAGTCAATCTAGGTGAAGGGCATACAAGGCTTGTTATAGTGTTCTATGATTATTCCTTTTGATTGAAAGCCTTTCAAAATAAAAGTTAACAATAACTAAAACACACACACACACACACACACACACACACACAAAAACCTTAAGTACAACTGGAGGGCTAATTTAGGGGCACCTTTCAGCCCTGATGTGACCTTCCTACAGGCTCTGGCCTGGCCCATTTATGCCACCTCCGAGACATTCCCCTGGGAGTGAGGGGAGCACTGGGAGCCTGGGGTGAGCTTCCTGTCCGCTGAAGAGGCAGCCCCAGCAGGAACCTGTGTTGTAACCCGGGGTTTTGCTTGTTGTCTCCGCACAGTAATTCCATCAAGCTGGTGAATCTGCTCTCCATCTTTATCAGCACGTGGCTCACCGCAGCCGGGTTCATCCATTTGGTAAGTAGCCTAGCAGATTAGATGCCTTAGCTCTGGCTCTCCTGGAACGAGCCTCTGAGTCTTTTTGTTACCTTCATTATTTCTCACTGTGGAGAAGCTAAGCCCAGCCGTCCAGCGTAAGAAAAGAAGAAGCAACTGCACCGTTGTCTGGATTTCCAACCCTTTACCCCAAACTGGTTCCAGTGGTGAGCAAAGTTTGCAGTAGTATCCTGCGTTTTCCAGCTCCCAAGTTGTGCCCTGGGACTTCGGTAGTTTCACTCTGTCTGCAATACCTGCAATGAGCCACAAGATGGCAATGCTCCCTCAGCAAAAAGCCTGAAAATATCTTGGGGACAAGGTTGGAAGTTTGCCCCACATCTTTGTAAACAACACATTCAGATCCCTCAATTTCTTCTCTCTTCCCCCTTCCAAAAAGCCACCTTTGATTCTCTTGCCTAATGAGTTGTCAAGTTATTCTGAATCTCAAAAAAATGTGAATTCTTCTGGATGAGCGATTCTTTAAAAGCCTTGTATTAGAAGTGATCTGTTCTCACCTCCTCAGGGCAGACTTTTCCTGCTTGTAGGGAACACAGCCATTGTAGGGAGCCTCTTTGAGACAAAGGCAAACTGTTACCCCTGAGAGAACCTTATCTGGCTCTGAAGCTTTGAGTAGGGGCTGCCCTCTCTGCCTCAGGGATGGAAGCTGGCATTTGGCTGCCTACCATAGGGACTTGTGTGATTTTCCCCCCCATGGAGCACAGCCCAAGGGAAGCCAGGCTCTCATTCAGTCACTAGATCTGAAGGTTCCCCACCTACTTTTTTATGCGGATGGGATTCTTGGCTGAAATCACCCTTTGATGATCACCCTAATTCTGCATCACAGATAGGGAGGGTTAGTCATTTTCCATAGCCAGTGACCTCACCTGGCTGCTGTGAGCAGCACCAGGACCTTCCATAGAAAGGGCATGCTGTATGCTCTTAGGATGGTTGATGGTGAGCTCAGGACAGGTGATGGTGAACTGAGGACGGGCCATGTGTGAGCTGAGGACAGGTGATGTGTGGACCAGGCAGGTTCTGGGAGCGTTCTGGAGAGGCAGAGGTGGAGGTCTGGGGCCTGTGGGCCTGTGGGCCTGGGGCCTGCCCTCACACTGGCCACACTGAGGGATCACAGATACTGGTCAGGGAGAACCAGCTGCTGTCTCTCCCTCTCTCTTGAGAGTATCTGCAATACCTCTCCTGCCCACCTCCCGGCTTTGTTGGCAGATCAGCTGTGATGAGAGGACTGAAAGTGTTTGTGACATTTTAAAGCAGAGACGGGCACACTGCAGCCTGGGCCACAGGCCTCCAAACCTGACCCACTCCCTATTTCACCCACCAATACAGAGCCGAGTTGTCCCTACAGAGATCAGACACCGCATGGCCCGCAAGGCTAAAAGCATTTATTTACTCTCTGGCCTTTTGCAGAAAATGTCAGCTCCCTAGGCCTAAAGAGTCCTGCAAAAGCAAACTGTTCTCATGGGCCTCCTTTCGTGCTCCGAAGAACCTCCTGCGGTTCTCAGGGTGGAGCCAGTGCTGAGGATCTGCAAAACAGGGAGCCGAGCCAGACCCCAGGAGATGCTGCTGGGGGTTTGGGCGTGAGATCTGGATGATGGAACGAGGAACCCTCTGCGGGAGGCCCTAGGCTTTCTTTGGGAGCCTGTGAGTGGGGCACTGGGAGACGGAGCAGGCACTTGCTGAGAAAGGGCAGAGCAGGGCTCTCTGGCCCCTTCCTTAATGGGAATGCCATAAAGCGAGGTCAGAGCGAGGCCCTAATATGCAGCTGGTGTCAGATCTTCAACAATGAAGGGAAAACAGACCAGGGCCATTTACTTCTGGTGCATGATTGTGTTCCTGCCACTCCCTGCTCTCTGCTCAAGTGCCCCTCACAGAACCCAGTCCAGGCAGCCAACACTGGGGTCGAGGGACCGCCCCTCCAAAACATTCTGCTGGAAGTTTTGTGTGCCTGGCTTATTATCTGTCTATCTATCTATCTATCTATCTACACACACACACACACACACACACACACACACACACACGAGGCAGGTGCACAAAATTTGTGCACTAGGGGGCTAGTGGGGGACCCCTCAGCCTGGATTGCGAGAGGGTGCAGGCCAGGCTGAGGGTCCCCACTGGTGCACAGTCAGGGCTGGGGAGAGATGTGGGAGGAGATTGGCCAGTTGGGGAGGGACCATGGGAGGGCTCCAGGGCGTGTCCAGCCCATCTTGCTTAGGCTGATCAGCTGGACCCTTGCAGCCAGCTAACCTACCAGTTGGGGCATCTGCCCTCTGGTGGTCAGTTTTGATGTCATATCAACTGGTCAACCAGTCAATTGTCTGCCCCCTGGTGGTTAGTGTACACCATAGTGAGCAGTTGAGTGGCCTTAGCATATCATTAGCATATTGTGCTTTAATTGGTTGAATGGACGACCAGATACTTAGCATATTAGGCTTTTACTATATAGGATATCTATCTCTAGCATAATATTCCCTTCTTCTCCCCTGCACCCTTCTCTAGGTGGAGAATTCAGGGGACCCATGGGAAAATTTCCAAAACCACCAGGCGCTTACGTACTGGGAATGTGTCTACTTGCTCATGGTTACCATGTCCACTGTTGGCTACGGGGATGTTTATGCGAAAACCACGCTGGGGCGCCTCTTCATGGTCTTCTTCATCCTCGGGGGACTGGTAAAAGCTCTTTGTTATGATGCTGATTTTTATGGTCATTAGTATCTTCTATTACCCATTCCTGAAAGCTGTGTATTTTGATAGTGTGTTTCTGCTAGAAGCAAGTGATTGCCTTAACAGGCTAAGTCGGTCCAAGCATGAGGGGGGCTTTTCTACATATTTCTTTGGTGTATTAACTTGTTTCCCAGAGACCCAGGCATGTTGCCCTTGCCAGCGTCAGTTATTTAGCCAGGAGCAAACCTACTTGTCTTAAGAAAGTGATGCCCACATATTAGAGTCTGTCCCTTAGTAATGTAACTCAGTATCTGACATTCTGCAAGGACAGTTTCTGTCCTCTGACCCTGGTAACTGACTCCATAGACAGTTTGCGGTTTCAAGAGTTCCCCGCCCCTTGACAGTCCTCCCCAAACTTCCAACAAACACTGTGGCTGGGGTATACCCAAAAGAATGGGGTCCCCATGTCGGAGATGGAGGCCCACTGGTCTTGTCCAGGAGGATGTCACCAAGTGTGGCACCTGGGCTGTTTTTTCTTCCCCTTTAAGTCAGAAAGTGTCGCTGTTTGCTTGTCTGCTCTATGCAGATCAGAATGCCGGTTATGCTGTCCTTTGCAAGGGAAGTTTGGCAATGCAGTGGCAGTGGCTGCATTTTGTCTCTCAAAGCAGCTCACTGTACCTTTGATTTTTTTTAAAAAATATTTTTATTTATTTTAGAGAGGGAGCGAGAGAGAAGAAACATTAATGATGAGAGAGAATCATTGGTTGCCTCCTGCTCGCCCCCTCTTCCCCGCTCCACTGGGAATTGAGCCCACAACCCGGGCATGCGCCCTGATTGGGTATCAAACCGTGACCTCTCAACTACTGAACCGGGCTCAGATTCAGTTTTTGCTGTGTGTGAGGTAAATGATTAAAATCCTACTTCACACACAGCTTCCACATATGTACACCACGCACACATTTACGCTATGCATACTCATCTTTCTGTTTTGTATGCATAAGGCATATACATTTAACAATGTAGGTAAATGTACGAGTGTGTGTGTACATCGACACACGTGTCCCCACAGCGTCTGTGAGGTCCGGTTTATCCAGCCACAGGCGCATTTGTTTGTTGGACAAAACATGGCACATGTGTGTTTCTCCTCGCTCTCCTGTCCTCCCATGTGATGTCCTCAATTTACTGTGTGCTCTTTTTAGTGATTTTTTAAAATGCAAAAGTTTGTATTATTTTAATCTTCCTTTGGTGTTTATTATCTTTAATCATCCATAGGCATTGGTTCTTTTCTGGATTTTAGCTAGAAAGGTCTTTCCCTGCAATAATGAGTATGCGTGTGCGTGCCTGTGTGTGTGTGTGTGTGTGTGTGTGTGCGTGCCTGTGTGTGAGTGTGTGTGTGCGTGCCTGTGTGTGTGTGTGTGTGTGTGTGTGTGTGTGAGTCTGTGTAAGTGTGTCTTTTCCCCAGCATGCATCCCCCTTACTTATTTTTCTTCAGGAAGAAGAGCTAAATGTCAACTTATTTATTCCCCTCTCCTTTATGTTTTTCTCTTTGTATTTGCCTTTTGGGCAATAGCAGTAGCAACTGTGATCTTTTTAGTTGTCTAGGCTGGCTGATGTTTGTTTTGCTTTGTGTATTTTCAGGAGCTTACCCTTTTTATGCCTTTTTTATTTTTTATTTTTTTTATAATCTAGCATATTGGTGTATACCTTTGCAGTCCTAATCCTTTTGTGTTTTCAGATCTTAGCATCCCCCCTCCTAAAAAGGTCACCCCTTTCTTGGGCCTGTCTTTTTAGTCTCTCTTCTGTCTCCTATCTCCTCCTCAGGCCATGTTTGCCAGCTACGTCCCTGAAATCATAGAGTTAATAGGAAACCGCAAGAAATACGGGGGCTCCTATAGTGCGGTTAGTGGAAGAAAGTAAGTATCCAGAGGGCTGCTGCCTCCGCTGCGGGGTCCTCTTTGCATGCCATTGTTTTTTTTGGCTCTTGTTTCTCTGTTTCATGCATGTAGGCAATGTTTGCCCGCTACGTGCCCGAAATTGCCGCTCTCATCCTGAATCGGAATAAATTCGGCGGGACTTTTAACAAACATGGAGGCAGAAAGTAAGTTGGCGGCACCAGAAGAGATGTGGTTGTGTGGCGGCACCTGAGTCCTGCCCTCTCCTACCGCCCGGGCATCTCTCTGAGGGAAGGGCCATGCTCTGGGTGGGGTGTGATGTTACCTGGGTTGTCGCACTGGGACCAGCCGACCAGCCTTGTTCTCGTTCACCACTGTCCCCCCATGCATCTTTCCAAGAGACATGGCTTTATCCTGGAAGGGGTGCGAGGTGGGACCCATCACACATGGGTTAAGAGTGGACATGCCTCAACTTGAGGAGCCATGCCAGGACATATCCTCAATTGACACTAAAAACTGTCTTAATGACCATCATGTACTGGGCTTTATTTGCTTTAGGGATCTGGAAAATTGCAGGGGCTTACAATGTGGGCTGGGGAAAGGTGTACAATCCAGACCATGCTTATCCACTCAAGTTATATAGATAACTTGAATGACTTGGATATTTCAGCCTTTAGGTCAAAAGATTGGCTGGGCTGAAACTGGTTTGGCTCAGTGGATAGAGCGTCGGCCTTCAGACTGAAGTGTCCCAGGTTCAATTCTGGTCAAGGGCATGTACCTTGATGAGCAGGCTGGAGCCACAGGGTTCACTGTCTTGAACTACCCGCAGGACACCCGTTTCCTTTCAAAGGCACAAAGGACCGTGGCTGAGAGGGAGCCAATTGGCACCTTCTCATGGAACTGGTCTGTGCCTCCACCTTCCCTCTGATGGAGCCCTACTCTCCTATTCCCCTCACAGCCCGAATGAGATGAGCACCAAGCTGCTCTGGTTTCTGGGCCGCTGGTTGCATCTGAAAGGCCAAATGTGTCCGGAGATTCCATCAGTCATGTGCCCCATGCCAAGAGGAAAACAGCTTTTCTCCCAGTTCCGTCTTAAAGTGTGGGCAGGTCGCCACAGAGCAGACGGCCTTCCCACTGGAAGGGCCATGTTGGCCTCCCACTCACTGTCCCAGCCAGCCTGTCCTGTCCCTGCCCCCGAAAGAGGCAGTAAAGTCAATTGCCCTGAAGTCCAGGTTGGAAATACGCCTTGACTCTTGCTCCACGTAAAACTCCCTTCACCCCCAATTAGTTTCCCAACCCCAGTGTGGGTGGGCCTGGGGGCTGACAAGCTTTTGATGGCCAGTGACCGGCCCAGGCCCTCAGACCAGCGCTCACCTCCAGCCTGGTCTGATCCGGGCGCTTTCTGCCTTGGCGTCTCCCCTCCAGCCCCCTCGTGGTGATGACTTCAGATCACAGGCTTCTGTGGCTTTTGTTCTGCCTCAGGTCTCGGTAATCTTTTATCACCGTTGCTAGCCCGAGTATGCCCGCCCCCTCTCTTTTTTCCTGTCCCCCTTTTATGAAAATGCGCACTTTGCTTTTAATGTTCTCGCTGGGTCTCCGATGTCACCGACCCCGGGGACAGAGAGCAGGTTCTGTCATCAGCGCGGGGACTGTGCACTTTGCGCATTGTTTCCCGGTTCAAAAGCTAATTACTAAGTAGTTTAAAGGAGCCCTTTGGTCACTTAGATCTTTCATCAGAAAACATAAGCCCGGGAAAGGCACAGTAATAGAGGGCCATTAGCACCCTTTGTTTGATGTTGTTTTTCCAGTCAGTAGAACAAGATTGATGAAATGTTATGTTTGGCCAAAATTTGAGTTTTCATTTGGAATTCAGTGTTGAGAGAATGGGCTGTCAGAATCAATAAGTTCCCCTGCGCTGGGGATCCGGGCATGTGGTAGTAATTAGTGATATAAGGTCTTTAGTGAGCAACCAAGCATGGGTTCTGGCAGCAAACATAATGAGAAACTACAGTTGTTCTATTTCTAACGTCAGAAAGTTTCCAGATAAAATTAAATGCATTTGCAAAAGGAAAGCAGCTAAACTTTGTTGAAAGATAGAGTTCAGACTCTGAAAATAGCTGCTTCGCCCATGCTTGTGTGGACGCATGAACGTATGTGCTGTACTTACGGACCCACTTATATGCACACTGCTCCCGAGGATTTAGGCAAGCGAGTGCCCAGAACGTAACTAAAACGTACAGTGAAAGGGTTGGTTTATGGTTGAGCATTTTATTCAGGAATAACCACCTCCCTTGTAAAAATGCATCCCTGGAGAAAACCAGGTAACTTGCAGCCCAAAGCCACAGAGACACACAGCTTGGAATTCCAAAGATGATTTAGAGTAAAAATTAGGCGGAGAAGCGGGGGCTTGTTTAGGTAACACCCCTTTTTGGAGAATAGGAGCATAAGAAGGTTTCCTCGGCACCTCATTTGCAGTGTGTGTTTGGCAGAATGTAAACATCTCCACTCACATCCCCAGAACACCTTCCCAGTCAGCACTGCATCAGGGGCGTCGCCCAGCTCTCTCCTCCATATTCCACACCTGACCTCCCCCAGCACAGCGAGCCGGCAGTGGAGTGGGCAGTGTGCTCTGTGTCAGCTTTTCTCTAATGCATCTTATGATGATGTATTGGGGCTCCTGAGAATAGGGACTTGGGTGTCAACAACCAGGGGTTCCAGGGAATGACCAAAGAAGGCTGTTTTTCCAAGTTGGAGGTCTTGGGGACAGTTAGCCCCCAGATTTTATTCAAAAGAGGACCCACCTGCAGCCCAGCCGTCCTCCTAAGGGCGCTCGCTGCTTCTCCTCCTTTCCTTCATGTGATGCCAAAGCTGCTCCGAGGCGGGGAGCACAGGGGTGAGGCTCCCATGGCCTTCAGGATCCCAGCCCGCTCTCCTTCCTCCCACAGCCCCTGCCGTTTCCCCCAGAGGCTTCCTCTCTGTGTGTGACTCAGCCCACTCCTGGCTAGTTTATGAGAACTGACAAGATCATGGTCCAAGGTCACATGGCCAAAGGCCATGGAAAATAATCGGCCACAGAGAAGAATCCATCTGCTAACCCCCTTGTTAGAGGCTGCCTGGACAGGGAGCCATCCAGACCTTCTAGTTCCCAGGCTGGGATTCTGGGGCCTGAAACAGAGGCCAGGTGTTTGGGACAGAGGAGAACGGGATGGGTTGGATTATTCCATGGATTCCTGACAAGACAGAGAAAGATATGGAGTAGGCAAAGGGGAATAAGAAAGTGAGTCTAATGTCCTTGGAGGAAATGTTGGCTGGATGAGAAAGCTGGGCCCCCTTCTGGCTGGGGGAACAGTGGTCGCAGACTAACTGGGTCTAGCTCCGATGCATGAAAGCTGCCTGTGAAACTTAAATGCCGTGGCTTCTCTTAGAGCGCTTACTTCTGGACTTCCAGAAGTGAGAACGTGAATCACTGTAGAGCAAAGCCCCGGGGCTGCCTTCCGTGACAATAGTCATAACTACACACACTTGCCTATTTTCCAATTCTGGCAGCAGCCTGTGAGGGCGGTAATGTTGTCATCTCCATTTGCAGAGGTTAAGTGATTTGCCTGATGTCCCATAGATCTTCCATCAGGGATTTAACCTGTGGCAGCATGTGCCTCTGGGTCACGTTGACTCTCTAGATCATCTCTTGAGACCTCATTCTGCTCTACACTCAGGGATCTTACCATTGTACGTGTTTCTCCACCACTGTCCTTAAGTGGGGTGTCACCTTGGGCATGTCTCCTCCTTCTGATCATTTGTTATCTCTCAGGATTCTGGCCCCAGAGGAGGGGACAAAACTATTATCCCCTGTCATTCAGCTAGAAATTGACCTTTTGAACACCTCTAACAATGAGGAGCTCTCAAGAATGGGCAGGCAGATCATTGATCGACGTGAGATTTGTGTCTTACTAGTATTGGTGGGTTTCAACACTGTCAGGCTCCATCCTTTCTGGGGGTTCCTTTCCTAGGTGACCAGCCATGGTAGGTGGTAGTGGTCACCTAGACCACTCCTGGGCAGAGCCCACCTGCATTCTGTCTTAGGAAGAGCCCTCTCTCCCTGGCAGAGGTGTCTCCCTGCCCCCTTCAGCTCCTGAGAGCGCACCTCTGGGTCTCTGGCTCCGGGGACATTAGCTCTGAACGGGAATATCAGCCCTCAGATTGTGTCCCTCTGGAGGGAGGGGAGACCATCTGCCTTTAACCTCACGTGTGTACTCAGGGTTGTAAGAAGGAGCCTCAAAGGCACAGAGGTGGGGAGACCCTATTATGCTTTTCCATTAAAAAATGAAAATGGGGTGATTTGTGATTTTTTTTTTTCATGTAAATGCTTACATTTTGAAGAGTATTCAGTAATTTGGAACAAAATGTCAAGCTCTAAGAACTGCCAGAGAGCAGTTAGTTACTGTCTGTTCTGGTTCCCTCCACTGGCTCATTCATTCCATTCTGGAGGGTTGCTGAGAACCTCTGTGCCAGGCACACTGCTGGGCAGTGTGGGAGACGGATCGGGATGGGTGGTGAACAAACTGCCCAGGGAACCTGTCCTGGTGGAGTTCCCCATCTCCAGGAGGTCACAGGCAATGAGCAAGACTGTGGCCAAGGGAGCTACCAGGGACACATGTAAAAGCAGAGACAAGACCCAAGCTTCTGTTGTAGAGCAAAACAGGGATTGTTTACCTTCCATAAAGAGGTCCAGGGAGGTGACACCTGGGAGGAGATGTTACATCTGTTCAGTGGCCACTGAACCCAGCTTTCATGATCCCCCAAAGAAGTGAGCACCCTAGTTTTAAAATCCATATTTTGTGAGGTGTTTGCTTGTCCCTCCATGGGACTAAGTCTGAAACTCTGTCTCTCTGGGGCCCAGATGCCTGACCATGACATCCTGTGTCCCGCCAGGTGAGGCATCATATACCTGCCCCAATTCTGATTAGGGGGCCCTTATCAGACTCTGCCTTCCCTCTTATCAGAAATAGGCTCCACATCTGCCTCTGCATTCTTTGTTCATTTATGATTCCACTTTATCGTCCCTTTTGCGAGATTTCCTGCGTCAACATGGAACTCCATCTCATCGTCTTCGCCACACTCAGGTTTTGCCAGCCATGGTTCTCGACCATTTTTTAAAAAAATTGGAATTGCAATGACTGGCTGTGAAGGAACCGAGATTATTTCTTTCCAAAGGTTCATTTCATCTACCCTTGGTTAGCTAGCCCAGCCCCACCCAAATGAGCACTCACATCAGTTCCTCATTGTCATTCATTCCACATGTGTTTATGGAGTGCTCGCCACACGCCAGGCACTGGGGATAGATGTATTTCCACACACCCATAAAACCCTCCAAATGGGTCACATCTGTCTTGAGCTGCACATCATATACTATTTGACCACCAATGTGGTTGGCAGTTCAAAGCCAGAGCTTATTTAGGCTTCCCCTGCTGGTTCCCAGAGGTGACGGCCTTCCTGCAGGCTGCATGGCCATGGCTGAGCTTCCTGGGAAGGCCTGGCCCAGCATTTGGACTAAGATACAGGGTCTTTCCCGTGGGGTGTTGGGATGAGCACCGGGGGCCTTCTTCCTTTTCCCGTCTCCATGGAGTTTAGGCAGCACTCACTCTTGCCCCCCACAGTCTGCGTGGGGGGACTGCTCTTGTGAGTGAGGTTCCCTGTGAGATGTCACTTACGATTTCTGTCCCACAGACAGAGCTCTGGTTGAAATGTGACTGAAGCTTTGCTTTTTACACAAACTTCTATCCTTTCAGCCCTCTCCTTGCAAGGCCCATGCGAGCCCCAGCTTGAACTCCCAGCAATGTCTTCAGATGCCTACAGTTAAAAAACCATAAATTAGCAAATCATCAACATATCACCAGGAAGGATCATCTGGTAGCCATTCGAGTCAGAAGGAAACACAGGCCCCAATAACCGATCTTCACAGAGATATGAAGAACCGTAGACAGACAGATACAGTAAATAGGAAGACAAACAGATAATTCAAGCTGACAGGCCAGCTTGGACTGATTAGGCGTTCTGCTTTGATTAGCATTAAACTTTTAGGGGAGGAAAAGATGAGATTGCCCTAATACTTTGGAACAATGACCCCTTGACTACTTCTGTAATTCAGTACCGAGGGACAGATACCAAAAGCAAGTGTCAAGTAGATGCTGTATCGTATAATGTAATATGCCAGGTATTCCTTTCAGCGAGAGGGGTCTTGGTGGGTGTGGATGTGGGCGCTTCTTTCTTTGCATCTGCTTTGGATTCTTCTAAGCCACATTTTCAGTGCCTTTCAAACTTGAAGCTTGATTTAAAGAGACTCGAATGCATATTAAATCCATTTCCTGATAATACTAATGAAATGAAAGCACACATCCCCACACACACACTTTCCTGCTGTCTCTCTCTTCCCTTCCACACACTTATCAAAATGTTCCAGCTATTGTTCTGAAAACAAGAATAGAAATGTAGGTGGGAGATGAACTGCGTGGCAAAAAACAAAAAAAACAAAAAAACAAAACACCCCACAAAGTCATATGTAAGCCTAGGTTTTGCTTTTAAATATTCTTCCATTAAAAAAAGGAGTCTGAATATGTATTTTCTAATTATAATGCCTGAAGATTCTTTCCCTTTAACCTCACATTTGATTGGAGAATCCTTGCTGGGTAGATTTCAAATCCCAAAAATGCACGCAGCCCTAGGAGATGAAGTGGTATTGTTTTCCGTTTCTGACGATGTCATTCATTTTGATGGAAGGCTTTCCAGATCCGAGCACAGCAGTTCTTAGTGGATTTGGGGTCCATCCCACAAATGCTGCCATCATACATTGAAAACAAACCAGGACACTTTCTAGCTGGCCAAGTCCGGTGTCTCCTTTTATTAAAAGTCTGTAGGGGCTAATGCGATGTGAAACTCCTGGAAGCCTCCTCCTGTGGCGCGCTGGGAGCCAGCTGGCATTGCATGGCAATGGCTGCTCCCACCCGGGACCACAGGGCCGCTCCAGATGTGGGTGGCGATCATCAGTAAAGGAACCTTAGGTCCCCTCTCTATACCTTTTCAATAAGGGGACACAGGCAGTTCAGAGATGCATACACGCTCATCTCTCTGAGGGCCTTCTGACTCTGGCCACTGACTGGGAAGCCCAGTATCAGCTAGCATCTAGAGCAAATCTAGGAAAGCTCTCATTCAGCATATTTGCTCCACTAACAAGTCTTTGAGCCCTTGCCATGTTCCTGGCACCATGCTAGGTGCTGTGTTTAAAAGGATGAACTAGAGCCCAGCTGGTGTGGCTCAGTGGTGAGCATGGACCTATGAACCAGCAGGTCATGGTTTGATTCCAGCTCAAGGCACTTGCCCGGGTGGCTCAATCCCTAGTAAGAGGGCATGCAGGAAGCAGGGGATCAATGACTTTCACTCATTGATGTTTCTATCTCTCCCTTCCTCTCAGAAACCAATAAAAATATATTTTAAAAAACATTTTAAAATAATAAATAAATAAAAGTGTGATTATTGCTCTCCTGGAGCGTATCTGGGACATCAAGCAATCAGAATCATTTAAGAAGCCAGTGGTGGCTAAGCTGAAGCTTGAATATGTAGGAGTATCACCCCAGTGAAATGCTAATTTGGCAACAATTTTATTCAATAAAGTCATGAAATTATAAAGCAACAGGAAGGCTGAAAGCATTTTAGAAGGAATGCTCCTAAAAGCATTCGCTAATTCCCAATTGTTAAATGTACCCATTGGAGCAGTTAGGGCACAGGTAAGGGCAGGTAACTTGAGCACCAGAAGCCTACGGATCTAATGGTGGACCCAGTAACAGAGGGATGCAGAGAGATTTGGAAGGATGGGGAGCAGCTGATGTCATCCTGAGTTCTGCTCCGTTCCATGCCTTTCCTCTTCCTTGGGGAGAAGTTCTGTGCCTCACGGGGACCTGGAGGCTGTGGATAAGCTCCCAGTTATTTTGTGTGTAACCTGCCGGAGGCCTCGGAGGCCTGTGCACGTGTGTTGCATCTACTCAGCTAGGCTGGCTAACAGAGTGTGCAACCTGGGGCAACACCCTTGGGTGTGGCTGGGGAGCAAGGCCAGGATGTGTCAACTTGACCGTCATTATGGGAAGGTCAAGTCCAATAGCCCATGTGCTCAGGTCATGAGGCATGATTTACTAGAGGGGTTAGGGAGAGAGGGAGGGCTCAATTTGCAAATCAAAGCTGTTATGTCTCCTCTCTAGGGCAAGAACCATTTCTTTTGGACTCATTCTCTATTTCACCTCCATCCCCAAAGAGGTAGCTGACTTTTGCTTAATCCTTTCTTCTCTTAGTCCCTCCCGTTCAGAAGCAGCATTACCAAGTAGAGAGAGACAAGCTTGCTTTGATCTGAGTCAAGGAGAGTGTGGTTCAGTGTGATGATCCCTCTGTAAGTGCAGAGAGCCGGCCAGGATTGGAAGAGTCAGGTCAGGGGAAGACTAGCTTATTTAAAAAAATAACCAAAGGCCATTAAGTCTGCAGTTATGGAATGAATAAAATGCAGAGGAGTGAGGGGGTGGGGAGAGAGACAGGGAAGTGCGGTTTGTGAGAGTCCAGCCATCATATTATTGCTTCCTTGAGGGAGGGAGGGAGGGAAGGAGGGAGGGAGGGAGGGAAGAAAGGAGGGAGGGAAGGAAGGAATAGAGAGAAAGAAACCAAAGAAGGGAGGGAGTGGGGGAGGGAGGGAAGGAATTGAGAGAAAGAAACTAAAGAAGAGAGGGAGGGAGGGAGAGAGGGAGGGAGTGAGGAAGGAAGAAAGGAAGAAAGGGAGGGAGGAAGGAAGGAAGAAAGGGAGGAAGGGAGGGAGGGAGGAAGGAAGGAAGAAAGGAAGAAAGGGAGGGAGGGAGGAAGGAAGGAAGAAAGGGAGGAAGGGAGGGAGGAAGGAAGGAAGGAAGGGAGGGAGGGAGGGAGGGAGGGAGGGAGGGAAAGAAAGAAACCAAAACGGTGGTGGTAATATCTGCATCCTAGGTTATTGTGAAAATTAATGAGAAAGTGAAAAGCAGGATTGGCAGAGCTTGGTCAGGGAACCTTGATTAAAGGGCCCAGGTCTGTATAGGGTTGGGGAGGAGTGATTCTCCAATTAATAATTAGGTGCTTATCCAGGGGTAAGAGATCAACCAAAGGACTTGTATCCTTGCATATGAGCATGACCATGGACATAGACAATAGGGGGTGGGAGCATGTGCTGGGGGTGGACGTGGGTGGGGAGAGGTCAAAGGGGTGGGGGGAAGGAGACATATGTAAAACTTTCAACAAAAAGGCATTAAAAAAATGAGGTGCTGTTGACAGAAGGGGGGTGCCTGCTGAACAGGCAAAAGCAACCAGTGTCTCCCACACTGAGCTTCCCGGCATTTAGTTTTAAGACTTGGACTGAAACCCTCTTTAGGCAGCCAGCCACAAAGACAGGGATCATTCCCCGTGCACGGTCCAATTATGGAGGTGGAGGTGCAGTCACAGATCCCTTTGGGCTGGCTCAGGTGCTGACCAGCTGCCGATGGTAAGATGCACCCCCGTCCTGCAGAAAGGCCTGGTCCGGTCAGGACATCCAGTGCTTCCCATTGGGTCGACCAGAAGCCTGTCCTCCGACCTTGGGGTGTTTTCCAGAGGTGCCTTTGCTGCGATGCTGGGATGAAGTCACTCAACCTTCTACCCCATTTGGAGAAACAGCCAAGCAGCCTGTCTCCCCAGAACAGCTCTGCTGACAGCTGGATCAGATGATTACTTCACTCTCTTCCTCACTTGGAGGGATAAGGCATTTCCTTCCTTAGTGATTAGCAAAATCCTAGATGTTGCCCTGGCTGGGGAATGACTTCATCGCCCAACCTCCTTGGGTTGTTCTGGTGGTTGTTTGTTGGTGTTTTCATTTGTTTTAAACAGCAAGTGGTTAAAACAGGGGCTTGGAGTGCTGTGTGCTCCCAGTTGTTATGGTTTCATTTTTGTCCTTCTTACCTGTGCTGTCCTCTCACATGCTTGAAACGGGGTAGTAAAACTGAGCTGGCAGGAACAGGCACTGCTCTGACAGGTTTGCAGCTGACTATTCAATTTCTTCTCCACTTCCTGTAGCCCAGGGGGTTCCCTAGCCACACGGGCTCCGCCATCAAGTCCATTGATCAACATATAGTTCTTGAAAGCCCGGCCAGTTTTGGGGTCCTGAGCTGGGTCCCAGGGTGTGGTGGAAGGAGGGGGCCCACTCACCTGGGTTTACCTTGTTGACAGAAGATGATCTCTCGGCATGGACAGTCTTTTAGCAGGGCGTGCGAAGGCAGGAGCTAATTTAGCCTTCTTCCTTTAGGGCAGTACTTTGCGTACTGACCACTGTGGTGTGTGTTCCGGGGTCTCTTGCCATCCCACCCTGCTTTCTACGTGATAAAATGCTGATGAATTCCTCGGACAAATCCTTCTTAAAATGCGTTCCCATCAAGGCAGCAGCTACCAGCGGGGGGGAGGTGGGACCAGAGAAACATGATTAGAGGGCTCAGCAGAAAGACAAGAGCTTCTAGCATATGTATTTGATATAAATATTATAGTTTTACAGAGACATTGAGATCAATATATGCCACATCTCATCTAGCTCTTTGACAAAGTGAGCACAGTGTATTCAGGAAAAGCTGTATAGGATTTTCAATTTACTCCGTATGATTTATTGTGACAGGATAGCTATGGGTTTTTTAAGTTCTTTATACTTGTTCCAGTAAAAATGGATATAGTATCTTTAAAAATAAACAGCCCAGAGCTGTGCATTTCACATCGTCTTCCTCAGTGAGGCTCTGCTTAAGGGAGATGCAGGACCTCCCTGGCCCATGGGGCCCGATGCAGTCGGATCTGCCTCCATCCTCGAGTTTTAGCTTTTTTGGAGGGGGGGAGGGTGAGTTTGGGAGTTGTGGGGAGAGTAAACATGAACGGAATTAGGAAGCTGTTGCAGATGTCTAGACAAGATGGACGGACGGTATGAACGGGTGCAGGTCCAGAGAACTGGGACCCTGTGGTAGGGCTTAAGTGGTCCCAGTCACCCAGGACCGAAGCTCCTTCTAGCAGCACCACTTGCTTCCTCTGCTTAGGGGGCAGCAGGCCACAACAGGCCTGCCCTTACTCTGGCATTCACTGGGCACTGAGTCTCTGGACCACAGTGTTCACACCATAACGATGCAAGCACTAGACTGTACACTGGCCAAGGGCAGTTCTGACACAAAGATAGACAGGAGAATGTGCGAAGGAGCCCACGACACTCGCAGCCCTTTGCAAAGGCTGCTGGCTCTCAGCATCACTGCCTGAGTCTTTTGAAAAGTGTGTAGATGTTTCCCTCTCATTGAGGGAAGCTCCCCCTCAGTGGCTCTGGGTGCCTTGTCCCCCAGAGCCTTGAAAAGCTGTGTCTGGTGGCTCCCCTCTTTCCTCTCCTCTTACGCCTCCAGCCCTGAGGCAGTGCTTCTGAGCTACTATCCACTCTGAAAGGCACAGTGGCATTGAGCTCTGAAACTGAGCTCCCAGGTGCACTGGGGCGTCCAGCTTTCCTGACCCACTTCCCAGCAGAGCAATGGAGGACAGTGTGTGGGAGGTGAAAATGGTTTTTGACAGCGATACTTATTGAGTGAAGAGGTGTCCATGAAATAAGCAACTGGTAGTTTTCTGGTGAGCCCTGATAGCGATCATTACAGTGAAATATTATTCTGATTAAGCCACCCTCCACCCCTCGGTGCCATGCTGGTTCCGTGACCCACCGGCGTTACCACCTCTGGTTCATCCAGCCTGCGTTTGTGGACATTCTCCCCAGGCCAGCCCCTGTGTGAGTAACTGCTCTCCCCAAGATGCCATTTTAGCATTTCAGATGCTTCCTTCTGCATCTGAGATGGACCTTTTCATCCTAGCTACTATCATTAATTTATCCCAACAAAGATTTGTTCCCAGCACTAAAAAACTTAAAAAAAAATAAAAAAAAATAAAAAAAAGACATCTGAGGGAAAATGGTTCCTGAGTTAGGTTGGCCATCTTCACAAACCGGGGGCCAGGCCTGCTAGAAGTCAGAGGTTGCCATGGCCAGCAGTCTAAACATGTCCAGCTGCCTTTGTAAACTCTCCAGTGTCAGGGAGCCACAAGATTCCTGTCTTCCTCTGGGTCCTCAGGCTGAGGAAGTCCTGAGCTGGACACAGCCTATAGCATCTAAAGATGGATGTCTGCATCATGTCTCAGCCCCTGGGTGGCCAAATTGTGTCGCTGAATTTGGAACTCTGTTCAGAGTTCGTGCGGCCTCTCAGTCTTGGCTGTCTTGGGCCTTCTGGTCCAGCTGACAAGATGTCCTGTCAATCTTGCCATTAAATGCTTACAAGGGCCAGACCTTTTCCTAGGCCCTTCACACGTATTGTCTCTATTTAAATAAACCCTCAAGAGAACCTCATGTGCCAGGCACTCGGTCCAGCCCCTCAGAGATTCTGACTTCATAATTGTGAAATGCAGAGTTGGTCCCTTACCTAAGACTATTCCGTCCCTTGGTGTCGGAGCCAACACAGGGCTATCCAGATGAATCTTACATGGCAGATTTGTGGGTGTCACAGACCTGACAGAGATAATTTTGGATGAGGGTCCTTTTTGGCGTTCTCTGAGCCATGCACTGCGAAGGACTGTCACTCTGTCCCTGGATGACACGCCCTGCTCTCAGTCTTAGAGCATTTCAATTACATGGTCAACTAACAGGAAATGCTGCTTCTCTTCTCCCTTCTATGACATCCTTCCCAAGATGACTGTCCCTGGAATTGTCAACTCATGAAAATACTTCTGGGAAATGAATGTGCCCCTGTCACCATTCTCCCCAGCACTCCCCTCGGGCCCAGGTGCTCCCTGGGCGACGGGCTGGTGGGAGCCGGCCTCCTCATGCAGATACTGAGATGGAGAGACAGCTTCTTCCCATCCATCAGTCCTAACTGCATTCGAACGTTTTCAATCTGTGGGTTCCTCGGCCGCGTTCACTGTATGGAAAACAAAATAGAGGGAAATGATTATTGGCACAAAACAGGGACGCGGTAAATCTTCCAATCAGATATGGGACAGAGTGGAACAACATGAGTCCTCCAAGGTTGCCACCATACTGTACCCAATACCTCTCGTCGGGCAGGGCGGCAGTCTGCTTTCAATCAATCTCGCTTTTTCTGAGCAAAAATACCAATTATGTTGAAGGAAGATTTCCCCCCCCTCCCTTTTTGATAAAGACTGCTCTCTACCCCAGAAGGCATGCTATAATGAACAGACATATATTTTAAATCGTAGAGAATGGTATTGGACAGCTAACACCAAATGAAAAAAGTCAATCCTTTTTTTTTTTTTTTCCTTCTGTCTCCTGCCAGCATTCGTCTTACTTCTTAAGAGAAGTGAAAGCTAATTAAAGGCTTAAGGGATAATATTGATTGCATTGGAATATATTTTATATGTACCCAGCACATTTTCCACGAAGAGAACCCTGACTCTAAGGCCGAATAAATCAGCGGCTGAGCCTTTGATTCAAGGGTGAGAGGGTGAACTCCTCCCCTCCCCTTCCACTTCTCATCCAGCTGTCCCAGAGATGAATGGTTTTGGAGGAGGAAGCGGGATGCTGGCAGATGTTCATTCAGTTCTTCGCGCACAGGATAGGAAGGATGGATGCTCAGGCATCTCTCTGGCCCTCTCATTGATTTGAGTCCAGCTTTGAATAATAACCAGTCTTATGCTGGTGTAGAACTGTGGGCTTTGCAATGCCTGGGGCAGGAGCTGGCTGGGGTATTAACCTCTCAGTTCCCTCATCTATTGGACGGGGAGAAGAAGCTTGCCCTGGATCACATGTTCTCGGGGCAGAGCAGGGAATTCAACCTGGCTCCCTTTCACATCCCTGTAGAGGGGCCCTTACCTCGGACCATGCTGGCCTTGGTCTCCACCAGGGAAGTTTGTGGGCAGAAAGTATCAGCATTGCCCCCACTGTCATTTGTGGAGAAGTCAAGTGCACAATCAGAAGTCTTATTGAGATCACACAAATTCACGTGCAGCCTGTTTTGTCCATGTAGATGCACATGTATGACAACAAGCATGTTAAGGTATGATGTGATAAAAATGCATATAATCCAAGTGTTTCATTCACTTCACATACTCAGACATACTGTGTATTTTAGGAAGGTGCTGGTGTATGGGTTTTGAGTATAGAATTTGGTTGGGTGGTCACAGGACCTCCCTCAACCCGGCAGGCACGGACTCGAGCTCAGTGATCTTGCTCACACGGCTCCTCCGCAGAAGCCCCTGACTCCTCCCTCCCCGATGGCCGCTGCTCGCCGATCGCTAAGTGCAGCTCCGTAACAATAACAGACCGTAATGGTGATATTATGAACTGCACCGCGCGTATTATTGATTTACTCTTTGTTCTGCATCATTATCCTTTCACCAATGAGTTTACTGCATTATTCTCACATACTTAGTCAAGCACCAAATTACAAGGAAAGGGCAGGCTCTTGTAATGGCATCTAATGGAACATTGCATAAGTGATCATCATGCCTCCTATTACGGGCCGCCTCCAGCCAATGCGCTCTTCGCCTTACTGCAATGTGCACAGAGCGGTTATGGAGTGTGAGGGGCCTGGCCATTTTACATTTTCCCACAGAATTACGGTGCTTCTTGTTCACCACGTGCCCATGCCTCACAGCCCAGCCAGGGACTCGGCCTCTGTCCCCCGCGGCCCGAGGCGCACAGGGATCTGGGCTGAGTCCCTTGCAACAACCTCTCTACACTAAGCCAGTGCGTCTCCTCTGTACAGCCAATCCCAGCATGGGGGCCTGGCACTAACCCTTCACCAATGTGCTTAGTCCTGAGCGATCGAGCACCTTGTAGTGACTGTCCTAGTCAGTGGCCATAGGATAGCCTGGTGTCAATGTCAGATTGGTCCAGGAGCCCAGAGATGCTGGGGGACTCTTGTTCCCACAGTTCTGGGAAGGGGATCCTCCTCCCAAGGCCAGCCACCGTCTCCAGAAACAGAAGTCCCTGGGATAAGGCTTCTCCCCATCCGGAGGCTAAACCCTTTGGCCCGCAGAGACATCCGTGGCACCCTAAGGAAGCAGCTGCCGGGGACACAGATTCGCTGTGGATCTCCCATTCCAGAGGCGTCCGTCCCCATTTAGCCCTGAGTAATGCTCACTTACTGTAAAGCGTTACGTGCCCCCATTGTTGGAGGAGTTATGGCGGAAAAATGCAAAATTTTCCTTTTTACTGCTTATGGCCAACAGAGCCCATAATGTGTCAAGCCGCACATTAGCCACCCTGATAAAAGTCCGCTTCCTTACACACAAAATCATCGTTTCAGCAAGATTTGTTATCTCATTACCTGATAAGCTCTATGTCATAAACCAAGACTCATTCAGTAAATCTCCGGGGAGGACACTTTGTGGGCAGAAAGGGAGAGATAGGAATCTGCAGGGGACTAGAGAATGCAGCATTTAAGCGCGAGCATAATGTCACTTATTGTGAAATGCATAAAACCACTTGGCCAAACGGTTGGGCTTTAATAGGATTTTGTGCGGCATCAGGTGAGACGCCATATGCCTTCTCTGCCGAAGAGCACCTGCCAGCACCGCAGCTTTGCCTCGCAGCCTCTGGGGAGGGGAGCTGGGCTCATGGAGCCCCCTAGGATGGTGCTTTCCTGCAGCTGTGCCTCCTCTGTCCTGCTGGGCGTGGGTGCCTGGGTCGCGCTGGGCCACTCATCTAACCAGCCTCTCCCATGCAGGCACATTGTGGTCTGTGGACACATCACTCTGGAGAGTGTCTCCAATTTCCTGAAAGACTTCCTGCACAAGGACCGGGACGATGTCAACGTGGAGATCGTCTTTCTTCACAAGTAAGAGGCCCCCGTGGTTCTGAGACCCTCCACCCCACAAGACACCCTGAGGGGGCACCCTGAGTGTCTGCAGGAGTGGTGCTGTGGGCAGGGGAGAGGGCAGGGCAGGGTTGAATGAGATACGACCTCTGTTGGGACTCAATGGGGAGGAAGATCTGAACCAATGGAAAGGTAGTGACATGCTAGTTCAGTGAGAGCAGCTCCTGCCTCTGTGAAGGTGATTCTGGCAAGTAACAGAGGAGTTTATGATGGGTCACACATGTCATTACTGTGCCCTCAGCTTCTGGATTTCTGTGATCCACGTGTGTCCCCAGTGTCTGGTACGGAATGATGAGCGGTGTGGTGTGGATACCTTGTGATTGTAGGGGTGACATAGCGACCAAGGAAAACATAAATGTAACAGGAAGCAGGATATAAGGTACTAATAACCACAGTAACTGTGGTTCCCAGAAACTCTCAGTGGGGGGCACTGTGCTCCCTGGTCACCATGCATACAGTTCCTCCTTTAATCAACAGAGGGAGCAGAGGACATGCTCTGGGTTCTGAATACCCGATCTGAATCTTGGGTCAACCAATTACTTGCTGAACCTCTTTGGGCCTCAGTTTCCACATCCAAAAGATGGGGACATCATCATGGTTTCTACCTACATCCTTGGGCTGTTGTGAGAATGAAAAGAAGTAATCCATATAATGTACACAGAGCAGGATCAGGCATGCAGTAGCTGCTCAATCAATGGTCTCTATTATTAAGAAATATAAAATATATTAGGTCACATAACTGATTTAGAAGTTATGTCTTACTATATTTGATTTACAGGTGAGGAAAGCAAGGTAGCTCCCCTCTGCTCAACGTTGATGATATTTTAAGCTTGCCACATCCCCTTTAAGGAAAAGGTAGTCTGCACAGGGATGAAGAGTGGGGGGCTCAAGCATGTTGACATGCATTGATCTGTCTTCTTTTAGAGACGGGCCATTCAGGGACCAGCCCTAGCCATAAGTTGCCAGAAGAACAAAGCCAAAAGGACTTGAGTAAATTCTCTGGACATTGTCGGTGTTGGCTCACTATGGGGTTGACCACTCAAGACTCAGTCCTGCTCCAAGAGCCCTCTTAGGTTGATCTCCCTACTAGCTCCCATTCTGTGCACCTTCCTCCTCCGGGCATTTGTTCACCAATACCAAACTGGTCACCAGATTTGAGCACCAGCATTTTTCTTCTCAGCACCGACTTCTCTAAGTTCTGAAAAGGCTGGCCAAGCCATGGGCCCAGGAGCAGAACCCACAGAACAGTTCAGAGCTAGCTGCTGATTCCCAGTTGTGGGGCCCGTTTTCCGCTGAGCCTTATAGAAGCTTCAAGAGAAGTGTAGTGTCTGCCCTCCTATTGGCTGAACATTTTAAGAAGAGCACATGTGTGACATCAGAGCACAGCAGTGGTCTATCCTAACTGGCTGAAGTCAGTTTAACCAGGTGGCAGACTGGCCTGGGACATCTCTACCAGGAATGAAGCATGGCCTACTGGCTCTGGGGGACTGGAAAGATTTGCATAGACAGCCCCTCTTCTCTCACCCAGGGCTTCAGTCAGAATCAAGTTGGCTGCTAATGCTTCTAGCATCAGGGTTCCCCTGTGTCCCCAGCTTCGATTCTTGTCAGTATCCTAGTAGATGGCCCAGTTAATTAACCTCTTGAAGCTTTGTGTTAATAACATACCTTTCTCAAGTGTCCTTCTGAGGTTTAAATGAGTTAATACTTGCAAGTGTTTAGCATGGTATCTGCCATCCACTAAACGCTCAAAGCATTAAGAGTTATTAAGATTAGGTACTTAGTAAATGTTAGTCATGTTGTTAACACTATCCCCGGCACCAAGTAGGTTCTAACTAAATATGACCTCCCAGTGCTTAGTATAGCACCATACAGAGTAGGTTTGTTCATTTTGCAGAATGAATGAATGAATGAATGAATGAATTGGTCAGTCAGTGTTTTAATCTTTGTCCTCCAGTGGAAAGATGTCCTTACAGCTCAGTCCTAAGAATCATGAATGGTGTATACCCTATGAATCAATAACAGTAGTGGGAGTAAAAGAACTCCGGGTGCGGCTGCACAGAGGTGACATGTTTGGGGCTGAGGAGTCCATGAGGTGGAGAAGCAGGGAAAAGGCTTTTGGTGGAAGGAACGGGCACTACCAAGGGAACCTGTGGCTAACCCTGATGTCACCTCAGTTTCTCTATTTATAAAATAGGGATTCCATTCATAATGAAGTCGAAGACATTTCACCCCATATGTCTCAGACGTGGCAAAAGTCTGGGCCTGTTTATTTTGCCGGGTATTCGGTTTGGTTCAGGAGGTTTTATCTCTCCTGAGTGCAAGCCTTTTATTTATGACAAGCTTGGGAGCTGCTCTGAAGGAGAAAGCTTTTTCCCAGGCCTCTTTCCCAGGCCTCCCTCTGTGGGAGTCAAGAGAAGGGGTCTGGAGGCTGCAATACCTGGGTCTGTCATATTAATGGCTGTCTCTTCTCTCCCTGCACAGCATTTCCCCCAACCTGGAGCTGGAAGCTCTATTCAAACGACATTTTACTCAGGTGGAATTTTATCAGGGTTCAGTCCTCAACCCACATGATCTTGCGAGAGTCAAGGTAAGAAGGAAGGAGTGACCTCTTATTTTCCTCCACCTAAGAGGGGGGTACCTGACTCAGTGGTAAGGGAACATGCCTCCCAGGATGGCCAAAAGTCATCCCCCCAACCCCTAATGAGAGAAGTCAGATACCACTATCTTGGCATCACCTTTGCATAGACCCCAGGGCTTGGTTCTGCTGGCATCTGCTAGACCACTTGTGAGCATTCTGTACTGGAACTACTTGGAGCATGGAACTTCCTTTGCTAAAGGAAGCAGACTAGTTGTGTGGATTCAATAGTCTCCCATACAACATAATCATCAAGTTATTCCAATCTCAAATACTTAAGTAGGATTCAATGTAGCTCTGAAATCAATTATTTATATCCAAAAGGAACTCTAAGGGTAAAATCCTTTATTAATAAAAGGCTAATATGCAAATTGACCGAATGGAGGAATGACTGGTTGCTATGTTATTCGATGACCACCAGGGGGCAGACACAACATAGGAGCTACCCCCTGGTGGTCAGTGCACTCCCACAGGGGAGCACCACTCAGGGAGAAGCTGGGCTCATGGCTGGTAAGTACAGTGGTGGTGGCGGCACTCAGGATGCCCAACTGTGGCTTAGGCCTGCTACCCCCTGTCAGGAGGAATTCCCTGAGGGCTCAGGCCAGGCTGAAATCTTGTGCACCGGGCCTCTAGTTTAAAATAAAAATTTATCAAGCCATAAAACATTTTGAGCTTCCTTCTTCCCCCCACCAAAAGACTAAGATGTGGAACTAAACATACAGGTATCTGATATCACTTTGTAAAAGACTAATTTTTCTTTCTAGCACCTGCTAAGGTAGAATCTTTTTAGAAAGCACATGTGAGGCTTATAAAGGGATGGGGTACAGCAAAGTGGCCTCTGCCACTCTACCCATTGCATACTGATTTTGTAAGCATGCTCTGAGTTTGCACAACAGTAAGTGTATACAATTGTGAAGCCACTGACATCTGATGCTAACTGCAGTCACCACACCATTCAGTAACCATGTAATGGGCAAACACGAATAAGCCAAAAGGACTTGAGTAAATTCTCTGGACTATTAAAGAAAACCAGAGACACTGTGACGTACGATGAGGGAGACCACACCCTCCCTCCAAATGCAAGAGGGTCTGCTAAGTACAGCATGCCAAGTGGGACAGGCTGCAGGCCTGCGCCAGCATGAGAATTCTTACGGAGTCCAGTTCATCTTAATTTCCCCCAGACATGGTCAGAGTTATGGCTATTGTGGAAGCTCATGAGAACTTCAAGAAAATGGTTATTGTTCTTGGACCTAATTTCGATGTAGGCAGTTATTATAATAACTCTACTCACAAACCCCTCAAAGGAATAAACCATTTGGGGCTCATGTTCAGATAAGTTAGTAAGTTAAAATTTGAGATTGTCTATTATACATTATTTCATACCTACAGATGTGTTGTCTTTTGAATATATCAATGCTAATTGAATACTAAACAGCAGTGGTTCAGGACTCTCATTTCCTTTTATTTGCCAGATAAGATGTGAACAGGGTTAGAGGGAGAACGTTGGAGTCTAAATGGCTGAATCTCCAACTCCTCAGTTACCTTGGTAACCTGAGTGGATGGGGCTTAGCCCACCTAACTCCATTTCCCATCTGGAAAAATTAGGATTGTGGTGGGGAAAGGAGGTGGGGCGGGGGTGGAGGTACTAAAAGGCTTAGTTCATTGCTCTTTAAAGAAATCTGAGAAGCTCACACATAAGACTATGCAAAATGAACAGTATAATTACTAAGGTACATGCTGTTCCCTCCACCAGCAACCAGATGAATTGTTTATATCATAACAAGACTTTGCAACCTACATTTTAAACACAAACTGTAATCTCTCAGGATTCTTTTAAAAAATTCCTTTGCAAAGCACCAGGTTCCCTAAGAGCTGCCAATAGTGAGAGACTGCCCCCGAGCCTGGCTATTTATGTGTTTGTGCCTGTGGTTTTCCTTTTGGTGTCTTAGATAGAGTCAGCAGATGCGTGCCTCATCCTTGCCAATAAGTACTGCGCAGACCCTGATGCTGAAGATGCCTCCAACATCATGAGGTAACCTCTGTGGGTGGGGGAAGGCTCTGGGCTCGGGGCTCTGTGGCCCATTTGCTCCCCTTTGAGTCCTCTACAGCATCTCCTCCATAATGGACCTGCCTAGGCCTGGGGGGAGCTGAAGCTGTGCTGGGTGTGGAGGGCAGTGACACAAGGCCTAGTCCATAGGAAGTTCATCCTGAGAAGATGGGAGCTCTGGGTCTTGAATTTGAGATCTTTTAGATAGGACCAAAAGAAAGGGTACATTTAGAGGGGTGTGACCTGGAGTAAGATGCCATGTTTCCTAAGAGGAAATGGACCTGAGATACCTAAACAGGGATGTGATTTCGTCTCAGGGGACCTTTTGAAACATCTGGAGATGTTCTTGGTTGTCATCCTGCTCATGTTTGGTGGGTAGAGACCAGTAACACTGCCCAACATCCTACAATGCAAAGGCCAGCGCCACACAGCAGAGAATCCGTCTGGCTCCAAATTTCAATAGTGCCTGGGAGGAAGCCCTATCTTAGAGCTTTCCAAGTGTGTCCTTAGCACCTGGATTTATTTCATCCGCAAAGAGGAGTTGGTTCTCCAATTAGTTTGTTTCCACCAGTCTCCCTGAATGAAATAGTTTTGTTTACTGAAAACCTTCTCAGTGCTTTTAATACTAATATGAATGATAAAAATAATGTGCTCTAGAGAATTTCTCAAACCTATTTGACTACAAGCCCTGGCCCCCATTTTTACAGAACATCTGGGGGGGCCACTCTTTGGATAACACTTCCCAGTACCCTTCCTGCAAATGGCCTAAGCCTGTCAGAGGCCATTCTCTGCCCAACTCTTACCCCTCACTATTTCAGAAGAAAACTGTTGTCCTGTTTTTGTTCTTTGCATAGACCCATATCCAGACATATTGTGACTATGAGATACTTGAAAGGTTAAGGTATTTTTGCTCCAGATAGCTAAAGCTTTTTTGAAATCTTACCTCCTGTAGCATAAACTGCAGAGTAGTTAAGAGGGAAGGGTAAAAAGAACCTTCTGGAGAAGAGATGACCTAAGAGAAAACATGTCACTCCCACTGAATTCCTGGGAACTCTTACCTAATTGTGAACAGCCATCTTTGGGGTCTAGACAAAGATTCCCTCCCTGCAGCATGGTTTACTGTGCCCTGGGAATTTGCCCTGACTGTCCCAAGATGGGGGCTGGGGAAGTTGCCTTTGCATTATCACAATGCTGGAACCTCCTTTCTGTGCCTTTAATCAGTGGCCCCAAGTGACACGTGCTTCCCCATTGAGGAGGTGGGGGGATTCCTCTATGCTTTTCGGGGGAGAGAGGCCTCCCCTCAGCATCTGGTCCTTGTGTCTGGCAAGCAACATCTGGAGCATTGTTCTCTTTCCACTCGCTTTTTTTTGGCAATATGATTAGTGCAGTTGTTTTAAGGAAGTTGATGTGTGAGCTCTTGTAAGCATTGGGCTTGCCAGGCTGCAGGAGATGGTGGGGTGAGGACATGCTCCCACACCTGGGTCCATCCCCTCACCAGTCACAGCTGGAGAGTGACTACAGCAGCCTCGGTTAAGGTGGCTCAGTCTGCCCTTTCTTTGAACTAGGATTTCACTCCTTCACCACGTTTCCCACATCATATGAAGTGACACAGATGTAGACTTTAAGGCACTAGGCTTTATCTTCAAAAATTTCACCCAAAATATCAAAAGAAGATAAAGCTTAATGTATTGATCCCATAGACAAATTAGAGGGTGGCACTACTCTTTTTTTTCTTTTTCTCTTTCTTTCTTTTTCTCTTTCTTTCTTTCTTTCTTTCTTTCTTTCTTTCTTTCTTTCTTTTTTCTTTTGCTTTCAAAAGTGACTAATTGAAATGATAATAGCTTTGAAATGGGCATTTTTCTTCTTCATCACAATATCTCATAAAAGCCTTGCCTGTGGTAGGGTTAATGTGAAGACATATATAGGTTACCACGGCATGATGCCAAGGCATAGAAATTATTGGGCAAAGGTAGTAGCAGAAATGTAACTGAGCCATCCATTAGCCAGAATCAGAGCTAAGGCCCAGGCAGCACAAAGAAATGGGAGGCTCGGGGTTAAAAATGGGTTCTGTCTTTCCCTTATTTGTATAATCCTCCTTCCTCCTTAATTTAATGAGACCAATCTGCCCTGTTTGAAATTAAAATGTCAAAGATCCATTTGAAATGAGCTAATGCAGAAAACTGGCTGAGGCTGTGAACTGAATTCAGAGGGCTGACAGAGGCTCCAAGTCCTTGAGTTATAAGCTCGGGCCAACGCAAGACTTTTTTCAACAATAAAATGAAATCCTTCAAGTGCAGGAGCCCAGGGTGAATTTGTGCAGGAGAGGCTTATGTGTGATCCATTTCCTAAGTGCAGAAGGTGGAGCTTTCCAGACACAGCTGCTCTTGGCCGCCTCTCTCCATCTTCGCATGGCACAGGGATGAAGTGCAGGGTTTCTGGGTGGGAAGTTTGTGGGGGGTGTCACAATAAATGCACTTGCATTTCTGATTAGGCTCAGGCGGTGGGCCATTCCATGGAATTCCATCTTGAGCCTTCCTTGTCCCAGAAGGAAATGTACAGTGTCACCTCTGACAGAGTCCGTAATGACAAAAACCATAACTTACACGTGGAGAGAGCTTTTAATGATTTCAAAGCATTTTCACATCTGGTCTTTCATTTTGCTGCTCAGACCAAGCCTGTGAAATAAATAAAGCAGGTACTGTTGCCCCCGATGTCCAGATGAGGAAATGGTCACAGAGAGACCAGGGATTTCCTGAAGGTCACCAGTTCGCCAGGGCACTAGCTGGGACTGGAGTCCAGGTGTTTATATTCCTCTGCTCCCTGCCCCTCCCCTGTTAGCACATAATTGTCAGGGGGACCATGGGGAGGGCCAGGCAGGGGCTAATACTGAGTATGGACTGAGGGTAGTTTGGAAGGATTTTGTGCTCAAACTCTGGAAGGCCTTGCCCCTTATTCTAACCAGATCAAAGTCATCATTTAGATGCTATTAGCCACTGAAGACTGAGTCAAGAATCCTGTCCTGGGAGCCCAACTTAGAAATCATTTTTGTGAGTGGCCATGTGTATGACAATTAGAATCACTTGTCGGGTTGCTTGTTCAGTTTGTCACTTTTGTCTCAAATTATTACTTGGAGAATTGGATCCATAGCAAATGGTTTCTAGGCTCTTCCCCGGGGTATGAGATTGCAAACGTCCTTTGGCCCCATAAAGTGAGATTGCTTTCTTCAGATGCCTCTATAGGCAACACACCTTGACCCTGGCCCCAGGACCCCCTACTCCTAGGACACACTTGCTCACATACCACAGGCCTCTCTCTTCCTTTATGCCCAGGACACTTCTGTGGCCGTTTTGTGGTTTCTTTTTCACACTACCACGGATACGGTAGTGGAAACACAATTTAACTTGACCCCATGCCTGCAACCCTTCAGGATGGCACTGGATGCTGGCCCCACATACATTCACTCCATTTGGTTATAATCAAATTAATCTTCCCATCAGACTCCAAAGTTAAGGTAAATTATGCTTCAGCTTTCATGTTTTCTTTTTTTAGAGTGATCTCCATAAAGAACTACCACCCGAAGATAAGAATCATCACTCAGATGCTGCAGTATCACAACAAGGTAGGACAGTGAGAGCCTAGTGAGGCTCAGAGATGCATATGGGGTCTAGTGTCTTCTCCCTCACCATTCAGCCAAACACATGTGCATACGCATATGCACGCACGCACGCGCACACACACACATGCACACACAACAAAGAAATCCACAGGCCTGAACAAAGTGGGTGCTGGGTAAACCCTCCTTGGGACATTTCTTCAGGCTAAACACCTGTCTGCAGTTGGTCACTGGAAGGAATCTCCTTCAGGTACCGATTCATTCATTCAGGAAGCATCTGTGGGACCTCCAGGTTCAGATCACTGTTGCACTCAGATCCCATTGCAACACTTCCATTTTTGTGTGCTGTACTAATTCCTTCAGTTTGTATTTACTGAGCACCTACGAGATGGTCAACACTCTGCCTGGCCCCCTAATCCCAAGAAGTCCTGTTTTGTGCTCTCAAGGATTTAGTCCTCATGGTGCAGAGAATGTCCCAAATAGGACTCTTCTCCCTGAGACCAGGTGAACCTGGGGGAACAGAACACACATTGGGTGGTGAATGTGGAACATAGCATTCTCAAATTCAAGATGAGAACTACATGATTGAATTCAGGAAAACTAGAGTAAACATAATGGAATCTTCCTAGTGTTAGAGCTTACAAAGGAGATAGGGAAGAAAACAAATGCTGGAGTCTGCATTGATTCCAGAGTCCAGGGGCATTCAAAGGCAATGCTCCTCCATTCAAATGGTCATTAAACTCCCAGGAAAACAGCTTTGGGGGAGGGAAGGTGGCACTTGTGTCTGTTTGATATGGAACCAGTTATCCCCTTAATGAGGCTTAGAAATCAGGCTGTGCAGCACCTGGAACCAGGTGTCCTGTGTGAACTGAATAACTCCCTGCTGGGTTTTGAGTGAGTGTGTGACCCATCTTATAGGCCATATTCCCTACGAAATAGGCAGTCAGGTGACCCAGAGAAGACCCCGCTTTGCCAAATGTGCCAGTGCCACGCCATTATTTCTTAATTGCTGGCAAGGGCGGCCCCATTTTGCTGTGTGGAAGCCCATCAGAGGCTGTCGCTGAGTGGGGCCTGCTGTCGGTGACTGGCTACCCTTGGCGCTGCTCCCCCTGCCAACCGTTGCCCAATGCTCGGCAGGTGGTTCCACTGCAGAAGGTGTTGTGCTGCAGCCAGAGGGGTTGGTGGTGGGCAACCAAGGTCACAGTGTCCTGTTTGTCTCTGGAAAACCAAGGATACTAAAAGGATACAGTGAGGATATTGGTAACTCACAAGCATCAATTTAGAGAAGTTTTCTGACAGCAGTCCCTGTAGGTGGAGGTAAATTTTCTTAGCAAGGCCATGGCTGGTGACAGCTCCTCGGGTAACGAACTCCCTCCTTCCATTTGATATTTGAAATTGTATTTCGTGTGAGAGTGCTTGAAGCTGTTATTTAGATTTTGAGCTGTATTCAGATTGAATAGGAAAATTAACGTTGTATTGTTTACAAAGGGATGTCAGTTCCTTTCCTCCTGCTTCCACTGAGTGCTGATATAGCATCTTCAAGACATTAAGGAGGATTTCAGCTGTGATTCCTGTCAAACTCCAAGCGGCTCCATAGACCCAGGGTCCAGATAGCACCTGGTCAGTGTTCACATGACCACGGTGAGCTCAGGGTCTCCCACAGTCTCTGCACTGTGGCTCTTCAGGAACAACGGTGAAGAAGTCAGCCAATCTGTGATAATTTGCTTAAAACACGCTTTGTTTAGAGACACCTATCTGTGTGGGTTTAGAGTTAGCCAAACATTGCTATGAGATTCTGCCCTGGAAGTTTAGTAAGGGTGCCAGGGACAGGGAGACTATACACAGGGCCTTTCCTCTCTCATTGCCTTTCTCTCTTCCAGAGAACGAATAGAAACCCACTGTTCATTATTAGTTATCTGATGACTTGAAGAATTGCAAACAGACATTCTTCCCCTTGCTTTATAATTTTGCTCTGTTTCCTAAGGTCCCCCTACCTACCCTTTCAACATGTTTTTTTTTCCCCACCTTCCATTCAATATTATTTTTCTTTCTCTTTTGGCACTTTTTCTTCACCAGAGATCTCCACCCATGAACACTTGCTTTCAGAAAGAACCTGGTATGCGTGTATAAACTTATGTCACTGTCAATATATTCCAAGGGATCGTTAATTCCATCATTGGATGCCATGTGTAAAATATAAAGGATCTCAATCCCCTGTGACCAAAGGATTCTCGTATTCTAGGACCAAGAGGGACATAGGGATACTGCCTGCTTTTTCGCCATGTAAATCTATCCCTGAGTTTGTTATCATAATAACCTCAGACATTTGTGTAATATTTTATGGTTTTACAAGAGCTTTGATTTCCATTCTGTCATTAAGTCCTCATTTGACCATCTGTGCATTTCAGCTTTCAATGTGACTTCAGACTGGGGCTCTAAGCTCTGACTCAGAGCTGCTCTGGAGGGTACAAATGATAGTCACTTGGCAGCCAGTGAGCTAAGAGACAGAGCTGCCAACTACCATCTTTTCTTTATATAGAGCCACAGCCCACTGAACCAAACTGTGGCTCCATAGAGTAGGACCCATAGAAGGGTTGATATTCTCCAAAGGGTTGATATTCTCTGTTTAGTATCACTAGAATCCATGGAGGGAACCACTCACAGCCTAGCCATCTCTGAACATGGAAAGACTGTGACCCAGATAATTTTCTAATTTGAGTGTAAATGGCTTGAATTTCTTCAAGGAAAGAATGGTTTATGACATCTTGGAAAGGTGTTACTCCTGATGATCTAGCTCTTACTGGATTTTCTCTCCCAGCTGAAAAATCCAGTAAGAACTAGACTGTAGTGAGAATTCTTTTCTGAACTTGAAGCCAAGTCCTGCTGGCCTGATGGACATGCAAGTTCTTTGAGCTTCCTCCTATAACTCCTTATACTTGGGCAGGAGTGCTACAGTGTTTCCTCTGATGTGACCTCTTTGCTCCTCATGGTGGCTTCCCCAGTTGTATTTTATGTGCAGTGAGAGGTGGGACTGGGGTTGGAATCCATCTCTCCTGGTTTCCCAGGACAAACTGTCTTATGTTCCTTCTTCTTGAGATGATGAGTGGCCCATTACAGACCCTGCCCAGCAGGTCTATTTCTCTAGGTTGGAAGGATTTGCCTCTGGACTCCCATGTAGCAATGCTGGCCTTTCCCTTGGGCCCCACTGCCCTCAAATGAAAAAGAACAGAGTTGGCAGACACCAAGAATTCGAATTCCTGGGTCAATCTCTTGTCTTTGTTTTATGAGCACAGAAATCCCTGGTCCCAGGCTTTGGCACATCCCTTGTGGCTCTCTGCCCCGCGATTGCAGAAGATACTGGGGCCAAGAAAGGAAGCCTGAGAAATGAGACTAATGCCTTTCCTCTGTCAACATGTAAACTATGTCTAAGGAACTCAAAGCAGATGGGCACATGAGGGCCCAACGCCTGGACTTCATACCCTGGTTAGCACCTGGGGATGTGAGAAACCCTCTTGAGAACTTTCTATGTGTTTGTTTGAAGGTTCCATGAAGGTTATCTAGTGTCTGGGACTTGATGACTTGGTTGTTCATGAGTTAGATTTAATTGTCCCCATTCTTTTCAGATGATATTAATGCAAATTAATATATATGTTTTTTTATCTTGGACTGATATGTTATTCTCTATGATGCCAGGGAAGTAAAGGGGAAAATGGCCTTCTTTGGATAGTGAAGAGTAGGGAGAGAAATGGGATAAAGGGCAGGGCTAGTTCTGGATCGAGGATACAATGTGTGGACAGTCTCTGATACTCATCCTGAGGGAAATTGCCATTCGTTGTGGCCCACATATGGGGCTGTCTTAACATTGTTGTCATCAGGACGGATACAGTCATCTCTCCCAGGAATAGACTCCTGCTGGGTTAGGATGCACGTGAATGCAATAGAACTGGATTTTGTAAGAAGGAATTTCACAAGAGTGGTATTTCTGAAAGCAGAGCCTGGAGACTTGGGGCCCACCCTTTGTTTTCATGATGGAGTCTTCTATCTCCTTCTAATACAACTGCCTGTATCATAGAGAGTGAAGGGAAGCCTTGTTGGCGCTCCTCCTGTTTGGAGAGAAATCTCGTCATTTCAGGGCCATGAAGTCTGGCATTGGAAGACATTGGGTGCCGGCATTCTTGTCCCAGCCTTGAGAAGGGTTCAGCAATCTTGAGAAAGGAGCTGATGTATAGATTCAAGAAGGAATCCAAGGAAGAAAGATGATTTTGAAAGGCATTGGGGGTCAGAGGAGCTTCAGCTAAAGGAACAGAACACAATCTCCTTGTCTAGGACCCTTGCTTTTATTAACACAATTTGTCCTAAGGCAAGGTGGAGACATACACTTCAAAGGGTAAGGTTTCAAAGGGTAAGCTACAGAAGCATTATTAGCTTGGGGGAATAGCCTACAGCTGTTCAGGTGTTTGACCAATGGGAGGCAATAAAATGCCCTGAGCTGTCTGGCAGCAAGGGATTATACTATTCGGGTTTTGGGGAGATGCTTTTTAGCCATCCCAGATGATTCAGCCCTACTGACATGCTGGAATTGGCTCACGGCACTAGGGGTTCTCTCCATACAGAGCAAGAGGTCTTTCTGCTGAGACTTGGACACTTACTGAGTTTTAGGGAGAGAAACCTTGCAATGGAGGCAGCCTTCTCCATCTCTTAGACAAATTGCATCCTCATAAAGTTCCTTTATAAAACAAGCCAAAATGACTGCTTCAGTCCCAATTCTGGCTCCTGGGACAAAACAAGACAAGCCCAATCTCTTCATCACAGCAGCAGTTCCGTGATGGCGAGACCTTCTTCAGGCCCCGCGCTGCTGCCTGTCTCCTTGTTTTTCAGAAGGGTTGTCCAGAACAGACACCTCTGCTAGTGCTTGTCATGTGTTCCCTGTGAGTGATGCAAGTGGTCACCTTTCCTCCTTAAATCTGACGGTGAGGCTGAATCAGGTTTTCTGGAACCGGCCTGACCCGTTCACATCAGAATGAAACCTTTGTTTTCCTTGATCTGGAGACCATTTCTAACAAGCAGGCATTGGCGTTCATTGCAATTTCTCACACAGTTGGCCTCTCTTTGGGGTTTAGATACCCACACTCTTAAGTTTTTTTCTTTTCTGTTTCCTCATGTCTGCTGCCAAGTTAGGTCTTCTCATTTTGAATGTATAGAATTGATTTTCTCAACCTAAATGCTATACTTGACATTATGGCCTTTAAAATCTTTTCTGGTTGTCACCTCCACCCCTCTCCCCATTTTTCCAACTCTGGAGAACTTTTGAATCTTGATTCTTTCATCCAGTGTGTCACCTATGACCGTGCCTCATGCCTCTTAAGCGAAACTGGCTGAGCATGCTCTGGGCCCTGATTTCAGTGCTGACCTAACTGCTGAAGAGGATCCGTCCACCTGCAACAGATGGTGACATGTTCACACTGTCATTTGCCCGATGACTTAGGGCAGTGCTTCTCAAAGTGCGGTCCCCAGCTCAGCAGCTCCGCATCACCTGGCCCTTTTAGAAATGCAGATTCTCCAGCCTCACCCTACACACAGAGAATCAAGAACCGTGGGGAATAGGGCCAGCAACATGCTTGTTCAAATCCTCCAAGTGGTTCTGATGTCCAACCCAAGCTTGGGAGCCACTGATCTGGAGTATTTGGAAGGCAGATAAAAATGAAACCTGGAGTACACAGGCATTGGATGGTATCAGAGTCTATTTGAGGAGCCAGTTTGTGAGCAATCTAGTCAGACATCCTAGTAGCATGGGCCTGTGTCACAAGAGGGATTTGCCTCTGGACTCTATTTGACTAAAGGACAAACCCTAGGGGAGGCCTCTGGCTTAGTAGGTACAGAAGCAGTTTCCAGGGAGATCGGAGTCTGATGAAGAGAGTTTAGTAAAATGCCGAACGTCCGACCCAGGCCCAGGGAAGAAAGGACAAGCCTGGCTCACCCTGCAGCCGGGCAGTGCTGTCTCCCAGGGGAGACTTTAAACAATTGAACGTTTCACAAAGGAAGGTCTCATAACTTTTCTTTCCACAGGCCCATCTGCTAAACATCCCGAGCTGGAACTGGAAGGAGGGTGATGATGCAATCTGCCTCGCAGAGCTGAAGCTGGGGTTCATAGCCCAGAGCTGCCTGGCCCAGGGCCTCTCCACCATGCTCGCCAACCTCTTCTCCATGAGGTCATTCATAAAGGTAACGTCTTGTCCTATTAGAGCACATTAGCCCCAGATTCAATTTGTCGTGGGGTTGAGTAGAGAGCACCGCTTAAACTCAAACCAGATCGATGGGCCTCAACCGCTTTGGTGGGGGAGAAATTCCTTGTTACAGATTTGGGCGAGAGGCCAACTTCTTTCAGAATTATGTTTTTATTTTTATTTGGCACATCCACGGCCATTAAATGATTGTTCAAAGCACAATCCTCTCTTTTTTTAGATAAACCACATGTTTATCTATCAACAAAGCCTCCGCTGTTAAAACAAAAATATGATTTATATACATTCCATATGGCACCAGAGTGCCTAAAGAAAAGAATTATCATTTCCCTCTTTTACATCAAGTGGCGGGTGGACCTCTCACTGTGCGGATAAATGTAGACCATGTGTTTGTGCCGAAGCCCAAACCCCAACAACATAATTCATTTATTTATTTCTGCACAATCAAGGAGGCCAGCGGGGCTGACATGCCACAGTTATTTGAATGGCGAGGGAAAGGCTGAGCTGAGTACTCAGCAGCGGTGCCCTTTCCGCCGTGAGATAGGCGGCCTGGATATGCTCGCCTCCTGTCAGCCATTCATGCCACTGAGCTCCCCGGGCAGCTCACCGTGGCTCCTGCCTGCTGAACCTGATCTGTCCTCTCAGGCCAGGCCGGGCATGTTTCTGGAACATGGGTTGAGGCTCCAAGCTTAGAGTGTCCTTGGAGTTCAGGATAATGAGAACACCAGTCCTACTCCTTGGATTGTTCTCAGCCTCACCAGGCAAGGTGGCCGGACCAGTGCAGTGAAACTTGTCTAGTTTGGGTCTCTCTGATTTGGCACTGGTGCCCGTTAGCTCAAGATCTGGGCTTACAGTGCCCTGCCTGTTCCTCATGTCTTCACATTCAGCTTCCTGAGCTGGTAGTGGTTGAGACGGGAAGTTTGTGAGTCACCAGGAGGTCCCACAAAGGTGGCCAAAAGCTCTGAAATCAGAGCTGTGAGCCCTCCAGCCTTCGCTGCCATTGTTGCCACGCCCAGTACCAGAGAGAAGGTCTGGGTGGAGTTGAGGAGGCGGACCTGATGCATTGAGAGGGATGAGTGGTGAGGATGGGGATGCAGGTGATGGACTAAAACTCTGTATCAGTTCTCCTCTTCGGCCTCCATGGGTTGTTTGACTTAGAACAGGATTTTTTTTAGGCCAGAACTTGCTGTTCCTACCTCATTGGCTTAATTTAGCCACTTTCTAGTTCACATTCCTCTGTGGATAAGAACAACTTGTCTTGGAGTCCCTTCAATCACTTTAGGAAATAGGTGCCTTGATTAAAGAAATTCTTCTAGCCTCTACATGCCCAGAGACCTGCACTTCACTGATGGCCTGGCTCAGGCCCAGCTCACAAGCAAGGACATCGCATTCCTTTAAGTGGCTCCTTCAGTCCAGGCTGCTGGTCCGCTGCCTGGAGGAAGCAGAATGAGGCAACATGGAGGCGGCAGGGTGGCCTGTGTGGCCACCCTCCCCTTCCCCCACCCCACCCCAGATGTAAGCTTGTGTCTCCCAGACTCTTCCCCGCAGCAACAGGAGCCCAGGCTCAGGACTGTCACCAGGAGAGCTCCTCTGGCTTGTCCATCCAGCTCTGGTGGTTTCTTCTGCCGGGAGTTTCCCACAGCCCCAGGCTTGAGGCCTGAAGGCCTGGCCTCCACTCCCTGGTGCTGATGTAACCCCGCCTTGGCAGGGCCCCGCTGCACATGGGCTGTTGACATGGGCATGTTTTGATTTTGCGGTGCCTGCGTGAAACTAGAGCCACCTGTCAGGAACATGAGTAAAGTGGAGGTGACGCTGATTCTGCAGGGTTGTTACCAGTGGGGAGAAGGAACTTCTGTCCAGCTTCCCACAAGACCCTGGAGGGCCTTACCCCTGCACCAAGGACGCCCTTTCAGCCCAACTCAGCCCACTGCCAAGAAGAGCCTGTGGGAGAGGCTCGGCCTGGCCCTGGTGTAACTGAAAACACATTTCCCTCCTGGGGTTATGTTTCTGTGCTGCTTCTGTCCAGGGCCAGCCCCCTGAGTTTGGGGGTAGCTCTCTATTTGGCCCTGTGACATCAGGTGGTCTTTGTGTTGGAATTCGCTAAGCGCATGACCTAGAAAGAGCGAGGCCTCCAGTCATCTGTTTCTCTCATTAACAATAGGACAGCCTTAAGCGCATGCCCACCGTTCTGCAGCATCATCTCTGTGCACTTGCCCTCAAATCCCAGGTCCTCTCTGTCTCCTTTAGCTCGTAACGAACACCGCAGCGAAGCTCTCCTTAGGAAGTTTTATGTATTATCTCCCATTCCAGGGGAGCAAAGCCTTCGCTTGTTTTTATTTGGGGGCAGATGGAAAAGGAAAGCTATAAGTGGATTGTTGTTTACAGAAATTGCTTCCTTCCCCAATGTCCCCCATGTCCTATGCAGAGAATCCATCAGCACTTCCACAGGGACAGACCGTCCTATCAGGGTGCAGGGGGACCGGATGGGGCTTGGCAACACTTGATCCCTTGAGCACACTTAGCGGTTCTGGAAGCCGAAGGTGGGGTGTGAGCTCACCTCTCCCTTGCCTGAGGCAGGTACAGTGTCTGTTTCTTGGTTCAGCAGCTTGTACTGTGCTCAGTCTCTCCTGAAAGAAGAAGGAGTAGGAACGAGTCTGAAACAGGGATGATATATCACAGGCACAGTGACTCACCTCTAGACTTTTTAAGCCAGGACTGAAAGTGAAGGCGTGAAAGCTCAACAAAAGAGATAGGGCTTCTGGTATGGAGCTGCCACTGAAGAGACCCAGCCCAGATACAGCAGGAAATACGGGGGAGCACTCTCTTATTCCCTCAGCAATGTCCCTTTCAAAGATCCTCACCCCAGGGCCCCAAGTCATTGCCCCTGAAAGCTTAGCTCCCATATTGGATATGTTCTTTCTGAATAAATCTAAAATCTTGGAAATCTATTTATGTTTTTAGCCCACATCTTAGGGGTAATGATTTTTTTTTTAAGGTTGCACTTAACTTGTTCCACTTGAGGCATGCTTTCTACAGTTTCTGATGTGCTGGGATTTGTTTAATAAATCTATGCTAACTTTATAGCCAATACATTTGTGAAAGAGGCTCAGGTTGGCCACTCAGGGGGACCTCCAGCCCAGTGGCTTGTTGCTAGTGACAGGTTAAGCATTTTGTCCATGACATCCAGTTTCTCTACCCAGAGTTCCTTTAAGGAGTGAAGGCAAATGTTCTGGTTCCTGTGACTTGTCAACACCTCCATTATCCACCAGGCCTGGAATGGCCTGCTCACTGTCTGATCTCCCACCACCTGCCTTCTCCCTAGAGTCTTCATAAAGACCAGGACAAGGAGTCAAGGTAGCCTATCTTCCCCCGCTTTTTGGGGCCCTGGAGAAGGGCCACTCTTCCCCTCTATTTAGCTTCCTCACTGGAATATAACTTCCGATTCATTGATTTATTTTATTTTATTTGGTTTTAGAGTCTTACCATGTAATAGTTAACTTTCCAACATATCTAGTTACAAGTCAGGACTTGACCTGCTATTTTTGTGAATTGTGCTATTATTCTTACTAGGATTAGCTGTCCTTGGACATGATAAATTGTGTGTGGGGGTGTTGTGTGTTTAGAGGGTGATTAATTCTTAAAATGTCTTTTTGGTCCACGCTAAGTCTTGAAATTGAGCACATTTAAATTGTTTCCAGGATTGCCAACTATTTTAACTCCACTAATCTACCATTTCATACACACACACACACACACACACACACACACACACACACACACTTTTACACAGCCTAGAACATGGCAGGCATTCTGTAATTATTTCTTGGGTGGATAAATCAGTTATGAAAATGGAGAAATTATGTAAAATGCCTTTTAAATTTCCCCCTATTTTATAAGATTTGGAGTTGTGGGTGAAATTTACTTAATATTGATCAGAATGCAGTCTCCTCTGTCATATTTCCTATTTGTGAATGAGCAAGCACTAGGAAAATCAGACCCTTATTATTCAGCTTGTATGTTGGCTGAGGTGGCTTTGCTGGACATAAAACCATTTGTTCGTTATTGTTATTACCGTGTTGAGATAAACTTTCAGCAATACATAATCATAGCAATAATTGTAGCCAAGGGAATCATTTTTAATACTTTTATTTTGGGTTATGTTTATGTGCGTGTATGTGTTTGAATATATTTGTATATAAAAACATGGTTTAGGAGCTAGATATGTAAATCAAGAATCTTTAATAATAGCTTAAGTATACTAGGTCCTAACAATGTGCCAAGCCCTCTGCTATGATTTATATGCATTATCTCACTCAATTATTACAATGACCCTACCCAAACTTGGCACTGTTACTAATTCCTGTGGGTTAAGACAAGTTGAGTGGCTTGTGTGAGGGCATAAAGTTGGAATGAGGAACTCAGTTGTTCGAACCCAGGCAAACGGGTTCCAGGACCAAGAGGAAATTGGATCGGCGATAAGAGGGAACTTAGCTAGTGCCCTCATCTTGGCACAAATCTTAGCTTTCTGTAGTTCACTTTATGGAAACTATGGATTCAATGGAAATTCCCTGTGCACCTACCACACTCCAGGCAGTGTGCTACTCAGACTGTCAGCCTGGCTACGAGGTGCTGAGAAGCTTCCAGAAGCTTCTGTTCAGACTGGGATGTGTGGGCACATGTTTTTCCAGCCCCATCTGTGGCTCTTGTTGGCATTTGTCTCTGGCATATCTGCAAGGGCCACGGTATCAAGGCAGATGAGGGGTTAGCCTAGGGTGGGATGAGTCAGGGTGGGGAAATGAATTAGGCTCCCAAGGCAGAACTGACTTCAGGCACTGCTGTACTTGGGGGTAAAGCTAATTGGCTTAGGGCGGGTGCTTCTGGGAGACAACAAGAAATTCCTGTTGGCTGGTGGGCATGAGCTCTGCTGACCAGAGGCACTTATCCAGGTGAGGGAGGCCTTCTGGAAGCAAGGCTGCACTCTGAGTGGAGGCGGGGAGGCTGGTGAAGGGCTCTCTGAAATGGGATCAGGGTTCCCATAAGGCTGGGACCAAGGTGGCTTTCAGCTTCCAGGAGGGAACACCAATGCCAGGACAGAAGGTTTGTCTGGCAAAGTAAACACACATGATGGGAGTTAGACAGGAGACACAGTTGTTGCTTATTCCACACACATGGACAATGTCACCCTAATCAGAGATGGTGTCCCGGCAATGGACCTCTACAAATATCCTCATCAGTGGAAAGTGGCTTCCGGAACAATTACACTCACTTCCTTCATAATCTCATTTATTCTCTTAGCTTCTAGACATATAGATGAAACCTACGTTTACATCTCCATCCAGACCTCTCTCTTGAACCCAATGTCATCTATTCACCTGCTACACAACATCTCTATTTTAATGTCTCATCTCTCAGACTTACTTCATCCATAAAAGAATTCCTGTTGACTATTAAACCTGCTTTCTCCCACTGCACCATTGGCTAAGCCATTATTCCATTGCTCAGACTAAAAACTTCACAGTCACCTTGGACTCCTTTCTTTTTCTCCGGTACCACATTCCCTTCAGCAGCAAATCCTCTTGGTTCAACTTTCAAAATATGTCCAGTAGCTGAGCACGTCTCATCACCTATGTACTCACCATCAGCTCCAAACCACCATTCCCCATCTCCGATTGCATCAGCCTTGTAACTCGTCTCCATGCTCAGACCTTACCCCTTCCTGCCCTCCAGTCTGTCTCCAATAGAGAGTGCAGAACAGCCTTCTGAAGCATGAATCAGATCCTGTCACCCCCGCATACACCTCTCCAGGCATCCCACTGACCAGAACAAAGTCCTTGCAAAGGCCTCAGGTTTCGGTGGCCTCACTGGCCTCTCCTACTGCTCAGTGGGTCTCCTTTCAGCTGGCCTCAGGCTTTGTGCTGGCTTCTCCCTCTGGCTGGAACGCACTTCCCCTAAAAGCTGCATGGCTTCCTGCCATCAAACCCTCAGCTCTGCTCAGTGTTAAGTTCTCAGTGAGACCTCTCTCTAAAACATTAGAAATATATTTTAGAAAAGGGATTGAAAACAAACTTTTTATTGACACATAAAATATACACGTAAAGTGTGCATCTAATGCATGTGGTTAAATATCCACAAAGCCATAAGGTACAAGCATAAAGTGTGCATCTAATAAATGTGGTTAAACATCCACAAAAGCAACACCTAGAGAACCAGGACCCACATTAAGAAACAGCACATCATCGGGACCCTAGGAGCCCCTTTTCGTGTCAGGCGCCAGTGTGTGTGGGTCTGCTTGGGGCTGTGCGGGGAGAATTGGCATCTCCACAGTGCCAAGTTCTCCGGTTTATGAAGATGGCACTCCTCTAATAAGGGGCTGCTTTATGATTCAACTGTTCTCCTGGCAAGTGCAGGGAAATCAAGAAGAAAGTGAATACCCTCATACATTGCTCTGGGGCTTCTGACCGCCCCCCTCCCCCCCCCGCCCCAAGGAGGAATGTACTGCTTCACATTCTCCAGGAAGGACCTAGATGTTCTCTATTTCATGGGGTGAGTGAAGTTTCCCTGTGAACACTATCAGAACTGCATTTTTTAAAATATATACTTTTATTGATTTTTTGAGAGGAAGGGAGAGGGATGGAGAGTTAGAAACATCGATGAGAGAGAAACATCGATCAGCTGTCTCCTGCACACTCCCTACTAGGGATGTGCCCACAACCAAGGTACGTGCCCTTGACCAGAATTGAACCTGGGACCCTTCAGTCTGCAAGTTGATGCTCTATCCACTGAGCCAAACCGGTTTCGGCCAGAACTGCATTTTTAAAAGTTGCCTCACTCTCCCCTCCACACCTCATACATCCACATCCTTAGCCACACTCCCACAGGCTTTGCACTCAATGGCACTTCCTGTTACTGCCTCTTTTCTGTGAAACTGTGTAAGTGCTGTGAAGCCTCAGCAACTAGAACAGCCCCTGACTCATGCAAGGAATACACTGGCCTCAGCCTAGCCTGGTCTGTCTTTGATATAGACAGCAGGGTGGGGCCCGGACCAGCAACTTACACTTTGGGGTGATTTGGGTGATGAAACGTCTTCTTTTGCTACCATACATGGTTCTTTTGCCAGACTGAAGAGCGTTGACTCCCTGTAGATTTACATGAAACTTGGCTCCGTGAAACTTTGACTCCATGAAACTTGGAATTCAAAGCGTTCTAATCCTTGTCAAGGCTGTGTGGAGGCTGGTTAGAGTTGGCTATAAACCATTCTGACTGGCAGAAAGTCGAGTCAATGTGCTGCTGGAATTTACAATTCAGAATAGAAAACCTTGCATTAAAACGAACCTGCTAAACCTCAGTGTCCCATCCAGTGGACATCACTGAGCATCTTCTCTTCCCCTGGAATCTCCTCTCAGTGGCTCTCTTGCCTCCTTTGTGCTTCCCACTCTGCCCTAATGACTACCGCCCACCGAAGGGGAAGCACTCCCCTGAACACGGTTTCAAATGAAGAGAGGCTTAATCCATGAACTATTAACAGGGATTCCTTTCCCCTCTGGCCCTGGTAATCTCTAGAACATTGAATTAACAGTTCTCAGACCTTTACAAATTCTCAAGGCAAACATTATTAGCAAAGAGAAGCCCATGCAGCATGTTAGAAGATTGCCAGAAAATGTCAATGGGTTTTCTGGATAAAACAAAAAAGGGTGAAACTCCTCCCCATCTTCTCCCCCGCAATTCCCTCCCTCTCTTCTTTTCTCCCTCCTTTCTTCTCTCCCTCCCTTCCTCTCTCTCTCCCCCTAACATGATTAGAAAGTCATTTCATGTGTCTTATGTGTTTGGTCAATCAAAGGCAAATGTACATGATTGATGGTGACAGGGAACACATTTAACTCATTATTCTTTACTTTGCAGCAAAATGATTTGTGTAAACTGTCTGCCTAGCATTAAAGGTAAAACAAACTTAGAAACCCCAAAATGTTATATATTTGTCTAATATTTTCCTTTCGGTTTTATAGCTGTAATCACATATGGATTCTTTTACTTGGCACTTGGCATGGACTGAACAAAGGGGAGGGCAGCCAGAAAGATTGCATAACTTACCACAGCCGGTGCCCACGAGGACGGAGCCGACGCCACCATGGCCAGCACGCACCATGAAATCCAGAGGCTGCCATTCACCAGGCCCCTGTCAGCTGCCAGGATATTGTTATTCATGTAGTTTGAGGGCCTCTTGGCTAAGCCTCTGGTCAAACACCAAAATGGGCTCTTTCAGAGATTATCGGCCTTTAATTAATTACCTGCATTTCTGAGCACACTTGCGTGTCCACAGGCCGAGTCCTCCTGGCCTCCCCACTGCCTATTTCTAACTTGGGTATTATGGGCGCCACCCACCATCTGTGATTTTTCAAGCCAAATCTCAAAATGCTATTAAAACATGAGGAGTAAAATCTCAGGTTCCCTTATTTTATTTATTTGTTATCATGCTCCAAAGGATACCAAGTGTAACCTTTGCCCACAACAAGGATGAGGGACCTTGGAGCTCCTTTGAGGTGATTATTCTACATCCCTAGGGGATGCCAAGCAAGGAACCACCACTTATTTGATACAATGGGTATTTTGTCAAGAACTTTCAAATGATACTAGTACCCAAGTGTGTATATCACGTTATAGTTTATAAGATGCTTTCAGCGCATAAGATGTGCCAATAGATAAGTTTATAAGATGTGTCAGTGCAAAGTAGCTGTTGTTTCTGACCTTCCTCATCTGTAGAGCAGAAGAAATGGGAGAAGAGGAAAGGGGAGGATGACTGGCTTCTTGTTGCACAGCTGTATGGAAAATGGTAGTGCGAGGGCCAGAATCCTCGATGCTCTTAGCTCAGTGCTTTCCCTGCTATTGCACTTTGCTTCCTCTAGCAGTGGTTGGCAGACTCATTAGTCAACAGAGCCGAATATCAACAGAACAATGATTGAAATTTCTTTTGAGAGCCAAATTTTTTAAACTTAAACTTCTTTTAACATCACTTCATCAAAATAGACTCACCCCGGCCATGGTATTTTGTGAAAGAGCCACACTCAAGGGACCTAACAGCCATATGTGGCTTGCAAGCCGCAGATTGCCAACCATGGCTACAGAGGAATACTTCATATAGAAACACTGCTTGGTTTTGTAGTCAAAACTTCGAAGACTAGAAATCACTTTTCAATATCTGTCAGTGTGGCATCCTCAGTTTACCCAACCAGATCAAACTACTAGATACAAAAATTAAGAAGCATTGCAAAGTGGAAAAAGGTCCATTCCCTTCCTGGTGCCATAATCTGAAAAGGACCAGGGTGCCTGTCTTCCCTTCCCCTTGGGAGAATTTTCTGCTCCAGTCAGTGCTGCCACTGAGAAAGGAAGGGGTTGAAGATGAATGTAAGAAAGCTAAAAGAACTTAGTCCTGACCATCTGAAGGAAGGAACGAGGGGGCCAGAATGCAGATGGTGGATTTCCAACACAGGGAGGTCTCAGTAAAGAAAGTGTAAGATCTAGAGGATTAAACAGTGATGATAAAGGGAAGAAAGGAACACTTCTCAAAGGGAAGATAGAGCTAACCTTAGCCTTTGCAAGCATCTTCTGACCATCATAAAGTATTATAGTAACTCAAAGGATTTGGACACAGATAGTAGGGTACTGAACTGGTATCCTCTGGAGAGTAGTAGAGAAATGCAGTTCCATTCACCTAGCATTTCTTCTGGCCATTTTCCTGTATAGGAAATGCTTAAAGTAGGTGGCCCCGCTGAGATTCAGAAATAATTTTAATTGTCCAGATACTGTATCTCCTTCTTTAATTTTACCTTATATTAAAGTTTATGTGTGGGTACAAAGTTCTCTGCATTTTAACACACGTATAGTCATGTGACCACTACCAAACTCAGAACATAGATCAGTCTCAGTAACCCCACTTTGTAGTCATAGCCTTGCTGCACCCCTAACTCCCATCCCCTGATAATCACTATTTATTCTCTTTTAATATACTTTTGTCTCTTCGCAAATGTCTTGCAAATGGAATCATATAATATCTAACCTTTGAGAGTGGCTTTTTCAGTTAATATAATTCCCTTGAGATCCATGCAGGTTATTGTGTGTATCAATATTTCACTCCTTTCTACTGCTGAAAATGATGGCATTTTATGGATGTGCCTTAGTTTGTTTACTTACATTCATTTAATGACTTTGAAGTTGCTTTCAGTTTGGGGTGATTATGAATAGAGCTGATAAAACATTTGTATAGAAATTTATATTTGAAAAATAAAGTTTTCATTTCTCCAAGGCAAATAAGTAGAAGTAGAATCATTGAATTGTAGGATAAGTGTTTAATTTTAAAAGAAACTACAAATGTTTTTTCAGAAATGGCTGTGCCATTTATGATTTGCACCAACAATGTATGAGAGTTCTTGTTGCTCTGCATTCTTGTTAACACTTGGTATTGTCAGTATCTTTAATTTTAGTCATTCAGATGTGTGTGTAGTGGTAATTCATTGTGGTTTTACTATATATTCCCCTAATAGCTAATGATGTTGAACATCTTATTTTATGCTTATTTGTCATCTGTGTATCCTTTTGTGAAGTGTATGGCCTACTTTGTCATAAGCATTGTTTTTTAAGCAGTTTTAGGTTCACAAGAAAATTAACTGGAGGTACAGAGATTTCCCATAAACCCCTGCACTCACACTGGCATAGTTTCCCCATTATCAACATCAACATTGTTTAACCAGTGAGCAATTTATAAACCCCCTTTCCCCTAATCCCTGGAAAATACTGATCTTTTTACTCTCTCCATAAGTTTTGTCTTCTCAAGAGTGTCATATACTTGGAATTATACATATGTATCATTTATATATATAATCAATCATATGTAGCCTTATTAGTTTGGTTTCTTTTATGTAGTAATATGGTTTTCAGATTCTTCCATGTATTTCTATGGCTTGATAGTTCTTATTTTAGCACTTAATAATATTCCATTGAAATATTCCTTGAAAATGTAATGAGAAAATCCCATTAGGTTTCAAGATCTGGAAATAATCCCCTGTGGCTTAATATTGCCATTAGGTAATGTGATTCCTCCAAGTGTATACTTTTGCAAATTGTTTTGGCTAGTCTAGTGCTTTTGGCTTTTCATACACATTTTAGCATCAGATTGTCTGTATCTGCAAAAAATCCTACTGACAATTTTATTGGAATTGTGTCAAATGTGTAGACCAGTTTGGGGGAGCATCAACATCCACATGGATTCCAATCTATGAAAATGGTCTATTTATTCAGGTAATCTTGAACTTCTTTCACCAGTGTTTTGTAGTTTCCAGCAAACTGATCCCCATACATTTTTGTTAGATTTATACATGAATATTACTTTTTGAGGATCTGTTTTTAATGGCATCTTTAAGAAATTCAGTTTCTAGTTGCCCATTGGTGGTATGTGGAAATACACATTATTTTCCTGTATTGACCTTGTATCCTGCCACCATATTGTGCTGGCCCGTACTTCTTGCAGGATGTTGAATAGAAGGAGTGAAGGAGTATGTCTTTGATTTGTCTCCACTCTTAAGAGGGACCAAATTCAGTATTTCACCACTAAGTATCATGTCAGCTATAGGTATATAAGGTTAGCCCTTCTTTTGAGGTTGAGGAAATTCTTTTTTATTAATTTGATGAGAGTTTTGCCATGAATGGATATTGAATTTTATTAAAAAATCATTTTTAAAAAATTTTCTTTATCGATTAAGGTGCCCTTATCCCCCCATTGCCCATCCCCTCCCCCGACTTATGCCTTTAACCCTCTGGTGTCTGTGTCCATTGGTTATGCTTACTAGTATATGCATGCATACAAGTCCTTTGGTTGTTCTCTTCCAATTCCCCCATCCTCCACTGCCTTCCCTCTGAGGTTTGACAGTCTAATCGATGCTTCTCTGTCTCTGAATGTTTTTATTCATTAATTTATGTTGTTCATTATATTCCACAAATGAATGAGATCATGTGATATTTATCTTTCTCTGACAAACTTATTTCACATAGCATAATGCTCTCCAGATCCATCCATGCTGTTGCAAATGATAGGAGTTCCATCCTTTTTACAGCAGTGTAGTATTCCATTGTGTAGATGTACCACAGTTTTTAATCCACTCATCTGCTGATGGACAGTTAGGCTGTTTCCAAATATTAGATATTATAAATTGTGCTGCTATGAACACAGGGGTTCATATATCCTTTCTGATTGGTGTTTCTAGTTTCTTGGGATATATTTCTAAAGGTGAAATCAATGGGTCAAATGGGAGTTCCATTTTTAGTTTTTGTGAGGAAATTCCATACTATTCTCCACAGTGGCTGCACCAGTCTGCATTCCCACCAGCAGTGCTTGAGGGTTCCTTTTTCTCCACATCCTCACCAGCATTTGTCATTTGTTGATTTGTTGATGATAGCCATTCTGACAGGTGTGAGATGGTACATCATTGTCATTTTGATTTGCATCTCTCAGATAATTAGTGATTTTGAGCATGTTTTGATACTCTTGGCCTTCCTTATGTCATCTTTCGAAAAGTATCTATTTAGGTTCATTGCCCATTTTTTTTATTGGGTTGTTTATCTTCCTTTTGTTAAGTTGTATGAGTTCCCTGTAAATATTGGAGATTAAACCCTTATCTGAGGTAACATTGGCAAATATGTTCTCCCATACAGGGGCTTTCTTATTGTTTTGTTGATGATTTCTTTTGCTGTCCAGAAGCTTTTTATTTTGATGTAGTCCCATTTTGGATATTGAATTTTACCAAATGCTTTTTGTACATCAATTGATATAATCATGTTGTTTTCATTCTTTAGACTGTTAATATGGTGAATTACATTGACTGATTTGAGAATATTGAACCAGCCACTATGCATTACAGAATAAACCCCAATTGCTCAAAATGTGATACACACACTCAGGCACACAAATGTGTACGTGTGTATATACACATGTATAGATGTGTATACATGTATTGATATGTGGGTAGATTTAATTTGCTAATGTTTTTATAAAGATTTTTTTAATGTTTTCAAGTGGGTATTACTTATACTGTCCATGTCTGATTTTAGTTGGTTTCAGAAAATGAGTACGAAAGTATTTTCCCTTCTATTCTCTGGAAGGGATTGTGTAGAATTGATGATAGTTTTTCTTCAAGTGCTTAATAGAATTCACTAATGAAACCATCTGGACCTGAATTTCTTTTCCCAAAGGTTTTTAAAGAGTAATTCAATTTCTTTAATAGTTATAGGTCTATTCAGGTTATTTATGTAATCTTGGGTGAGTTGTGGCAGTTTAAGGGGTTTGAGGAATTAGTTTAATTTAACTGAGTTGCTCAATTTATGTACGTAAAGTTGTTCATAATTTCCCATTATTGTCCATTTAATGTCTGCATGGTATGGAGTGATAACCTCTTCCCTCATTCCTGGTTTTGTAATGTGTGTCTTTCTTTTTTTTGTCTGTCTTACTATATACAAATTTTGCTTATCTTTTCAATGGATCAGCTTTTAATTTTGTTCACACACACACGCACACACACTGAGTGGCCAGATTACTAAGATCTCTGAACGCATAATAATATGGCCACTCAGTGTATATCTTATATAATAAAAACCTAACATGAAAATTGTCCCCTCAACCAGGAGTTCAACCAGCAGGCAAGCGGGCCAACTGCCCATGTCCCTCCCTTTGGTCAGGCTGGCTGGACCCCACCCATGCATGAATTCATGCACCAGGCCTCTAATATATAGAGGCCTGGTGCATGAATATATATATATATTATACTAAGTGGCCAGATTATTATGTGTTCAGAGATCATAATAACCTGGCCACTCAGTGTATATTAAAAATATAATAGGCTAATTAGACCAGACAGCCGAATGACCTTCAGGACAAAGTCTTAGTGGCAGAGGCTGAGGCAGAGGCAGTTACAGGCCAGCAGGAAAGCAAGCAAGCAGTTAGGGACCATCAGGTAGGCAGAGTGGTTAGGGTGATCAGGCAGGTGAGTAGTTAGGATCTAGTGGTCCCAGATTGCAAGAGGGATTGGGCCTAACCCAGTAGTTGGACATCCCCCAAGGTGTCCCTGATTGCGAGAGGGTGCAGGCGGGACTGAGGGACTCTCCTCTCCTGTGCATGAATTTCGTGCACCGGGCCTTTAGTATATATTGTATATTTCATCTTTATTGTTGAAAGTATTACATATGTCCATTTTTTCTCAATCAGAAAGGACATATGCATCCCAATGAGATTTTTGAAGTGATAAGTTTATCTTTGGTGGAATTTAGGAAGTTTTTATTCATTATTTCTTCAAATATTTTTTTTTTCAGTACTGCACAATTTCTGCTATCCTTCTGGGTTTCCTATAAGACAAAAGCTGGGCCTTTTTCTAATATTCCACAGAAACCTAAGACTCTATTCATTTTTTAAAATATTCTCTGTTGTTCAAATTGTACAATTTCTGTTGATTTAAGTTTATTGATTCCCTTCTCTATCATCTCCATTCTGTTATTTAGCCCATCTATAATACATTAGTTATTGTATTTTCAATTTTAGAGTTTCCATGTGATTAATTTTCTCTTGTTTCTTTACTAAGGCCTTCTATCTTTCAATTCTTTATAGAAGTGTTCTCATTTAGTTATTGAAACACTTTTATAATAACTTTAAGGCTCTTATTTAGACAATTCTAATATCTGTGCCATCTAGGCTTTAGATGCAAGTTGAGATATTTTCTGGTTATTCAGATGCCAAGTTATTTTTTATTATATTCTGAACATCTTGATTATTTTATTGTGCAACTCTAAGTCTTGTATAAATCTTAAAAAATGTTGATAATTTTATTTTGGCCCAAATTGACCTGTTTGATTTTAAGCTGCAAGTTCTGACCGAGCTTCTATGGCATATGATTCCAATGGTAGTTGAGTTTTCAAAGTGTCGGCATTGCTCTTTGAATCTGTTCCATAGCCGTCTCATACTGGGCCATAGACTATGTTATAGTTTAGTTCTCAAAATTTATATATGCTGTGTAAGGTCAGTTCCGTCCATGCACACAGCTCAGGGTGGGCTCCAAAATTCATAAACAATTACAAGGGGCTACTTTTCCAAGTCTTCTTTCTCTGAGATCTCCAGGAAACTTTCTATTTCATGGGGTTTTCCTTTTTATATTCTGACCAAAAATCCGGGGCTTTAAAAAAATGTTGCTTTGCTATTTCAGTGACTAGGGACAACCAATGGGAGGACAAAGATAGATAAAAAGCAATAGGACTGCCCTGGCTGGTGTGGCTGAGTTGGTTGAACATTGTCCCATGCATTGTCCCAAAAAGTCGCAGGTTCAATTCCTGGTAAGGGCCCATGCCCAGCTTGCTGATTCAATTTCTGGTCAATGGGAGGCAACAGACCCATGTATCTCTTTCACATCTTGGTTTCTCTATCTTTCTCTTCCTCTCTCTATTAAAGTAATAACGTATTTTTTAAAAAGAAAATAACAGGGCTTTGCTCCACTCTCTTGGGGCCTCAAATCCTCTAGCCAGAAAAGGTTTCCTACCTCCTTCCAGCTCCCATTGCTGCTGCTGCTGCTGCTACTATAATAGTACCACTGGATGCTTGTGTGTGTGTGGGGGGGGGGGGGTGTGAGAAAATAATTTAAAAACAAAAAGATAAACTATGGTTTCCCCTATTTTCTCTAAGTGTTAGGGATTCCCTGCACTGCTTTGCTGCCAATCTGACAGCATATTTATGGCATTGCTTTTTAGACATTTTTTAGACATTTTCAATGGATTTTGAAAGAGAGAGGAAGAAAGAGAGAAACATCAATGTAAGAGAGAAACATTGATTGGCTGCCTCCTGCATGCCCCTCAGCAGGAATAGAATCCACCACCTTTCCGTGCGCAGGAAGATGCCCAACCAACTGAGCGCTTGCTCTGCTCGCATCCTGGTGCTCACGTAGGAGGTTTGGGCTGCCTTAAGGTCATGGCAAGGATACCAGAGGAAAAACAGTGGTAAACTCACTGCTGATTTGGTGGTCCTTCCTGTTCCGGTTATTTCTCCTAATCTGCCAGCTGCTTTTTACTTCTCAGAGCTTTCAGATAGCTGCTCTATGCATTCTGTCCAAATGTGATAGATACATTCAGTGGAAGATACAGGGGGGAGTGTGCTTACTCCATCTCATCCAGAACAGAAGCCCAGAGAGCACCATAGATGCCATATTCCATGTTTGTCCTTTACAGCTGGACCAGGGAGATTATTGCCTCCAAGGTACTGCCATTGTCATAATGTCCTTTAGCATATTTAATACTCATTCCGTTTGGGATGAGTTTGAGGTAGTCTGCCTTTACATCACAGGCTAATGGTGTGGCAAACTGTGGGGCAGGGGAATCCAGCACCTCTCCCAATAGAACAATGTGAGGTTGCTGTTTCAACTTCAGACTCATCTGGCTGATTTAGAGAAACTTTGGGACACCAGTCAAATGATGCCCAGATCAATTTAGGCATCTATCTGCCATCCTAAAAAATGGCATGAGATAAACCTTTCAACGGGATATAATTTTTGCAGTTTTTATCATTAACTGCCACATGTATTTCACAGTAACAAGAATGATGCAGTCCCACTGATAAGGGTTTCAAGATCAAAGAAATACAGGTGCCCTGCCCAGACACTGGGCTTTGTATGCACTAGGCATTGGGGAGTAGGATGGAAGTCGATGGCATTAATTGACGTGTGAGTGAGAGATATCACTTTCTCCTTTTCCCCCATACTGTGCCAGTAGGTAGAGTGTCTCTGCCCACTGAGAACTAACAGATATCTCTATGCCTATGACCTTGGTTTGCAAAATCTCTTTGCTGTCAATCTGACAACGGAAGTCTATATTTCATCCTAGTCTCCATATTTATGGCATTGCTTTTTAGGACAGTGGATTGAATCAAGTCTTTCCTTTGTGTATAGGTGACAAGGGAAGTATCATTTCTTAAGGAATTTCTATGCATTTATTGTTTTAGCTAAAGTGTGGTAGCGAGATGGCCATTTATTTTAGTAGTTGGGTATTTTTTCTTTTCCTTGAATAGACTAGTGAGGAAAGAACGAGTGAGAGGGGAATTATTGGGGTTCCTTTTAGAATTTAGATTAGGTATTAGACCTGACCATCCAGAGATCTTGGAATGTATTTCCTTATTCAGGAAATATAACCATGGACCACTGTGTTATCTAAATTTGCCAGCACAGCCCTCTCTCTCCCTTCTCTCCCTCCCCTCCCTCCCTTGTACAGTGTGAGGACAGTTGTGTAGTTGTGCAGTGGGCCAAGGAACGGGTGGGAGATGAGTTATAAGACTGATTTAGCCCATGATTTGCAGCAAGACCTTAGACTGATTACTCAATCTTTTTGAGCTTTATCTTCATCCACTGTGCAAAGTGGTTGGAGACATCATCAGTGTATGAATGCACCTCACCCCCTTCTTCCTGCTTAGAAGAGGGTGGTACTATTTGGGTTTCTGTTTGTGATGAGACGTGGGATTGGGTTTTTCTTGGGTCACTGATGGGAGAAGAAAGAAGGATGAACCTAAGATAAAGTTATCCTCTGGGGTGGCATAAAAGCATCCTTCCCTATATTGCTTACAATTCTGTGTTGCCAACATCTTTGTAAATGACTACTGTTGGGGGAGGTCCCTGGAACTCTTTGTGGCGAGATAGAGTTAGCAGAATTTTCTGCTTGAATACATTTTCTAGGGCAGAGGCATTGTTCATCAGCCTAAGTGACTCTGGTCCTTTCAACTCCCCCAACCCACCCCCGCCCTGGGGGCTGGAAGATTCTCTCTGCTCAAATAAGAGAAAGCTGGGATGCTGGGTGCATCTATCTGGCTTTTCCCAAGCCTCTGCAGTGAATGGAGACCCTCTATTCTTTCCTATATGTAACGAAAGCCCATCTAACAAGTGCAGCCTTGCCCAGGACAGAGCCTGTGCTGACATTAACTCAGAGGAGACTGTGCTGGAATCAGTTACTTGTGAGAACTCAGAGAGCAGCAATCCTGCCTGAAGGACTGAAACTGCTCATGACCAGTGAGCATAGGGGTCAGATGCCTCTCCCTGCCCAAACGGGACCATCACAAGGCATCTCTTTCTTCTTGCCTCATAACACCTGCAGAGTGAGGGCTAGGCTGGCAGCTTTCTGGGGATACTGAGCTATAACAAGTGCTAAGCAGATTCCAGAAATCCAACAAGGAGAAAAGTGGGCCCTTCAGGACTGTTCTGAGGAGGCATACAATTCATGGTTGAAAGGAATGCTTTGGTGAATTCTTTGGGGTCAGAGGGATGGGGTCCTTTCTCCCAAGAGGCATGTTGAGGCAACAACAGGTATTCTCTAACTTGCCTCCTAAAAGGATGAATCCACATAACCCCAGGCTTTCATGTTGGTGCAGGGAGTATGCAGAAGGGGGGCCGAACTGAAATGAACTGCTGCAGCCAGGATAGGCTGAGGTCTCTCACCAGTGGTCAATCTTCTCTCTTATCCCCCCACCCAGTGCTCAGCCTCTCCTCCAAACACAATTTGAACAGGTATTTTTAGCGATAACATTTGAACAAGCACCAGTGTATTAGCATGCCTGTCCTGTGGACCAAGGATGCTCCAGGCATCAAAATCAGTCTTGGAAACCAGGAGCAAAGCCATTTGTTGGGAAGGAGGATGGGAGATAAGAATAGGTGTAGAGAGCCCCCAGTTGAAGGATGTGGGCAAGAGTCAAGTCCAGGAACCAGAAGGAGCTAATCTAGTTGGGGCTCCTTTCAGAAAGCTAAGCTGAGTCTTTCTGCCTCACTTTAGAGTTGCTGTCCACACATGGCCCTTCTTTTGGGAGACCATCATTTTCTCCAAATATGTAACCTATCTCTTGTCATTGTACCTATTCAGAGTGAACTTGCTGGCCACTGAGAGGTGGAGAGGAGGGAAAACATTCCAGAACACTGCTTTGTTTAGGAGACAGATTCAAGCTGCTTAGTGTTTCTCTTCAGGCCAGAGGATCACCTGATAATCAGTGATGTTCCAGGCTTTTCTAGAATTAGCTAAACAACAGGAAGCCATGAATCACAAGCCCAACCTCTAACTAGCCTGTGTTCCTTTGTGTGAGCAGTAGGGAGGTCATCATTGTTACCAACACCAACATCAACATCATCACCATCACCTTCACCATTATCATCATTATCCCCATCCCCATCACCAACATCATCATCACTCATTATTACTTAAAATGATAGCTGACATTTATAGAACATCTATAGGGTGCATACTAAACAAATGCCATATTTTAATGTGATCCAACCACAAGAGCACCCGACACTATGCTAAACACTTTCCATGTCTCCCTTCATTTCAGCTGTCTTCCTAGGAGGTCAGTACCACTGGTGCTCTCATTTTGCAGGTGAGGGGATTGAGGTTTGGAGGGGTTACACAGGTTGCCCAGAGGCACTTAGTGAAGTTGGGATTTGAACCCAGAGCCTGATGTACTTTGTACATTGCTCCTGCATGCAGGATCATGGCCCCTCTTATAAGCAAACTGCTAAACCCAGCTAAATACCTCAGCAATTTATAGGCTGCCCATTTCCAATTTCTGCACCAAATGTCTTTTTGATGAGGCCTAACATCCACGCTAGGAAGCGACAGAGGGGGATTTCTGAAGTCATTTCTAACTTCCTGCAAAAATATTCTCTAGCTGGCAACAGATTTCCCAGATAACAATGAATACACAATAAAGCGGGTGCCTCTGCCTTGGATACCTGGCTCACAAATAACCCATTTGGCTCCCCCATCGCCCGGATACCTACAGCTAGCACAATTTATGCTCGTGGCCGGAATGGCTCTGCTCAGCCAGAAAGCAAAAGTTTATAGGCGAACCCTTTGCTCTGAAATGAAATCTAGTCTCTTTGGCTCGCCTTTATTAGGCCGTATTGTACGGCGATAGGAGACATAAGTATTCAGAATCTGCTGTCACTAAAATGGGACTGAGTTGGCAAGTGCTTTCATCCTCACACTCAGCACAGTGTCCTAAAATGGGAAAGTTGAATAGAAATTAGGGATACAAATGAGGGCCATTTTCTGAAACTTTATTTTTAATTGAATTAAATATAGCCACATCATTGCTCCCCCTTTACACAGGCCACATTGAAATGGAGACTAAGCTATCAGTGGGGTCACTGGATCAATGGAGAGAGACCATGCTGATAAATCTGGATCCTTGAAATATTGCTTTGACTAATGACCACAGCAACCCAAAACACTTGGATACCCATCTTGTACTTAATTAGCTACAATCACGCTCTATCTGGCTCCAGTATTTAGTAATACTCTTGGAAAACATTCCTTTTCATCTCTAACTCAAATCCTTTGACTGTGATTGAACTCTGGTCCATAAGGGCATGATGGAAAATACTTGTTTGCCAGTCTTCACTGTCTTTGGGAATAGATCCTGGTACTCAAAGTGTTTGGGCAGCATCAATGTTGTTTGGGGAGCTTGTCAGAAATGCAATTTGAGACCCCACCCCGGGACCACAGCATCAGAAACTGCATTTGTCTAAGACCTTGGGCAATTCCCATGCACAAGCAATAGACTCAGAGCCTTGGGAGACTAGTTAAATAAGCTTTTAGATGTGCCCACTGGTGAGAAATTACTCCAAGTGTTAACATCAGTGGATGCAGTGGGATTCTCACCAAACTGTCTAAAATTCTGAAGGTTCTGCAGAAGTATAAGCTGCTCTAGTGGTTTGTCTCATCCAAAGCAAGCTCATAATTCCTGTGCAAACTCATATGCTTTTCTAACTTGTTTCATCTCCTCCCAGTTCTAAATATATAAATAAATAAATAAGCAGCCAACGGGTTATTTTTGGCCTCAATTTGAGAATTTAAAAGTAATTTCATTGCCAAATACAGTCCTTAATGGGCTCAGTCTATTGGCTATTGCATTGTTGTTTGACTCCAATATTGATTCATTGGAAACATTGGAATCCATAAAACGAAGACAAGGGACAAATGAAGGGCGAAGTCCCATGAGGAAGATAGCATGGGACTGAGAAAGGGGTTCCTTTCCATAAGGGTGGCGGTGGGACTCCTCACCAGCAGGAGGAAGGACTTTGGTGAGGTTGCTGGCGATGCACCAGCTCCTGAGAGTTCCTTCTTTCAAATCCAGGCCTCCATGTTATTGGGTTTTGAATTGAGGGAACCGTAAGCCACTTGCTAATGAGTAACCCAAGATGCTCTGTGATGACAACATTTCTCAGAAGACTATCGCTTATCGTAAGAAGTTTTCTGGGAAGTTTAAAAAGGACCCAATGGCACATGCTCTTTATTAGATCTTGAGAATGAAGAAGTTTTCAGCATTTGGAGGCAGAGTAGGCTCATCCACGGTCTGACACTAAATGCTATGAAGAGATAGCACTTGTGGTTAAATGCCTGGAAAAATGGTGGGTGTCACTTTGTGTCTTCCTCCAGTTTTGTCTTGCTCGGAAATATTCATTAAGCACCTCTCACAAGGGCCTGTGCCGTGTTTTCTAGAAGATGCAAAAGTTCAGTGCACAAGCAGGGCCTCATGTTCCCAGTTCTGCTTTCTTGTAGTTCTTATGAGCTGTTGGGAGACTCAGATGCTGTGATGGTAGCTTATGGTAGGTACTGGCTGCTTTCTTTGGGCCAGGCAGTGTTCTATGCATTCTATGTGGGTCATCTGTCCAGCCTCCCAGCATCCCTGGAGGTGGGCACCATCTCGCATTCCCATTAACATGAGGCTGAGCACATCAGCTGGGGAAATGTAGTGCGGCCTTGCCAGGGAGGAGGCACACACTGTGAACTTCTGGAAGCTTGACTTTGACCACTGGCAGTTGGGAGGGACTAGGCCATAGAGAGAGCTGTTTGTGCTGAAGGATCAAGGGAAACGCCGCGGCGGGCAGTCAGGGAGGGCACAGTTTAGATCAGTGTTTTTCAACCTTTGTTGGGCAAAGGCACACTTGTTTCATGAAAAAAATCACGAGGCACACCACCATTAGAAAATGTTAAAAAAATTTAACTCTGTGCCTATATTGACTATATATAAAGTAATTCTCCACGAGCTGCTCCTTAGAACAGTGGATTCGGTGACTAAACACCAAGTTTCCCCCTGGAGACTTACAGTTCATCCTAATGTATTAAGTACTCCAAATACTGCCCTAAAAAATCCCACTTGGCTTTGTTAAATCCAGTGCTTCCCAAATTTATTTCATCCACTCGACCATATCATTGAGCTACTGCTATGATCCCAGCATTGTTCCGGGCACTGGAGATCCAGACAAAATTGTCTGCCTTCAAAATGACCCCCGTTTTAATGGGGACACCCTAGAACCTGCTCTGCTCTCCCTTATGCTCACAGTAAGTGTATTAGTCACTTATTTTGGAAAATCTTACTTGAGAATAATTGAGCTTCATGGACACCTGGGGAAACTAGGGAAAGGAAGGTTTGTGAGGTAGAGTATGGCTAGCACAACCACAGTCGCCATCCATGGAGGGTCCTGTGAACTGTTTGCCCCCAGTCCTCCCAGAGATAAGGAAGAACACGGGAGGAAGCACATTGAAACTTTTAAAGCAATTGGCAGATTGATTTTATATTGGTTGAATCTCATGATAAAAATCTTGTGCTTTGCATGTCTTGTCTTTTCATTTCTTTTTCTTCTTGTTTTGGGATTTGTTTTTGTAAGAGTTTTCAGAAGTTTTTGTCTGCAGAAGAATAGATATTAGAAATAAAAATAAAATCCTGGTTCCTCACCTCACGTGGGCTTAGGAGCTCTGGCCTGGGATATCCTGGGTAGGGGGCTGACGTATTCCCCAAGAAGGTTGCTTAGCCTATGGGAGAGCATGTGCTGCTCCCTCTGCCAAATTAGAATTGTCTTAGGGATATTTTAAGAACCTTATTATTCGAAACTAAACGAGGATGCTATTAACTATTAGCAAGATTGCAAAAACAAAGTCATATTTGGATAGACAGTAATTAGACCAATCTTTAGAAAAGTCTGTCATCTCTTAAGCCTAAACACCTTTGCTACATTGGAGAAAATATAAGAAGAGAGTAGAAGGTCTTCTATGTATTGAAAAAAACCCACCCATTTTCTGCCACTTAGGTAATACTTTCTTAAATAATATACACTAATAAAAGAGAAACATACAAATTGACCGTACCACCACTATGCCCACAAAGCCATGCCCACAAGCCAATCAGGATTGAGTATGCAAATCAACCCAACCAAGATGGGTGTGTCCACGGAGAGAGCAGGAGGCTTGAGTTTCCCTGGCAAAGGAGGAAGCCAAGCTTCCTGGTTGGCCCTGGCCTCCGCTCAAGGCTACAAAGTTTTAATTATAGAAGATAAATAAATCCCAGATACCAAGACCTCTGCTTGCGTGGCTGGGGGGCGTGGCCGGCCTGCAAACCACCACAGGCCCCTCCCCCAGGCCACCCCACACCTCAAGGGAACCCCCACCCTGATCCAGGATACCCTTCAGGGCAAACCAGCCTGCTCCCACCTGTGCACCAGGCCTCTATTCTATCTAATAAAAGAGTAAGATGCAAATTAACTGTAACTCCAACACATAAGATGGCTGCCCCCATGTGGTCAAAGATGGCTGCTCCCATGTGGACACAAGATGGCTGCCACAAGATGGCCAGCAGGAGAGGGCAGTTGGGAGGGACTAGACCTACAAGGGAGGGCAGTTGGGAGGGGCCAGACCTGCAAGGGAGAGCAGTTGAAGGCAATTAAGCCAGTTAGGGGTGACCAGGCTGGCAGAGAAGGGAAGTTGGGGGCAACTGGGCCTGCAGAGAAGGGCAGTTAGGAGTTATCAGGCCTGCAGTGGAGGGCAGTTAGGGGCAATTAGGTTGGCAGGATTGATTAGGGGGTGATCCGGCTGGTAGGCAGAAGCAGTTAGGGGCAATCAGAAAGGTAAGGCAGGCAAGCAGTTGGGAGCCAGCAGTCCTGGGTCGTGAGAGGGGGTCGCAGATTGGAGAGGGTGCAGGCTGGGCTTACGGGTATTCCCCCCACACACACCCCAAGGCATGAATTTCATGTACCAGGCCTCTAGTTTCTAAATAATTATTCTTAAAGAAAATTTTTTTTTATTGATTTCAAAGAGGAAGGGACAGGGAGAGAAATAGAGATAAACATCAATGATGAGAGAGAATTATGGATCAGCCATCTCCTGCACACCCCCTACTGGGGATCAAGCCTCAAACCTGGGCATGTGTCCTGACCAGGAATCAAAACATGATCTCCTGCTTTCTAGATGGATGCTCAACCACTGAGCCATGCCAGCTGGGCAATAATTATTCTTTTTAAAAGTTCTCATATCATGCTTTCTGCTAACCATTCTTTTACCTCCAGTCCCTCTGGCACTTTTTGTTTCTTCTGAAATAATCTGGGCTGGGGGAGCATAGTGGGGAAATGCCATGTGCACTAATACTTTGTGGTGTGGTCTGTTCTCACTGAATACCTCATATGGATTCATTTTTTTCATAATGTGTGATGGGAGAAATCTTATTTGATAGTCTGCAGCCCACTAGTCTGGGAATAAGAGACTTGGCTCAAGACTACCCCGAAATGTGTCTTTGGTGTTGTTTATTTATTCATCCAGCACTTAAGCAACCAGTTATCTGGCATTCCATCAGATCTCAAATAATTTGTTCTAATTGACATAGTCCTGAAGCCTTTGGAAAAATCCGAGATCCTTTTTGCCTGCCCTCACATTCTGGACAATGCAGTCTGAAATGGGCTATCGTTGAGGGATGCCAAATGGTTATAGAGTCCCCAACGTGCAATGCTGCCATCAGAAGGGCCTCCGACCCATGTCCACATCCAAGGACAGCCGTGGTAGGCATAAGAAAGAAACGTATTCTGAAAGGTGCACAGTACCACTCGCTCCCCAGCTCTTCTGCATCTTTCCTTTGGTTTCAACTGGATCGCCAGCTTTTCCACCCCCAGAAAGCTGGGCACAGAGGCAGTCCCTGTCCTACCATCCGTGAGGACCTAAGCGAGCCAGATTCAAACGTGTTGTTTTTATTTACTTTTTTAATATATTTTATTGATTCTTTTTTTCAGATAGGAAGGGAGAGGGATAGAGAGTTAGAAACATCAATGAGAGAGAAACATCGATCAGCTGCCTCCTACACACTCCCCACTGGGGATGTGCCTGCAACCAAGGTACATGCCCTTGATCAGAATCAAACCTGGACTCTTGAGTCCTCAGGCCAACGCTCTATCCATTGAGCCAAATGTGTTGGTTTTTAGTTCTGGAAGTTGGTTTGGGTGGTGTAATTATACTAAAGAATGTAGAGGCCAGGAAGTAAGAGAGGAAGAGAGCCACATGCCCGTGGATAACAATTGGGGCACGTTTGTTAAACTGGAAACTTAGAAGGAAACGGAGGAGAGATAGAACCCAGGTGCCCGGGATGAAGTCTTCTCAACATTCAGTTGTCCTCAACATCGTTCTTTCCAGCAAGAGACCCTTAGACACAGCGTGAAAGCAGATGTTTCCCAAGAACAGAGCACACTTGTGCTGTTGAAGGAGGGGACAGTGATTCCCCTCATTTTAGTCACCAGCCACACCTTCATCCTCCTGGAGCCCCATACATGCTGCTTCCCTTTATAATTGTAATCAGGGGCCTGACACTTTCTGTGGACTCTCTCTTTTTTGTAAGAATAAGCAGCCACACCCCAACAGAATAAGAGGAAAAATCTAGAAGTATTTCAAGTTTTATCTTTTTTGTATATGAAAATGAAATAAAATAATAATAATATTGAGAGAAAAAAGAATAAATATGTTCCGATGGGATCTAAGGTACATTGGCCAGTTGATGTCAGTGCACTGTTTTAAAATTGTCACATTATAAAGACTGTCACATTATAGAGGCAGGATATGAGCTGAGAATTCAGATACTTTAAAAAAAATTATAAATGTAACAATAATCTGCTAGTAGACTGGCCTCCTACTACCAGTTTTGGGCAATGTTCACATGTGTATTACGACTCACCTCTTCTTATTGCAGCTATTTGAATAACGGTCATTGGTTTTCATAATTTCCTTTCAGTTCATTATTTCTGATGTACACAATATAACATATATTTGGATTAAAATAATGTACTTGTTTTCAATTAACTAAGGATTGGAATGTGATCATCCTTGGAATTATTTAGATGACTCTGGAGGTAGGGATAGACTTTTACAAAATGATTTGGCTGCAATCAGCATGGCTATCCTGACTCATTGCTGGAACAGAAATCGTGATGCTTGTAACGCAGCCCAGCTGGGATGGTTGATTCTCCACATTCACCGGGCTGTTAACATTAGAGAAACACAGTTTCACGCTCATCAGGGAAAGCATAAAATAGAAGAGGTGTCATTACGACCGATCATTAGTAACACGTGCAGAATTGGAATCAAGAAGGTGTTCCTTCTCCCAGAGCCAGGCGGATGGTTCTAAAGATAGTTGGAAGGTGCCTTTGATGACAGAGCCATCAGCCATTTTCTTGGGGGGTGGAACTCACTGGTTGAAAAATTAGTTAATGAAGGGCCCATGAGTAAAACCATGAAAAGGAGATGAGCTGGCCAGTGGCTCGATTCCTTTTCTCCCTGAGGATTCTGTGGGGTTTTGATGCACAGGTCACCCGAGCATCTTCCTAAGTGCTTTTCTGGAACAGCTGGAGTTTGGTGGGATAAGAGGAGGACAACTTGCTGCCTCAGGCAATGCTTTGCCTTTGACAGATTGCTGAATGACTGGCAAATTAATTTTGGCTCCTTTCCCTAAGTCATTTTGGTCCCATTCCTTCATTTTTCTGCAGAGAAGTGTTCATATTACAGTTAAAAATACATTGACAACACAGATGTGGAGAACAGCATGTACTATTTTAGGAAAGAACTGGAGGCTCGGATGGTTCCATTGTATAGAATAGAATTGATGCCCGTAATACTCTATGATGAGGCCTGAAGTCTTTCAGCTTGACGTGAAATCATTGTTACTCCTGCTGGCCTCTCACAAAGTCGTGGGCTCCAGGGAGTAGGATTTTGAATCCCTGAAGTTGTTCTGATCTGATATTTCCCTCTTAGGTGCTTATATACAGAAAGTCTTTCCTGGCCTCCAAACTTTAGCATCACTGCTTTCCTATATTGACCTATAATTTCTAGCCAGAGGTAATATGGTAGGTGATTAAGAACATGAACTCTGGCTCTATCTGGTTTGGCTCAGTGGATAGAGCATCAGTTGCAGACTGAAGGGTCTTGGGTTCAATTCTGGTCAAGGGCACATGCCCGGGGTTGTGGACTCAATCCCCACCCAGTAGGGGGCGTGCAGGAGGCAGCCAATCAATGATTCTCATCATTAATGTTTCTATCTCTCTTTCCCTCTCCTGTTCTCTCTGAAATCAATAAAATATATATATATATATATTAAAACAAAAACAAAAAGAAAGAACATGAACTCTAAATCCTGTTTGTCCTACTCATTGCTTTGTGACCTTCAGGGGGTTACTTAACCTCTCTGTGCCCCAGGGTTGTCTTTTGTGAAAGGCAAATCATCATGACCAAACTCACTGTACCCTCTCTAGATTTCTTTGTACACTGGCCTTTCCTCTGTGTTCACCACAGCGCCTTAAACTAGACATATTCTACACTTGTTTTTCCCTTCCTGAGAGTGCATCTCATTGTTGCCGACAAAGATAAAAGGAACCTGCACTTCCGCTTTTCCACACTTGTGGAAATGCCATGCTTGAGACAGAAAGGTAAACCTGAATAAGAAGTCACCATTGGCACCTGGCCTGGGGATGGAGAGTGAGGTCTGCTGAGTGGGCTGGTGACCACTGCAGTGTCATAGGCTGGTGTTTGCTTGCACATGACTCTCCTGATGGGACTGCCCGTGACTGTCCTTGTTCCATCACAACTTGTCATCCTTGCCCCTAAGGATTAAGGCATCTCCGTAGTATTGAATTACTGATTCTTCTGCTCTTATGTGGTACATATGGTTTTTAAACAAATTTAATTGTGATAAGAATATATAACATAAAATTTACCATCTTAACCATTTTAAGTGTGTGTGTTTTGTTCTTTTTGTTGGTGGGGGGAGGGTGTTGTTTCTTTTGTGTGTGTGTGTGAAACATTTCTTAGAAACCAGAAAACATGTTGACTCATTCATATGAAAACAGTGTTAAAGAGGTGAAAACCTGGTTTATGAATTTAGACTCCTCAGCATGTATACAGAGAATTCACTTGCTACCATATCCTCACTGTAGATACAGCCTCAGAGTCTGCCTATGGATGTGCAAGAGGCATTTTGCTTTCCAGAAAGATAGGTATATTTTCCCCCAGATTTTTTGACTTTTGGTCCTTAAGTATTTCAAATCTGCCACAAAGGCAGACTTGTAGGAAAAGAAACGTGGAGAAAGTCAGTAAAAGTCAGATGTTTCTGGTCAAATATGTCATAGCTGGATATTGTTGGTGCTTTTTCTGGCAAAGAGAAAAAAAATATGAGGAAAGAAATACTGGTTTAAATTGATTTTATCAGTAACATGAACAGGTCCTAAGATATTTAATATGCTCAACAAATATTTGCTGAATGAACTAATCAGTGAAACAAATGATTTTTGCTAAGTTCAAAACAAACATGCATAATACTGTTGTTGCACAAAATATCTATTTCTACTTTCAAAAGTTTAGTGACAGTAAAATTTACAGTAGGTTACAGTAAAATTTGGTCTGAAGAGAAGTTCCATTAGGACACAGAGACATGAAAATCCTGACCATACCTAAACAGACAATATGGAAACCCATTAATTGAGGAATATCACCAATAATTAAAAATGATTGAGATAAAGGCTCATTTCATTCTTTTTGAAAATCACTCTAATATTTAAATAAGGAACGTGTGGAACACATTATAAAACAAATGTCCCTGCCCTGGCCGGATGGCTCAGTTGGTTAGAGTGTTGTCCTCTATCCCAAAAAGGTTGTGGGTTCCATTCCCAGTCAGGGCACACACCTAGGCTTCAGGTTCCATCATTGGGGGTGCATTCAGGAGGTGCATCTGGGAACCGAAGGATGGATGTTTCTTTCTCACACTGATATTTCTCTCTCTCAAACCAATAAACATATCCTCTGGTGAGGAATAAAAAATAATAATAATAATAATAAAATAAATAAATAAATAAATAAATAAATAAATAAATAAAATGGAATGTCCCTGCTGAAAGAACTGGCCAAATTCTTCTTAGCATACAATTCACTCTCATAGTTCTATGAGGACTTATCATTGGCATTCCTCATATGCTCTCTTCTTTACCATTAAAACGTTTTTGATGGTATAGTGCCCAAAATGTTCTATATTTCAAATTATTTACTGAAAACTAGGTTTTTTTCAGGTTAGTTCGAATTAACGATGTTTGCTTAAAAAATCAGCAAACTTTTATGTGAGAAAAAAGAAGTTGAAATCTTATGCTTTGAGGAAATTAGGAAGTTTGTGCTTAGACTCAACACACTGCAGCTAATTTTTAAAATCATACAGTTTAGCAGCAGAAATGGTTGAGTGCCTTGTTTTTTAAAGACCCCACTCTGGGGAAGACCGATTTGGAGATAAACAGCGGCACCCAGCAGCGGTGCATGGCTAATGGGAAACGTGTGGGAGTAGGTGAGAAGCAGCTCCCACTAATGAGGTTAACCAACACAATCTAATCACCAGACTGAGCACAAAGCAGGCAGGCAGCCGAGAAGCGGGGAGCATTCAATTTATTTCTAAATTATTTCTGTGTTGTTGTTTTTTTGTATTCCACAATGTCACCAAGTAGGTGGTAGGTGTTCATTTCCCACTCTTCACCAGTCTCTTTCAAGTTCAAACATTGAAATTCTCCCATTAACTTACCATTGGACCATCAGCAAGATGCCTTTTAATTCAACATCTGCAAAAGAAATTATTAAGAACCACTTCCCGCTGGCTGGGAAGTCCCTCTCATCCTTCCTCTTATTGAACCTCCAGTGGCAATGAACTTGGGAGAAAGCATCTCCCAAGGACACAGCCTGCCTGCCTGCATGCAGGGGGAGCGATGAGATCCCCAAATTCCCAGAGTGGCTAAGCATTCTTGTTGTTATTCACTTTATAATTTTTAAAGATTGATTCCAAAATAAAATAAAAATTCAGAAATTCTTAGCATGAAGAAATTTTTTGGGAAAACCAATTGAACTTGATTAATCAGACAGACCCCCCACATTTTAATGAAAATTGGAGTAAAACCTCTCTGAAACTACATTTTGTGTTTTGTGGTATTCAATATGGGGTTGGGAAAATCCTGCTCCCTCCCCCCAAAAAAAGGAGAAATAGGTAATTGTTTCATTGTAATATAACTATGCTCCTTGTAAAGGCCTTCAGACATTTGGGAAATCTCTAGAGAAAAGGTGTCATTGTATATCTCAGATATAACCACCGTTAGTGTTTTTGGTAAAAGCTTTCTATATTTTTCCATGGCTTTACAAGCATTCAAATAATTATAGAGTATTAAAAAAACAACAACACAAAACAGGATCAGACTATACACACTATTTAGTAATGTGCCCTTTTACATAATTTCTATATTAACATATACATTTTCATCATAACTTAATTTGTTGTATTTCATTGTATACATGTACCATTTGTGGTTATTTCCAATTTTGTATGAATAGAAAGGATCTTCTTATACATATGTCTTTATATACTGGCCTTCGTGTATTTTTGCTATGAATACTTAAAATGGAATTATGTAAGAGAATGGGGACTTTTATAAATATTGATAACAATTGTAAAATTGCTTTTCAAAAAATGTCACACCGGCTTACCTGCCTACCAAAATGGCAGTGAGCACCTATGCCTCTACATCCTTGGGAATCGATAGGTTTAAAAAGAAGGGGTGTTTAGGAGGAACGTACTTCTAGCCTGTGAATTCAGGGCCATGGAAAGCTTCTCCTGGGCGACCTGCTTGTGTTTCTGGCTGTTGAGGAAGGTTACCATCGCATACCCAGTGCAATCCTTTGTTTCCAGAATGGTAGAACTCAAGTTTTTCTTGTGTAGCTTTCTGCCAATATCTCACACCCTCCTCTTGCTCTCCTTCAGATTGAGGAAGACACATGGCAGAAATACTACTTGGAAGGAGTCTCCAATGAAATGTACACAGAATATCTCTCCAGTGCCTTCGTGGGTCTGTCCTTCCCTACTGTTTGTGAGTAAGTGACCACGCCCACATGCTCCTGGGGCCTCGGGGATATTCACTGGGTTCCCGTCAGGAAAGATGCCCACCTCTGCCCAGCACAGAGGGGACACTGGGCAATGCGGGACTGTGTCCTGCGGGCTCAGCCGTGGGCAGTGAATGGGAAGGTGGGTTGCTGATTGGTTGTTGCCTGGGGGATTTCTGCTGGCCATACTTTTCCCTCCAGTCCTGAGAATCTCAGGCGTGGTCCATCATTTGTACTAAATTAGGAACTTCATTTTCCCACAGATCTTGAATTATGCTTCTGTGATGCAGACATATTTATGAAGGGAAGGTGTAAACTCATGTTTCTCTTATTTTACTAGCAATTCTCGCTAGCCCCTTCATGAAAGGATTTTTAATCTCTTTCAATTAAGTCAGGTCACAGAGACATCAGGGAAGGCACTGTTCAAAGTGACTTCTTGATTTGCCGAGGAAATGCAGAGCCACAGGTACCAGAAAGAGACCTTGAAAAAATCTCCAACATGGACAACTGTTATGTTGCAACTAGAGGCCAGATGCACAAAGTTTGTGCAAGGGACTTTGGCTACCTTGGCTGGCCCTCACAGCCCCAGCTTCGTCAGAAGATCATCTGCACAGTTGTTCTGCTGTTCGGTCTAATTAGCATATTAGCTCTGTATTTTATAGGATAGTAGGAAGGCTCAGCTTCTCCTGACCCCGGCTCAGCAGGACGGATTTGACAAGGGCAGCCCCAGCCATAGGTAGTGCAGGTGTCACCTAAGGGGTATGACCTCAGGAGCTTCAGGTGTCCTGGACCCCAAGAAACTTCCACCATCAGGATGATGCCTCACTCCTCCCCCGCCCCCCCCCCAGCTTAGGATCTCAGATGCTGGGTTTAAGTCAAACAGGGGCTTTGTTCTCTGTGAAGACACCAACTCCCTGGAAGCATTGAAACATTCAGCCTGACCCATTGACCCCTTGGCAAGGGATTCGCTAACCTCGCTGATACCAAGCTGGGAAGAATCGGGGGAATCTGGGGAGCAGAAAAGCTGTTCCCCTGTGCTGTCTGCCTATCTACATACCACACCGGCCCTCTGGAAAGAGGTCTGAGGAGGGTGGCCCCGGGGCTCCCGGCTTGCCCTGGCTCAGTCCTGTTCTGTGTACAGTGGGGAGGGGCTGGGCTTGGGGTTCACCTGGGGACGCCTGTCAGTGAGCACAGCAGGTGCCTCCGTCTGTCCGTGGCCCAGACCCTGAGCAATCCAGAGCGGTTTGGCTGTTGACTGAAATCTCTCACCCTGTCTCTGCGGGAAAGTTTAGATGCTAAATGGACTGGAAAAGTGAATAGGTAATTGATTTGAAAGAAGTTATTTTCTGAGAATGGATGCCCTATTGTAACTCCCTGTCTCTGAGAGCGATTTCTCCTTCTGAAACAGAAAGACGTTAACCATTCCGAGGCACTTGGCCCTGCAGCACAGAGGCCGTCCCCGGGGACTTTCTCCACCTCGGAGCCAGCCCGCCTAGCACGGGAAGCACCGAGAATTCGGGACTTCTAACGGGAGTGGCTTTATAAACAGCAGCTGTGCCTCCTGTGCCTGGAGGAGGGGTAGTGTGGGCACAGTCCAGAGCCGAGGGCTTCTATGGCGTGGGAGGCATTGGCAGGGAGTCCTCTGAGCCCTTTCCTTGGTTGTTAATGTTGCCTGGCTTGACCTTTCTTGACATTCAACATGAGTGCACCCTTGAAAACCTGCCTGCCCCCTGCCTCTCTGTGGCTCCTGGGAACCAAATCAGAGCACAGGCATGCTGACCTGTAGGGTTCGGGCTGCTCGCCCTGGAAGCGGCAACTGGGACACCCACAGGCTAAATGCGACCAGGAATTTGCCCACCACAGTATTTCATTTTTTTTTTTTTAAAGTTAATTGCCAGAATTTCAAAATAGAAGTATTTTACATAAAAAGTTGTTCTTGGCCCCTTCTGAAAATCTGATAATCCAACACAGGACTTGCCTTTCCCCTGAGTGCTACTGGCTCTAGTTTGCAGTAGAGAAGGTTTCATGCAGGCCTCCCCTCCCTGGCCACCCAGCCCAGGCCGGATCTGCGTTTCCAGCGCAGTCCTAGCCTGTGGACAACAGAGCCTGCATTGCTGACCTCACTGCCCTGCAGAGCCAGCTGGAGAGCCGGATACTGGTAGCTGCTGAAAATCCTCCCCTCGGTTGATTTTCAAGTTTAGAACATGTCCCCAGGAGGAGCAAATCCCTCAGACACACCTTGTTGTCAGAGAATTTAGTATTTTTTCGGTACAGCGGCGTCTGGAACACAATAAAACAAAAGCCGTCTGATGTGAATGAGAATGTGTTCAACTTAGTGCCATTATTCGTTTAACACAATGATAAGGCAGAGGTAGAAATAATCAATAAAGGAAGGACGTTTAATGAGATTTAGGAACATCCCAAAACATTGAAGCTCTCCTCAAGCATTTGATTATCTGGAGGCTTAATTATCTGTGTTTTCTACTTTAAATTAAAGAAAAGCCATAATTCAAAGTTACCAGCAGTTTAATGATAACACTCTTCAATTCAGGTTAATTAAAGCACAGCCGTAATTAGAGTGTAGTGTTGTATATCACTGGGCAGGCGCATACGTATTTTCATTACAGTAAGAATTGGCTACTCAATTTCAAGATGACATAAAGGATGCCAGAGTATATTTTAAGCTGCTTCCTGCAGACGAAAAAGAATTGGGGGTTATTCTGGGTGTAATAAAGCACAGATCAAATACACAGATTTTCAGAGCGGTTTCTGTAATTATGCATCACATTAAAACAATAGGCAGCACATAACATCTTAAAGCATAAAAGAAATAAATACGCTCTCCCCGCAAGCCGGCAGCATGCCCCTCCGCAGGGTGGGATCACAACGTAGGAGAGCTCGCGTCTGTCTTAGAAGCCGAGAGAGTCATTCTGGGGAAAGGCAAAGGGGCAGGCTAAAGGGGTGACATTCAAGGTCTTTTCCCAAGAGAACACAATGTTGGGGGAAGAGAGGCAGGCAGGGCAGAAGGCCCCCCAAGGCAAGCTTTTCAAAAAAATCTCAAGTGGAGAGATGCTCTCTCTTGGCCTAGGGAGGTGCAGCTATAGGCGGTGACTTCTGGGCCTCAGCTTTGTTCCAAAAACAGTGACTAATTTAAGATAAAATGCAGTATCATTTCTAAATATTTCAGTTACATTGTCTTGAATCCTCATAACGGTTCTGTGACTCAGTGGCATGATCCCTGGTTTATACATGAGGACTCTGGACATGCCCCCTTCCCAAGCCACCTCGCAGACAGAGCCAGTATTCCGACGCTGTGCGATTGGGAGCAGCTGCTAGTAGTTGCTAGATGAAGGCTGGCTAATTAAGAATCTCCCGGGAGCATATACAATGAAGAGGTTTCTAGGCTATATCTTCAGATTTTAGTATCTGGGGTAAGGCCCCCATATTTGCATTTTTTTTTTACAAACAAATCAGGTGATTCGGATTCAAAGTTTGATGGCTAGGAACCCTCATGGTCCCCACCCCTCCATAGCACAGACTGGGGTAACCTCTCTTATTCCCCACGTTGGGCTCAGACACTGGAATGTTTCTGTCTGATTTTAGCCCAAGCATAGAAGCGTGGATGGGTGTCATCTTGAAGCTAAGATTCAGGTCTTTGTGTGCGCCCCCTGGCCATCCTTCCTTGGTTTGGAGCCAGGGGACCAGCTGGGAGTGCTAACATCATCAAGGTTAGGACTAGGGTTAGGGTTAGGGTTAGGGTTAGGGTGTCCTGCACTCTCCAGCAACATGGGAAGGAGACTGCACTCTTGCACGCCAGGCAGACAGCCAACTGCTCTCCCCACTCCCTATCCCCAGATCAGCAAAACAATGTGGGGCACCAAAACCACAATGTTATGTTATGTTTCCACCAGGGATCATAACTGCAATTTCAGGCTGGTGAGAACAGCTACACACTAAATGCAGAGGAGCCCAGAGGAAGCTCAGGTTGCAATGTTCCTTTTGGCCTCGTTGGAGGTCATGGTGGACATGTCCTGGACCTCCCCCAGAATGCCTTTCAGATGTTCCTTTTAGGGGCCAGAAACTCCTGAGTGTTCCCCTTTGGTTTTGCATAGCTGGCTTGTTCCTGGGCCCTTGTGGCAGCAAGATCAAGGCGAAGGAGCTTGGGGATCTGAAGGAGAGGGTGTCATCTGTTGTTGTCTGAACACCAGAAAACCACTCACTTTTTTCCCCTCCCGCTCCCCACCTTCATCAGCAGGTGACTGGAGGGCACAGGTGGCTAGGGTATGAAAGCAAGGGGCTAGGGTATGAGGCCATCTTTCCTAGGGAAGTGCCCTTGAGCAGTTTACACAATGGGATGCTGTGTGATGCCATGCAGTGCCAGCTGTGGAGTTGCTGAATACATGATTTGGGACAAACGATTTGATTTCTGCATACCTCCTCCCTTTGACTATTGCCAGCTGCCTGACCTTGGACTCGGTGCTTACCCCAGTTTCCTCATCTCTGAAAGAGTTACCTTTCAGAGCCAGCTAATGTCCTTTTCCCCTCTTCCATCTCTCTTTCTCTCCCTCCCCTCCCCAACCCCACCTGCTCCATCCTGCCCCATTAAGATGATGGAAGCACAGAGGAAGAAAACAATTACACTGGCGTTTTCAAGTTACAGCTACTCCTATCCTTTAGAAAACTCTGCCATCAGTCATCAGCCAATCAATTGAGTAGATATTTTATGAATGTGGGATGTTAGTGCCAGTGGTCCAGGCCTGGTGCCATCTCTAGAGGAACCTGCAATTAGATTTGATCAAATATGTGTGCAGTAAAAAGTTAACAGCAATACTTACAAATGCCAACTAAAGGATTCTATTTCCCTATAGTGGCTGCCTTCTGAGAGTTTGCAGTCTGGTTAAAAAACTAATCCCATCCTCAGAGACAGCTGGGTGCCTATTGATGAGTGTTTGTATGATGGATCTACTCGAAGGCGGACAGATCCTGAGTTACAGGGAGACAGAGCTTCCTGAAGGCTGGGCTGGCCAGGATAAGCTTCCTGGAAGCCATGGCACTTGATCTGTGCCTTGTAAGGAGGATGGATTTGGAGAGGGAAGTCAGAGGAAGAGGGGATGCTAACTGGCATGGGATCCGGAGGCTGGGAGCCACCAAGTACCACATAGAACTCCCTCAACACTGGTCTCTTTGAGATTTCCCAAGAGCAAATTGGTTTCCCCTTCAGATGAGAGGAGGAGAGGAAGCAGAGATCTTTTCTTTAAAAAATATGTTTTTATTGATGTTTAGAGAGAGAGAAGAAGGAAGAGAGATAAAAACATCGATGAGAGAGCAACTTTATCAATTGGCTACCTCTTCACATCCCGAGTCTGCAAACCGATCATGTGCCCAGACTGGGAATCAAACCAGCAACCTTCTGGTTTCTGGGTTGATGCTCAACCTCTGAGCCACTCTTACTGGGCAAAGCAGATATGTTTTGACATGTGATGTTTTCAGGGGGAAACTGTGATAAGTGTTTTTCTCATGAGAACTACCAAATAGAAGGATACACCCCTGGCACCAGGGAGGAGAGTGAGGGCCCAGGGAAGAGGAGGGCGGTGGGGAAAGAAGGAAGGCCCCGGGGAAGCCATAGGTGCCGAGGCTTGGCCACAAGAACACCGTGTTCCAGTTCCAGCCTCGCTGTGAGCATAGTAGTCCGTCATTCATCACTTGCAAAATGTAAAAGCTTAATTGTATCCGGCTTTACAGCTCAAAGGGGATTAGGACCAAAGACGGATTTACAATATAGCGTGCCTCTCTCCATCCCTCTGTGGCTGTGCAGCAGCTAAGATTCAGGTGTGATGTGGAGAATTTAGTGCCTGGGTGACTCAGGGACCTTTGATCAGGTCTCTGCTGTGCTAACAGTGGGAGCTGTGCCCTCAAGTCCAGCTCAAGCACGGATGCTCCTGAGCTGGGTTCAGACAGCTGGGAGGCTGGAGCGATGCTTCCATGGGCAGCCAGCACCCTAACATTCAGGGGTCATGCTCTTATCCTGTGTTGTTATGCACAGGCAAGTCTTTCCAGGGAAGCCACTTGGGAAAGCCTAACCTGTCAGACTGCTTGGAGGAAGCTGGGTCTCCTGCCCAGAGGGAACTACAGCTGTGTTCACTGAGTCTGTGACAGCAGCAGGCTTCAGCGAAAGATGTCCAAGCTTGAACACGAGCAGAAAGAAGCCAGGAGGCCCTCTTGTTATAGGATAGATATATTTAGCCAGGCTTCAGAAATGAGCATTTTGTGTGAATTTATGGAAAGGCTCAAGCCTGAGCTTGAAAAAATTATCACTCCTCAAAGAGCTGGCCCTGTTGACCTAATTATTTGGGGTATTGTTATCAGGACTATAAACATATATGAACAGTACTCATGAGTAACCCTTGTGCATGCTAGTGAATGAACCAGTGAACCTGAGCTATAAACACCCTTTGCTGAAGGCTACAGAGGCAGGAAGGTCAGGGATGCAGTCCAGTTAGAAACGGGATGGATGCTACGCAATGGCTTGACTTGATGCTGGGTACCCACAGCAAACACAGAGCTTACGTTTCTGATTAGTAATAGTAAAACTGTCTAAAATGCATTCATTTACGTTTTAGATCAATCTTGATTGCCCATATCAAAGAATGTAATTGTTTTTCAGTTCACGTGTCTTCACTGGGTATGCTAGTGGAGATGATTGTGAGTGTGAGTATTTGAGGGTTGGCTGTTCTGAAGCCTTCTCACTCCACCTATCAGAATTGGAACCTGAATAACAGCTCCATGAGGTCAATAAAAAATGATGTCCATTTCCTTGATGCTCAGCCTTACAAATCCCCCTGTTTCATTTTTTTAAACTAGATGTTTCCATTTTGAGATCCTGTCATTTTGTTTGTTTGTTTGTTGTTGTTGTTTTTTGTTAATCCTCACCTGAGTATATTTTTTTCCATTGGTATTTGGAAGAGAGGAAGGGAGAAATGGAGGGAAGGAGGGAGAGAGAGAAAAACATCGATGTGAGAGAGACACATTGATTGATTGCCTCCCACACACGCCCCTACTGAAACCTGCAATATGTGTCGAGCAGGAATCGAACCTGAGACCTTTTGGTATGTGGGCCAATGCTCTAAACCACTGAGTCACAACAGCCAGGGCTTGAGAGACTAGCATTTTTAAATCAAGGCTCCTAAATGTGAATCTTTTTCATCCTAGCCCCTCCCTCCTAAAGGTCTGGTTTCCCAAAGTCTAGTGTTTACATCTGCATCTACTCTGATTGCAAGGGTGGCTCTGGGTAACTGAAGAGAGGTGGGCATTTTGGGGAGCTGGGTATGGAAGGCACCCTGAGACCTGCCCCTCTGGCCTCGCCCACCTCACTCCTGGCCACACGCCATGCATTTGCATATTCTTCCTGAGCAAAGTAGAATGTGCACACTCTAGGACGGTAAGGTTTCCATGCTTAATAAACACTGTCAGCAATCTTCCTAGTCCAGGGGGCTGATTTAGTGGCAAGAACAATTCATTTCCCTCTGAGTAGGTAGAAACAGTTGGACTCTAATTCTTAAGAGCCTTTGCTCAGGAACATCTGTGTTGTAACATATAGTTAACAGATGATGTTGGCAGTAAAAAAAGGGGCCCTTTGTATAATGTCATTGTCAAATTGGACAGACCTTTACTTAATAATTACCAAGAAAGCAATCTGACTGGTTATTACAACAGTTTTATTGCAGATTGCTGGTTGAAAACCTTTTGTGTCAATGGCATTTTTTTTTTTCTTAAAAAAAAAAAAAAGAGTCGTTTCTGTTCCCCTGTAATTACTTCTGCAGCCAGCGACAACTTCCTGCATTGGACACATTGAGACATTTTATTTTTGAAGTCAAGAGTTGAATTCTTGCTAACTTATGGCTGATCCCATCCTGCTTATAACTCTGGGAGAGCTTTCGTACTTCTCTCCTACCCTGCTTCCCCCTGCCCCTCAGCCTCCTTTCTCACCACGCTGTCTGCTGTCCGAGATATATTCAAACACGGAAGTCTGAGTAAGGCCAGGGAGTAACCAAGGATTAGATGAGCAAATCCTATTTTGCTTTACCAAAAATAATGGTGTCGAATGATGCAAGTAAAACATTTAATCTCAGGAAATCAATTTTGGGGAGTATGCAGGCACATCCTTAGCAACGAACCCCTTGTGAGAGTTGGTAGAGGGTCCCAAGGAGAAATTGCTGTCTGTATCTGAGATTTGTGCTTCCAGCAAGGCATCTTGGGTAGAAGGCAAAAATTAGATTCCCAGAGCACATCGCTGCTGTTATTTCCTTCTGCACACCCCCACCCCGGTCTGTGTGCTTTTAAAGAACAAGACACATTAAGAAGCATCTTGTTTCATGATTCTGTACTCACTTCTAAGCCTTCTCTGCCTAAAGGAGACTTTCCCAGTTTGCCATGTTATCTCTTCTGTGTTATTCCAGCCACTCGTGAGGTTCTGCTCCCCATTCTTTCATACATTTATTTAATCAGCATTTATGGGAGGCTTATGCTTTCCACTTTGCAGAAAGTCAGGGAGATAAAGCTTGAGTCTCACACAGAAAAAGCTCAGTCTAGAGGGCAGAGAGGTGTATAAATCAAGGATTACCACACTACACCACACCCATTCTCCTGTTTATTGGCCTTGATCTGCTTTTCTCCACTGGACCTCCAACATGGGGTGCACCTCTGCTGAGCCTTAAGCCTAGTAACCTGACATTGGCCAGCTCTCTGCGGCAGTGTCTAATGAAAAACTGTGATTTTCACAAGGGAGACACAATTCTGCTAGCAGTGTAAATAATAAGTTATCCAGTGTTGATATTTTGCAAACATCCAGGTGATGCTTTTAGAGCGGAGGTTAAAACCTTTGATTGCTGTAATGGGCAGTGAGCAATGAAGAGTGATCAGAAAGGTCTGAGACAATAGGGAGTGGTGGGGACTGTGGCACATTGGGGAGCATAGGTCCCATCCAAAGGGGCAAGTGCTTTGAAACTCCAATCTCTGTAGTCATAGGAAATGGAGCTTCAGCTTGGCCATATCTTATTTGTCCAGGAAAGACAAAAAAATGGTTTTTATATAAAATCACCTGTTGGTATCTAATTCCAGTTAAAACACAAAAAATGCTGTGCTGACCAAACAGAGCATGTCTGCACATTGGACTTCTGGCCACCCCTTCATTTCTTCCGCTTTGATGAGAAACATCTGTGCAGCACTCCGCATAGAGACTTGATTTCCACTTTTGACATTTCTATATCAAAGTTGTTTAACCTTGAACAAATTGCTTAATATCCAGTTTCAGCTTTCTTATATAAGGGCCATTGGACCTTGAGCAAGTTGCTTCCCTGTCTTTGGACCTCAGTTTGTCATCTATACCAGGAGAGCAGGATCCGAAGTCTCAAAAGGGCCTCGCAATCTGTGGTTGTGGCACTGTTTGTATGTAATCACCTTGTTTACACCATTCTGTCCCTCTCCTCTTTGTCCCTTTGGCCAGTGAGCAAAGGCATGTCTTGGGTCAGAGGGCTTCTTAAAGAGAGGCATCTCTAAAGTAGAATAGGATTATCTGAGGTAGGGATTGGAAAGTTATGAAAGAGGAGTCAGAGATCTGCTGGCAAACCCCTGCTAGGCTACCAAGATGCCCAAGGCCACATAGATTTTATCAACTTTTCTGCATTAGAAAACTCCTTTCTTTGTATATCTTGTTGGTAAATGATATCATAGTAGCTTAATAGTAGCTTAAAGATATTATTCATTATCACCATGAACCATTTCTTCCCTTCTCACCTGTAGGATCAGGCTGTTAAAGCGATAAGGATCATTGATCCTATGAACTACCAGAGTCCCAAATCAGAGTGGCCGTTGCTCATAGAATATCAGCAAATTGGTCTCTTCATGATCGTGCTATGTTAAGATCAGACTTCTTGAGCTTTTGGCATTTAGCTGCTATTTATATTAGAGAAATGGTTACTTAATCTTAGTAATTTGGTTCAACAAATACTGCATACACCATCTGATATTTTAAACAGCTTAAGCTCCAGAAGTAAGAGCCTCATAAAAGGTGCACGTTAGTGGTGCTCTATGGGACGTAAATTAAGAAGACCATTTTCCCAGCTGTACTTGGGCTGATGTTTCAGCAGACTGTAATCAGCAGACATTAGAGTCTGCTGGCAGGAATCAGAAAACCTGGAAATCACCGTGAGCCCCGGCACGCCTGCCTGGAAGTGGTCCTTTGAAATCTGACTGTCTGTTGAAAGCCATATGGAGGACCATGACCTCACAAGCATGAATGAGCAATTGGTCTTATTCCCACCAGAGAGCATGATGCCTTTACCGGTACTTTACCTGTAAGTAACACATCCGCATGTATAGTGCATCTTATTATGGCACCTTGCTATTTAAAACCAACCTAACACTTCCTGAAATGGCACTTGGAATAAGCTACAGATGGCTTGCTGTGGCCAACAAAGTCTTCTGACCTTGCTCCCGCCTGGCTTCCTGACCCAGTTGTTATCATGACTGGGTTGTATCTCTGGTCCTCAGATACCCCAAGTTCCTTCCTGCCTCAGGGCCCTTGCACTTGCTGTTCCTACTCTCTAGGATGCTCTTTTCCAGATCCTCTCATTGCCTGCTTTTTCCCATCATGCTCCAGGGCCCTGTGATCTAGTGGGGCCATCCAGTCTTCAGAACAATCCTCCTGGACCATCACAGATAACACACTCTTCCAGTTACTCTTCATTTGCTTAGGGGTTTTATTTTCTGCAGAGTCCTTGTCTTCATCTGGGAATTTATTATTAATTCACTTAGGTATTTTTTTTATTGCCTCTCTCTGCCAACATGCATTTTTCTGGAGATAAAGATATTGTACATCTGTCAAGTAGTAGGTGGGATCCTTGGCAAATTACATGAGCTTTTTGAGCCTTGGTTTCATCACCTGTAAAGTAGAGATATCCACAGAAGTCTGAGTAACTGGGCTGTTATCTCCCTCTTGGGGATATTGTGAGACTAAAAGAAAAAGCACTGAGAAAGGCCATGCCCTGAGACCCAGCATATCCTCCCCCTTACAATGCTGGAGCTAAATCACCATCAAGTCACTTCCCCGCCTATCAGGAAACCATTGTTCTATTATACAAAAGCATTTGGAACATGAGTGATAATGCCCATTGTACAAACACAGTTAAACATAATAATTTTTTATTTATATGAGCTTTCATTTCTCTGAGTATATGAACATGTTGTCACCTGATTGTATCATGTTATTTACATATTTGTACCCATATAATATTATTTGTTGATTTTATACCTTAAGATAGTCCTCAAAATGTCACTTTGGTCCTGGCCAGTGTGGTTTAGTTGGTTGGGCATTGTCCTATACACCGAAAAATTACTGGTTCAATTCCCTGTCAGGTACATGTTTAGGTTTCAGGCTTAATCTCCAGTAGGGGGCATGTAGGAGGCAGCTGATCAATCCTCACTCTCGCATCAATATGTCCCTCTCCATTGTTTTTTCTCTAAAAATAAAATCAATAAAAATATTTTAAAATATCATTTTGAATGCTAATGCTTTCCATATTGCATCATACTTATTGCTTTATTACTGCATATTTAGTTGCTTTAAATTCTTTTTGCTCTGTATAAATACTACTACCTTGAACATCTTTATGCAGAAAATATTTCACAGAACCATTTATTATTTTCTTAGAACTGAACCCCAGTACGTGGAAATCACTTATTGAGCTTGTCTGTATTGGCAGTTCCATGTGCAATACTGTGGGGCATTCCAAACCAGTCCAGATCTCTTAAAGAACTTCTGCTGGCCAAAACTGGTTTGGCTAAATGGATAGAGCATCAGCCTACAGACTGAAGGGTCCCAGGTTCGATTCTGGTCAAGGACATGTACTGGGGTGTGCAGTACATGTGTCCCAGGTTGCGGGCACATCCCCAGTGGGGGGTGTGCAGGAGGCAGCTGATCAATGTTTCTCTCTCATCGATGTTTCTAACTATCTCTCTCCCTTCCTCTCTGTAAAAAATCAATGAAATATATATTTTTTTAAAAAAGAACTTCTGCTGGTTGAAAAGACAAAACTGAGATACATGGAGGCACAGCCAGAGTTAAGTTGACTAAGGGCTGGATGACATGGTTGCAGACAAGTTGCTGGAGGAGTTCTGAGAATAGAAGGAAAATCAGAGGGCAGTGGGGGCCACAGAAGACCTACAGGGAAGGTGGGGTTTGATGTGGGCATGGGAGGTGGTGAGGAAAGAGGAGAATATGTTCTGGGGGCAGGATCTGCATCAGGGAAGGCACCAAGGGAGGAAGAAGTTGGCCTCAAACCAGCCAGAGTGGCAGGCAAGAACTGTGGGCAGATGAGGTGGGATAGCGCGGCTGGAGCCAGGAGTGACGGTGCTGCAGTCATGTACCGGGCAGTTACACGGAAGCTAAGGATTATTACCATCATTCGGAGCACACAGGGGTCTGCTCGGAACAACAATATAAGCCATTTATATAAAAGACCAAAATGGAATCCAAATATCAGGTCCAGCTGCTCCAAAAACCTCCTTCCCCCTGCAGTTAACATTTTACTACCCAACCGAGAAACTAATGAATCTGGCCCAGCACAGATCCCCAGACACCAATTCCTGCCTGGGTCTGTGTCTAGACATATAGACCTGAGTGCAATTTGCACTTTGAACATTCAGCGCCTTATCGCTTGCAAGAAATCAGCTTTAATGAGGAAGCCGGAGGTGTCACTCCCAGCCCTGTCCATTTGGCACAGGGATTGTAGAAGGAGGCTCCCTTGGATAAAGACTGGATTAGGGGATGAAAGGGTCGTAACAGTGTTGGCTGGGTGGCCCTGGTCCTTCAGAAGCACTGACTGGGAGGTGTCTCCATCTCATTGCAGGCTGTGTTTTGTGAAGCTCAAGCTCCTAATGATAGCCATTGAGTACAAGTCCGCCAACCGAGAGAGCCGGTAAGTTTGCTGTGACTCCGCTGCCAGCTCACATTGATGATGATGAGTGTGCATTCTGGTCCACTTCTCTGTCTTGGGTATTATTTACTTGCTTGAGACCCTGAGGCAACACCTCTCAGTCCCTAGGACACATCTCAAGGCATGTTCGACCAGGCACTGGCTTCTCTATCCCAGACCCGCCGGGCACCTGGAGCCCCCAGGGCCTTGAGAGTGTTCCTCTAGGCCAGGCGTCCTCAAACTTTTTAAAGTGGGGGCCAGATCACGGTCCCTCAGAGAGCTGGAGGGCCGGACTATATGAACTACTAATTCCTACTGTAACACCTCGGCTGCGCTCACTGCCCAAAAAACCTGGCGGGCCGGATCAGACTCCTCTGCAGGCCGCATGTGGCCCTCGGGCCGTAGTTTGAAGACGCCTGCTCTAGGCCCTAGAGTCTAGGGAAAGGGATGAGACCAGCCCTCCAGCCGATGGTACCAACTTTCACTTTTCAGCTCTCTGCATCCAAGTGAGGTCAGACACTCCTCTTACCCCTTTTACTGTTGTGAGCACAAAGCAAGTAGACCCAGCCTCATTGCCAGCAGGCAGGGGGCAGGGCTGAGATGGGAGATCCGAGCTCTCTTGATAGCAGGATTACAAGCAGCCTATTGTGGACCATATGTGCTTCTCCAGGTGCAACCAACATCCAGGTGGCAGCGTATCAGCTTCATGGAAATTAGCCAGGAGAGCAAGGCGCAGAGGCAGGAGCCCTCTTTATTTATTTATTTTGCACGTAATTACGTGCAAATGAGACTGATGAGGGACTGGGTCTGGCTGAAACTGATAACACCCCAGTCAATAGATGAGCTCACCCTGGAAGAAGGAGGCGTCGCATTAACAAGGAATTCTGTGGATGGAACACTGTACGCATTACAGATAAAATAGAGATGATTTCTGCCACCCCTTTCCCCCATTTTTATCAGACATTTTGGAAGAAAGATAACTCATTGAGACATCTTCAGGCTTTTGTCCTCTGAAATGACATCCCTGGTTTGTTCCTAGTTGTGGTCAGGTAGTCTCCCTGTAGGGCATACACCCTTGGACACACCTGAATGACTGACCATACAGCGTGCAGGGCAAAGCTAGAAGGTTCCTGCTATGGCCATTTAAGGAGTCTCCATTATTTGGATGAATGACCCCATAAAGCCAGACCTCCAAGTGTTCAGTCTGTGTCTCCATGACAAAAAACAAACAAACAAACAAAAAACACCCTGGATTGTAAGCAAGTCAATCCAACATTCTCTGTTACCTCAACCCCAGATCAGATTGCTCCATGCCAATCTGATCCAACGTTCAGCTATTAGGAAAATCTAAATCAACCAAAAGGAAGAGAAAGTGGTAGATTTGGTAGCCACGTATAGAACATGGCTGTAGCAGTTAGTCCATACATATGTAGACACACATACTTTTCCTGTTGGCAAGTGAAGAATATTATTTGCAAAAAACAACAACAACAACAACAAAAAAAAAACCACTGAGAGTCCTGTTGTTCAGCTGATGACATGGACGTTCCTGGGACTGCTGCTTGTCCATGTTGTTGGCGATGCTCACCTGTACCTGGGCGGTTGGGGAGGAGGGTTGCAAATGATATTCTTTGTGCTGCCAACTCAGTAATTCTTTGTACAATTCAGTGTTCTCCCTTTCCTGTGCATCTCTCATCAAAGTGTCCCGGTGTGGGTGATGCTGAGTAGCCTTTCTCAAGCATTCTGGAGTCATTTCCTAGCAAGAGACTGTACTCTGAACCTTACCCAGTCCCCTCCCACCTGCCACTCTTTGGTCCCCAGGAGGGAGAGAAACAGGCTGCTAAAGGTCCCTTGTGAAGCCCTGCCCCCACTCTAAGAAAAAGAAATCAGAGCTTTCCCCGAAGACACGATCTTTCCTTTGATGGACCCTCCAGTTAATTCACGAAATCAGAGATGTTTTCAACAAAGCCACATTTGCAGATAGAGTTTTGTAGATTTTTTTTTTTTTTTTTAAGAAAGGGAAAAAAGAACTTGTCTGGCTTTGTTTTGGCTTTCTGTGTGCCTTTGCCAGCTTGAATCCTCAGATGCGGCTTGGTCTCAGTGTGAAGCTCATTGGTTCTTGTGGAAAAAGGTGTGTTTGAAGGAATGTGAATCGTGCCTGTGAGAAAACACAGGGCTTATCAAACACAGCGCCCATATCTCCAAGAATCGAGTGTTCGACCCTTCCTGAGGTGATACCTTGGATTTTCCCCCCCTGCATTAAAACATTTCCCATTTGCTTTCCTCTCACACTTCTGAAGTGACCAGGTGTTAAAATCCGAGAGCCCTGCTCCTCTGTCCACCCCAGCGCCCCAGACTATCCTGAATGACCTTGTCCCTCCACCCCATGACACTGTTCTCATGCTTTGCTGAAAAACCTTGTTTTCACAATGTATCCTTCAAATAATTTGAAACAAAGGTTTTATTCCTTCTTTTCCTTCTGGTGTCAATCAATTTATTATCAAATTGTTTGATCTTAAATTCTTTTCTTGTCGTTTTGCAGAAGCCGAAAGCGGTATGCACTCTTCGTTAACTTTCCTCCCAACCTCCACCCTCTATCTTCACTTCTAACCACAAGACTAACTATTTGTCAAGAATTCAGGAAGATAGAGATTATATATATATATATGAGTATATAATCTCACTCCCTCATCAGTATATATAGATATATATTTATATATAATTATATATGTATATTTATATATAAACCCCTCTCCAACTAGGGGACATAAAAATTGAAAGTAGCACATTGCTTTTCTTGTTTGACTTGTTGATTCTTTTGGATGACGCACTAACTTCTTTGCAGGAAAACTTAAAAAAAAAAATCAAAAGACACAATCCTGTTTTGTCATGGCACCAATGATGAGAACAAATCTATTCAAGTTGAAAAGGAGGACGCTTCTGTCCAGCCCTCGGTGTCTGTTTCTGTCCTGTCCGATTGTGTCGTGGTGTCCACCAGACTCTGGTTCCATTTGTCTGCATCCCACACCCACATTCCCAGTGACCCCCGCCTCCCTGTGTCCACTTCCCAGTTGGTAGAGCAGAATTCGTGTCCTTTTATCCACAAAACAGAGACCAAGCCCTTACACTTACCTCATTTTCCTTGCACTTATTTAGATGCTCAGATTTTGCATATGTATTTCTTTGGAAGTAACTCTGATGAGTACTGTCTATTGAGAGGAACTCAGAGCTTCTGTTTTTCTGAGGGTATTTGGGCATATTTCTAAATATGATGTATCGAAACATTCACCGTATGACCTCACCTGTTTTTGCTGCTGTTGTATGTTGCATGAAGCATGACCGGATCCTCATCGATAGCTTTTTTTTTTTTTTTTACCATTTTGGGTTAATATTTCCCGTGCAGATTCTTCAATGTGTTCTCTATCTAAGGGCGTGTTGTTGAAAACATACTGTTGAGATGCCTCCTTATTCATCTTCTCAAGAGTTGTTTTTCTCTGTGGTTGTAATCACCGTCACATGTTTGTTTTGTAGTGTGTGTGTGTGTGTGTGTGTGTGTGTGTGTAACTCTTTCCAAAGTCAGGTTCTCTGTGGTTTTGTGAGTAGATGTGTGAAAATAGAGGTGGCTTCCTGTCAGTTTGGTATTATTGACATGATCCAACTGCAAGAAGTTACTGCAACACTTTGCATCGCCAAAGGGCCACAGTGGTTGCACCTGTGCTGTTGGCCTTGGAGTCCTTTTACCATGTGGTGAAAGCATGTTGTGATGTAGTCATGACTTGTCCTAAAGTGTACTAGAAATGACTTGGGTTGTTCCCAGGCTAAATATTCAGCACTGTCCTTGCCAAATGAACTATTTCTTCTCCTTCTCATTCGGCCACTATTTTCCTTGTGTGCAAAATCTATTGGAAAATGCCATTTCTAAAATTATTGAGATGGAATCCGGGTAAACATGTCATTGGTGGACCTCAGTGGAGGTCACTGGAGTCTTACCGACTGGGAGCAATCTTTATGATGCTGTCTCTGTGTAAGTGCCCTGGGTTCCAGTGTGCTGAGCATGGAATCCACACTGCGGAATGTGTGTGTGTCTAGTTGTGTGGGACTATGGCAGATATATTTTAAGATCCAGAAGAAATGAAAAGTTCCTAAAAGGCAGCAAGAGTTGAGAATTGGGGTTTCTGGACGCTGTGCCCTAACACAGCCCATAAACTGCCAGGCAGCTGTGCTCTCTGAGTTGGGAACCAGTTGGTTCAAACAAAGTCCCACCCAACAACCATCGCACATGACCTTGTGTGGTCAAAGGGGCCACTTTCAGTGGCTTGATCCCTCTGGGCCTGGCATGAACTGAAGTTCTACATGGTTATTATTCTCTTGTTCTAGGTAATGAAGTCCCCTTAGCTTTCTAGATTCAGCTATAATTGCAGGGTTACCAAATACAAAGTATGCTCTCATGAACGTGATATGTTTGTAATTGCTCAGGGAATGGTACATTACACCTACCAGATATTCGGGAGTAAAGAGACTTACACCTGTCATATTTATCCATAATGGAGAAGAGTTTCCTTTAAAAATATCTCTTTCAGTTGAATTACTAATCATGGGTTGTCTCTCAAATCAACAAACAAGTGAAGTTCCTGGTAATTGGTGGAGAAATAACAAGATGTTTCCCAGTTGTTATATATAAGTGGTGGAGAAAGGGAAGACATCGTTTTGCTCTATTAAGTCCCAAATCGTCGCCCTAACCCAAGTTCAGTAAGAGATACATAGTGAAATGCACTGCAGCTTGAGACCTGGCTCTCCCTCCCTCCCGAGGGCACTCGGCAAGCGGTATTTCCCGGTGGACTGAGCTCTGTTAGCCAGTTTCAGGGGAATGTGTCTTACGTTTAAGAACATATTATATTTCAGATCTAAGTGAGTGGTGTTTTCAATATTGAAATTAATGGTTTCAACTCCCCGTGAGCCTAGCTGTTTACTATATTTGTATATTTGCATATTTATGCTTAATGTCTCTGGGATATTGTTAGCTTACTTGCTAACCCCGGGCCTAGAAGAAGTGTGGTCATTCCTCCCATAGGCCTGACTGGTAGGAACTGCAGGTGGGCCTTTGAAAGATTAGCTGTGACTCCTTTTCTCCTTAGTAGAGAGGGAAAGCAACAGTTTTGGAACAAAGACCAATGACTTAGATTTTTCACTCATTCCACAAAGAGTTGAAAAGTGCCTACCTATTCCATGCAGGGCTCTAAGCTGGCTGCTATGAGAAACTAACTTATAAAAGTAAATAAAATATGATCTTACTTTTCACTCCTTTATGCACCTATGAGTTCCCTACAAAAAATATCTGTTCTATATAGTGAGCGAGGAGCTGAGGAATAAGTCTAGATTCAAAACTAGTCTGAAAGCAAAAGAATAAGAATCCTTGGGGAAGGGACCACACCAACCCTTGGCCTCCATCTACCACTGAATCTTTTCAGTGGAAATTAACAAATCATAGAAGGAAGAGGATAATTTACAGGGTCCTTGGAAACCAGGGCAAGTCCATGCTGCCAACAATATGTCCCTATTGGAATTCTGCTAATTGATAGATGGACTTTTTTCCTTAGAGATTTTCTTGATTCTTCACATGACAGTTTATCTCTTGAAGTTTATCTCTGTCTGATAAGCTAGTAAATTAGACAGAATTGGAGCCAAAGACTGATTTAAAGTGATGCCCAGGGAGCTAGACTTTTGGCCATCATCAGGACACACAAACTTAACATTGGATATTTTAAGACATTAAAGATCTTTGGAAAGATTTACATATTCCCATTAGGAGTTCAATGACACATTCTAAGGATAGCAGGCACTTTGCAGGAGCAAAAAAAAAAGTTACTTCTGGTTCAGATGCTTATTTTGTTATATTTCAAGAAGATGAGGATCGGTACTTCAAACTTTCTAGATTTGGAATGTATATAGAAGACTTAATGTCAGAAATACCAAAAAGAGTAATATATTTCCTCAAAGAGACTTTGAACCTCTGTGCCCTTACACAGGGAGCAATGTATATAGTGGTCTCTGGGTCAGGCTAGCGTGCTTCTCTACCAAACCCTTAAATAGGCATGCAATCCAGCCCAGAGAGCCTCTTTATGTGTCTAGATGTCTTTCCTTCATTACCTCAAGAGCTGGGTGCATTTTTTCAGCCTCATGCACCTTGTAGAGTTGATTTAAAGCCTCCCAGCCCTGACCAGAAGAGAACAAGAGGACATTCTGGAGTCACCTGGTCAGTGATGTCCTTGGAGGTCCTTCCAGTGTCTAATATAGGGGTGTCGAACTCAATCAGAGAAGGGGCCAAAATCTAAAATCCAGCCTAAATCGCGGGCCGAATGGTTTACTGAACAGTCATAAACTGTCATTGTGATGGAAACGCAGTGGAGTGCAGTGATGACAGCGCGTTGCGGGCCACATTGCAAGGCCTGGCGGGACGGATTTGGCCCGCGGGCCTTGTGTTTGACACATGTGGTCTAATACAATCAGCCATACAGTTTAAGGAACAGAGAGCTACTCTACTGTGTAGCCAAAAGCCAGCCCAAATTAGCCCATCTACAGGTACTGTACAGGAATAACATCTCTCAGATACTGTGGTCAGTGAAAAGGTCTTTCGGTGCCCATAGGTTGTTTCTTAGCACCAAGGACAAAATGGGAGCTGTGATGCTCCTCAGGTGCTATAATCACCTTGCTACTATTAATTGTGACTGTGTATTAAGGATTTACTATCTGATAGTCACTCAGCACGTAGTATGTGCTTTAATTTTCTTAGCAGTACCCCATTTTTCAGATGAGGAGAGTGAGACTTAGCACCGTCCACATGCTCAAGGCCGGAACCTGAGGCTTTAGGCCTGACACGTGCACCTGAGTACTGGTACTCAAACACCAGCAGCAGCACTGAGATCTGAATACAGACTTGCCTTACTTCCATACCTGAATCTTTCCTCTCCACCCTCAAACTTGACTAGGGCAAGTGGAAGGTGTAATAAATTATCTCAGCCTGTGTCTGTGGATTGACAATCCCATATCCTTACTGTAGGCCAGTTGTTAGAGAGCAGAGGCATTGGAAAGGGACTTTTCATTGGCAGGAACCTTGCAAACACCTCCATGGCATAGTGGGGTTGACCATCGAAGTGCAATTTCTGAAGCATCCGATGTAAAAAAAAAAGGGGGGAGCAGGTTCTCTGTGAGGCTCTGTGGTGCATATATGTCACCATGACATTGATGCCTGTCAAATTTCCTCTTTTGAATTATGTTGCTGAAATCATGATAGGATATGTTTTTCACCAGGGAAGCTTTTTAATACTCTTAAATGAATAGTTGTCTATTGGTAGAACTTTCCAATTTTGAGGAAGTTGCTCCTTTAGAGTCCAGAAGTACCTGGAGTTTTTCATTATGTCCTTGTCCATTTTTCTAAAGTGCACAGTTAGCTCTTCACCCTGTAACTTCACCAAATCATGGGCAGGATGTGTTCCAACTGGGGAAAAGCTGATGATCCCATTGAGAATGGAATATCCTTTTGGATTCCCCCCTCCCCCTCAATAATAAATAATAAAAGGAACAATAACCAGTAGACATAGAGCCTTCGGTGCATTATGTCACTGAAGACTATGATGATCATCCTCACCATCTTGTGGGTGAGGAAATTGAGTCCTAGAGTTGTGCTGTCACTTGCCCAAGGCCAGATAGCTACTGACAGGCCATGCTGGAGTTCGGACCCAATTTCTGGTTGCAGGGCCAGGCCCTAGAACTGCCTTGCAGGAATGGGGTAAGAAAGTATGCCAAGTCAGGAATGCTGTCCGTCTAAAACGTTGCATTTATTGGGGAATCTGGCTAGCCTGTATTAATTGGGTCCCTCTCTCCTCATGATCATGAAAAGTCAGAGGGTGGGCGACAAACGTGAAGAGTTGGTGCAAGGGACCTCCCCAGCGCTGCCCTGGGTGGCCTGCTGCTGCCTCACTGTTGTCTGAGGTTCCGAGGAAGGACAGTCAGGTCTTCCTGGACTCTTGCTATTATTTAGTGTTAATAAGAGCAGTGACACGGGATTGGTTTCCTTCTGTCAGGCCTTGTTATGGATAATAGGGGGTGTTCTTGGGACCGCAAATCATTATTTTGCAATAACAATCTACTCTGTTCTCCCAACAGAACAAAAGTTCACCTGGGTCCTTCCTGTATTGCTACAGGCATACCGCCCTGTTGGTCACAGCACTTTTCTGCAATGATTTTACCAGCAGAAAAGGATTACATGTTAATTGCCATCCTCCATTTTGATTGTTTTAGGCAGTTTAGAACTTCCTTTAGCCTGATTCCAAACATCTATTCCATGAAACACCTGATTTTCAGATCAGACTCCCTCCGTTGTATCTGTTGCTGAATTTAGAGTCCCTAAATTCCATATCTATTGAGCCCAGAGTCTCATCTCAGTCTCTGTGTATGGCATTCCTGGATTCTGCTTTTGATCTGCAGAAAATTAAATTTGTTTGTTTCACCCATTTCTTAGATTAGGATACATTTATCTCTTCTGTCAGTCCTAACACAACTTGGTCAGCTCATCTATCGTATTTATACCACCTTGAAATAGGACAGTGTATATGTAGGTTCATACTTCCTTAAAGGGGAAGTCTTTTTTGTGGTAATTTGCATTTGTTTTCTAATTACAGTTTGCCCCAATCAGTACGTGCTAGACATGCACCTTATTCAAAGACTCTCTTACCTTTTGTAAAGGGCAGGTTAGAATCATTAAGTATTTCTGATTGCTTGCATTTTGTTCCCCCTCCCCCCCACTGTTCTCGTGGACCCAGTTTTTTCCACACAGACTGCGCATGGAATCCACTTCCATGTCCTTATCATGTCATGCAGATGTTCTTGCTTCTGCATTGGTATGGGTGTCTTGTACCATTCCCTGCAGTGGTATGTGGTGTGTATACATGTTTGTTTCTGTATGCATATAGGGGTCCCATTAATGCTCTGTCATCTAACTAAAAATCGGTGTAGCAATAAATTTATAACACTCAGTGTTGACCATCAACAGCATTTTCTAAGGGGTACATTGTTGGGAATTTTGCTTCAAACCAGAAGCCCACGATATAATGGCAACCCCATTATAAAAACCTGGCCCTGAAACCTAGATTTGCTTTGATTTCTGCAACTGGGAGTATGCCAACCTAGGAGTTGAACTGCCAAACTTATGATGACGTTATCCAGTTAAGTGTGTGGGACAGTGAACCTTAAGCTCTAGACAAAATCTTAGGGGACAGCATTAGACTAGTGGGCCCCCTATACAATTAACAATACCGTGTAGCATTCCAGATTTTGCACAGAACGTGACCTGACAAATGTGTCTTCTTTGTTTGTTTTTGTTCACTGAGCAGTATATTAATTAATCCTGGAAACCATCTTAAGATCCAAGAAGGTACTTTAGGATTTTTCATCGCAAGTGATGCCAAAGAAGTTAAAAGGTAAGAGTTTGTTTTCTCCTGCCTTCCTTTTCATTCCAGCATAGACATCTTGACCCCCTGAGGTGACCGGGCTTCCGTAAGCACAGGGCCTGAACCCCAGAATGTCCTAACAGGCCTTTGGGCATCTTCCTAACAAATCTTAGGAAGAAGGGATTGTGCTTTCAAATGTTTCCATGGGCTCCTCTTCACATAACCAGTTCCACATCTTTGACTTTGAATGACATTCCAGAGCTAGGAGAGACTGATTAGCTCCTCCTCATTTCCTAAAAAAGGAGCCAGAGTTCCAGAGAGCCCAATTGATTGTTGCAGGCCCCCGATGCTTGATGACCCAGAACCACATAGCATAGGACAACTGGCTCCTCGTCCAGTGCTCTTTACTGGAGAATTATCAGTGTTTTTTTTGTTTGTTTGTTTGTTTTTTACTTTAAGTGCCAAATGGAATCTCTAAAGGTTTGGATTAATTTCAGATGAAATACTGAACTGGCCATATTTCTATTTGTGGCCTTCTAGGTAAGTGGCTGAAGTTATCAAGGATAGTCAGGATTTCGTTGGCCTCAATGGTTTATGACATTTAAGTAGAGTAAGCCCTTGATTTTTCGGATCTCGATTTAATGGACTTTGGATTTAATGAACAAAATTTCCCCCTCCGTGTGTCATATGTGAAAGTTAACACACTGCTAATTTTAAAATGCTTTTAGTCTAGAGTAAGTTATAATTTAATTAACAGATTATATTTTTGTTAATTCATTATAATTTTAAAACAGATTTTAGCGAATAAGCCATATATTGGAAAAAAACACTGTAGTAATTTTGTTGACATAAATAAATATTACATATTGACAACTATAGTCTACTTATTTAAATCCAAGAGTTTCAGTTCCTAAATAATGTTCAGCGAATGATTAGCACATGATCACACCACTTCACGAAAGATAATTGGTTCTGTTGTCCCATGGTCTGACTTTCTGCAGCAGTTTTAACACTTTAGCCCATGTTCCTATGTGCGCTAAGCCATGCCCCAACTCGCAGCTGTGTATATTTGCTGACTCTCGGTGACTGGGGAACGTATGCCTTTACTAGACTTTTTGAGTTTAATATGTGTCAGTCTGTTCTGAATACCAGGTACCAGGCATTGATGAACTCTTTATTTCCTCCTTTCAACAACCTTATGAGGCAACATTACTATTCCTATTTTACATATGAGGAAACTGAGGCACAGGTTGGTTAACTAAGTTGCCCAAGCCACACTGCTCGTTTAAAGCCAGGACTTAAAACCAGGAAGCCTTACGTTCTTAATTATTTGCCAAGACTGAGCCTGACACGCTGAGCACAGAACTATGATGTTTGACAGCTGGTGCTTACTCATCATGCACTCTGCAAACTAGCCACCAGTCATAACAGCTTTCAGCGCGGAAAATGCGGTGGAAAAGCAACAACAACAATTTAAACCGAGCTATCTAATGGCTTAAATTTACTTCTGCAAAATTTCTATTACGCAGGCGCAGAGGAGGAAAACCTTTTTATGCAATTTAGGGTCCCCACTGTCTTAGGAGCACCCCAAGAACTGGGTCCACCAGAGACGAACCTTGGGCAGGGAGATGGGACTGAACACCCTTTTCCTATTCTGCAAGAGAAGGTTGTGCTCACTGCCAGACTGAGGCACAACAGTGGAAGCGGCATCTCAGGGCAGGGGGCTAAGGAGCACAGCAAGGGGAACATGAGGCTCCCATTTGTGTAATTCTATTTCCTGTTGCATCTCTCACTAATGAATGTCACAAATACCAGGCCGTCCAAACAACAAATCACCTCCTCTATTGGGGAGCGCAGTGTGTCTCATTTCAGTGCTTTATGGCCTTCACAAATACATGCTGACACAATCAGCTGCGCCGGCCTGTAATTCCCAGGCTGTGCGATGTGTCAGAGCAGAAGCTGTCAGTTAGGGGTCTGCAAATAGATGAAGACTGCAGAAGCCACAGAAGGGCTTTGGAGATCTGAATGAAACTAAACAAGTTTTGTGCAGATGGAAAAGTAGATTATCATGCTCTCGTATTGAGTTTGCACCCTCTGCTCCAAAAAAGCAACAGAAGAAGTTAAATGGATTCTGGTTTAAATTTTTGATGTATTTTTTTTAGATATATTTTATTGATTTTTTACAGAGAGGAAGAGAGAGGGATAGAGAGTTAGAAACATTGATGAGAGAGAAACATTGATCAGCTGCCTCCTGCACACTCCCCACTGGGGATGTGCCCGCAACCAAGGTACATGCCCTTAGCTGGAATCGAACCTGGGACCCTTGTGTCCACAGGCTGACTCTCTATCCACTGAGCCAAACCGGCTATGCCCTGGATGTAGTATTTTAGGGGGAAAAAAAGAGGATGAAACCATCTGATTCCAGTTTTAATGCGGTCACTCTGGGAGAAGCATGTGGGCCCTTGTCCTTCACTCCTGGCCACTAAGCATTTTGCTTTTGAAGTAACCTCCTCATAGTATTTAATGTGGGAGTCGCAGAATGGTGCCTCATTGGCTCAGTTTGGTTTATAAAAAAAAATAGTTTCCAAGCTGAAGAAGTCCTAATCTTATATAAAAATCCCTATTATTGGAGTCTTCTGAAAAGCATGCAGATCCAGCATTACTGAGCAGCATTCATTCATCTATCAAACGTCAATAGGGCACTCACTTCCCGGTACACTGTACTAGGTGCCAGGGAAATGGTGGAAAGAAGTCCCTCTCTCATGGGCTCCCTTCCAGGAAGGGAGAAGTACAGCTGTGTTTATTCTTGGTGCAAAGCATTCATGCAGCTGGTCCCTGATTTAGATGGAGTGTAAGTGAAGGTGGCTGGGAGTGAGTGATGATAGAGCAGAGATTGGGGTAATGGGGAAGAATCCATCATGCAGAGATCTGAAGGGAGGAGGAGACACGATAGAAATGTTTGTTGTGTTCAGGGAACTGAAGGAAAAAGGGTGTCTGGAAGAGTAGAGTGTTGAGGTGAAGTTAGAACGGTAGGGCTAGTCCCCAAAGGACTATATTCAGAGGTTGAGTGTATTATCAAATGGAGTCATGGGAGGTTTTTGCTGGAGGTGACATAGCCTGATTTATATCACTAAAAAGCTTTGCCCGTGCTCTGAGAGAGTCAGATGCAGTGGAGCAGGAGGGGAGGCCAGGAGACTCCAAGACTGCTGGTAGATTAGGTGAGAGGTAATGGCCTGAGCTAGATGGGTGAGTGGAGGTGGTGAGAAGTAAGAGCAGTTCAGGATACATTTTGGAGAGTTCCGAGGACTCATTGATAAACTGGACATAGAAGTGAGGAAACAAGGATAAAGAATGGAGCCTAGACTCCAGCTTTCCACAATTGGGTGGATGATGGGGAAATGGGAGGAGGAACACGTTGCGGGTAGAAGGAATTGAAGAATTCTAACTGGGCTGTGTTAAGTAGAGTATATGGAGATGTCACAAAGTCAGTTGCATCTAAGATTCTGAAGTTCTGGGTAAAGAGGAGGACCGGAGATGTAAATTTGGATGCTGTATCAGTGAGGGTCTAGCAAGAAACAGATGGACGCACTTAAAAGGAAAAAGGGGAATGTATAAAGTTGTGGGCAGAGTTAAGGGAAACCCACAAAGGATGGCAAAGTACCCAGAGTTAGTACCCAAAGTACTCAGAGTTAGAGCCACTTCCAGGCCTAGTCAAGGGGAAGGAGGGCTGTTAGAACGAGACAGAGGGTGTGCTGTAGGAAAGGCTGCCTCACAGGAGCTGTGTTCTTCTGTAGGGAGATGGTGTTACTACTATTTTATAAGCTGGTAGCCAGGGGAATGACTCTTCTCCCCCTTCAGCCTCCTAATGGCTCCCCCATTAGACAATCACAATGAGAAACCAGAGGACAAGGGGGCCCTAAACACCAGCCTTGCAGGATGCAGATCTGGTCTTGGTGATGTCAGTGGCAAGGCCCCCAGCTAAGGCTACTTGAGGAAGGATTAGATGAGTGGGAAAGGATGTGGAAAGGAGAGCAGAGAGGGTTGAGGTGGGAGGAGGAGATAGGGCATAGACCCTGAGAAGTGTACAAAGGCTCCTGGAATACACACCCATGGATTTAAAGTGAGATCAGTCAACAACGGTTATTTCCCCAGCAACATTCAGCTGCTCAATGCAGGCGTGCAGTAAGGTAGGGTCTGTGCCAGGTGAGCATGAGAGAGGCCGAGGTGGATCAGAAACAAGAGTGCTTGCAAGGAAGTGCCACATAGCAAAAATCATCTGGACTTTACCTATCTTGCTCTCTCCAGTTGGGGGATATGTGTCTAGGTCACCACAGACCCACACCCTCGTCCCATTTTACTCACTAACTTTATTTGCCTGGTCCCTGTGGGGATTTTGCTTTCAAAACCTAGCTTTGATTTATGAACTAGTTGTGCTTTATCTTTTCAAAGGTCTATTCAGGCTTGTCATCACTTCATCATCTCTTTAGTAGAGATGTGTTTAAGACCTTGGACTCTGGGAATGGACTGTGTGGATTTGAATCCTGGTTCTGCCACTCAGCTGTGTGACCTTGGGCAGGTGGCTTAACTTCTCTGATTTTCATTTTTCTTGTCTGCAAAACAGAGATAACAATCACACCTCCTTCGGTTGGGTTTTAGCTACATTTCCACTGAGGGCAAACAATCAGCTTCTTTTTAATTTTTTTTGTAAAATAGATGAAACCTGGCATTTAAGGAAGAGTGGGTGAGCTATTAGGGTGGAAGGAGCACGGGGCTTAACTCTCGAAGGCTTGGGCTGGCCATGTTCCAGTACAGGATGGCTGTAGGCAGCTAGGACACCTCCTCCATTTCCCAATGAGGATATTGAGACCCAGGGGTTTGGGCTGCAAGATCTCACATCTCTTCCAGATCAAACGTCTTAGCAGTGGCTTCCAAATATGCCAGTCCTGGGAAAAACATGAGAAGGAGCCTGGGAATAAAGTAGTCAAGAGCTGTGTTTCTTTCTTTATAGCACTGGTCAAGGAGCTGCCATGTTTTTCCCTGGCATTCACCTTCGTGGTGCGAGTGGGGAAGGTGCTAGGTCAGGGGTTTTGTTAGTCCCTGGACTCAGAAGGTTGTGAAGTTGTTCCAGTGAATTCTAGCGCCACCCAGCAGTGAGAGGACACAGACCTCTGGCCAGGGCTGTCTTTCTAGGCCCTGAGCAGTTTAAATAGTGCTCAGCTTTATTCTGCCTCATCCAAGTTAACCGTGGACATGGCCAGTGCACTTTATCATCACATGTTGACACTTAAATCAGACGAGGAGATAATCCCATTGATGGATTGCTGTCTCTGGGCCTCCTTCTACTACCCCAACCCTATAATACCCTCTGCCCAGCCCATTCCAGTGGGCAGCTGAGCTGGGCCCCTCCGTGAGAAGAAAACCTTCCGTTATTACACGATCTCGAGGCTGGAGACTACGCGACTTGGTCCAGCCAACTTTGCAGTAAATATGGGTGATGCGACCCCAGAAGGAAATTGACAGGAGCCCCTTGACCTATCACTTTAGATTTCTCCTTTCTAATCTCCTGAAGTGAAAGGACACTCTCAGAGTGACAGGGCGGATATTTGTATTTGACCGAGGAACGCCATCCTTGTGGCCCTTTAATATACAGTGAACCAGACGGAGGATCTCCGAGTGGATCTCCCTTCCCCACCGAGGCCCAGGACCGCTTGCCCCGGGTTCCGAGGAGCAGCCCTGAAGGCTGCGGCTCCAAATGAAAGACGGGCGAGCAGACACGCGGTCACATCCGCAACCTTTCCCCCAGTTCCTTTTCCAATGAAAGTTTATTAAAAGAAGCACTCACTCAAATCACGGAGACCTGTGTTTGAAATAAATGGTCTTGCAACAAACATTTCCGTCTGTACACGTCCAAACCTTTCACGAGATGAAAGGCGGCGAGGGCCGGCGTGCTTCATTCATTTGGCACCGCGGCGGGGGAAATGTGGTGCTCGTTCCACTGGGGCGGATTATGAAACATGTCAGTTTTTCCATTCTCTCTTTCCAGGGCATTTTTTTACTGCAAGGCCTGTCACGATGACATCACAGATCCCAAAAGGATAAAAAAATGCGGCTGCAAACGGCGTAAGTAGCGTTTCTTTCCCCCATCCCTCCCTGGCTCCTTCCTCTTCCCGAATTCATGTCCCTCCTCCTCTTCCAACTAAAGAAACACTAAACATCAAGAGCCTTCTTGAATATGTTTATGTTTCACCCAGCAGTTTAAAGAGACATGAAATAAATACCTGTCCTCGATTTACTAGAGCAGAGGTTGAAAAATCACCACTGCCAACACCTAAGTGTAGACCTAGTGCGTGCTCTGTCCCACTCTGAGCCTAACGGGATGCCTCGGGGGGCATCCAGGCAAACACAGTGAGTACGGTGTGCAGAGAGGAGGCTGTAGAGGAGGGTGTTTCTGCTCCATGATTGCCAGTGGGTCTGGGAATGCCCAGGGTACAGACGGCTGGACTAGGGCAGAGAGGAGACCCAGGATGAGGACTCAGTCTCCCGAATGGGGCTGACTCTTCCCATGGGATGGCTGCAGGTTTCAGTGTCAAAGGCCAGCGCTTCCAACTGCAGGATCTTCAGATTGGCCCAAGGAAAGAACTTGGCCATGGCCGGTGGGTTTTCTCATTGTCCCAAGGATCAATATCAGACACCAGTGCCCTTCGGGGTTCATGAGGCTGGGCTCGGTGGCTTCTGGCATGGCCTTCCTCAAACCTCTTCTGCCTGCCAGTGGGGCCTCTTGAGAGAACATCAGGGATGTGGGTCGTGACAGTGGGCCTGGAGCAGGCTTTGCCTGGAGAAGGCCTTGCTGTTGGCGGTGATCACGGTGCCTGGCCTAATCAAGATCTCTCAGGACCCTAGAGGAAATGGTGATGATGCCTGCCTTCCTATGTTTAGTCTTTTCAAAGCGCCTTAGGATCACTATTTGCTTTGCTCCTCACCATAACCCTGCATACTTGGCAGGGGGTGTTATTAATCCTGTTTCACAAAAATAAGAAATTAAGGCTTTGAGGTCACTGCCTGGATGAAGTGGCTGAGAGTCACAGACCCAGGAGTTAGTTTTGGGCCTGCCCGAGGCCTCTCTTGGGGCTGTGTCAGAAGATAGGGCGAAGGGGGTAATCCTGGGTCTGATGAGTAGGAGTGCAGTTATAAAGGATCATCCCATAAAGTGCTTTTTCAGAGCTGGAACCAAGCCCAGAACCCCATTCCAGGGACATGCTGACTGGCGGCACAGGGTTTATTACGGCACCCCTAGGGGAGGGGCACAGTGAATGCCGAGGGCTCAGAGAGACGCAGCCTCCTCTGGCAGATCCCCATTCAGGGCGCTCAGTATGGAGCGGGTGTCTAGAAATCTGCCCAGCTGCTTCCCGAGTCCGGGCCAGCTGGACCCACGGTTTGTTCCTCCTTCTTATTGACTTAACACACAGGGCCCCCTCCTCTCAACGCTGATACCCACCAAGAGGGATATTTATGGAAATCTCAGAACAAGAGCCCCCAATCCTTCACACTAGTGACTGATCATAGAACAGTGATCATAGAAACAATGAAATCCATTCAGGTAGAAACAAGGGCTTTAAAGAGATTGGAGGCAGCCTGAGGGTGGGAGGAACCCTGCAAAGATGCTGCTTTAGCTAGAAAGATCTGGAAGGCCTCCCTTGAGAGGTGGCCCTGACTTAAGGCCCAATCCAGAAAGGCAGAAGAGGGGGGCAAAGGCCAGGAGTAGAAGTCAGTCTGCTGTGTTTGAGGGAAGGAAGACTGGCAGGGGAGCTGGTGGGATTGGAGAGAGGGGTGCGAGCTGAGATCAGAGAGGAGGGCAGGTGCCATGGAAAGAAGAGTGGGCTTTAGTCCTACAATAAATATAGCCATTTTTAAGCAGGGAAATGACATCATCCATTCCTGTTGCTCTCCCTGGTGACTGGACAGAGAGCAGAGTCGGGGGCAGGAGTGGAACAGAGGGAGGAGAGAAAGCTTTCGGACTCCCGCTGAGTGCTTCCTCTGAGGGACTGTAGTGGGACCCAGAAGATGAATTTTAAGTCCCTAGAAAAGAGAATTTGGCCTCTAGGACATTTTCCCATCTTGGTTCTAGGCAAGTAAACAGCAGCGGCCTTTAACATCATCCTGGACAGAGAGGCACGTAACTGTTTGAAATAATTTTATTCTTTTCATTTCTGTCCACCTTGGCTCAGCGAGAGGGGCAGATGAGTTCCCATCATGCACAGCACAGATTGCCATGGAAAGGACTGCCTGTCCAGCGCCAAGCCAGTGCGGCCAGGGTCTCACTCCCTTCGTTCTGCACCCTCCTCTCCACCTGGGCTTCATCTCACGGCAGCCCTCAGCTGTGAGGTTCAAGTTTGACAACAATCAGAATTTCCCAAACATTGTTATTCCGAATTAAAAGGCCACAATCAGAGGGTAGGATGCAGGTGTGTAGGTGCAAGTGGTGGTTAGGATAAGTGAGGTATTAAACCTGAGGCATATCAGGCAGGTTAGGAAATGGGGGGATCCAGGTTTTGGTTGCAAAGCAACTTGCCTAAGAAGGAGCTGGACTTGTCAGTAATGAATTGAATGCATGCTGCCGAATGCCCTAAATTGGGGAGGGCAGCCGACCCACAGAGTCACTTGTCCAACTCTGTTAGGCCAGGAGTGAATAATCCATCCTGGGGCGATACATCTCCACCAGGGCAGAGCTGGTGACAGTCACTGGTCCTCATTCACAGCTTCCCACCCCTCTTCTCCCAACCCCGCCCTCCCCCGTCCTTCCCACCTCCATCCCCCCGTTCACTTTTGTTCAATAACGTTGAACGTTTCATGTCATACTCTCTGGAGAAATACCAAGTGTGGCCATTCCATGCCTGGCAATTCTGTGGGAGAACAGTTTAACTCTTGCGTTTCTTTCCATTTCTTCATAGCTTCTCCATCAAGGAAGAGGGCCACATTCGGTGTCTGGCCAAGGAGCAAGCTCTCAGAATCCATTCACCCATTTCCCTTTTCTGTGTAATGAACCTGGTCTAATGATTGACATTTTCTCCCCCAGCTTCTAAAAGTTGGCCAAAGGGTAGACTCCTCGGGGACAAGTCATGTCTAAATCGATGTGTTTGAAGGAATTTTTCTTGAACTTCTAATCATTGACATATTTTTGATTTATTTTTCTCTTTGCTGCCTTGGAATACGGCCCCTACTCTATTTTAACCGCACACTGGTAGTGATATATTGTGAGTAACACGGGTTCCCAGCAGCCCGGAGTCCAGTCCCCCTGTCTTTCTCTAGAAGAGACTCTTTTTATTTTCTGTACAGTTTCGGTCTCTTTTTTCCTTGTGGTATTTATGTTGCATGTAGCAGTGACCCATGCCCCAACTCCCCCGCCCAACAGCCTGACGAGCAGCCTGGAGCTGGAGAACCTGAGAGCGGGACCCTCTCTGACCGCTCCCCCTACCCCCAGCTTCTAGCTGGCCTCTGGCACTGTCTTATTTTTCTGTTTGAAAATAAGACCTTGACAACAGTGTTTCTCATGAGGGCCTGTCTCAGGACCTTGAGGGGACACTGAGTAGGCTGAGGTAATTACCACTGTAGCTCCAGACCCCTCATCGATTGGGGATCATTGTCACACTTGCCTTTGATAAATTACACTTGGTCTCCTCGACTCTCGAGCTCGAATTCCTATCCTGAAGCAAACACACATACTACATATATACTTATCCCTGTGTTGTGATATACATATCCATCACATATAATATACAAGTGGTATATTATATGTACCACAGTGCTTTATATGTAAAAATGTACATTTTTATATATAAGTGTGGAGCTGCTTTATAGAGAGAGTGACGTATTTATTACGACATATGTGCCTCTCTGTATGAGAAAGTGCGGGCTAGAGAGCTCATTGGACACCCCAGCTTTGCGACTGTAAGTATCTCAACGGCCTTAATGGAGACAAGTACTCCCGCAGTGGTAATTACTTCCGACAATCTATGAAGTTCCCTTGCTTTAAACTCAGGTTCCTCCTTCAATCAGAACCCACTAGGACAACCCCAGTTCCTCTGCGGTGTTAGTCGGGTATCTTGAGAGATGTTTCCTGGTTTAGCAAACATCTACTTGTTGAAGGCAGAAAAGGTGGCTCCAGGAGAATGTTCCATTTCAGCCACGAGCTATGCAGAAGCCTGAGCACATGGATGTGAGGCCCCGAGCACCCTGACTCACTGAAGGAGTAGGGCCCTCTCACCCAGAGGCTGCGCCTTTCAGGGCCGTGGCTTAGAGCAGTGCTGCTCCAGGCAGCACCAGAAATGAGCGTGGGGCTTCCCTCGTGTACCTGAGACCACTGGAGAGGAGGAGCAGCCTGCAGCTCCGTTCAGGCCAGCGGCCCTGGGATGTGCAGAAGGCGGCTCAGCACTTGGTCCTCTCTGACTCCTTTGCGGCAAGAGGCAGGTTGGCCGTCTGGTTCTGGCTTGTCTTCAGAGTCTGCAGGGGTAGGATGCTCAGGGTACAAACAAAAGAGAGCAGTGACCTTCCTCAGTCCCATGCCCAATTCTGCCAGAAGGGACACTGCGGGCTCCCTTTACCTGCACAACACCCCCAAGGGTGGCTTGAGGGTCATTTTTATACCCACAGAGCTGCTGACAGTGATCCTTCAAAATCCAAGGGGAGTCTTGATGTCAGTCAATCGACAAACAATTCTAGTGCCAAATCCCTCTGCCTTCTCCCATCACAATATGGTGCTGAGAGGGCAGCAGGATGGACCAGCTCGGAGGGCTCTGAGCTGCTGACGACATTAACTAGTTTTTCCTTCCCTCTCTTTCATTTTGGGGAAAAAAACCACCTGCAAGACCTTTATTCTCCTTCTAGAAGCTAATAGGAATTTTGCTCAGTTATAGGACTTGAAAGAATGCCCTTTGATTCCCAGTGTCACATCCAGCAAACGCCTCTGCCTTACACCTCGGTGAACATTTTCTCCGCTGGATGTTTTCCCTATAATTTTAGTTGCTACGAGCATGTGAGGAGCAGCTCCAGGGAAGCAATCCTTCCCACACTGGGTTGATTTTAAACATGAGGTTGTGATCTGACAAGTGTCTATGAATTGAATGGCAGATTTTTTTTTTCCTGCCACAGTCTCCCCTGAATTGCTCCATTTAAAATCTAAAGTGCCCACCCCCCACACCCAGGAGTTGGAAAACTCCATCTGAGCCTCTCAGCCCCGCACTGCTTCTCCTACCCATTCCAGCCCACCCTGGAAATTAAGGATGTGCAATTGGAAATTGGCTGACAATTTGGTTGCGGATGCAGGAGGCAGATGGTACTGAGAACAGGATGGCCTCCACGTCCTTCTTCCATGCCAGGTCTGGCTGGAAGAGCAGAGACCCGGGATTGACAGCTCATTGTCAGTCTGATGCAGGGAAAGAGCAGTAACTAAAGCTCATCTACAGCAGCCCCGTCTCCACAGGCTTCTTCCTCACAGTCACGACCTTTGAGGATACAGGAAAAGTGGTCCAAGAGTATGAGAAATCTTCCAGTTTTACACCCGAGGAAGGAGTAAACCTTTAATGGTGGCCCTTAGGGACATACTTACATGATGTCTCTATAAATAGCATGAGGAAGTCATAATGGAAATATTGGGAGACTATTCACTTCCTTGTGGTGGAGGAAAGCACACAAAAGCCTCTTCCTCTCCAACCACAAACCGATGAGGACAGGGTTCTTAGGAGGGAGGTGAGACCCAGGGTCTGTTTCTTGGCAACCACATAACCTCTCTGAACCGGTGGCACCAGCCCAAGAACAAGAACCTTCTGATGTGGGCCAAGGAGAAAAGCAGGTCCCCAGGGGCTGATATTTCTGCTCTCCCACAGCTCAGCTGGCCTACGGGGGCGGCTCATTGAGCATAAAGTTCCCAGAGCCCTAAGATGGAATGGCAAGAAGCTGCAGTGTTATTCACCCACCAGATGCGCTCTTGTCTGTTCCCTGTCTCTGGAAGCTGCCTGGGGCTTGGAGGAGACACAGCCAGTGGGGGTCTACAGGAGCAGTGTGCCACTCTTGACCACTCTAGGAACATCTACCTCCTCTCAGCCCTTTGACCCTGCTGCCTCTTCAACATCTCTCCTGAGAAGCTGCTGAATTAAAACGCTACTGCTCACATTTCAATTCTCAGAGGCCTGCAGGGTCCTCTTTCTGCTCCCTTGCAGAGAAGGGCCAGGGAGTTAGTTACAGGAGAATGTTAACTGGCTGCCCTTCTACACATGTCCACTAGATGTCCTCAGAGCTCTATTTTGTATTACCATTGAAATCCTGGGGAAAACTCCCTCTTCTGAGGACTGGGATTTAGGAAAGAGCATTGGGTGACTACATAATAAAGAAAATGAGCAAACACCAAAGGAGAGAGGGCACTTTTTGTGGTCAGGGAGTAGATATGAAATTTACTTGTGTTTTAAATAAATACTGAAACTTTCAAAATTGCTCTTTGAAACCTAACCTTGGGGATTTTAAATGGCACTGTTATCTGAAAGTAACCTTATAACCTACATCAGCTCTAGAAAAGGAAACAGTCCCAGAGAAATGGAAATAAAACACCAGTGATTCTGAAAATCCACTATTCTTTAAAACAAAACCAAAGGATTAGGAAGCCTGAGAGAGAGAGAGAGTTTATGGAGACGAGGGGTAGTATTTTCCAAAATAGGAGATCCATGACTTAATTTTGATGTAATTTTATTTTACAACCCACGAGTCTAACTTTATACCCAGAGTGTCCACATCTCCTGGAACAGCTACCACCAGGGAGCCATACACTCATACTTTTTTTACTTCAAAAGCTTGTTTAAGAGCCTAGCAGTTTCCAGAGGAAGGCTCTGCTGCTGGGACACCCTTTTAAGAAAGTGGACCTGGAAGTGCATAGGTGAAGACACCTGACTGGGGTCCATGCAGAGCAGAACAAAAGGGCCACCCTTGCAGGCGGGGCCCCTGGGTGTAGACATTGTCAGGGCTCTATCTTTTTTAACTGTTTCTGTCTTGTCTTTGAGCCTCTCATTGATCATTCTTGCCGATTTTTTTTTTTTGTGTGTGTGTGTGTGTGTGTGTGTGTATTTGTGGTGCGTGTTTGTCTCCTGAGATTTCTATTTTGTATTTGGAGTGAGTGTGAAAGCGATGACTGGAAGCAATGGCGAGTAATAGCATGTTTTCCTTTTTATGCATATGCTGCTTTGGAATGTGACTGCTTATAATTAACATTTAATCTTCTTATAGCAAATGGTTTTCTGCTGCTTTGATGACCAGTTTCAGCCTGTTCCTGCATGCTAACAATATGAGATTTTAGAACAATGCATGGTCTCCAGAGGAGCCAGCAGGACAGTTGCAAACAGTCCCTGAGAGGCGCTGGTTTAAGCTGTCTCCTCCTGAACCCTTATCAAGTAGGAGGTTAAAATCACCCATCATGACGGGCATACCTCTGACAAAACCGTTTCAAAACATCCCACCCCCAGCCTCCCTCCTCTTGTCCTTCAAGATGGTATATATATATAAGAACTTTCCTTCCCTATAAATGTGTCAGATTCTATTATTGAATATGAACCCAAAATGGCAGGATGAAAATGAAAACCAGGGACTGTTGCTAATGAGAAGCATAGCATTTCAGAGTTTGATGGGCTTCTCTTCTGCTACAGCATTTGATTAAAAAAATTTTTTCAAAACAATTTATCTACAGTGAAACAAAAAATCATCTTAGTTTCCCTCTTCTGTGTAAATAACAAATCAATATTTCCAGTAAGAGAACAAGGAAAGAAAGAAAAAAAACAAGAAAAAAAACAAAAAACAAAAAAACAAGTGAAGGGACTCCAAGTTGTATACCAGATCTGGATGCATTTAAAATAACTTTATTTTCCTGTCTTCCGCTGAAGACTTTTCCCCCCTCTCTTGACTTCAGTAACTGCTGCTTGGGGGTGCCTGGGCAGTCACACCATTCTGATTCAAATGCTATAGTAGAACCCCACCTTTCGGGCCTCCCCCCTTCTCCCATAGAAACCAAGCCCAGGAATGATGTCGACCACACACTGAACAGGGCTGGGGCTGCATGAGGATGGTCTGAGCAACTGACTAGCCAGGATGCTAAAAGCACGCGTCACTTAAACGTGAGCCGCGTCCTTGAGAATGGAGTTGCTGCTGAAGAGATTTCTCATTCATCTCCCCCAGTGCCTGTTCCTCACAATCATAACGTTACCCCTGCTTGACAAATATACTGGATGGCAAGTCATAAAGGTCTTAGAACAGGACTTGACCCATTTGAGAGATTTAAACCCCTCTTCCTGGTGACTGTTAACATTCAAAGAGGGCAAAACCACAGGCCATATTTTAAAGTAAGGGTGCAACCATTCCCCACAAAGAAAAAGAAAGGGGGGATACGGCTTTCCAAATGGACACAAGGAATAACGCCTCCCTTCAGTCCCGGTTACTCTTTGGCTGTGATGCTTGAGATAAATATGAATTCTTCTCCCCCGGACCAGGGAGGGAAGCAGGCCAGTTCAGGCTCCATGGTGAGCAAATGCTTTTGTCTGTTGTAGCTTCAGACGGAGGTACAGACGCTTCTCATTGTACTTACCTGTACAATGGCGTGGAGGGTAAAGGTGAAGGACATTGAGAGCCACTGCAGTGAGGTCCAGCACTTTGTAGGCTAGCGTTTGAGTTGGGTCCCCACGCAGTGGAACCAACAATACTAGCTTTGGAAGCACTTTGGGTGCTGGACGAGCCTTAATCTCTTACGTAGGAGCTCTTTTATTTTATTTCTTGTTTCATAATTTTTCATCTATTTTGGCCACTATTTTTTGTATAAGAAAAAATTACGATTAATCAAAGCCCAATGGCTTTCTGAATTCAGGGAGGGCAAGGAGAGAAAAGGCGATAGGATTTTCAGATCCCCCAGCTTTGAGAGGAAAACACACCCGTGAGGAGCTGAACACATTCCAATAGACCAGCCTCTCCTGTGCTCTGGGTGATGTTTTATTTTTGAACTGCCTTTCATGTCAACCACGCAGTGCTAGCCCCGAGTAGCTGCATTTCTTATGTGGACAGATTTGGATATTTGTTCTGTCAAGAGTAAACTTAAATTCCTGTAGGCATCACGTCAACCCACTCCGGGGAAGTTCGGCAGAGGTGTCCTCGAATCCTATATTAACACGTAATCGTTTCACATCTAATTTGATGACAGCCTGTCCCAGGCTCTGCCTAGCGCCCAGGAATGGATGGGAATTAGAAAGCCTACATATTAGCTGGTTTTGCATCTTGCAAAAAGCCATTTATTGTACCCTGTCAGCAGTTCATTGATTGGCCGTGTGTATATTTTGTCCTCCTGTATTAATTGTGCTGGGGGAAAAATGTCGGTTACATCTTTGCTGTCTATAATGTGCTCTTCCTCTCATCCAAGACGCCGATTGTAATCACCCCTGCCCTTTTCCTGCAGTCACCCGCTTCACCGAGGGGAGAAAAATCATACACAACAGCCTTGGGGGATTATGAAGGCAATTTATATTCTTGCTGCTTTCTTTTTGTTGTACAACCAAACTGTTGCCAACAGTCACTGTGCATTTTTTTTCTGGGTCAAGACTGTTAATGTGAACTAAGACCTGTGTTCAATCCCTTCAGCTCCCTTCCAGCCGCCCTGCTGTGTGACCTTGCCATTAACTACCGCTCTTCCTCTCCTCTCATCCACCATGCGGTTATAGCCAAGATGTCCATCTACAAGAGAATGAGACGGGCATGTTGTTTTGATTGCGGACGTTCTGAGCGTGACTGCTCATGCATGTCAGGCCGTGTGCGTGGTGACGTGGACACCCGTGAGCGAGCCTTCCCACTCTCTTCTGTCTCTGTTAATGATTGCTCCACCAATTTCCGTGCCTGTAAGTTTAACCCACACACACAGTTTGGTGTCTGTGCTGTCTGTGGTATCATCCTCGTCTTGTGTCGTGCCCTGTGGTTCTGTCAGTCGGTCCAGCTAATGTCTCCTTCCCCGTGTGACCTCGTATGTGGTGATATGTCACCCCAGTTGCCTGTGTCACTGTGTATGTGCCTCCCTTGCCGTCTGCTAACGCGTGCTTCTTGGGATAGCATGTGGGACTGTGATGTTGCCGTCTGGTGACAGCCTCCTCCTCCCCTTTACATAAATATAGATGGAAATTAAGGTGACAGCAGATCAAATTCAATGTTAATATAGCGGTGTGTGGAAATACCTGCCTTACTATTTGGGGAAAGCTTAGCCATTGGATTGGGTTGAAGGGGAGGGAGGAAAATGGTGTAGCGAGAACAGGCCAGCTCTAACTGTAAATTATTTTTAATGAGTTTAGATAGTTGCCATACTACAGCAAGGTTTCAATGCAGGAGGATTTTTGGACTGTGTCCCCCTAATCTGTATCTCATTCCCCCAGTGCCAAATGGTGTCCTGTGCTCTGGAAAAAAGTGTCCTTCCAACCTACTAGGAGATAAGCTGGTGGAGTCTGGAGCTCCCTCTCCAAACGATGACTAATTCAAAGCATCGTTCCAAATTTATTTCTATTTTTCCAAAAATGTAGCCCCCTGTTTCAGGCATCTTGTAGCAGTTGTGATTGTGAATAACCAAAGCCATAAGCAATGGACCCCCGTGAGCTCCTTGAGTGTGTCACATGGGCCCTTGGGTCAGCCTTCTTGGTTGCCTGCAGGCTCATGGTGGTTAAAGGGCCCGTGGAGGTCCTGAGCTGGCAGCTGACGGGGCTGAGCTGTGCCAGGTTCCTGAGACAGCCCTCATCTCCATCCCCAGCCGGGGCTTTGCTGGCGATTGCTGACATGATTCCTAGGTGATGTCCCTGAAAGCTCCCGCTTGTACAGAGCGACGCTGGGAAGGGGTTGCTCCTCTGACAGCAGTTCCTCGTGAGGACCTGGATGCCATACATGTAGCTGCAACCTTGTCTTCACATGTTTGGTAGCATGGCGGGCAGAAGACAATCCTTTTGTGCTTCATCCCTTCCTCTTAAAGCAACTAATACATGTATCGGTGACCGTATTGCCATCCAGTGTCTCCGCTAAGTGTTCAAATCCGGTGGGATTAAGCTTCCACCAGCTGGGTTCATTCCCAGTGGCAACAAGGATGAAGAAGAGCCCTCTGCTCTGAGCATTTTCTCCCATAGAACACTGGGCCCACTCACCTGTGCTGACGTGGAAGGTGGTCCCAGCCCGGTGTGCTTGGGTGACAGTGACAGAGGCCCTGAGGGCGGAGAGGGTCCTGATGTCACCGTGTGCAGTGGAGAAGGGCCCCAGGCCAGCTGCTGGTGTCCCTGAAGCTCAGGTCTGAGGCATGATGTGTGCGTTGAGATGTGTTGGCGTCATCTGGAAAAGTTAGACCTAGGACTGAGAATCACCCTCTCAAACTGATGGTTCCCTGCCTCCCCAGCACAGTGCCAAGGAACAAGACTCATTTGTAAGAGAGATAGCTGATGGGGGCTTCGATGAGAGGGATTTGGGACTGTCTAAGTCTTGTCTTGACATTGCTACAAAGGAACTTTTAGAAAGAAGGTCCCTTTACAATGTTTCTTACAGATGCCGCAGTATGAATTCTTACCCCTTACTCTCATCGTAAGAGTTCTCTCTCGTCCTGGGATACTACCAAGGTGTACTCCGTCACAACCGCACAAAGAATTTGTGTGTCTGTTAAGTGTGGCAAGATGCCAGCTTCAGAGCCATGAGCTGGGGAAGAGGAGCCTCGGGGTGAGGCCACTTGGCTTTGACTGACTGTGGGGAATGTACCCGTCAGCCATTGGGCTACCCTTCTGCCCACGGCATAACTGCTGTTTGCAGATAATTGCTGGGCTCTCAAACCTTGGCCAGAGGTTCAGTGGAGGAAAGGAAGGAGCCACTCGGGCTCTGAACTAAGGCTTTGTGGTCATGTCTTGGCCAGGGTCACCCATTCCAGTCGCAGCAAAACCTGGGTGAGGCCCATCACACGAACCAGTGTGTGTAATTTCCATGTTTCCAGGAGAAGCCATAATTGGAGGGATTTCTCAGCTCTGCAATTTAATCTAAGTGTTGATGGAGGCCAGGAGAAGAAGAGCTGGGCTTGGGATTGCCCTGCGCTCTCAGAAACATCCTGTGAGGGGGCTTGTTGTCCTTCCTGCCCATCTGAAATCAGCCCCACCATGGAAATCACGGGGCTCCGGGCTGCATGTGGAAGCCTTAACTGGTACTGACAGCTCAGGGTTCGGGGGGGTTGCCTTCCCTGTCTCATCAGTCTTTCTGCCGTCGTCACTCCATCAAACAAAAGCAGATTTCATCCGTGCCTGTGTGAGATCACTCACCTTTGACCGTTAATAAGAAGTTAGGAAAACCCATTCCAATTTGAGCCCCTTGATGCGCCCACATAAGCCCTTCTTCTCCAATTAAAACGCGCCTGTCTCCATGTGGAATTCCACTGGCAGAGCTCCAGCGGCAGCCCGGCCTTCCCGCGCCGCTGCTGGGTTGGGTGGTGCCCGCTTGACAGAGCTGGTTGACTCAAAGAGCGGTGGTGAGAGCGGGCTTTTCATTAAATATGAGCAGATGTGAAATGTGGAGGGTTTGACAATTAGAAATGGCAGGAGAAGGGCCCTGGAATCAGAGTGAGGTCAGATGGGCGGATCAGATTACTTCTCTTACATTCTTGAGTTGTTCTGAAAATCATGTTGAATTAGTGTCAGCGGAGCCATGATGGGCTTTGCCCTTTGTCTTTTATGCTGGGGCCGTATTGTTTCCCAAGACACTCATTAAAGGTCATTATACGATTACGGAGCCCGCTTTGGTCGCAGTTTCCCTGTTGAGCCAGCGTGCTCCCGAGGCTGCCTAATTCGTTTCTCTCTTGCCTTTCGTCTCCCTCTTTATACTCTTTTTTTTTTTTTTTCTTATAAGGGGAAAGATTTCCGTTTTCAAGGGACATGAAATTGAAACACAAAGTCCCATTATGTGTTTTCTGAAGTGGGAAGGGAAGTAGCCGGCTCCCAGAGGAGTGGTAACTTATTAAAGTGTTCACACAGTTTTAGAAATCTGCCTGCCAACAGCAGGACCTGCCTGCTACGCTCACCTCTCCGAGGTGTGGCCCATTACCACCCATCGGCTTCCGTTAGGCCAGGGCCGCTCTCACAGGCATCTCCTTCTATTCATCTCACCGGGATGTGCCAGACTGGGATGATAAAAAGATCTGCCAAGAGGAAGGAGTCCTTTACGAAAGGCTTAAAAGACAGTGTCAGAAAAGGAAGGCAGAGTGATCAATGAGGGTTCCACACCAGGCTGTCCTGCCGGGACAAGGCTGGGTTGCTTAGGGTGGCAGTCTGGGCGGGGTGCACCTAGCATCCCTGACTGGTCATTCTGACTCTGTTTCCACTTCAGAGGATCCTCGGCGGGAAAACCAGCTCTCTTGAAACCACTCATAAAAACCTTTTTACAAGCAGCTGTGTTCTAGTACCATCAAGTATAAAAATATATGTCTAGCAACAGACACACATATAAATATAGATTTAGGTTCCAATCAGTTCCACTTCCCCGCAGTAAAGTTGTGTAAAATGGTCCTTGTTCTCTGTTTGGAATTTATCCTTCTCATTTGTCTTGCCTGCGATCTGATTGCTAAGTCTAACATAAAGGGACAATTAAAATCATGATGCAGTGACAACACAGGGCCTTTTGATTCAAACCTGCTGAGACCTGTCTGAAGGGATGCTGGCCACACATCGTCCGTAACCGTGGCGTGGACAAGTGAATTATGTGCTGGGAGAGGAGCAGGTCTCAGACTTGGGCTTGGAAGTAGTTTTAGTGAAAGTACATGTGTGATCACTCACACCAGCCTTTGCGTTTACTAATAGTTTAAACCTGCACAATTGCATAAGCTCCTTTCCAAAGCACTGTAGCTAATTTTAAATGGTGCATGACTTTTACTTCAGCTAGAAGTTTAATGCAAGGAGGCATTCAACTCCAGAGGTTTGTTTGGGACGAGAAGTCCGATACAATCGGGTTGAAGGGAGACATACCCAAACCAGTTCGGTGCAGTCTTGAGTCTTATCAGATAATAAACAACTATCAGCTTACATCATCAATAGAACCAAAATCACTTGAGTGAACTAATGGCGTTTTGAAGTGCATCACATCAGATCGTGGGGCAGAGGTTGGAAATAGCTCTAGGAAGGAAAATGTCCATAATAGGACACACCCTGTGCTGACAGTCTCCAATGTCTGCTAAAGGGAGATTTAATTTATGCATTTAAACATCAACAGCCTATCATTATCTCATTCCTTTTATGTATAGTGTTGAGTGATTTCCTCCAGCTCCCCAATCCTAAACTTTTTTGTTTATTTTAATTTTAGTCTTTCTCCCTCCCCCCATCCCTTCTCCGCATTTACGCTTCCTCAGTCCTCCCCCTTCTCCTCTCTTCCTTTCCTCGTTGTCTTCCTCTTCTTACTTATTCTGCTGCTCCTTCGTCTTCTTATTCCTTTCTTTCTTTTCTTCTTCTCTCTTCTTCTCTTCTTCTTCTTCTTCTCTCTCTCTCTCTCTCTCTCTCTCTCTCTCTCTCTCTCTCTCTCTCTCTCTCTCTCTCTCTCTCTCTCTCTCTCTCTCTCTCTCTCTCTCTCTCTCCCCACACACACACACCCACCCCTCATGACACCCTTTTGGTTCATACTCTAGTTCTTGAGCTAGCCATGGTCCATGTCCTGTCTTGGCCATTTACAGTTTGTTTCGTGAAGTGAACACAAGCAATCAACCTGGGCAGCCATGTAACCCTCCCAGGGGACTAATGACATACCAGGAATGGCCTCTTAGGGCACCTTTGTTGGTAGCAGACGAGGCTTCAGAAACCAGTGCCTCTCACTTGATTTTGTGGTGGCCGTGTCAAGTGATAAGCTGACTGGAGATCTGCCTTCCTACATGCTCTTTAAGTCAGCCTTGTAGCCAAAACCGGTTTGGCTCAGTGGATAGAACGTCAGCCTGCAGACTGGTCCCAGGTTCAATTTCGGTCAAGGGCATGTACCTTGGTTGTAGACACATCCCCAATATGGGGTGTACAGGAGGCAGCTGACCGATGTTTCTCTCATCGATGTTTCTAACTCTCTATCTCTCTTTCTCTCTGTACAAAATCAATAAAATATATTAAAAAAAAAAAAAAAAAAGTCAGCAGCCAGACTTAGGAGATACCGCCTGTGAAAGGAATCCCTTGACTTGCCCATCTCTGATGAACTCTAAACAAACCAGGTTTTTGTTCTTAATAAACAGATGAGTTTTGTTGTTGTTTTTCCTTTTGCATCCGGTGATGCAGTTGACTTGCATTTTGGGACCTTGTGCCTCCCTCCACTCCCCCTTCTGCTGTAGTTTGGTGGAATTCTTTCATATTAATAAGCTGTGAAGTGGCACCACATATAGATCATAGAGAAAGGGAACGGCAGGCAAATGGCAGCCCATTTTTCAAAAGAAATCCTTTGAAACACTTGGGAGACAAGAAATGGAAAGGTCAGAATGAAGACAGAGGAAAGGGTCCATGGTGTGTACCCCATCAATTGGACACCTCCCTTCCAGGGACATGCTTTCATAGGTGACTCGGCTCTTCAAGGACAAACTGGGAGACACGTTGGCGTGCCACCAGTGAGCCCATCAAGGTCCTTAGGCAAGGTGACACGGAAAAGGCATTTGTGTTTTTATTCAGGGCAGTGGCCAGTTGTCACAATGCTCACCTTGACAGCTCCTACCACTAGGCAGCGGATTCTGTCCTGCCTCCATGGTGGGGGACAGGTGGCCAGTTAGCTCTCCATCTTCCCCTCCTCCACCATCTTGGGCGACAGGTGCCATGGCCAGCCTGCCTTTCATTGCGCCCTCTTGTCAAGGCTCTGCCTTGAGCCCCGTCCTGACCTTTACTGAATGAAATAAAGTGCTGATGAACAAGCAGAGGTTTGAATCAGAGCGGCTCAGAGCAAATGTCAAGTCCATCTCTGCTCCCTCCTCCACCTGCGCCGGGAACCTGGAGTAGACCCAGTCTGGAGTCTGCAGTGCCTTAGGCTTTATGGGTCTGGGGAGACATAACTTATTAACAAAGAGTTATTAAATTTTTATCAATTTTACAACACAATGTAAATGCCTCCTATGAATCTACATTGTATTCATTATCATTTAAAACGTTAATTAAGTCAAAGTTGCATTTAATTTCTCTCTAAATGGGCCTCTGGGAAGAGGCTTTTAGAAACATCTGTGGGAGTGTGTGGCTCCCGGAGACGATGAATCCCCAGCTCGCACTCAGGATAGCCCCGGAGTTGATTGCAATCTCGTGTCTGTGGCTAATGTGTTGTGATGTGATTGGGCATTGTCTCAAATGAGTGTCAGACCCATAATGCTGTGAAGCCACTGGAGAGAGGCCTGTGGGCGGGGCACAGGCCTCACTGCCCGCCTCCTGGTCCCAGACATGAGGGGCTCAAACACAGCACCTTTGGCCTCATTCTCCCTTCTCATGTGCTGCCAATCATGTCGGCTGGATGTTTCCTTCATCTGAGATTTGTGTCTGTCCTTTGTCTCAACCATTTCAGGACATGTGCCAGCATGCTCCTGGGAAAGGTCTGAGAGTGTGGGGCCCTGATGTACATTTAAGCCTAGAAGCAATGAATTCAGTGCAGGCTAATGGGAACCACTTTTACCTGAGTGGATGCAGTGATTATATACTGATCGTCGCCACTGCTGAGGGGAGAGGCCTACTAGGACCTGCTGAACCTGCATCCCCCTTGTGAGGCTAGGCTGGTGTTTTTGCTTTGTCTGAAGTTAGGCTACTCTTTATTTTATTTTTTAAAAATATATTTTATTGACTTTTTCATAGAGGAAGGGAGAGGGATAGATAGTTAGAAGCAACAATGAGAGGGAAACATCAATCAGCTGCCTCTTGCACACCCCCTACTGGGGATGTGCCCACAACCAAGGTACATGCCCTTGACCAGAATCAAACCTGGGACCTTTCAGTCCACAAGCTGACACTCTATCCTAGGGGTGTCGAACTCAATCAGAGAAGGGGCCAAAATCTAAAATCCAGCCTAAATCGCGGGCCGAATGGTTTACTGAACAGTCATAAACTGTCATTGTGATGGAAACGCAGCGGAGTGCAGTGATGACAGCGCGGTGCGGGCCACATTGCAAGGCCTGGCGGGACAGATTTGGCCCGCGGGCCTTGTGTTTGACACATGTGCTCTATCCACTGAGCCAAACCAGTTTTGGCTAGTCTACTCCTTAGATTGCTCTGCTGTTATTGTCCATGCATTCTATCTCCCAGGTGCCCAGGCATGTTAACTGGGGGCACTAGGAAATGGGATAACTGCTGAACTTGGATTCCAGCTCAGAGTAGACTCAATGGAATCTGTGTTCTTACTCTATGTGATATAAGGTACTCTGCCAATACACCGAGGCTGTGTGTGGACCTGTGTATGGACATGTGTACATGGAGACATGTGTGCATGCTGTTAAATGTAATGTGCAGAGCATCTGCTGCATTGCAGGCACTGTTCTATGTTCTTTTCAAACGTTAATTGAATCCTTATCATGAGCAGCTGAGACACCTGTAAACTGAGCGACGTACAGATGAGGCAACCGAGGCACAAAGAAGTTCAGGGACCTGCCCAGGGCCACGCAGCAAGTCAGTGCTGGGATTTGGAAACAAGCTGGGGGGCGCCACAGGCTGTGGGGTAGGTTGAGTTACACAGCTGAGGATGACTCAGAGGCTGTTCTGTTTCCAAGGAAGGAGAACAAGATGAGCATTTCAGTAATGAAGACTCGGCACAATGAGGGCAGTGCTGGGAGAGAAAGTTGCAAAGTGTTTGACCGTGCAAAGGCCCAGAGCTCACCTCCTGTTGGTCAGCCAGGGGAGGGTACTATAGGCTATGACATTCCAGATGTGCCTTGGAGAACAGGAAAGAAAGAGTGCTCTGCCTCACAGGACAAGAAAAGCGTGGCAGTGGGGAGGTTGGGAGCCCCAGGCTGAACAGCTGGTCACCCAATTTGGCTGGCACTTGGGTCGCCTGCAGCAGATTTCAGGGAGTGGAGCCCTCAAGGGTAAGTCGTGTGGCCTGTATGGACAGGGGCAAGGCCGTGAGGGTTTTGTTCTTCATCTGAAATACAACAGAAAACACTCAAGGTGTTTGCTCAGGGAAGTGATGCCCAGGCTGTGTTTTGGGAGAATGTCTATGGCAGCTGTAGAAGAAGGGACTGGAGCCCAGGGGGCAGTTGAGGGACACCCCGCGTGAGGGTGAAGACCAGCAGAAGAGAGGCTGTGGCAGAGGAAGACAACACCCAGCGGCTTCGAGAAGCCTTGGGAGGAAGGCCAAGGCATGATCGCCAGCCTAGGACTCTACAGCTGAAGCACATTATCCATACGCAAAGCCAAAAGTTAAAACCTTCGTAAATAATGTTTAATTAATAGCTCTGAAGCTGTTGAATGCCATTAGGTAAATTTCATGAGCATAATTATCCCCAGCTGGCCTGGCAGTCATCGCGATACCTGTCCGGGCTCCTCCTTAGTGTAGGAAAGTTTACTGAAGTCTCAGCAGGACTGGAGACCTGCAGGGTTGCATCCCCCGCCCCTGGTCCTGCAGATCTGTTCCATCTATTTCCTTCTTGTCTCTTTACATCTATGGAGGGAAAAATATAAAGTACTTCGCATCTCATTCTCTGAAAATCCACTGTAGTTTTCAACCACTTATCCTCCAGAGGAAATCCAAAACACATTTCCTGTGAGGCGCTGCCACAGAGTTCAGGGAAGTCATGTGGCATTTCATGTCCATGGCGCAGCTTTCTCCCAAACCAGCATGTTTTTGTGTGTGTATGTGTGTGTGTGTGTGTGTGTGTGTGTGTGTGTGTGTTTAATATATTTTATTGATTTTTCACAGAGAGGAAGAGAGAGGGATAGAGAGTTAGAAACATCGATGAGAGAGAATCATCGACCAGCTGCCTCTTGCACACCCCCTACTGGGGATGTGCCCGCAACCAAGGTACATGCCCTTGACCGGAATCGAACTCGGGACCTTTCAGTCTGCAGGCCGACGCTCTATCCACTGAGCCAAACCGGTGCCAGCCCAAACCAGCATGTTGAATCACCTAGATAACCAGGGCCTCTGCTATCCTTGCATTTGCTTACAAGAGTTCTGTCTTCCCAGCCAATCATTTCCCCAGGAGGCTCTAAATGGGAGCAACATTGTTGGCGCACATAGTTGGAATCTCAGTGATAAAGTCCCTTTTGTAAATAGCTAGACAAGGCCTCATGTGGAGGGAGGTTCTAGACTCTGGCATTGAGGAGACATTCTGATGTCCAGCTCAGATAAGCTGGGCGAAGGATCTGGAGAGCCCACAGTGGCTTTTCCTCTCTGAGAAGCTCCTGCAGTCCTCCTCCTGAGGAGCTGTCCTGCAGTCTAGGAAACAGCAAGAGAAAAATGCCCCTGGCCTATCCTAGTAATCCTGAAAGCCCCTATTCTACCCCTTAAATATAGGGGTAAGGGGTGACCCCCACCACATCTTCCTGGAGCTACAGAGAAAAGCTCTAAGCCAGTGGTCACCAACCTTTTGGACTTCATGGACCACCAGTGGTCTGCAGACCACCGGTTGGCAACCTATGCTCTAAGTTCAGCATGGAACTTGTCTGCACTGATGGCCACCAGCACTGAGAGACTTTCAGTGAGGTGAGAAGACTGCTCCTCAGACCACTGCCTCGCAACATGGACAGACAGTGCAGGGAGAGGCCTCTGTAGAGACAGCGTGGCCGTCTCCTGGGAGTGGAGCTGGCAGCTGGCACTAAAGCCCTCTCCATGTTGGCCTCTGCAGGCTTTCTGCCTTCCTTCCCTCCGAGGTCAGAAATGCAGCATGCTGGCATCCTGGGTTGGGCTTCATGTGTTGCCAAGAGTACTTAAATAGGAAATTGCCTGAAGGTTCCAGGTTAGTACATTTTTGATGAACAAAAGGATGAGTAAATGAAGGGATTCTCAACCTTCAGTTAAAGGAAAAGTGGTATGTCATTAGTAGGATGGCCTGGATCTTCAACGTGGCTTAAAATATACCTGTTTCTCCAATATATATATATATATATATATAGATAGATAGATAGATAGATAGATAGATAGATAGATAAAAGAAGATTAGGTGGGAAAATGTATCAAGAAAATCAAGAACACAGCTGAAGAATCTTGAAAACGATCACCTAGTGGGTACAATTTGCATTCTTTGTGAAGGTCAATACTAGGGAAGAAGAAAAGAAGACAAAGACAAGAAAAAGTCACAGGCAAAAATTCACCAACATTTCAAGTGAAGAGAGACAAGGGTACATGTGTATGTACAGCATTTGTCCTAGAAAAGCAAGGACTAGTGACATTTGCATTTAGTTTTGCTAATTTTGATAAACCTGATCATTTTCCTGTGAGTCAGGGTGGCACAAACATATTAATGCATCAGGTGAAGCCAATATGAGCAAAGGGGCCCATTTGTCGAGAGCTGTCACCACGTGCAGGTGGCCACCAAATGTGGAGACACATCAAGGCCACCCCTGACTATTAGGCCTATTGACTCTCACTTGAGGTACACAGATCAGATCCGACAGCACCCATGCCACATTCCTTTCACCTGGCGGTGTCCAAAGGCTCAGGGTCTCATTGCTACAAAGAGCCGTTATTCTATTTATTCTGCTTGAGAGGAGAGGGCAAGGAGTTTCTCAATTGCTCGCAGAGACCTCAGGCTGCACCAAGCGTTCTCTTGTTTATGAGTGGGTTTGAATTGCTCTCTGTATTTTGCCAAGCTTGGCCTGGCTTTTCTTCAGTGCAGATGAGTAAATTTCCACATATGGCTTGTAACACATCCAACTGAGAGAACACATCCAGCAGAGATGCTTCAAAGCCAAGGCCCTGAACAGGTGTTACTGAAAAAGGAGGTACAATGACCTGCAGAGAGGAGATGCACAAAGGCAGGATGCAGCTTGCCAGGAACGCAGACTGCGAGGGAGGGTGTCGGGTCAAGTGGCCTGGATGTCCTAGGATGTGGATTGAAATGTGCAAAGGGCTAGTGTTGGGAAGGCCGCTTCACAGATTTCTTCTGCTAAGATGGGTGTCTGTTAGGCAGACAATCCTGTCTTTTCTCTGATATAGATTAGGGAATTAAATCCTGAAATGGTAGGAAACCTGAGAACAAGGAAAGCCAGAGGAAGTGTGGTGTTTGTGTATGTCTGGGGGCTTTAGAAATCATGCCTAGTACAGGTATGTTTTGGTATGATCACCAGATGATGCTCACTGAACGCCTAGTGATTTAAGAGTAATGCCTTTATCATGCACTAATCTTTACACTTCTCACAGCACTGACATCTTCTCACATTATCTAGGCAAACCCAGAATAGACATCTTGCCTTCTACCGTAGCACTTTGGGCAAGTTTGAGAAGTCCTCTATTCCTTAATTTCCCCATGTGTAAAATGGAGATATAACAGGACCTGTCTCAGAGAGTGGTTGCAACCGTAACGTAGGGTCTCATCATTCCACGTCTTACTGAAACTGCCCCTACGACTTTTCCATCTCAGGGGACAGCTACTCAGTGAGTTTCCTGTGTTCTTGCAAGAGGGCAGGAAGCTTGGAGAGCAAGCAAGAGGGGAACAGATGGTGGGGAGAGATGACATTTTTAAAAATTCAATTAAAATTCCTTGATAGTGGTCTTGATCTCAACCCATCCTTGAGGTCTGGTTGGTGTTGGCACTTCCCATCATCACCTGTCCCAAATTGCTTTATGAAGAGTTGGGCTCTGTTTCTTGTTGATTTTCTCATTAGCGAGATTCGATCTATGAGTGGGGCCAAGAGTGGAGCCCCTGGACTTGATGTGAGAATAGTCTAGAGATGGGCTGAGAGAGTATTGATTGGGATTCTGCTCTTCCTCCCTACTGAGAGCAGAGTCCTCTGGATGACCTTTCATGTCTATTCACATTCTCAGTGCACTGCCGAGTTCAGGCACTCATTTCTCCTCACCTGCTCTAGCACTGCTGCCCTCCAATTAATTATTCTCCCTTGTTACCAAACCTCCACCACGTTTATTATTTTAAAACACATATCGGATCATGTTATCATCCTGTTCTAAAGAGGAAAAATACAACCACTTTGGATGGCTCCTTGTTTTCAGTAGTACAACCCAAGCCATGAAATTCAAGGCCATCCACAGTTCAGTCTCAACCTATGTGTCTAGTTCTGTTTTCCATGTAAGTATTCTTCATCTAGTGAATCTCTTCAAATGTCTTGTTTTTTGTTATTTAAAGTATTTCTATAATGTTTTCCTGTGCCTAGATTCTGTCCCTGTTCTCCTCTGGCTGATGGGAGCCTATCCATCTTTTAAAGTAGGAGTCAGCAGACTATGGCTTGCAGACCAAACCTGGCCTATTGCCTGTTTTAGTAAATAAAGTTTTATTGTACAGCAGTCATGGCCACTCATTTGCATATTGTCCAGAGCTGCTTTCAAGTGAAAACAGCAAAACTGAGAAGTTGCAAATGAAAGCATATGGTTCACAAAGCCCCAAAGAGTTACTAGCTGATGTTTACAGAAAAAGCTTGCTGACTCCTGCTTGAAACACAGCTCGGATGTTGTCATCTCTGTGAAGGCCTTTTACTGCCCTACTGCCCAGCTCATATCAGAATTGATTGGTCTCTTTCCTGTAATCCTATAACACTTCCTGTAAACCCTGTGCAGAGCGGTTTCCATGTGGAGCTTTTTAGAAGTCAACAACAGACGGCTCTCCATGGTCTTTGGATTCTCAGTGGATTATACTTAGAGGCCAAGGCACACAGTAGGAATTCAACAGACCTTTGCCAAATACTAGACACTGGGTTGAGAATGTGTTTCCACAGTTCATTAGGCATGTGTTTTAGGGTGAAAGTGTGTCTTGAGTCCAGCAATCTTTCTTCTTGTTTGCTTCTACCATTTTGAACAAAACATGTGTTTCTGAACAGCTGCTCCCTGTGGCTGCAGAAGCAGGTTTGAGTACCTTGATCTAGAATTGATCACCCCTTCTTTAGAAGGTGACACGTTTCTTCTACCGCTTCTGCTGACAGGCACAGGATTTGAACACTATAGTGGGTCTGGGATGCAAATGTATTCCCCTTCCATATGTCGTTGGGTATTTGAGTCCGATGGGCAGAGGAGCACATTGGGAAAGCATAGCTAAGCCATTGTTTCAGCACATCTGCCTCTCAGGTCTGCAGTGCTCTTCCAACTCAAACCAGCTCTTTTGTCCACCTGTGATTCCTCATCCATGTGAATTCATCCCAACTGCTCTGGAGGCAGGGCTTGCGCCTGTAATCCCCAGGCCCCAGCCATCTTCAGGGACCTTCTCTTGCTCTGCTAATGCACTGGATGATACTCTGGGAGTTAGATCTAGGCAGGGTAAGCCCCCAGCTCAAATCTTGGCAACCCTAAGTTCCACTAGATTCCCCCACACCCTCCACATCTGCCCACTCCTGGCAACTGGCTCTCTACAGCAAGTGGTGACCAGTCCATGTGGGAGATGAGAAACTCCATACTTGAGACCCGTGTAGTTTACTTCCTGGTGGTCCTTACAGCAAGGACCACTCAGTCATACTGGGCTCAAAGGAGGCGCCTCAGCATTTGATGCTCTTTATACATATGCGTCACCCAATGCAGACGCAAGGAGAGCTGAATATAAAGGGTTTCCATCAGAAATAACAAGATTATGTGTGTGTGTGTGTGTGTGTGTGTGTGTGTGTGTGTGTGTGAGGGATACCCTTTAGGTTGCTGCATGAGCAATCTTTATTGTGGTTAGAGATGAAATCTCAATAACTGTCTGAAATTAGAGTGGGCTTCTCATCAGCTTAGTGGGCAGTGGCGCTCACCCTTCCCCTCTCCTTCCTCCGGGCTCCGGAATGGTATCGGCATGTAGTTTTGCTTGCGATCAAATCAGGGCAACATAGAAACTGTCATTTTTCATTTACTGGGGCCCTTTGATCCCATTTGGGGTTTATTTGTTTCAAGTGAAAAATACGAGCCCTATTGCATGCATCTATCCTGAAGAGTACTTTTTTTTATATTTTTTTCTGTTAGAGATCAAATCAGAGTTGTAAGTAGTGTGGTCATTAGTTATCACCACCAGACTTCACAGCCTACACTTTATTTCTGTTCTTACAAAGTCGCCAACCTCCCCTGTTGCCTAAGGATCCCTCGCAGTGGAGCTATAATATGACTTTTCGTGGGCGCCTGGGTGTTAATTTATTTCACAGTTTCCTTTGCAGATATAATCAGAGTCACCTATCACATTCCTGTTTCTTCCCTTTATTGTGTTCCTTTGCTATCTCGTTTGTGTGATCTTTTTCTGCAAATGACAGGCAGTGTTTCTCTGCTCACTGTTTCGGTGACTTATATTCTCCAACACTTCGCTATTGCCATTTTAAAAATATAACATTTTATAGATGCAATCTTAGTTATTTATAACTCAGGTTTTGTTATTTGGGAAAATTTCTTAAATGATTCATTGGCTTAGGTACATTTTTTTAAAGAAAGGGAAAAATATTTTTCTCAAAATTGTAAAGAAGGAAAAGCTCTCAGTGCGATTATAATGCATTTTTCCTGACTTTTTTAGTCCATTGAAATGTATGAAAATTATTTTTATGTAAGTGATCAAATTGTGGTATTTAATAACACGTTGTTAGTAGCAAAAGAGCGGTCCCTTTTGATTTATTTGGATATTTACTGGTTGACTTACAGTGCTTTACATATTAGAATTGGTTTGTCAACAATTAACATTCTAGGTTTTTATATAACCCATACTTCAGGTAATAGAGGATTATTAAACTGCAACCAGTGTGTTAGAAATCTGCCGACTGGTAATAAAATTCTTATGTATAACAGCAGCTGAGAAATACTGCTGTATATTTATGCATAGATTGCAAGATAGATGATGGCCCACAAACCGGAAGGGCTTGAAATGCAAGTTGCCAGCAGGTGGCGCTGCTTTTCTATAAATGAAAATCTCCACCTGGCTGAATTCTAGGGACTACTACCATTGCCCCCCTTCTGTTTTTCTTTTCCAGATTCTCTGTCCTTTATTTCTCTAAAATGAACGTCTAAAACTGAGGGGTTTTTTGTTTGTTTGTTTACTTGTTATTTTGAGGAGATACGCCTCTATTAAGATAATACCTCTCATTTGCTAAGGTTCTTTAAATCCAACTTGCTTCCCTTAATACTCATTTGGAATAAGTCCTAATTAAATAAATGTTACTATGTGTTTTTAAAAAATATATTTCTATTGACTTCAAAGAGGAAGGGGGATGGAGAGAGAGATAGAAACATCAATGATGAGAGAGAATCATTGGTCCACTGCCTTCTGCACAACCCCCATTGAGGATGGAGCTCACAACCCAGGCATGTTCCCTGACCTGGAATCCAACCGAGATCTCCTGGTTCATAGGTGGATGTTCAACCATTGAGCCATTCCAGTGGGGCTAAAGGGAAGTACACAACAAGATTCTTACCCCTAAGATTGTTCTACCTCCACCATCTGATGACTATGCGGAAAGTCCTAATTTTTATCTAATAGTTATTTATACAATTTAATTCCTTAGACTTCCTCCTACAACAGGATGAGAAACATTGTTATAAATCTGGGTTATGCACTGGATTAATGTGCCATAGAAAAATAATTTTAATGTGATGCTCTTTCATCAAGATTTACTTTAGAATCCAGGTTAACCAAAGAATGTTGCTTTTCTCCCTGGGCCAGAACTAACTTTCTGACAAACAGAATCAGAGGGTTGTTTCATTTTGTTTAGTTTTTTGTTTTGATAAGATTTCTACATCAATTTGGGCATCAATGAGGAAAAAAATACTATTAATGTGGTTCTCTTTCTCAGACCTCTTTTCATTATTTTTATTTTATATTTTAAAGCTACAACTCTGCCTTTTAACTAACTCTTGTTTTTATAAAAGCTACATTATTCCTCTTATACAGGGTTTTGGGTGTAAATGTGCGCCTGTATGGGAGGCAGTGGATTTATTGAGGTGATGGAAGGGGAGAATGAAAAGACTTCCCAGGTGACTCATTTATTTCTTTCTTTATTAAGTCTGACCTACCAAATCATAAAGAACTTTGAATGCAAATATTTTACACTTTTGTAACTTAAGAATTTGAAACTATTCTTTTTGATACTCTAATTGGAATTTTCTCTTTTGAATTTTCAAACTTCTTTTAGACACACTACAGTGCAAGTCAAGGATCCAGATAATACTGGTATAATGGACATCCTTACTTAATTCACTCACTTGCTTTTGACAGAGAAAATTCTGAAGTTCTATTGATTCAGTTAAACCAATAGTAGAGGATTGGGAAACATTTCCTTCTCAGTGTATTCATTCGAAAGCCCTAATTTTGTTGAATTTTTATTTCCTTAAAAACTATGGATTGCAATTGCTTTTCTTGTTAAAGTCAAACCCTGACGGCTTTCCTCCCAGTTCCCTTTATGGGGGTCGGAATCCACTCGAGTTTGAAACAGGAAATAACCGTCCACAGCCAAGCGTGGATGTACCAGGCTGAGCTGCGAGGCAGGAGCCCTGTGAATTTCACAGGACCCCTTTCGAAGGCCTTAAATAACTTTATTTCTCTGTCAAATACGCCCTCCAGAATAAAAGTGAGACCTCCAGTGGAACTGGACCACTGCCAGGGGCCTCCTGGTTTTTAGTTTCACACACGTGTGTGTGTCTTATCTGAGACCCTTATAACTTTTAAGTGGCCCAGAAGAAAGGAGGCAGAGTTGGGGGGTGGAGAAGATTGACTCTCCCAAGATGCAAACCACCCACTGCCCTCTTTGAACTTGAATATTTAAATAGGAAAAACACACACACACAAAATACAACTTTCAGAGGACTCAGATTATTGCCCATTATTTTCCAATTCTGTCATTTGGAGTTTAAAGCCTTACACTATCTGTCCCTTATACCCCTGTCTATACTCTTAAGTAAATCTTCCTTTTCCAGCCACATTGAATTCCTTACAGTTCCCTAGATTAGTACTCCCCACCTCCTTGCTCTAGCTCAGGCGGTTCCCTCCACCTAGCACCCCTTCCCTAGTTGACTCAGCATCATGGTTTGAGTGCCTCCAGTGTGCCAGGCCCTGGGTTTGAGTGTGGGGATACACAGGTGGGCATGGCTGACATCTTTATCCCTCACACTCTTGTTTCAACTCTTAGAATTCCCCCCAGCCATCCCAGACCTTGTTCATTTAGCCTTCGCCTGACACTATCCTATAACACCTTTTAAACTGTTTCTCTGTATCACTTGTGAATTATTTTATATATACATATATATAAACAGGGTGTCCCCAAAATATATATACACACCTTAACAGCTGATAGCTCAATTTTAAAAATGAAGTGCATTTTAATAAACTCTGCCTTTATAATTATTCAAAGTGTGTGTATACATTTTTGGAGGGTGATTTTATATATATATATATATATATATATATATATATATATATATATATATATACACACACACACACACACACACACACACACTCACACACACACTAGAGCCTCGATGCACAAAAACTGGTGTACTCAGGGAGTGGTCCCTCAGCCCAGCCTGTGCCCTCTCACAGTCTGGGAAACTTTGGGGGATGGCCACCTGCCAACTTAGGCCCACTTCCCAGGAGAGTAAGCCTAAGCCACAGTTGGACATCCTTAGTGCCGCAGAGGAGTTGGGAGAGGCTCCTGCCACTGTGCTCACAGCCATCAGCCCGGCTAATGGCTGAGCAGAGCTCCCACTGTGGGAGCACACTGACCACCAGGGAGCAGTTCCTAGGTTGTCTAACTCCTGGTGGTCAGTGCATGTCATAGCGACTGGTCATTTCAATGTTAGGGTCAATTTGCATATTACCCTTTTATTATATAAGATATATATTATCTCATTTCTACAGCTAGACTTGTGCTCTTATTGTGTATCTTTTAAAAGACTTTTTGAAAATAGGAAAAGAAAAAGCGCTGCCCAGCTCCCACCCTCCAGCTGTCTGTCAAATGGGTCTGAGTGGGATTCAGGCACCTGCTTTCCTGCTCTGTATTGCTCTCTGAGGTTGAGTCTGCTAGGAAGTGCTGGATAACTTTATGAACCTGAGAGCTAGGGGCCCTCTGGTCCTTGGCTGGCTCCTGTGATATCTGGCAGGTAGCAGAATAGAGCATTAAACCCAGGACAATTCCAGATCAGAGTTGAAAAAGTCTTTATTCATAAAGAATGCCAGTCCTGGAGGGGCGGTGTCTGGCCAAGACCCCACAGTTGACCCAGGCCAGGACTAGAACCAGGCTCCTCACCACGGGGCTGTGACTCTCCCCTGCAGTGCTGCCTCTCTAGCAACTCAGAGATATTCATCAGGAATATCACCAGCAGCTCAGCACTATGAGGTATTCAGAGATTGATAAACTACCAGAAAGGACCTTACAAGTCTAGTTGGGAAGTAGGACACATGAAATGGAAAACAGTCTAATGCAAAAGAAATAGATAACAGAGGGATGTGAGATGGGGTGCCAAGAAAGGAGAGATTCTGTCTTGTTGTGGTAATCTGGGAAAGCTACCTGGAAGAGGTAGCCTAACCTATTTCTTGAAGAGTGAGTAGAATAGGTAGGTGAAAGGAAGACCTGGTTGGGGGGGCGGGGGGGACTAGTAGAGGAGTCGGTGCCCCTTTACCCCATCATTCTCCTGCTCCTCCCCCATCCCCCATGTGCATGCCCCAATTCCATGACCTCCCACCAGAAATTCAAGGGGAAGAGCCCATCACAAGCAGGCAGCATGGATTTCCTGTAATTTAGAGGGAATGGTAGGTTTCTCCACGTTTCCATCTGATTTTCATTTGTTACTGCACTGAATGGTCCCAGCCTTCTCCAATTGAGGGTCGTTTAAACATTTTTCTGGCTTTTCTTGTTTTTATGACACTTGGCATAGCCTAATTATTTTGACCCGAGCAGTTCATTGGGGCCATATGAAATATGGGACAGAGGTGGCAGTTGAACAGGATGCAGCCAGTGGCGCAGGGTATGGAGTAGGGGGTGGAGGTGGCGAATCTCATCCTGCTCTGTGCTTGGACACCAGATCAGCTGTTTGAAGCAGCGGTGAGAGAGTGGGGGCAAAGCCAGAAGGCAGCAGGCAAGTTGTGGTGAGGGCCCACTGGCAGAGAGCTTCAGTTCCGTTGGTTTTGCAAAGCCCAGACAATCATGATAGGTAACGTTTACCAAGAGCTTGCCCAGGACTCTCACAAGCGTTGCTCCTGTCCTGTGTTCACTCCTTTTCACAATGGCCCTATGAAGAATGCTCTCTGGTTATTTCCATTTTATAGGTGACAAAACCGAAGTTGGTAATTTGCCATGTAGCCGGGTTTGGACCCTGCAGTGTTAACTTTGGGGCCTGTGTGCCTAGCTGTTACCTTCCTGCAGCTCATTCTGAGTTGACATTTGTAGAGGGGTCACCCATCTCTCAAAATCTTTATGTCACTGAGTGTTGCTGGAGCCAGGGCCAGAGGTGTAAGAGGGTGTCTACCATATGGCTGGGGTGCAGTAAGCAATGCTGGGGGATTTGACCAGCTGGTAAGCTCGTGCCCCATGTGACAGTTCCTGAAACGGAAGTCCAGTCTTCTTCAAGATTTTAAAGCAGAAACTAGAAGTCACTATTTTATGGACATCTTCAGGCTTAGAGGTTGCCCCACGCACAGATCCTGTGAACCAGCTGGGGAATGCCGGGCAGAGCACCCCAGAACAGTCCCGGGCTGTCTGTGTGTGGCCTCCGGTCATCTCCTTCCACCCCACAGCTTTCCAGATCCTGGCATCTGCATCTGTCCGTGGGGATAACAACCTACCTGGTGACATTGCGGAGTTGAGTAACTCACCTGAGATCAGAATTGTAGTGAGGGTCAGAGGGACCCGGGCAGGTGGCCCACATCTGGAAGCTTGTACCCTCATGCTATTCTCACGGGCAGAATTCTGACAGCAAGCGATCTGGATTGGAAGTCAGCAGACCTGGGCCCTGGTGTCAGTGTCATCTTAGTGTAGCCCAAGAGGGTGAGGCCAGAGCTTCCCTGACCCCTGCCAGCCCCGCTCCTGCATCCCACACCTTGTTCTCTGTGATGAGCAGGAAGCGGCCCAAGCTGAGCATTTTAGAATGTTGCACGGGATGCATCTGAGGATAAATTATAGTGGAATACAGATCGTGATGTTGAAGTTCAAGAACACCGTTAGAAGGTGACTATGCCCTTAAGAAACATACTAAATGCTTGTGTTTAGCGTAAAATTACAATCTGGGACCGGTCTTACCTCCCAAGGTTAAAAGCATTCAGCATTTCTAAAGTGTTCTGGCAGAACATTCTTCATCGGGCCATGTGGTGTACCTGGGTTGCACTGAAATCTCATGCATTTTACCTTTATCTGTGTCTCAGAGAAAGTATCGGGGCAGCCATCTGGAATACATATTAGAATTCTCGGGGGCTTTGGATATGACCGGCTCAATGGAAAATGCGGTGTTTATGAATGAGCCGATAGTAATAATGATATTAATAACAACAACAGCCCTTACCTGTCTAAAAGTGGATGGTTTAGAGAACCATTTCCCATATACACAATTAGATTCTAGATTGGTCTCAATCAATCGTGACTCATTGGGGCAAGCATGAACTAAAAAGATGCAAGTAACAAAGTAAAAATGAATATGTGATTGACATGTTCTGCCATCATGTTTACTAGAAGGGGTCTAAGGGGAGGGAAAAACAAAAAGAGAAGAAGCACAGCATCTGAGTCAAAACACACAAGCGAGTAAAAACCTGCACCCACAGCGGGGCTGTAAATCGGACTGTGAGTCGGCGCGGTGGGCGCTGGGAGTGTGACGGGAGGTGTGAAAGAAGGTGCAGGAGAGGCCTGCAGGGCTCCCCATTCTGTTTCTCACCCTGGGCAGGTGGCAAAGCTCCAGTACCCGAGGCAGCAGGATCTTTCCTCCACTCCTCTGGATGTCTGACAATTTGTAAATCCCCAAGGCAGCCTTCCTGGCAAGGGCCCTCCTTCCTAACATCATGCAAGCAGCGTGAAGCGATCAGAAGAATAACACTTGTTTTGTCTTTGTCTTGCCGGGCTCGGCACAGGGGAGCGAGCAGACACACAGGCAGGTACGAAATAAGGCTGGATGGCAGGGCCAGCAGCAGAGCACCCTGGGCGATGGACAGGCAGGGCCAGGGCTGGTGGGAGGCGTTTACCGTGGACACCCCATGTAAGGGACCAGCAAAAACTTCAGTGATTAAGATAGATAATAGTTTAATGCAATATTTTTTTAATTAAAAAAAAAGGGGGAGGATGTCATGATGAATAAAAAAAGTCAGAATTTTAAATAAAGAGAGGATAAATAGCGTTTTTAATGCTGGGATCTAAGTACTGGATTTCACGTTCGTAGCAGGTATAACAGCCCAACAGAAGATTGGCAGCTGCCGCCACTCATGTGGGCACTTCTGCTGTGCCAGGAACGGTGCCCTGTACGCACAGGCGTTTTCTCCGGGTGCATTTCAGAGGGACCTGGTTTGTCCTACAGTAAGCCCGAATCTACTTGATAATTAACATATCAGAAAAAGAGTTTTTTTACAGGCCCCATAGATTCCATGGCAGTCCATTCTGTCTTTGTTAAATGTGTGCTTTGGAAATTTCTCTCCCTTTTTTCACAATGATCAATTTAGACACGCAGCTCAGAAAGATCAGCATTCACTGAAAAAAAAAAAAAAAATATCAGCATGCTTGTATCTATTAAGCCCTACTGCTGTGTAGGCTCCAGCTGATGGTTTTATTAAGTATACTGCGGGAGGGGGGAAAATCAAGGGTAATTATAAGTTCATAAATAAATTGGCATAAAATGATTTTAATGGGGTGGATGCAGCATTATCAGTTTCCCCACGAAAATAACAGAGATGTTCTGATTAAGCCCATCATCTAGTCTATGTGAAATGCAGCCAAACGGATGGGACACATTTCCCTTTCTGAAACTACCTTTGATAAGAAATGCATTACGATCTCATCAGTTTGGCTTCCTGTTAACAAAGAGACAGCAGCCGTCTGGATCATTCTGGATTCGCAGGGAAACTGCCACACCGCGTATCCTGCAACGAAAGCTGTGCAAGTCTGACAAGGGGCAGATGAATCCAGGAGTTATTATGCCAGGGCTTAAATCTGGGCGGCAGCTGACGCTTGAAATAATCATCTATACATCGCTCTGAGCGAGCCGGGGAAAGGTTGAAGCTGTATATTTTCCACATATCCGGCCTAATGGTTAATTTGTTGTCCTGTCGGGGCTCGTGCTGGTGGACGTGCAGCCCACACTGACAGCTTCAAGGAATTGCTCCTGGTAGATGGGGCTCCCTGATTCTCAAAGTGCAGGGTGGATGGCTGTCACTTAGCTTGAGTTGGAACAGGGGAAACTCGCCCTGGCTGGTGTGGCGCAGTTGGTTCAGCATCCTCCCCTGCACCGAAAGGTTGCTGGTTTGATTCCCAGTCGGGGCACATGACCTGGTTGCAGCTGAATCCCTGGTAGGGGGTGGGCATGAGGCAGCTGGTTGATATTCACCACACACATCCATCCACATCACTGTTTCTCTTTCTCCTTCTCCCTCTTTCTCTCAAAATCAACAAAAATATTTAAAGGAAAGAAAAGGGGAAACTCGCCTGACTGGTTTCCCCAAATGCAAAGGCACTCACAGGACTAATAGTAGGCTGGGTGGTAGGGACATTCCAATCACCAAACTGTCTCTGTCCCTCCCAATGTCACCAAATTTGTTCACTTAGAGTGGCTCCATGCATGTGTCCTTTATTGTTTGGTCATCCAGAAAGATTGGGGTGGGGAGGGGGAACATCCTTTTGGAAGACAGGAAATTAGAAAATTGTGAGAAGGTAAATGGGGGATCAGCAAATCTTATCTATCAAAGGCCAGCTAATAAATGTCTTAGGCTCTTTGGCCATGCAGTCTCTATTGCAACCACTTGACTCTCTCATTATAAAGGGGAAAGAGATATAAACAATAGGGAAACAAATGTCAGGCCATGTCCCAATAAAACTTTACTTATAGCCACTAAATTTGAATTTTGTATAATTGTAATGTGTTATTAATTATTTTTCTTCTTAGATTTTGCCCCCCATCCATTTGAAAATGTAAAAATTACCTTGGCTGGTGTGGCTCAGTTGGTTGAGTATCGTCTTGTGCATAGAAAGTTGGCTGGTTCAATTCTGTGAGGGCACAGGCTAGAGTTGGAGACTTGATTCCCAATAGGGGTGTGCAGGAGGCACAGTTGATCATTGTTTTGCTCTCACATTGATGTTTCACTCTATCTCTCCCTCTCTCCTCCTCTCTCTCTTTAAAAAAATATCTTAAAAAATAAATAAGAATGTAAAAAAACATTTTTAGTCCATAGCTATACACAAACACATTTAAGACAACAGTTTACTAATCCCTGAACTTGAGAAATATAAGAAAGAAGGCAGCTTTTGGTGCCAAGGACTTGGCCCACTTCATCCCTGTTCTGAAACCCTAACCCCTACAAGCATGCACTGCCCCTGCCAGGGCTGCATGAAGGAGTCTGGTACACTTTTTGGCCTCAAAACCTTTATTAACTTGTTGGTGCTGGGAGTAGTCAGAAGAGGAAAGGGAAGTTGAAAGAGGCTGTTTTTATTGGACTCCTGTACATTTTCCCCAGTTTAATTCAAAGTAACAGTTATGTTTCATCTCCTACCTTCCCAGTCTTCAAGCTCCATAGCCATAATTCAGGGAAAATTCTTGCATTGTGAATTTTAGTTGCATATTTGCCTATTCATCTCTATCTCACCTCTGAGAAGCCAATACCAAGTGATCTTTGCATGAGCCTTTTCTTTGCCCTTGAGCTGATGGAGATAGTCTGTTCCGAGGGGGGGAAAAAAAGAAAAGAAAAAAGCCAGGCATCCAGATGGAATTTTCTACCAAATGCTGAGCAGAACTGAGCATTGGGCAAGTTATTACATCAGGTCAAGTTCTTAGTGAAGATATATGGGCTGAGATTCTAGATACAGGGATTTGATGAATGTTAGACTCTGATCGAGATACATATAGAATAGGCTTATGGGATGGAGGAATGTGAGTCTGGCATTTGCCTTTGATTCTAGAAGATTCGTTGGGCCCACAATTTTTCTGTAGAGAACATTGCAGTGCAAGTCATGTAGATTCTGTCAACACACTTATATACTGTTTTTCTCTCTCCCATGTGGGAGCTGAATTCTTTCATTACTCTGTGTTGATGGACTCAGAGTTACACAATTCAGGTTTCCTAGGCAGTGAATAAAGCCAGAAATATACCCTGTGATTAACTTCTACATAACCTATTGTTCCTTAAAGCCTCCCTTCTCATTCTCGTATTAGCTCCACAAAAGCCAGAGATGTAAAAGCTTCAACAGGCCTCCCCTCCTTTGCCCCCCTCCCCTTTCCTGTGGCTTTCCCTCCCTTCCCCTCAGCCCGCTGTGGGTGGGAGGGTGCTCCCTGTGCCTACGCCAGGGCAGGTGGGTTACTTACAAATGCTTTCTGTCCTCATTGTACATAATGGCAGGTGGTTGTTTTTTCTTTAACTTACACCTTCTAGGTTTTCCAAATAAATGTACTTTCTATTTCTCAGGTAGAAGCTGTTAAATTATCTTACCTGATAATGTATGTGATAACGCCATGGCTCCCTTCTAAGGGGTCATATACGCTCTATGTTAGAGATATTATTGTTGGCGTTGCTTTTGAGAGGCAGCATCTTTTCATCTTTTCATTAACTGTATAAATAGTCACCGTGATCTTTCAAAAATAGCTTTATGGCTTGATCTTATCAATAATACTGCAACGTGTTTACCCACGTTCTTGGGGATATGTGTTCTCCTAAGGTTGTCAGAGCAGAAACTGTTATTGCAAAGACTCACCCACGCTAGCTCCCCATGATCAGATACCGAGCTGCCCACAGAGCCTCTAGGCATAGAACGTGGCTGTCTTACCTTATTCTCGCTGTGCTTGGCTGCCCAACCTCCCTGACGGGCAGGTGCACATCCTCCGAGGGGACTCATCCTGAAACAGCAGTCAAGTGCTCCTTAACAGGAAGTATCGGACCCAGCACACTGAGTTACTCATCTGGCATTTGTGTTTCTTGTTGCTGCTGATTTTGCTACATGGCTCACACTCTCTCTGGCCTGGTATGTGTGCCAGGCAGCCAGGGTTCTGGGGGTCTGTGATCCTGAGGCAGGAAAATTCCCCCTGTAAAGCATGTGTCATCCTGAGCTCCAGAGCAGGGATCGCTCTAATGTGGCTGCGCTGTAAGACCTTCAGGTTAAGTAGCCCGGACTCCCTGGTGAAAGTCTTAGGCGTCTGTATCAGAGGGAGGACAGGTCAGCCTGGAAGTTCGTCTATTGTGAATTATATACTGACTGCAGTACTATGATTGGTAGGATTTTTCTTGGGGACAAAGTCTGATAAACCCACAGAAATCAAGAAGCACGCTGTTTAAACTGTAGGCCAGCAGTTTTGCCCTCATTGTACCCTCATTCACCTCCTGAAAGACTGAAAGCACACACCCACTCTACAGCGATGTCCCTCATGACACAAGGATAAAGGACACCCCCCTCCCCCTTTCCTAGGACTAGCAAACCCCTCGCATTTAATGCAAGGTAGGCAGCGATATTGCAACCAAGGGCCTGGCCAAGATGAAAACCATAGTCTAACCTTGTGGCTGATGACTCAGAATGTAATGATCGGTCAGGGGGTGCATTTTAGCAGGCTTCCGGAGAGAGGGCTGGCATCTCTCTGCTGACCTAAGTTTTCCAAGTCTGTGTATTCGGAAGGCAGGGGGAACTCCATGCCCTTGGAATTTATTGCACAAATAAGATTATCTTCTGATACGTTATCCCTTCTGACACCAATGACAATAACACAGCAAAAAGAATTTCCAGAAGTCACCAGGGTAAAAGTAAAGAAAACTCTCAATGTAGCTGTAAGGAAGAAACTTGCATTTTAATTCAAAGCTGTCATTCTAGTTCACGTTAAAGCTGGTTTTCAACTTTTCCAATGAAGAACTGCACGAAGGATTAATTTCCGTTTTTTTCTCTCGTTATTGTTTGGCAGTCAAGGCGGAAGCTAGATCGCGCCACCCCAAAGACCCATTTGAGAGCAAGAACACAACTCACAATTCTCAGCTTGTGACCAAGCCAGGTGAAGGAGCCTGGAACCCACCCCAATGTGTTAGCAACTGCCCTGCACCCCTCATGCTTCCTCTTAGCATGCTGAGCTCAGTTGAAGAAGAAAGATGCAGTGCCGTGGATCTCAGCATGCATTGAGCGTTCTGGGCAGCAAAATACCAAAGAGAAAAAAGCCATAAAGAACAATAAATAATAATTAAAACTACCCTCCCGCCAACTCACAGCTCGCTCAAGATTTCAGTCAGGAGCCCTGTTAGCTAGATGTCTTTTACGTTCAAGCCACTCTGCATGCCTCTTACTCTGAGTGATTCCAGTGTGAATATGACATTACTAATGACCTGCTAAGTGTGTGCAGATGTGGGTTTCTCCAGATGTGGTAACTAATAATGTAATGTGGAGATAGCCAGTCAACTCATGTTTATGGGTCCTTTGCCTTTTATTACATTTCTGAGTTTATTTGCTTTGAACTGTTTCTTAACTCCAGCCAACAAACTCACCTTTAAGTCTCAGAGGGCATCATCCCCCCAAACCCTGTTGAGGAAACAGGGAAGAAGGAATGTGCCTCAGGCTGGAGCTGAGCAAAGGGTTCATCGTATATTGGGGGCCCCAATATTGGGGGAAGCTGAAAGTTGAAATCATTGCCCATTTGACTCAAAGGGCCCACAAAGGCATCGGTGAACCTTGATACACTGTTTGCAAGCTGGCTAGGCCAATAAAGAAAGGGATTTCTTAAAAAAAAAAAAAAAAAAAAAAAAATCCAGTAAAATATATGATCATTTTGAACTAAGCCCAGAGTCCTGGCCAGTGTTTCTGGAAGAGACTGCCTTGCTTTTTTGCTTGAAAAAAAACAGAATGACGACGGAAAGTCGAGCAAAATGTTGTTACAGATGTTCTACTCTGTGTTAAGGCTGTTGGAATTACCGCCACATCCTCAATCAATCCCCAGAACGTTGTCTGGAGGTTATGTCACCGAAATAATGAATCCTCTTTAGTCAAGTATAAGCAAACATGTTAAGACATCGTTGTAACTTTAAATTAAAGTCTAGCACCAACCGAGGGATCCTGGCCTCATTAGACTTGCCTGACATTTTTCTAGCACTGAGTCTTCCCGGCTGTAAAACTGTTGGAGGCAGGGCCCGTTAGACGGGCGGGCGCTGGGAAGTTACGGCAGGACATTAAGTGTGATACGTAGGGATGTGCACAAACGAGCCCTCGGATTTTACGGGGACGCGGAGACTGGAGGGAGTTCGGCCCTTATAAAAATTCCACCTTGGATTCCTCAACTTGTTTGTGCTTTAAAGGAGCTGGTAACTCAGGCTCCTTTCACAGATCATATCTTCATGAGGCTTCCACAGCTTGAAGCAGGGAGAGCCGAAGACTGAGGTGTCCCATAATTAAACAGAAAGCAGGCTAACCAGGCGCCTGGGAATGTATGTTGGCAGGAGGTGAATCCACGTGCCTTTCTTAAAAGTATGTAAATTTCAGTCTCCCTTTAAATCCATGTGTATTCCTCTCATGGAGTCATGGAAGCCATGAAATGAGCATTTTATTTTATAGCTTACCTGAAAGTTTTCCTAGATTTGCTTTCTTTAAATATGCAGATACCAGCAGTCAAAGATAGCAATTAAATATGGTTTATACCCTGCTTACGAGAAAGAAGGGGTCACTGCTGCTCTGGTGGGATCTAAGCCATCGGTAACAGTCTTGGTTGCACGGCGCTCGTGTTTAAGCTGGGGACCTTTCCCCGTCTCTTCAAGGAGCGGGTCTGCCTTTCCAGGCCGTGAGCGCAGGAGAAAACCTCTGAACACGGGCTTCATTGAAGAGAACAAACCCCATTTTAAATGGCATCTCTCTGCTGACCTAATCCTTCGTGCAGTTCTTCATTGGAAAAGTTGAAAACCAGCTTTAACGTGAACTAGAATGACAGCTTTGAATGATATCTTAACATGTTTGCTTATACTTGACACTGTAAGGAAGAAACTTACAGAATGATCTTTCTGACTTGCAATGAAAATAAATAGTGTCCTTGCATGGAAGGAGGCATAACGTTAGCAGCAGAACGGGGTTTCTCCCCGGAGCTAGCTAACAGGTATCAACTTGCAAGTCTTCCTTCCCTCTGAGCATCACTGCAGGTAAACAGACAGTGACAAGGTGCCAGGAGAATGGGCTCTTCACCAAAGAGGGCTATTGGTTGTGGGCCCAGTGCAACCGGGAAGACAAACATTAAGCAAAAGAATCCCACAGAAATGCCAGCGAGTGTAACTTCTGTTCAGGTCGCAACCAATATGGACAAAACCATGGCAACCTCTGGCGGCTTTGAGTCAAGTTAGCCATAGTGGACTACGGTTATCTTGGTTCGATATTTCATTTGAACCATTGAAAGGCTCATGTGATAGAGAAGGAAAGAACTTTCATCCCCAGGAGTCTGAAGGCCACGCACACACGTTATTTAGTCTGGCATGCACTCTACTAATCTAGGTCCCCCATAAGTGGTCCACGTTAAAGGGTGACCTTGTATTTCCAGTGGAGTCCATGTACGACTTTCTGTATCTCCCCCAACAGCCCCCACCCCCCCAAGCACACATTCTCTCTTTCTATCTGTTTCCTTGCCTTTCTGCCCCATTATTGCCTGGGATGCCTGGCCCTGTCTTGTGAAAGCAAGATGAATTCAGGTCAAGCTCAGAGTGCCTGTTTGCTCGCCGAGAGATGCATATCAACCCTAAGTGATTTTTTTCTATACCATTTATGTGGCTGGTATTTCTTCCCTTTAATCTTTTAAGTGCTGTTTAGTCTCGGTGTGATTTGCTGTGGATACTCATTTCCGATAAGATGCGATATCCTCCCAGCCTGGGGCCCTAAGTGACTGATATGGTCGCAGCCTGAGCACGGGCCTCCGGGGGGATGGGGCGGGGGACAGAGCGAGCGGTTCTGTGGGCATTTACAGGTGCTTCCTTGCCTGCTTTTCTTCTGGAGTAGCTCTCAGTTTGAACCACGTTCTTGTTCCCTTACTCTGTGTCAGCCAGAAGTTAGACAACCTTAGGCTGGCAGTGGAATGGGGACGGGGTGCCAAGTGGGATACCTTGAGGCAGGTCCAGAAGGTCGTTGAATGACCGTAATCTCTTATGGAACCATGTGTCCTACATGACACGCTAAATGTACTCGGGGTCTTCAGGGAAGTGCCATGTAATGCATGTGCTGAGATGGGTCTTTCTGGGTAAGATCAAGTAGCAGAGGTGACAGTTTCTTTCCACCCCATGACTTGTATGCCATTAACATACGCCACGCATCTTTCCATGTCATCCCTGCTAATATTTCTCTTCTTAGCTTTAAGGTAACTGCTGTGCACTCCGGGTTTCGGGGTGCTTCCTCCCCCCTCTGTGGTGCAGTCAACTATGCAAACTTCGAGGATCCTACTTTTCCTTCTTGCCGTTACAGCTTGAGCCTGGATTGTGGGGGTGGAGAGAGGGGGACTAGGATTTTCCCGCCGATGCCCTTGGGGGCCGGGCCGGGTGTGCATCTGCTAATTTATCAGGCAACTCTCCTAAAAAGAAGCATGGTGCAGGCTGATACCTCTGCAAAGCTTGTGAGCGGGTGTCTTTGGGCAAAGGCAGCGGAGTGTGCTGTGTTGTGTGTGAGCCAGGCTTCACATTGCTTCGCGCTCTGTGTTGCTTAGACATTCGGGAAACAGCCTTTGGTTTCCAAACCCCTGTGCTCCCTCCTTCCCTGCCCCTCACCACGTCATCAGAGACATCATTCAACGGCAACCTCCTCCTTGGTTTGGGGGCCCTTCTCCTCCCCGGCTCTCCAACCTTGCAGCCCGGTCCCAACTGTCCTGATAGATTAGGAAAGTTTTCCATGTGTGCATCCCCCCTTTTGGGGCAGTGGAGGCACCAGGGCTGAGCGGGTTTCGGATTTTGGTTGCAAGAAAACCCATTCGATTACCCAGCAAAGCAAAGTACCCAAAAGGACCTCTTGAGAGTAATGATTGTGTACCCCCGTCGAAAGCACTGTATTTTGTATGCGGGTAAATCACAACTTCCTTTCTTTTTTTTCTTTTTTTATGGCAGGGTGCGTACAAACGGTTGTAGTCTGTTTCAAGTGCATGTTCAAACACTGGCGTGTAAGGAGGTGGCTCTCGCCCCCTCTATGCTGGCTTCTCGGACTAACACGGGGGTCTCTGTCACTGGGTCGAAAAGGCAGCCCCAATTCCTAGTGCGTGACTGAGCTGTGCGTGTGTGTGTCCTTTGCTACCTTGCCTGTGTTGCACAGTCTGCCCTCGCCCTGTCCGTAATCTCATGAGCTGCCTGTATTTCTAGTTGAAGATGAGCAGCCCTCGACGCTGTCACCCAAAAAAAAGCAGCGGAATGGAGGCATGCGGAACTCCCCCGGCTCCTCGCCCAAGCTGATGAGGTAAGGAGAGGGACCCCAGGCCTGGGGGGCGGGGGTGTTCCCTCTAGCTCCTCCCCTCCCTTTCTCATCAGCTCCCCACCAGCCCAGGCCCAGTGCGGCCCTTCACAGCAGGCCGGAGCCAGGGAGGGATGGGGTCTGAGATGGCTTCTCAAAGGCTGGAATATTTATTCCGTCAGCTTGTCAGCAGTTAATGATAGAGCTGAAAAAACCCTGTCATGAAAAACAGTTGGAAAAGCTGTTTGAAAAATACACAGGCTCTAAAGGCGGAGCTGTCACCAGGTCCTGTCCACATGTTGCTCCTAACCAGCAGTGGCACTAATGACGGCGGCAACCAATCGGGGAACGTGTGGGCCAGCTCGCCTCCGGCTAGCCTTTCTGCTGGGGGCCCTGGGAGGAGGCTGTCTGTACTGAGGGCCATATGTGCGATGTATCATCACAATCAAAAAGGAACCTGAAGATTACCCCCCTTTCATCCTGTCGCCTGGAATCAAATTTCTGTTAATTGATTTTGACTGATAAAAAAAAAAGTCCAATAATCTGTGGACTTGCCAAAGCAAAGTTCAAAAGTAATCCTGTTCAGCTCAGACCAAAAGCAGTATTAATTATGAAATACAGTGTATGCTTTCTCTCTCTCTCTCTCTCTCTCTCTCTCTCTCTCTCTCTCTCTCCCCTCTTTCCCTATTTCCCCCCCCCATCCCTTCTGTTCCTCTCTCTCCTTTCTCTTCCCTCTCCTCCCCTTTCCTTTCCTCCCCTTTCCTCTTCTCCCCTCCCCTCCCCTTGCTTTCTTCCTATCTTGACTATGGAAATAGAAAGTAAAATCAAATTTCAGCCTGTTCCTCATCTTGGCCTCTGTCTTTTATCCTTTCTTTTTTGTCTTCATCTGCCAATCTCAGTGCTTATTGCCCTCAATGCCCTCGCTCTCTCACCTCTCAGAGCAGCAGGGTGATCTCCCACTGGCACTGCTCTCCCTAAGTGGTCACATCATGGATACCCACCATTGCTACAATACTTTCTTCTTTTCATTTGCCTGGAGCACTCTTCTCTCTTTGGTTATTGGACAGATGGTGATTTTTCTCTCCTCACCCCCCTCCCCTGCCCCCTTATCCACCACATTCACATCTTCCTGGCCCTCCCCAAGCACCTTTCTGGGACTGAGATGGGCAGTCTCCTCCATGCCCTTGAGGACACAAGGTCCCATGGGGTACTCACTGGCCCATTGCCACCATCTCTTCCTGTGAGATGTTTCCTCACGGGTCCTCTGCCCTTCCCTCTGCTCAGTCTTGCTGGGGTCTTACTGATCTACACGTTGGTTTGCAGTTTATGAGGAGGAATGAAATGCGCCAACCGCCAAGCTTCTCATTGTGAAGCCAGACGTCCTGCTAGCATCCTTTCCCAGTCCCTCATCTGTAGGTAATCGCCTTATCTAATGCTAATAGTTTTATCCATTTAACGTAGAGAAAAGCCCAGGCGTTCTCTCGTGCCTAAATTTAGAGAAGCAAATAATAAATAAATGAAGAGAAGTGTCTGAAAAATCTGAAACCTTTGGAGCCAAATTCCCTGTCCCTGTTTGCTATGTAAAGGACGGCTTATTTCTTTGATCTCGAGTAATAATAATTCTGAGGAGTTATACTGTTTTCATATGCTTCAAAGCTGTGTCAAAGTTTTGCTGCTTAAGGGTCCTTCTTTATTCTGCTGGCTCTTGGGTGCCGAGATGACAGGCCCTCTGTACGGCGTGGAAGCTTTTTTAAGTCGTAGCCTTCAGCAAAACATGAAATTACCAAATCCAGGGTAACATATTTCTACACAAATGCCTTTCCTGTAGATATATTATACCATATATATTAAATACTTTAGTGTTCCACGCTACATTTTATGTGCAATAGAAAGTGATGGCTTGAGGTAGCCTGGAGGGGACTTTTCTTCCACCAGTAGAAAAAGCCAGTGTATACCGGATCAAGTACGGTTTTTACAGGACTTTCTGCCCGAAGGCCTTTGTAAATAAGTAATGATCAACAGATTGGCTGTGGGTTTTTGAAAAGCATGCCTATGTCAGTTTGCATGATGGGGGAGGATTTTCAAAGTGGGGCTTGCTTTCATTGCCTGTCGGCGAGGGGCCGAGGGAGGCAGTCAGCCCCGGCCAGCGCTGTCTGTTCTGCGCTGTGTCGGGGCTGCTCACCGTGGGCAGGCGTGAGCGGAGGCTCGCCACGGTGCAGAGCTCACGTGTCCGGTGCAGGTGTCAGGGCTCCTGTCACCCGGTGCTGATCCCCACTGCCACGCTGGTCCTGGAACGGGCTGTCCCATGACCAGCCAGAAAGTCTCACCCGTCCATTACGTGTGAGTGCCAGGTGCTCTCCTGACCCTGCTGAGGGGCAAGGACAGATGCTAACCCCTCTCTGTTTCTCATCACTCTGTGGGCATGGAGACCACAGGCTTGCTCGGGTTGGGGTATCTGGGCCTGGCTGCCAGGGCCTGTGGTCACTACATCCCTCTTGTTGATTGAGAGAAACAGGGACTCATGCAGCCAGTCCCCCCTCCCTCTCTCACCCCCCAATCTCTCTAAAGTCTCCCTTTCTATTTTATAAAAGACAGGACTTCCAGGTCCTGTTCCTTATGATCTTGAAAACCCCATTCAGGAAGCGAAGGGCGTACTGAAGTGGGCTTTTTGACATGCCATGGGCTTTTTGGGGGCGTGCCGTCTGAGCAGAATTCCTGCGTGTGGGCAGGTTTCAGGGGCCGACGGGCCAGGACAGCAGTAACTCCAGGAGAAGCCACAGAGTCCAGATGGGTGAGGGTGGGATTTAATTCACCCCCGTGGCTCCTGCAAGTAAAACAGGCCCCTGGCTGGGCCTCCGCACTCATGGGTCTCCGTCTCCCTTTGCCCTGGTATCAGACCCACCCTGATTTTTAAGGGTCATTTATTGCTCTCCGCCATCAGTAGGTGAACAGCCTTGTTTGTGTGTCTGGATCAGACAGGATGTTTTTGAGTCGTCCTGACAGAAAACAACTCTCACAGTCAGACTGTGCCAAATGGCCAATGTCTGTGCTCCCAGCCAGGGGTTCCTGTGTCATCACAGGCGACCTTTAGCTTCACAGCCCCCGGGAGAGAGGGCCATTGAGGTTCCCGGAATCCTGGTACTCCCCGTCCTTGCTGGTCTCTCCACATGGACGGATTTTAGGAGCTGCTCTGGCTTTCCTGCACACGCCAAGCACCCACGGCTCCTCAGACCTCCTGGCTGGTGGGCTGTGCCTGTAAGGATAGCTGGGATTCTTCAATTGTAAGGCCTCCCAGGCAAGAACTTTGTGTCTAAATAACTAAGTCAAGGGCTCTTAATTTGAGGGTCTCACAAGCCCCACTGAAGAGCCAATGAAAACCCTCCAGCAGGTCTCCCCAGGGAGAAAGAGGGACACTGGGCACTATTTTGCCTACAGCTGCAGCGGCTTCACAGATTCCCAACCCCCGTGCCCAGGTTACAGCCACAGGCAGTTCTTCCCTGTCCTTCTTCTCAGATGCTTCTTATGCTGAGAATACTTCTCATGTGAGCGGATAGAGGCCCTGTTTGGACTCTCATGCCCTGTCCTCAGATGGAACCCACCCAGGCTGTGCATTCTGGCCGACTGCTTCTAGCCTTTTCTCAGATTTGTTTCCATCCTGCCGGTGCTCAGTGAAAGCCTGATGCATTCAGGTGTGTGGAGGGTCTATGAGGTGCAAAGGAAGATGGATTAAGGTTGGTGTCCACCTGAAAACGCTAGTTTCATGGAGGAGACAGATCAGCCTATACAGCAAAATAGAGGAGGAGCAGTTTGGATAGCTACCAGCATGGGCCCCAAGAACATAGAGCTGATGTCACCTCTGAGCCTGTGTGTGTGTGTGTGTGTGTGTGTGCCTGTGTGTGTGTGTGTGTGTGTGTGTGTGTGAAGAAGGTTCCATTTAACCAGATCCTGAGTGAGGAGGAGAACTCTCTATAGATGATATTACCTACCCTATGCATTGTTTACCCGGTGCCACTCATCCTTCCAAGAGCATCATGCTTGTGAACTCGCTGAATCCCAACTACAGCTCCAGAAGGAGGAATTACCCCCCCCCCTTATAGATGGAGAAGCTGAGTCACAGCTGTAAGGTCTAGTAAAATCCAGGAAGTCATAGCTAATGAGGAAGAGTTGAACCCATATTATTAACTTCCAAGTCCATGTTATTAACTCCTTCACTATTGGTCCCAATGGAGGGCAGAGGGAAAGTGCTCAGGCCACAGAAAGTGGCTTGGTGAACCCTGGAGCACTCACTCCCATCGTAGGTGCTGGGGAAGCCTCACAGGGGTTTGAGGAGGCAGTGCCCTAACTTGTGTTTGGAAGGGTCACTGGTCGCCTCTCAAAGAGACCACAGAGACACGTGGTACATGAATACAGAGGTATGAAGGGAAGGCCCAGCCCACCCAGTCTCTGCCAAGGTCCTGGGGGCACCAAACCACACCGGGCCTGCTGTAGAACATGGACAGGAAGCAGCTACATGGTCTTCCCAAGGACCCACATAACATGAGCATCCCTGATGTCAGCTCTCGTTATTCCCATTTCCCCGGGAGCTAGGGAATTTTGAGAAAGATCGAGAAGCCTGGGCTGTGAGGATTTATGCACCATGGGTTGGCCAAAGTCATAGTCCCCAGCTGGGCCAGTAAGGATTATGAACGACCCAAAAACAGAAAAATTGAATACTGTGAGGGAGCTTCATGTCATGAGACTGAGAAAATATTAGACATTCGTTTCCTGAATGGGAAGAGAACTGTGATTTGAGGGAAACAGATCATCCTCTTGGGCATTTACTAATCATTAAGTGAAATAAACTCATCTGCTTGCTAAGTCCCATTCTCTCTCCTTTGACTCTTACCTTCCATGGGTCTCTCTGTTAGGACTGGCGGCTTGACGGGTTTAGTAAGAGAAGAAGGCAGAGTGGCCTGAGCCCAGTCAGAGTTGGGGGCAGAATAAAGAAGGGATGCAGGGATAGCAGGGCTAAGTAAATTTACCTCTTAACGCACAAACAAATAGGAAATCGGGGCTGGAGAAGAAAGAAATAGTGGATCTCATCATGCAAGACTTGGTGGGTGTGACGCAGGACCTGGGCATGTGGCACGCTCAGCGGAGGTGGTCATCCTGTTCTCTCTTTCCCAGAGCATCTTGTGCACACTCCTCTAGGACTGAGGACATGTCAGTCCCCCCCAGATCTCTCCCCAACACAAAGGCAGTAATTCCCTTCTCCCTTGGAGAATGGAGGCTGCCCAACAAGAGGTGACACATTAGGTGGCCATAGTTCTTGATTGTTTACCTGTTAGGTAGAAAAAATAATGTAACTAGGGTGAAAAGGACTCTAGTTTGGGCAGAGTGGATAGATCCTGGCGTGAAGGTGTTTCCAAGGTGACTCCAAAGATGGTCACCTGGTGTGAGATGAGGGCAGGGATGGTGGGCAGCCATTACTCAGGAGAGACAATTGAAGGAGGATCCTTGCAACATAGTAGCAAATACTGTATCCCCAGAAACAAAGTGCACCCCAGAATGAGGCAGACCACTTATGCTGCTGAAAACCCAATAGGAGCCCCTTTGAGGTGACACCTGAGATCTTCTCCAGTCTCCTGTAGCCAGCACCACCAGAGACTCCAGGACATTCTATTCGAGGACTCTGTCACTAACTGCTGTGTTGCCTTCTATGGAGTGGAAGAAGGGACCTTGAGGAAACAAAAGTATTGCATTTTACAACAACTAATATTTTATTTGCTTTTTATGTTTCTTTGCTAATTGGCTCATTGATATGGAGATCAGCAAGAGAGAATCATTCATGCAGTATCCTCGTAGCGATACCCATCAAGTGTTGACACAAATTTTCCAGTTCTAGAGAGTCACAGGGAAGGCCACCTGGAGCTGCTTTGGTCACCAGTCCTATCAGTTGCATTTGAGTAGGAGCGTCAGGACTGAAGTGAGGTATATGTGGCTCCTCCTTAAATTGTGCTCCTAAGCCTTCGCTTGCTTCACTCGAGCCCTGGCCTTGCTGAATAGAACCATGGACTTCCAGTCTGCATTTTGCCAACAGTGGCCAACCTTGTTAGGACTGACTCACCTCATAATTTCTCCGTCTGGGCAAAGCTTTACAGCAATGGCTCTCAAGCTTAAGCGTGTGTAGGGATCATAGAGCATCTTGTTAAAGCAGAGCTTCACCCGGTCAGTCTGGGCTGGGCCGGGGAATTGGCATTTCTCTTAAGCTCCCAAGCGATGCTGATGCGGCTGGTGTGGGGAAAACACCTCGAGAACCACTGCTTACGTGAGTCAGGACAGCGAGAGCAGCCTTCAGTGACAGGGCCTCCTCCCAGGAGTGTCCAGTCTTGGCGTTGGAGCACTAAATAGTTACTTAATTAAGAACACCTGTCTTGACCACTATTGGTCATCAGACGCGAGTCCTCCTTGCTGACAGTCACAGGCCCTGGCTCCAGGCACACTCCAGGCAGCCTGGCTTGTTTCAGACATTCCAGAGTCTCCCTTCAGATCACAAAGCCCTACTTCAGATGCAGTCCCTGTAAAGGGAAAAGTAGTGCAAGATCCTTGTTGTTCTCAGAAAGAATTGTCGCAAGATATCAAAGGTGAGTGGGAGCTCATGGGACACATTTTCTGATCTCCATAAAAAGCCAGATGAGTTTACATCGACTCGTTAAAAAGTGTTCAGAGGGTAGAAATTATTTATTAGCTCCTCTTGCTAGTTGGTTATTTATTGAGCATCTACTGTGTCTTCTGCTGGGCTCTGGAAATACATTAAAGAGTGAAATAGGGATTTGCTGCCTTCAAAGGGGCACCACCTAAAGGGTGAGGCTGACATGCAGACATTATCTCCAGAGAAGGGTGGCTCACTTTTTTAGGAGCTACAGGAAGGGAGACAACTAGGAGGGCAGCTTCAGGCAGAACATTTGAAGCAAATTTTGAGGCCTCGAAATGTCCTTATAGTGCCTGACGTAATATACATTCAATTAAACTAGTGTTTGCCCCTGGCCAGTGTGGCTAAGTGGTTGAGCATGGACCCATGAACCTGGAGGTCACAGTTCAATTCCTGGTCAGTGCACATGCCTGGTTGCAGGTTCAATCCCCAGTGGGGGGCGTGCAGGAGGCAGCCAGTCAAAGATTCTCTCTCATCATTAATGTTTCTGTCTCCCTCCCTCTCCCTTATTCTCTGAAATAAAAAAGGTATTTAAAACAAACAAACAAAAAACTACTATTTGCCATTTGAATGAAAAGCCTGAGAAATTTGCCCTTTTCCCAAACCTGCATTCCCCAGGTAGACTACCACAGCGTGGGCCCCAGTCTAAACGGGATGCTTGTTCCGGCAGGAATGGTCTTATGTGATGAGAAATGAGGTCCAGAAACTCAAGTGACAGAAAGGACACCATTTTAAATCAATCTGGTTGTTTTTTTCTTTCATAACTTTTTGTTTGTTTGATGTCTCTTACTTTAATGTAAATTTCTGAAACCCAGCATAGAACCCACTGCCACAGAAAACAAAAACCTGGGCTTTGCTTTATTTGCCTGTAAGGGAAACTTTAAAATATAACAGCCTCCTCACAGCAGGTTTTCTAGAAAAAGGATTTGTGGTTTTGCTCTAGGCTGTTGTCTCCAAGGCAAGCTTTCTGGGGTTTCTGCTGAAGCCGGGCATTTAGTTCACTTCCTGAGATTAATTGATGGCAAGTGGCATTCCTTGCTCCGCAAAACCTCAAAACAGTAATCTCTTCTTCTTTATTTAAAGTCGGGCATGCTTAAGTGTATTATTTATTTATTTACTTATTTATTTGCTTAATTTTAGCTGTGGACTTTGTACATGTGAGCTGAGATTCAAGTATAGATATGAAACATATAGAAATGAAACATCCTTATTTGCTTTAAAATATATAGTATTCCTAAAGGGAGCCTTCAGACTTTGGAACAGGCAAAAGCTCCCCCTTCCTGACTGATTATGGAGGCTCCCCTGACAAGCGCTCATGGGGCCATTCCCCACCGATTATTCCTGCCAGCTGTGCGTTTCATAAATTCTCACCGTGCTGGTCTTCCTGTCTTTGCAACTTAGGGCAGGCACAGTGGCCTAGGGCACTGCCAAGGAGAGTGAACAAGGTCCAGCCGCCTCCTGCAAGTGAGAGGGGCTGGATGGGGGCACACTGGCTTTCAGTCAGGAGACTTCTCAATCCAAAGCCTTGCCTGTCCGCCCACTACTCCCTGTGCCACCTTAGCCACAATACTTACCCTCTGTTTCTCTCACATACAAACGTGCATGACAGGACTTTACTCGTTTAATCCTCAAGCTGAACCCATTAAGAGATGACGGTGATTGATACTCCCATTTTACAGGTGAAAAAAGTGAGGCAAGGTACACTGTAGCAAGTAGGAGATGAGCTAAGACTAGAAGACAGTGCTGGAGCCATTATGCTACATTGTCTCTGAGGAAATAAGTGTTTTCTGGTCCTACAGGGTATCTATCCCCAAACCACTCCCTTTGGCAAGAGACTCTTGGTTCTACTGAACAAATAAACTGGCAAGAGTCTGGGTTTCCTCTTTTTGTTGAGTTGGGCTCTCATGGGTATTGCTCTTCAAATTTGGGTGTAAGCTAAAGACCAGAGAGAAGTTCCCACTTGGGTAGAGTAGACCTAAGTATGTATGAATGGTGGGTTATGGTGGTGAGGACAAGGGCACAGGCCTGAGCTCTTTGAGTAAGATATTGTATCAATACATATTTGGTGTATTTCATTGGTAAACTGATGATAGGATGCTCTACTCCCTTAACTGAACAGGTGAGACTAAGAGGCAAGAAGGGCAGCCAGGGCCATCAGTGGGGTGATACTGGACACATCGGAGTTTTCTAGGGCTGCCATAGTGACGTATCATAGACTGGGTACCATAACAAAATATTTTCTCATGGTTCTGGAATCTGGAAGCCCTCGGTCGAGATGCTGACTGTGTTGGTTCCTTCAGGCCTTGGACAAAGGGTCTGTGCCAGGTTGCTCTTCTTGGCTTGTAGACAGCTCTCTTATCCCCAAGTCTTCAAATTGTCTACCCTTCATAGATGTCTATGTCAAAATTTCCTCTTATAAGGACACCAGTTATATGGGATGCAGACTTACCCTAATGCCCTCTTTTAATTTAACTACCTTTTTAAAGACTACACCTCAAAATGCCATCACAGTCTGAGGTGCTGGGGTTAGGAATTGAACATACAGACTTTGTGGGGGAAGCAATTCAGCCCTTAACAATTCAGACCTATTTAGCAGCAGATATATCTCACCTCATGGGGTTTCTATTACCCTAAAATAAGGCATACACATTGATTAAGTAGTAAGTAACCAATGAGACATGAGTTCATGCATTGTAGGGAATTTGGGATTACCTTGTGAATTGAGAAAATACATAAAATAATTAGAATGTGAAAGGCAGTGTCTCTTACTCGTTCTGGGGTCCATCCAGCTAAGTATTAATTATGGAGTTGTCTGAGAGCCTGTGAAAATCATTCTCTTCACCATTTTGTTAACCTTCCATGCTGGATGCTTGGTTCGGGGATGCTTCTGTTGGTCCTCTTTTCCATGTGCAACAAACTCCAGTTCCTCTCCTGGTCCTGACCTTGTCAGTGTTGGCTGTGCTCAGTGGCAAATGCTTGGACTTGCTTCTATGGATACACTTCCAAAACCTCAATTTAGATATAGAAGTTCCGCTTTGTTCCAACAACTTTTCTTTGCTTGCTCAAGGCCCTTGGTTTGTCGATGCCCAATAGTGGTTCAATATTTCAAAATCCTCCTAGCCACCCCTTTGCCTAACAAAAGCACACTGCTTCATACCTTTAAGGTCTTCTGGGCTTACCCAACCTCTGTCATAAAACACTCTATATCACCAGCTCCTCTGGAATGTCTCAAGTGGTGAGAAATCCACTACTTGAGAAGCATCTCATTTCGCTTTTGAAAAAGCTTCACTTTTTATAATATTTCTCCTTTTTGGAAACTTGGTGTTTGTTCTACCCATAGCATGCATTGTTTGTCGTCTGCTCTCGGTCAGTCATACTCAATCAGTTGATCCATCCTCACTGGATCATCATTCATATCTGTGGACAGCTAGTGTGCCTGGCCGGAGTCCACTATACCCCAGGTTAGGTAATACCATAGCTGACATCTATGGTATTAGGTGCCATTTTTTTTTTTTTAATTTGGGTCTCAATTCTCTGAGATGGTCTTAATGGCTACTAATGGATCAACAATTAAAATACGCTGAGAGTCCTTCCACCTTCCAGAGCATAGGTCAAATGTTACCTTTCCCATGGAGCCTTCCTTAATGTTATTCAAATGCCAGGCAATTAACAGCTTTGCTCTTGGTGTTCTCCTACCACCTTGTACATTGCTTTGCTATGACACTTACCACGGTGGGCCACACTATTGATTGGCATTTTCTCTGTTATGTACGACCCTGTCTTTGATGAGGGACTGTGTCCTGTCATTAGATTGTCTTAGATTCCTGGCTCAGAACAGGAGATTTATGTTTATTTGGTTGCTCTGCTGAGTCAAGAAACAAAAGTTCAGATCCCAGGTGCCATGGCTGGTCAGAAAATGAAATACATTTGTTCTGGGAAGTTTTTGGTGGTTCTTGGATTCAACCCTTTGAGGAAAATTCTAGATGCTTATCTTTAAATGAGCTAGGCCAGACAAAAGACATGTAGGGAGACAGTGCTGAGACCTCCTAGGTGCTTCTGATGTCCCATTGCCACCCAGCTTGCAGCCCTGGTGTCAAATTATACCTGCTGCCCCCAACTCTCACCCCCGTTAGTGAGTCCTGTCATTAAAAAGCTGTCTTTTTTCCTCTCATTGAGGAGTAATTGATCATAAGGCTTATTTATCTACTTTTCTAAGATGGGGTTGGAGCCCAGTATTTCCAAGGAATGATTTCTTCCCAGAAAGAGGAAGAAATATGATGTGTATCCTCTCTCCTAAGACACATATTGTCATAAAGGAATTTGTCATTGGTGTGCTTATTGGGTACCTTTTAATTCTGAATGCATTGAGGGTGGGTCTTAGACTTTCCTGAGATAATCTTCCTTCTCCAACCAGTAAACTGGACTCTTTATGTTCAGGTCAACTTTATTAAAATCCTCTTTTAAGAGTTCATTCTGCTCATTTTCTCAAGCCTTTTTGCTATGGTGGTCTCTGCCCATCTACTTATCCCAGAGAATAGATGAAAATAGAACAACAAGAGGCCCACTGCATGATAAATTTGTGCAAAAGGCTTTTCTTTCTTTGGCTTCCAGCACTGGTTTTCCTTTGGCACCCAGGTCCCAGGCCTTCGTTCTGGCAAAAGTCTGCCATCTTCATCTTTGCTGCAGTTGGAGTACTGCTCCTGTAGATCCCTTTGCCCCTGCCCTCCCTCTCATAGCAAGTGTCCTGCCCCACCCTACCATTCAGCACCTGGAGCAGCTGGGTGGCCACCATCTTTGACCTTCTAATTTGTATATTCTCTCCTGATTGGCTGGTAGACATAGTAGAGTGATGGTTAATTTGCATGTTTCTCTTTTCTTAGTTACATATTCTTCAAGGTCAAAAAATTCAAACTTTGCTCTTGCCCTAATCTCTTTTTATCAGAAACTGCCTTTTTATTTTATCATTTTTGACTGAGTTCAGTATCTGAAAGGTGACCAGGTGGTTTATAACATCTCAAGACCTCTCAAATACCCATCTCAAATAGCCACTTGAGATGCTATTCCAAGGGGTGGGGAGTGTTCTTCTCCTTTAGGACCCTACATGTCAATTCCTATCATAATTTAATATGTTCGTTGGAGATAACTTTGCAGGGTTCCTTCATATGGTTGGTGTCATTTGGCACAGCCTGGAAACAAATTCTCAGAAATAAATAAATCCAGTCAGAGCTTTCTCATCCTAAGTTGGGGGTGGGAGGCTGAGATGGTCATGATGGTCATCCTGAAAGTGTAACTGTAGGTCTGTGGACCATGTAGGAGGGATGGCTACCCCACGGTCTGCATTGTGAACATGTAAGTGAGAAGTGTCAGGAAAAGTTCAGAGGGAGAAATAATGTCAACTAAATAAAGGTCACCCTTTGATGTTTGAATAGATTACTTAAAAAGTAAAATCACTTTATAGTAAATATCTAGAATGTAAACCTACTTATATTTTAGTTCTTGAATGGACATTATTGTTCAGGAAAAACAGCTCCACTGCAGGGATGCCTAGGACATTGTTCCAATTATAGTGGTCACTGTTTTGGCAAACCAAATGACCCAGACCAAACCTGAGGCACAGAACCACTATTGGAGACAGAACCTGAACGCAGTTATTGCCCAACACTTAGGAGTATGTTTCTTATGCTGCAAATTCGTTAGACCTGCCCGGTTCTATTGCAATGCTTAAGGATGCCGGTGTGTCTGCCAATCTATTGGAGGGGAGGATTCTGTAAAAGCCTTCTCCTTTTCCACTAGTAACAAGGCAAGAGAGGGTGAATGCAGCCCTAAGAATTCAAAACAAGTGTATTAAGATGCGTCTGAACTTGAGGCTCTCATGCAGGGATGCTGCAGCTGGGAGGTGAAGGTGGGGTGGGGGGAGCCCCATTGGACAGTTAGTGCAAATGCAGTTGTCAAGGCAAGGAGAGAGAGTGTTGCTTAGTATTGCAATTATGTATTCCAGATGTGGGCATTTGGTAGTCAGTCTGCTCTGAAGTGACATGCTGCTGAATCTTTAAAGGGCTTCAGCCGGGGAGAGCAAAATCTGATTGGGCAAATTGCTAAAATATTTAAAGTGCAGCCTGTTAAAGCTTTTACTGCGAAGAGAATCACGTCAGAAGTTGTAGTCAGAAAGAACGAGTAATTGGCTTTCCATCCTCATGCCAGTCAGTCAGCATTGAAACCCTGTTCCTGTTCCTTCCTCTTCATTGCCAATGCCAATGCTAACAAGGAACTGTGTGTGTGTGTGTGTGTGTGTGTGTGTCCGCGCTCACTGGAGAAATTGGGTATCTGGTCAAATGAGAGGAGGACCAAGAGTGACCTCTTCATAAAAAGGGAGACCAAATCTACAAAATAATGTGGAGTCCATTGTAGCAAAGGGGAGTAGGAGAGGACGGCAGAATCATTACCTGACAAAGGTCTCCTGCACTCCCAGGTGCTGGTGGTTTGAGGTAGTTGTCTTTCAAAGGATGGGTTTGCAAGCACAAAAATGGCTCTCAGTGACAACCATGTTCTCTGCATCCTTCATCTCCTCCACATGGAACTCAGGGGCACTTTCCATTTATAATTTATCATATTTCCCACTTCGGCTTTCCTGTCCTTTTCTCCCCAGGCATGACCCCTTGTTAATTCCCGGCAATGATCAGATCGACAACATGGACTCCAACGTGAAGAAGTACGACTCTACTGGGATGTTTCACTGGTGCGCTCCCAAGGAGATAGAGAAAGTCATCCTGGTGAGTGACAGACTGCGAATTGATGCTGCCTGCTTCTGTTCCCAAGCTACGTTCATTAGGGCAGTGGTTTCTCTGACTGCAGAGTGGGATAACTCAGCCCCTGGTGCTAATTACTTTGAATAATTAAAATGCAGGACACATATTGAAGCAGCTAGGACTCTCATAAGAACATGAACCAAGAGTAGAATTTCCTATCTCTGAATATTTATGGAGTCATTACAATAGGATCACATGCTTCTGAAAGGCATCATGGGAAAATTTATGTACCCTCACTTCTGTGGGTGTGGCTCCAGGGCCAGAGCCTGCATGTGCTTTTTAGCAGCCGCACGGACATGGACAAGTCACTTGACCTCCTTGCACTTCAGTTGTCTTATCTGTAAGAAAATGTGATGGGGATGACCATAACTCATAAGGTTGTAGTGAAAATTAAAGCCCAAAATATAACTCAACAGAGCTACCTATTATTATCATTACTACTGTTAAATGCCATGAAAAAATCTGAATACTGCCTGTATTGTTATGTACATATCACAGTAGTTTGTGTGCATGTAGATAATAGATCTGCATATTTGTGATCCTTCTTAGCACAGAGTGTAGACAGGTAGAGTGCTGAAGATGACAAATAGTGCTGCTCATGAGATGGCCTCTATCTTAAGGAAGTTATAATCTAATTGGAGAGAAAACATAAAATATAACCATGAAACAATACATTTAAAGCTAGATGGGTAGAGGCACAAAGTGCTATTCAAATTTCAGGGAGAAGCCTGGCATGCATTTCAGCGTCCAGGAAGTCTTATTGGATATAAACAGGTTGTGCTTCCAGGGGTTTGAGGCCATTAAGGACCCCAGTTTCAGTAGGGCTGTGAAGCATGCGAAGCAGACACAGGATGCTCACATGAATCATTTCTCCAGTGTGTCTTACAACTGGCAGAATCAGATTCTGTAGGGCTGAGTACTTTTACAAGGTACTCCAGGTAGAATACCTTGATCTAAGTTTCTGGGGTCAGCATCTGTCCCCGCGCCACTCTGCTAACTGGTGCCTTCCCCACCTCCCTATTCTAGATGCCTTGCTCCCTCCTCTGGACCCAGTTTAGATTCCTCAGGCTTGTTGAAGGGAGCTAGCTCCCAGGTGATCTTGTCAATTCAAAATAATTAGGAGCCCCATCACAGCACCTTACAGTCTAGTTGACCCTCTGCTGGTGGTACCCAGGCACACACACTTTCTTGCAGCCAAGATAATCAACTCTAGGTCTACCCCATGAGGTGGTGATGCAGGCTGTGACTCCCAGTGGGTCCCCCTTGGCCACAGTTTATGAAACATTTCTTACAGCTGGTGTCTTAGGTGCTCCTGTGCTATTACAGAGGGAAACCAATAATAGCAACAGCCCCTATTTTAGTCTAACGATCAGGGAGTAAAAGCTAGCTTCTTCCCCTCCTTGGGGGTTACTATAATAACCCTGACATTGTCATGAATTGCAATATTGGCATTTAAACAATCAATACACGGGTCAGTTCTAGGGATTAAGTGGAGCAGAGTTTGATATGTGCGGTGGACATTAATATGCCTCCCCCAAAGCATTATAAGCCACGTGGGGCTACTCAGGCATTCAGTGGGTGTACAGGCAGGCAGGCACGATGGGAGGTGTTGGGCCAGAAAGAGAGGCAGACAAAGGCCCACAGATGGCCTTCGTGTGTTGTTCTCTTTGCCAACAGTGAGTGAAACCACCAGCAGTGGCTAACATGACATTTCCCGGGAAGCTGATGTCCTCTTCTGATGTGGGTCATTTGGTTCTTTCATTTGCCTTCTTTGTAGATTCAGGACAGGGGTTGGGAAAGACAAAGGTTGTTGTTCCTCTTGTCATTCTTGCTCTAGATCTTTTTAATGATTTTGGGGGGAATCTTCCTCTGGTAACTACACAGGTGAGCCACTCCAGGCATGCTGCTGGAGACACCAAGGTTGCAGTGGACAGGGGTCAGTTGTAAAGGGTCATATAATAACTAATTTAGGTTTTGTTGAGCACACGTTCTCTGTCACAGCTAATCAACTTTGCCATTACAATGTGAAAACAACCATTGGCAAGACCTAGATGAGTAAAATCTGTGTTGTAATAAAATTTTATTGGAGTTTGAATTTCATATAATTTTCACATATTGTGAAATATTCTCCTTTTGTTTTTTTCCCCAACCATTTTAAAATATAGAAATCAATCTTAGCTTACCAGCCTTGGCCATACAAAAGTTGGTGGTGGGCCAAATTTGGCCTGTGGGCCATAGTTTGCTAATCCCTGGCTTAGGATATTCTTTTCTACCTGTTGATGCAATGATGTACTTAGAATCTCACGGAGGAGTCTAGGACTAAGAACTCACATTTCTTGAGACCAACATAGGATTTGACTATTTTATTCTTATCTCAGCAAGAGAGGCAGAAAACATAGTGCTCTCGCTCTCTCTCTTTTTAAACACTCACCAGAGGATATGATTTTTTTAAATTGATTTTGAGAGAGAGAGAGAGAGAGAGAGAGAGAGAGAGAGAGAGAGAGAGACAACATTGATTGGTTGCTTCCCACACACGCCAGTCCAGAGATCAAATCCGCAACCTAAGTATATGCCCTGACCAGAAACCAAACCTGCAATCTCTTGGTGTACAGACTGACCCTCCAATCAATGGATCTACCTGGCCAAGGCAAAAACACAGCTTATTTTATCAACAATTTTATAGAAACTAAGTCTTTCCTTTCCAAATAACATAAATATCACTGTTTCCTCTGACTTCCCCCCGGAAAACCATTAAGAAAGATCTGCTCATAGGCATGTATTACATATCTTTTATAAAAAATATAGTGGTATATGCAGGTATATGTTTCAATATGTTTAGTATACCTAGTGTGCTAGATACATACACACTCAAATTATAAATATATATAGCATTGTTGAGATAAAAATTATAGCATATAAAATAACATAGTAAGCACTCAACAAGTGCTTGCTGTGTGTGTTTACTCTATCCTTTACATTCATGATTTTTTAGTTATTTTTTAAATATGTTTTTATTGATTTCAGAGAGGAAGGGAGAGAGAAATAAAAACATCAGTTATGAGAGAAAATCATTGATTGGCTGCCTTCTGCAAGCCCCACACTTGGAATTGAGCTTGCAACTTGGGCATGTGCCCTGACTGGGAATTGAAACATGATTTGAACACGGTTTATAGGTTGATGCTCAACCACCAAACCATGCCAACCAGGTGAATTCTTTTAGTTCTTACCACAACCCGAGGAGGTCTTCTCTCAGATGTCCATGCACTTCTCCCTGCTGCAGACTCGAAGTGAAGCCGCCATGACTGTCCTGAGTGGCCACGTGGTGGTCTGCATCTTTGGCGATGTCAGCTCAGCCCTGATTGGCCTCCGGAACCTGGTGATGCCACTCCGCGCCAGCAACTTTCATTACCATGAGCTCAAGCACATCGTGTTCGTGGGCTCCATTGAGTACCTCAAGCGGGAATGGGAGACGCTTCACAACTTCCCCAAAGTGTCCATATTGCCTGTAAGTCCAAGGTCACATTATTGATGGTGGGGTTTTTTAAATTCCTTTCATACACAAAAAATCCCACATGGATATAATAGTTGGAGCTTTGATCACGCCTCTGCTTCTTTATATGGTTATGGGCCTGAGGATTCAGCCCTTCCTCTATGCTCTGTCTAGGAATATCCAAACCCTGGGGGACCTTATTAAAAGGAATTTGCAGCCCAGTTCAGTTGCTCCACAGACATGAAGTTTAGCTGGTATCAAATGTATTAACCATGTCAGTGTCTAAACACTCTCTCATGCTTACCCAATCCCAGTGCTGTTCAATAGCATGATGCTTAGAGCAGACTTTACTTATGGAGCTATTTATATCATTTTATTTATGGGGGAATCTTTATTTTATCACATTCTGTTCTTAGTTAAATTATTTAACAGAGCTCTTCATTTATTTTTGCTCTATGAAAGCCGACCCCTTCTGCTGACCAGCCTTGCTCCCTCACTCATTTAGCAGTCCTCTGTGTTTCCCTGGATTTGTGTGTGTGCCTGTGATATTCTTTTTGTTGTTGTTGTTTATTTATGTACTAGAGGCTTGGTACACAAGTTTGTGCACTGGGTGGGGACTTCTGGATGGCCTGCAGGGATCAGGTCAAAAGCTGCAGTTCAATGTTACCTACAGCTCATTTCTGCTGCTCCCACTCATTCTGGCCCCACTGTGCCTTTGTGGGCTCTCTCCCAGTCATCCCAATCAGGAGAGCTTCTCGGTGCTGCAGCAAAGTTCACCAGCTGTGAGCTCTGCATCTGGCACCCTCCTGCGGGGAGTGGCCTGTGGGATCAGGCTGAAAATGGCTCTCTGACATCCCTCAAGGGGTCCTGGATTGCAAGAGGCTGCAGGGCAGGTTGAAGGACCCCACCACTGCACAATTGGGCAGGGGAAAGATCTTGGGAGGGGTCCAGAGTGTGTCCAGCCCATCTCGCTCAGTCCCCATTGGTCGGATCCAACAGCAAGATAACCTAAGGTTGCCTGCCCCCTGGTGGTCAGTGCATGTCATAGCCAGCAGTTGAGCTGCCTTAGCATATCATTAGCATATTACAGTTTGATAGGTTGAACAGTCAACTGGTCACTGGATGACCTGACGCTTAGCATATTGGGCTTTTATTACAAAGGATTTTATCCTCACCTGAAGAGATTTTCTTCCATTGATTTCCAACAGAGTGGAAGGAAGGGAGGGAGAGAGAGAAAAAAAAGAAACATCAATGTGAGAGAGAAACATCAATTGATTGCCAAGTGCTCATATCCCAACTGGTGCTGGAGATGGAACTGCAACCCAGATACATGCCCTGACTGACCGGAGTGGAACCTGGGAACTTCTGCTGCTTGGGGATGGTGCTCTAAACCACTGAGCCACACAGGCCAGGCAACCTATGATAGTACTGATTATGAAACACTGCTACCCAAATCTAGAAAAAGGAAAATTTGCTACTTAACAACTTAGTGTGAGGACAGGGTGTACATAATCTGTGAGTCCTAGAACTACTTTTCTAATTATTAATCAATATATTTGCCATAAATGTTAAAAATTATTGTACATTTCAACATTTGATACAGTTCTCTATGTCATGCATTCATACAAATAGCACTTGTCTGCCACACATTTTTCTTAGAAGTTCACATCCCTGGAATTGAGGAACATGAGTTTGATGCTTCATTTTAGGGGGGTATGTTTTTTCCCACTTATGGAACTGAAATTCATTATTTCTATCATCAGTTTCCAGAACCTCAAAAATAGAAAAGAAAAAACAACAACAACGAAGAAATATAATTAAATAAATATGTAATAAACTACCCACAAATAATATGCATTAGCAGCCACCATGTGGCCTTACATATGCCTGGCAGAATAGGTATTCCATAAATACTTAAAAATGGGAGAAAAATATAGACAGATATCTTTTGGATGCTGGGCCAAAAACTCACTGTCTTAGTAAACACGTGTAATTAAAAATAGTCACCTGCAGAAAACCAGTCATGCACGCTGAAGAGTGTAAACAGATACACAGCTTGTGAATTTCAGACATTGATTAGATTCTGTTTTTTCATGACTATCTTCCTCTGTGGGCTCTTACATGCAGGGCCCTGGGAGTGCATGGACTAGGGTCTAAAAGCACCTTGTGAGGAATTTATTATGTTGCTGGGTTATATGAGTCTGTGTATATGTAATATTTGGGGTGTGTGTGTGTGTGTGTGTGTGTGGTGTGGGTGGTTGTGTGTGTGTGTGTGTTTCCTTTTGCTCACTCTTGTACACATCCACCCACCTGCATGCATTTATATGAATGAGCTTTTATATTTGCAGGTCCTTTTCAGACACTCCACAATTTAGCATACTCAAATACCACGTATTTGTACAAAATGGCCCTTCTCTGTCTGCATATATTTCACTGTTTAAACATTGCCTCACAGAGAGGGCCAGCCCGGAGAAACACAGAGGGTTTTATGTATGCCAATTGTATTTCTTGAATTTTGAAATCAGGCGTGTACAGCTGTTCAGGGATTGTCCTATGTCACAATTTACTGCTGATTCCGCACATGGTGAAAATTAAAGGAATATGGATGCAGGTGGTTGGGGCTTATGCACTGACACAGTAACTCAGGAAGCTGGTCTAACTTCTTTTGTACCAAGAGATCCCCGGAGGAGAGGGGACTTCCTTCCCCTTCTCTCAAAAGATGAGGCTCCAGCGTTTGGAATGAGTAGCTCCTCAGCCCCTCAGGACTGAATGCCTCTCCCTCCTTTGCTCTGCCTTGTAGCTGAGAAGAGAATCATGAATGACACAGGTCATAAAAGAGGCCTTGATGTCCACAACCAAGTTCAATCTTCTCAAGGCCCCCTTTCCAAGAAGGAGAACTAGAGAAAGGTACCCAGAGATACAAGGTGGTTGGCAAACTCTGGCCCTACACAGTCCATAGGTGCAGGCAAAGCAGAGGCTGGATGGCAGCTGGAGAACCAAGGAGGCTGGGGCTGGGTGTGGATTCCAGAGAGGTGTCCCTGGGCACTCAGCCACGGATGGCCTGCTGAGGCCTACTGCGACTCCTGAGGACACAGAGCAAGTGGGTCCATGTCCCTCACCTGTGGTGGCCTTCCTGGTCTCTCTGTCATCATCTCCCTGATCTGTCCTCCCCTCCCCACTATTTTATTGTTTCAGGATATTAAAAAATCCTGTTTTCTGCTTTATTTATTTTTAATTACACTAGGAATATACAAACACATCTTCATTATAAAAATATCAAGCGATACAGAAGTATGTAAAATCAAAACCAAACTTTTCCTTTCACCCCAATCTTATTCTCCTCCCCAGTGGTAATTACTATTATTGGTGTAGTGCGAATTTTTCCTGAACTTTCTCTTTGGATGTCCATAGCTTTATAAATAAATTCATAAACATATAGTTTCATTTTGTGGGATTCTTTTCACATAAAGGATGGCATACTTTTCAAATTGTGTAGAACTTGATTTTCCCTTTTCCCATGTTTTCCTCTGTGCCAGATTCTTCCAAGGCGATGCCAGCGTGGAGAGTGGTCTCCGCCCCTTTCCTGATTGCATAGACTCCCATGCTATGTAGGCTCCATAGTGTGTTTAGCCATCCCTATGTTGTTAGGCAATTTCCTTATTTTTTTTTTCTGCTAAAATAAAATTCTGTGACTTGAAACTTCACTCCTTTCCCTCTCCCCTTTGCAAGATGTACATAGCTGCCTCCCGCACCCCCTTTCCCCACCTCCTCCCAGCCCACATCCTCTGAGGGCAGCCTTGTCTCAGCCTCATCTCCTCACGACTGCTCATTGGCCATTCCCCTTGCCTGCATCGGAAATTCTCCTTGGAGCTGCTGTCTTTTGCTGGTGACAGAAGTGACCGGCTATTAAATAAACAGGCACTGGAAACCCACCCCCTCATTACGTTCTGAAAGCCTGAGGTTGCCACAGGACAGTTCCTTAAATCAAGACAATTTCCAGCAGGAAGGAGACGTAGAACCCTGGCAATATTCCTCCCTCGTTTGTTAGTAATAGCTTGATTGAGTATTGAGAGCGAGCCTAAAATGCTGCCATCAGCACCGACTACCCTTTAGATTAGCACACAGCTCCTATTCCCCTGAATGCAGTTAGGCCAGCTTAATGTCAAGGCATAAAGAAGATACTTGTTAAATAATTTCCCAAAGCTCCAGCACGATCTTTAATTTGTTTTTCTTTTCTTTTTTTCCCCTCTTTCCCTTCTCGTCCCTGGGTCTCACTTTTGCTTCTATTTTTTTTCTTTCCTCTCCGCCAAAGGGTACGCCATTAAGTCGGGCTGATTTAAGGGCCGTCAACATCAACCTCTGTGACATGTGCGTTATCCTGTCAGCCAATCAGAATAATATTGATGATACTTCGCTGCAGGACAAGGAATGCATCTTGGCGTCACTCAACATCAAATCTATGCAGTTTGATGACAGCATCGGGGTCTTGCAGGCGAATTCCCAAGGTAAGGACAGCCTGTAATAGTCCTCTCCTCTGCCTGCAGGGGACAGGGGCTGGCAAGAGGGATATCCTTCACTCTGCAATTCACAGAGGCTCACATCGGCCTGCCAGGCAGGGGACCCCGCAGTCGGTCACTGTGGTGGCTCTCAAAGGGGCAGGTGCTGCCTCTCCTGGCCATCCCAGGACCCAGGCAGGAAGACCCACACTCAGAGCATGCTGCCTTCCTGGGGAATGACCCAGCCTTTCCATCGCCACCCCTCAGCCTTCCCAAACGGTGGTTTTGTGACCAGGGTCACCAACTAAATGTCAGAGCATTGAAGACGCTGGCTGAGCAATTCACAGCGTTTCTCCCCAGAATATGTCATTGCCACTGACCTCTACGAAGCTTTGCTATTGTTGTTCAGCTTTATGCGATTCTATGCCAACCGAGGGATGTGGCCCCTGGAGAGAGAGGACTGTGTGGGCACTGAAAGTCAGTTAGCAGGAGGTGGTGCTCCTCAGCCCATGCGTTCTCTGCAGGGAGCACAGTAGAGCTAAATGCCACCTTGGCTCTGCCCCAATCTCCTCTGTCATTTTCTCTGGGATCCCGGGCAGGTAGCTACAAGCAAAGATGTCACCAAGGAGTCGCAGGAAGGCAGCACAGCAAAAACCCCGTAACAGCCTATCTAATTAGGGCCTCAGCAGAATAGGCTGGGAGGCATTTTTCTCCCCAAAGCACCATTGCGTAGGCTTGCCCTGAGCTGTAGGATTATTGTCATGTGTGGTCTGCTGGAGGGGTGGCACTGGGGGCCTGAGGAGGACCTGACCACCATCATTCCAGGAGCCAAGGTAGAGGGAGCACAGCCCATAGAAACCAGGGCTGCTGGGGCGTAGACACCATCGCATTGAAGCGATAAAGCTCAGCTCCACGCATTGTAGACCTGTGCCAATTCTGCATCACCACCACCGCCTTCTGACATCTGGTGTGAGGCCAGGGCCAGTCGTAGTTCCTCGAATCCTCTTCCTGATGTGGTCTGGGCTGGAGTCTGCCAGTGAGAGGGGGGCCTGAGAGAGACCTGGAACAGGGAGAGAAAGGGAGGCAGCTACAGCCAGACCCTGCTCAGATGTGAGGCTCCAAACAGACCTCAGGGCAGCCTGCTGAGAACCACGGCTTTGGTGCTGGGGAGTGAGACAGAGGAGCTGGCTTCTCTGGGCATCTGAGACTCACGGCATCTTCTGGGAAGCTCTGGAGAGCCTTCCAGTTGGTGTTGCAAATGAAACAGTGCATGGTGGCCCATTCGACTTGCTCCCACAGCCTTCCCAATGGTGGTGTCAGCTTCTTCATACTCGGAATAGAGTGGCTTCTTTTCTGAACCCTGATGGGGATAGCCAGAAGCCCAGTTTGGACCTCTCCACTCTCTCATCCTCTGCCTCTCCTGCACATTTTAATCTTGGTGCCCACTAACTCAGCAGTACCTGCAGGGCAGGACAGGGCAACATGCCAGGCTCTGAGGACAGCTCTTAACACCCAGCTGCGTGCTGGGGAGGCAGAGAGTGGAGGTGACAAGGCTGTGAGCAGATAGCAAGCTAGCCTACGAGGTGCCTTTAAGAACTTGTACTTCCATATGGGTTCTCTGAACCAGCCAGGGTGACTGCCAGGGACCGTGTTAGAAATGCAGAATCTCATGCCTAGCCCAGACTTTCTGGGTTGGAAGCTGAATTCTGAGGGTACTGGGTAACTCATGTGTATGGCTCTAAGGCACAATCAATCTTCACACTAAGGAATCCAGGTCCAATGAACATGCTGACCACCCGGCCAGCTGCTCCTCCTCTCTGGGCAGGACCACCAGGGAGAAGGGAAGGAGGTAGAGCCAGAAGTGCTCCCTGAGGGTGGAGGGGGCCAAGCAGAAGGGACAGAAAAGCACCCCTGTCCCCAGCATGCCCACTTCCTCCCAATCCAGTCATTGGGATTTTCCAGGCCCATGGATCAAAGTCTTCGTGCACAACTTATACAATTGGCACTTGAACAGAGAGGTTTGTGCTGCAAGGGTCCACATATACATGATATTTTTCCATAAATACAGTGCTATAAATCTATTTCCTCTTTCTTATGATTGTCTTAATAGCATTTTCTTTTCTCTAGTTTACTTTATTGTAATGATATTGTAATAATAATATTGTCTGACCATCCAACTGATCTATATGATGCACACTGACCACCAGGGGCAGACACTCAATGCAGGTGCTGCTGAGCAGCAGTGGTTCTCAGGTGACGCACCCCAAAACCAGAGAGAAGGGAACCGGATTACTGGTGGGGCCGTGTGATTTTACCTTTGGCTGTGGGTTATGTTGTTGCTGGGGCACTGTTGGCCCTGAACATGGTTTACTGCACACTTGCGTTTGCATTCCACATCATGTATGGCAGCAACTTTGCAGAGTGCCCTCTCCCACTCCAGGACCCCTCGGGGGATGTCGGAGAGCCAGATCTGGCCCAAATCCCTCAGGCCATGCCGAAGAACCCCACCTGCTAGAGGGCCTCAGTCACTTTGCAAATGCTGGGGAGGGAGCATGGGAAGTTGACTCCAGGGCGTGTCTGGCCCATTTCACCCAGTCCCACTCTGCCAGCCATCTTATAATTAATTTTCTTTCAATGTGCATGAATCCAAGCACCAGGTCACTAGTAGTATATAATACATATAACATGCATAATGTTTTAATTAATTGTAGATGTTGTTGGTGAGGGTTTGGTAAGTGGTAGGCTATTAGTAGTCAAGTTTTTGGGGAGTCACAAGTTATATGTGGATTTTCAACTGCATGGGAGGTCAACATTCCTAAACCCCTGCATTGTCAAAGCCCAACGTATATGCATCTGAAATAGATCTTTCTTCTAGCTCTCACAAACCTTATCCTGGCCTCTCAGGTCCTCTCTAATGGCCAAATGGGTAAAATAACATCCTCTTCTCAGATACCTACCCAAAGCTCAAAAGTCTTCGTTACTGTTTTTAGCACAGAAATAAGCAAGAAAAATAAGTTTCGATGAGAGATAAGGAGGAAAGGGGAAGGGAGTTCATATTTTTCTGAGAGAGAGAGAGAGAGAGAGAGAGAGAGAGAGAGAGAGAGACTTCTTTTGTACAAGCTCAGACGTACACATGAATATATGCACACAGAGGTGCACACAGCTCACAGGAAGGCAGAGGATGTGCTCTGGAGACCCTCCCAGGTTCCCAGTAGAATGGAGGGTGTGTCCCCCAGTCCCCAGCAAGCAGTTGGATCTGCTCAGTGAGGACCTCAGGAGCTGTGGACACACGGAGCCTGTAGTTCCCTCCTTTCTTTCTGTGACTGCTCTGCTCATTCTTGGTGCTTGGTTTCTAATACTAATCTGGTGACACTCTGACCTTCCCAAAGACAGTTGCTTGGCAGTGGGCATTCATGAGGGCAGTGGCTTCCTCCCGAGGGGCAGGCTTTATAAATTCACCCACTCCTGGGGTCCATCCCAACCTGTGGGGCCAGATGGATGAGCTGAGTGTCCCTGACACTGTCTCTCCCCCCCATTTCCCCATACCCCCTACTTCAAGACCCTTCTCACCAACTGCAGGGCTCGTGTGGCTCAGATATATTTATTGCCATTCTGCAGGGCTTTGGGAGGTCAGAGCCCAAAATGGATTCCTGTTCCTCTTTCACTTTGGGAACCAAATGTAACCCCTCCCACCAAATGTTAACTACATAGATTTCTGGCCACTGCCACCCCATTGTCCTTGCTATTTCTTCTGTAGTCCTTTGTAAAACCCCATAGTTTGCTTAGTCCTGAGAACTATATCACCACCTTTGAAGAAAGCAGCAAGATAGAAATGTGGACTCGGGACAGATGTGTGTGCCCTTGGACCAGCTTAGTCAGGAGGCCCCGTGCTATTTTCCTCTGGAGAGTTTTTCTGTCCCGATGCAAGAAAAATGTGTCTTAACAATGCGAAGGGAGAGTCCTCATCGGGATTTGTGTTCAGACACTTGGCACTGCATGTCACATGGTCTCCTAGACAAACAAAACTTTGTCTCCCCTCTTCTCTTTTCACATCCCTGTGGTGTCGCTATCTGAGCCCACATGGTGTCAGAGCTGACCCAGCCTGGGGATTCTGGCCCAGACGCTTTCTGAAATGATCTGAGATGTGATGGCTGGTTGTCGAAAACAATTACAGAGAAGGTGGCACACCCCGTGCGGATGGTCTATCCGATGTGACAGTTGGGTCTATGAGATGCAGTTTTAATATACAGCAGGCGAGGCTGCAGTGACAATTACATAAAGCAGGTGAAGCCGCTTCTTGCTGGTCAGCAAACATCAGCTCAGAACCACTTTACGGCTCTTTACCAGCAACTAAGTGCCTTTATTTACAGAGCGCCTGTCACTTCCCTCTGGCTGGAGAGCTGGTATATTATTTAGCACACATTTATCTGGGGAAAACATTTCAATTTAAATCAGCTGGTACAACAGTGGCTCTTGCCAGACGTTTTCCCTGTGGTTCTAAAGGACAGGATCTGAGTCGGGTCTTGGAAGGGAGGGTGAGCAGGGGAGGAGGGCCATTCTCAGAGAGCTGCTGGAGTCAGCACCTGAGAAGAGGGAGCCCGTGTGTGAGCTTCCCGTTACGCTTTCATATTGTTATGAAAGGAGCATCTTACCGTTTCTTCCTGCTCAACCCTCAAGGGAAAGAACAAGGAATAAAGTGAATGTCCATTATGTGTCAGGCCCTCATGTGTCAGAACACGAAGATGACATGGATTCAGCCACTCGTGGTCATCAAGGGGCTCAGGAGAGTAGAGGAGGCACTGCCAAGAGCAGGTGTAGAGACCAGGGCCAGGCTAGAATGCAGGAGCACATCCTCGTTTTATACATTTCCAAGGAGTGCAGAAGGTTGCCCCAAAGAGATGGCATTTGAAAGCAAGTTGAAAACATGTGGCTTGTGTGACTGAGGAATTAAACTTTCCTAATGTCCACATTGGATGTTACAGGTCTTGGCTTGTTGCTTTGCTCGGGTCTGGTTTTATAGGAAGATGATGATTAAATCCATCTTTTTAAAAGTTAACAGGCAAAAAATGAGCATGGTTTAGAGGTAGAAGGAGATGGTGGCATGAATTATATAAGAAGACTACTACTAAGCACTGCAAGGGGTGGTATGAGGGCTTACAGTACAGATTATTGATGTCAGTAGCTAGGAGAAAACAGCAACTGAGATGAAACTGAAACAAAAAAGTAGCCACTGAAGACCAGTCAGACAGGAATGAGATGAGGATGGCTAAGGAAGAGATATTCGGAATAAGTTTGCTTCAAGATTGGCTATGAGGTGGATGTAAAAGTGATTAAGCAGAGGACCCAGGGGTAGAAACAGGATTGGGGCAGGACATAAAGAATTGGGTCCTGGTCCATTTGAGGTGGAAGTATCTGTGGACTATCCAACAGGAAATTATCAATAGAACATGAGGCAATAGGGATAAAGTTAGGTTAGAAGCTATAGACTTGGAAGTCATTGGAGAGTGGATACTTCCCAGGGAGATAAGCTCCACCAACTAATTAAAAAGAGATAAACATGGGGAACATTAACACAGGGAGAGAATCCAGTGAAAAGAGAAGAGGGTAGAGACATAGAGGAGTGTGCCTGTGTGATATGAAAGGTAAAGAAAAGAGCTGAAGAAATTCCAGATTAGCAAACTAGAGTGTATCCTAATTATGTCTCAATATGTGTGTTTTCCTGAGTAGCTGTGGGCCCTTTAAGAGGTGAGGATTCCTCCTCATCTTGTTCATCTTCATATCTCTAGTGCCTCCAGCACAGGACCTGACAGTTAACATGCAATGAGAATTTGTTGGGCTGAGGAGATTGGAAAGGAAATGGTGTTTAGCACTGTTAGAAACTGCAGAAAAGTCAAGTAGACGAGGGCTGGCAACGGTACATGTGTCCTTCAGGAAGTTGTTGATGACCTTAAGCAAAAACAGCTGAATAGCCTGTGGCCAGCAGAAACCGGTCTTCAGGGGTCTGAGTGTTAATTTAGATATGAGAATTGGAGACTGTATATTGCTTTTTGTGCTGATAGGGGGAGAAATAGGATATTTCGGATCTTGCCAAAGAAAGGTTTTCTTTGGTTGGTTGTTTTTAGAATAGGGGGAAATATAGCTTATTTGTTGGCTGCAGTAGACTGAGTTAAATCCCAAAGGGAAAGTTTCAAGCTATTGGAGAGAGTTGTTAAATGACAGTGAGGGAAGCAGAAAGAAGCAGGAGAAGATGGTGTGTCCTTCAAAGGGAGAAGACTGGATGGGAAAGACAAAACTAGAGGGAGCAACCAGCTTGTTTTTCCTTGAGGAGTTCTGAGAGTGGACAGCTGGGACAGGAAACTGATGAGAGCAGACACCGCAGGAAACATGGAAGGGGGAAGGAGGACTGGAGGTAGGGAAAGCACAGGCAAGCATTGGTGAGCACCCGCTGAGGGTGGGACCCTGAAGGTGTAATTTTCTGTTCAGTGCTTGGCAGGGAAGTTAGATAAAGGAGAACTTGGTGTTAGCGTGGGGTGTAGATTCAGAGAAGGCAAGAAATTCCATGGTGCTGTTGAGAGAATATTAAGATGAGGGGCCACCTACTCCAACATGGTAGAGGAAGAAGTCAAATCAGAGTTGAGGCTTATAGACCAACAGGCCAAAAATGGAACAAGAAATACACCCTGTGAAGTCAAAGAACAAAGGTGGGGAGTAAAGGGGTGGGAGAGCTGAAGGGTGGGGGTTGATCAGTGAGCGGAGTACTTGATGCCCTCAGAGAAGGAAATACGAAGCTGCCACAGAGAATGGTGATGTGTCACTAGAAACAGTTCCTCCCCATGAGAACTCTGAACCCAAAGCAGAGCCCCTCTGAACACCACGAGCACCATTACCACCATCACCAACATCAACTGTAATGCTCATGCTTGCATGGATGTCCACTGGTATTATAGGGGTTGTGGCAACCAAGACAATGTGTGTTTCTTAGATCATTGATTTTCACATGTGGCTACACATTACAATCATTTGAGAAACTAAAAAATATGGAGGCCTGAGTGGCACCTCTACAGTTGTCATGTAACTAGTCTGGTACAGCCCGGGCATCGGGAGTCTGACAAGCTCCCAGGTGAGTCCCCTGTGCAGCCAGGGCTGACAACGCTGCCCTGCGTGCCCCTCAGAGGATGTGTACTAGGTAAGGAGGTTACCGTTGTGATTTCAAAGAGTAGGGAATGGAGACTTAGAGAGGTTAAGTAGTAATTTTTAACCTGGTCTCCTGGAAATCCTAAGTTTTAAGCCATTTTGACTTTTTAAGACAAATCTGTTGACTCAACTTACTGGTCTGTCTTCTTCCTTGTATAATTTTTATAGTATATATTTTTAATTCTCATCCAAGGCTATCTATTTTTTTAATTGATGAGAGAGAGAGAGAGAGAGAGAGAGAGAGAGAGAGAGAGAGAGAGAGAGAGATGAACATTGATGTAAGAGAGAAATATAAATTGATTGCCTCTCACGTGGGCTCCAACCAGAGATGGACCCCACAGCCCAGGTATGTGCTCTGACAGGAATCAAACCTGAGACCCTTTAGTGCATGAGGCAATGCTTTAACCACCGAGAAACACTGGCCAGGGCTTCCTTTCATATATTTGAATAGGCTTTAGTTTTCCCAAGACTGAAAACCCTGAAGTGGAGGAAAAAGAGGTGGGGGAATGTAGTGGAACTGTTTTCTGCTAACTGTATTTGTCAGTCTTGTCCTTGTCCTGTCTCAAGGTGATAAGTAAAGGGTACTGGTTGCCCAGTGTACAGGCCTCCTTCCTGACCACAGCTTTAGAAAGGTGGCTGAGCTGAGGTCCAACACTATGCTGTTATTACACAGCAGCATTGCTCACCACAGAGCCTCCAGTCAGAGTCTCTTTGAGAAACTGAGCGTGTGTATTTCAGTGTCACTGCTGTGTTTGGATGTTGGTGTCCAGGTTCTTCTATCGTTTCCTTTCCTGTTATAATATATGCTCTGCATTCACCTGATTTATGCAACCTGTCCTGAAGGTGCCAGTCCGGTTTCACAAACACATCCAAGCACCTGTTGTGTTCCCAGGCTGTGCATGGCTGGGGAGAAGGGGTCATAAAGGACACTCCTTGTCCTAGCAACCCCCTGTGCAAACACATCACTCTGCCTCAGAGTGCTGGTATATTATTGTGAGAATTACAATCTGTGGAGGCTAACATTGGGGACAGGAAGAGAAAGAGTGGGTTTGAGAGACACTGAAGAAAAGCATAAGATTTCAGCAGGTGGAAACAAATGGATCTGGCTGCAGTCAGTGAGAAGAATAGCAGTCGGGGGGCAGCAGTACACGGGGACTGTTTGAAGGACAGCGGTGAGTGTAATTTGGCTGCAATCCAGTGTGTGTATAAGACAGCAGGGACACATGAGGCTGAAATGTGGGTTGGGCATTGGGGATTTTTTTCTCTTTTTGAGTTAGGAAGCTGTAAATAACTTTTTATGAATTTCTGCGTTAGGAAGCTGTAAATAATTCAGTAGGCACTGGGGAGTTATGGAAGGTTGCAAAGCAAGAGAGTGATGGGATTGGACCCGAGCTTTAGGGAGATTGATCTGGCAGTCCCATGAAGCATTGATCCAGGGTGGGAAGAAGAGGATGCAGGGACACTGGGCCAGGACTGGTTATCCAGAGCCGAGCAGGGGCCTTGAACTGGAGAAGGAATGGGAGGTTCTAGTGGGACACGTGGTAAATGTAAAACAGAGTGTGAATGTGAGCTTCTTGCTCAGTGATGTGGGACAGGGATGCCCATCCCAGGAAGGGGCCTGGGAGTGGAGGGACTGACACTGGGGAGAGTAATGTCAGTAGCGTGGGGTGTTAGCTTGGTTCATTTCCATGTGGCATTGGTGGAAAGTGCAGGTGGGCATGAAAACAGGGTGGGAATGAAGTCCCCAAGCCAGGAGCGGGCAGAGCTAGAGAGCCGTTCCTTTGCTCGTGCTCTAGGCTCAGAGGAGAGCTTCAGGGGAGTGAATGAGAAAGGAAGCTGGAAGGACAGAGCGTGAAGAGCATCTTGGCAGTGGGCAGAGGAGACCATTGATAGAAGCTGAACCCACAGCTGAGCCACATGCCCCAACTCAGGATGTATGTCCACTATGTGGATTTCCTTAAATTTATTTTTCTATAATCTATGCCTCATTATAGCCACCAAGTTAAAAGGATTCACCATGGCTCACACATGCATCAACAGGCACACAAGCATGTATGATGTCCACATGCCTGAGGGTGAGAGCCTCCAGCAGGGAATGACCTTGTCCTTGGAGGTATGGCTGTGGTTCGTGAGCAATAGCCTTGATCGGGGGCACCTAAAGTCTGAGGTTGCTTTCACTGTTCCAGAGGAGAAATGCGCCTTCTAGTTCATCTTTGGGGAAGACCATGTGGATTAGGATCTCTGAATTATTGAAAGACAGAAATCAGGAGTGAATGGGTCCTTCCTAAACTGGAACTTTCAGAGGAAACCCACGGGATGAGATGGAATGGAATGAGGACCCTTGAGCATTAAGTTTCAAATGGTCACTGAAGACAGCCTGCATAAACCTCGCTGATGGAAATGGGATTTATTTTGAACGGTGATTGTTTCGTCCTGGTGGGTCTGAGAGGGAGAGTGTCAAGAGCTATGAAGATTTGAAGGGAGGAATTGACAAACATGAGAATGTTGCCAAGGGGGTGATCAGAATGGGGAATGGCTGGGGCAACACTTCACTTGCCAAGCAGCTAAGCCAGCGGGGCTAGCGGGTTGCAAGGGCCAATTTATCATCTGCTCCATTGCACCAAACCAGGACGGATGGCTAATGATGAAGCAGAAACAGACTTTAGTTCCCCATAAGGAAGACATTTTCAGAACAGAAAGGGCTGCCTGTAAGTGTAGCGAGGGTCCTATCACCACATGTCCCTTTGCCAAAGGAAAGTCACTAACATGATCTTTGTGATGGGAAGGAAATTGGATGAGATGAGTTCTGTGGTCCTTGGTAACGAGCGTCTGTGGTGTTTTGATTTGGATTTTTATGACCTGGGGGTCTGTGTTTTCGATGAGCTACATTCTTACTCCCTTGGGAGAGCAGGGCGTCTGCTGCAATTGGGGTTACAAGGAGTCTTTTAGTGGAGCTTTCACATCCTTCTCAAATGGCACTGCTTTTGTGTGGGAGGCGGGGTGTGGCCGGCGCTGCAGTGAGCAGCTGCACATCTGGCTTTGCCGTTCCTGTGACAGACCACCCCCATCTTCAACTCCCATGTCACCCTTCAACACCTGCCCTTCCCAGTTTTCTCCCTTCTTCCACCCCCCACCCCAAAGCCTCGCTTCCTGTACGCCTACTCCCTTGCCAACATACCTATACACACGTCCTCACACACATTCTCCCTCCCTGACATCAGAGAAGCACTTTTTTTTTTTTTCCCCAGCTGCTCCCATGTAGCATTTCATTGCCACAACCTTCGCTCTCAGTTCTGGAATGGTGATGGGGGAGAAGCCGGGATGCTTTATACCCGCCCAGAAAACCCAGCTCAGCGCTAACATATTTTTCTTCACTTGTAACTGAAACTGCTGTTGGTTCCAGTTGCAAAATCCAGAAAGACAATTATACTTAACTGTTCGGAGATTTATAAATACCGCACTGGAGTAGCCCGTAGGTAGTAACTTTAGATACCCAGCCCAATCATTTTCTTTTTATTGGTGTGTGATTTAGATCTTATTTTGAGTCCTCTATAATAAGGGTGGTACATTTCATTAAAAGAGCTTACTAAACAATAAAGCAAGTCTGGCTTAGGGCTTCGAGCAGGACTCAGGGGCCGAGAGGGCTGCCCTTTCCCATTTCTTCTGTGGACATCGCTGGCGAACGATGTATCTCGGAAAAGCAGCAATGGCAGCTGTTTTCTAAATGACTTCAGCTTTTCCCTGCATGGCATCTCTCAGCCCTGAGAGATCTTCTGAAGACAGCCATTTACTATTCCGGTAAGAGAGTCCCAGGGAAAGGAGCAAGAGAAACAACAGCAAGGACAACAGTAGCTCTGGTGAGAGAAGGAGAGGCCTGGTCACTTGGTGAGGGTTGGAGGTCTCTTTGCTTGATGGTCTCCCTTAGGGAGTGGATGTGGGAAGAGACAGTGAAAATGGACCAAACTACCCTTTCTTTCTGATTGTATACAAAGCAGAGTCTCGTCCAGAAACTGTGCCCAGCTTGGGACAACTGCAATGAAAGGAAATCTTAGCTTCAGAGACAGAAAACAGATGTCGCCTAGTGTTGGGGTTGGGCTGACCTCCTAACATCAGGCTTTCATGAGCTGCTTTCGTCCTTAAACCTTGGAGGCCTAGTTAATGCTCTTTAAAAACAATTAAAATTCCTTTTGTTTTTCCAGGTGAGTCTTGCACCGGGCACATTCATATGCAATGTCACATTTAATCTTCATGTTAACCTGCTGAGACAGAGGTGTTTTTTTTTTGTTTGTTTTTTTATCTCCATTTTACAGATGAGAACATTGAGGCTCAGAAAAATTCCACAACTTTCCCAGTCTCATAGTTAGTCAAGAAGACATGGAGTTTATCTTCAAACTGGTCCCAAAGCCTGAGCTTTTCCCACCACATCAGTCTACCTCCCATAAGAGAACACGTGTCTAAATCTATATGTGCTTTTCGAGGTCAAGGGAGGACACCTGGGGGCAGACATCCAGAGACATGAAGGCACTCAAGTCATGCCATTTCAACCCTTAAACTGCTCCTTGCACCCAAGGGCTGGAGTTTGTTTTGAATGTTCTTGTCTCCATGCATCCCCATTGTGTGGGTCCCTGGCCCTCCCCCTTCCAACCATCAGAGACACTAGGGCTCTCCTGACCCCCATCTTTCTTGCCACAACACCTAGATGAACAAGAGTAGAGTTGGGAGACGTATGAAGAGTTCTGTGTAGCCTGTTTCTGTATAATAGTATAATTGTTTGAGCTTTTCTCTCCTGTTAATACAGATTTTATTTTGGAGCTGTCGGAAAGACAGTGGGAAGTTTGAAACTCAGATGTTGTGTTGTATGTGTGGCTTTTGTTTTGTGTTCTTTTGTCTAAAAACTTATACAATATTTCCAGGTTTTATTTATTTATCCCACTCTCCAAGCAGTAGTTTCCATGGAAAGTAGAAGATAAGAGTGAACAGACTAGTCCAGCCCCCAAGTCTAGGATTGCAGGTGGTATGTTATGCTCAGAAAGTTGTCCAGAAGAATTGTCCTGAGGGAGGAAAGTGCAGCTGTAAAAGAAGTCCTATAACCCATGGACCCTTTGAGGCCCCTGATAAAATCCCAATAAGGATGGGTTGATTAACAGTTCTTGTCCTGAGCTTCATCTTGGCTTAGGCCCTGTGCCTGAGATTAGTGTCCCTGCTCTTCTCCATGGTCTTTGCTTTCATGATGCTAATGGGATCTACACTGAGTGGCCACATTATTATGATCTCTGAGCACATAATAATCTGGCCTCACAGTGTGTATCCTGAATAATAAAAGGCTAATTGCAAATTGTCCCCTCTACCAGGAGTTCAACCAGCAGGCAGGCTGTCCAACTGCCCATGTCCCCTCCCCCAGGCCAGGCTGGCCGGACCCCACCCATGCACGAATTCCTGCACCAGGCCTCTAATATATATATACTGAGTGGCCAGATTATTATGTGTTCAGAGATCATAATAATCTGGCCACTCAGTGTATAGGCAGATACTCAGAATAAGTAGTATGGTACTACTTGAGTGTACATGTTTAACAATATACAATCTAAACATTCTGAAGTACTGTGTAAAATGCCTGATGTGAATCATTTGTAATTTTTTGAAACATGCATTTAATTCACATGTTGTGAGGACAGTATGCATGCCTGAAGCTAACAACCGTGCCCAGCCATCTACTCCATGCGTTTTTGTCTTCATTATTTTACAGGCAAAAACTCATGTGAATTCCTAAAACCATTTTTTTTTCTTAAAAATTGCCTTGCAAATAAACCAACTGATTTATAAATGTCTTTAGTTACAGATTTATAGAATATTAAAGGATAAATGATTCTATATTTATTGGTGGAATGTTCTGGAAGAAGTTAGTCTCCAAATTCTAGAAGATCAGCATAGTAGTCATTGAGCACCCTGTAAGGATTTTCTACCAGATATTGTGTCACCAGATGTTGCCACACCATCACAATATGTTATGAGAAGGCAGAGGTTGCTTTGGGTTGAGGATGGTTTATAGTTTGAGTAAATGGAGTTGAATTTGAAAATAGTCAGGATTATCCCACGTAAAGGGGCAGACAGAAAAGGGCCGAGGCTGGAGAGAAGGCGAGACCAAGTGTACTCACAGAAGGGCTCTTGGTTATGCACTTACTAATGACATAACTGAGGGGGCTTATGACTCTCGGGGTGTCAAAGGAAATGACCACAAGGGGAAGTCACTGCTAACTGGGTAGGCCCTCAAAGCAACAGCCTGTTCTGTGTTTTACTGACCTCTCCCTTTCACCAACGGTCAGAAATATATTTAAACACTTCACACAACACCTCGCACCTAGTAGATGCTTAGTAGAGGTTTGTGGAGTGAGCAAATAAATGATTTAATCCTGCTATCTGTTGTTTGCAGCCTTCTCTGTCTTAGTTTGCCTTCAAATGCCATCAAGCAGCTTGATGTCTTTATTAAATATCCCATCCTTTCCTTGTAGGCTTCATTCACTCTCCACTCACTTGACAGCTGAACACTGGGAAAGTGTTACAAAGACTGAAGACATTGAACTTGTCAGTGGGAGCTGAGGTCAGATTTGTCCAAGCGTTCTCTAGTGTAACTCATCTTATTCCTTTAGATCACCCCTGGCCTCATTGCAGGTCCTATTGGATGGCCCTCATCCAGGGCCTCAGGGATGCTGTAGGATTGAGACCTACAGTAGATATATAAAGGGCAGACAACATCTCTATTTCTGCTCCAGGAAGCTTTGAATGGCTTCGGAGAGCTTTCTTGGCCACGCGGAGGTGGACACGCTTCGCAGCCGCAGGCTGGCCAATGGTGCCCCCGTGCCTGGGCGGAGGGAATTCAGTGATGGCCTTATTGCTCTAGTTATTGTGGTGAATCACAACAGGCTGTCAGAGTGTAGGGTCAAGGAAGTAGGTTTCAAATCATACTTTTGTCAAGTTGTGTGTTATTTGACTTTGGAAAAGCACTCTATGATTTTATTTCTCCCTCTATAAAGTGGGGCTTGTTATAGTGGCCCCACCCAGGTACCCTGAGGGATTGTGTGAGAATCCAGAGCTGATGGCCATGGATAGGTTGATAAAACATCAAGGTAGAATGAGCACTTTTCAGTCAAGTTGAAATCACAGCACACGTGGGCTCTGGAACTGTCAGCCTGGTTTGAGTGCCAGCAATGCCACCTAGTAGGCTTGTGGCAACTATTGATACCCTTTGTCTCTCGGTTCTCTCACTGAGAATACTAATTGGAAGGCATAGAATGGGCGTTATGGAAGTGCAGGGCATCGGAGAAATGAACTTTGACTCATGAACTTCCAGGTGATTCCCAGTCTTACACCATCCTGATGGAGAAGGAGCGGGGAAAATAAACCAGAGTGCGCATGGTGGGGGATCAAGGCAGGTGGTGCAGGTGGTTGTCTGGATGCTAATGGGCTTAGGAAATGGAAAATTTTTGAAAATCAATCAGACCCTGGGTCTCAGGACAAGCAAGGATGATAAATAATGAGCATGTCAGGATTGAAGTTTCACACTTAATCTATAAACCCACTCCTAATAGGCCCCAGATGATTATACATTCATGGTGGCTTTCTACTTATTGGGATTGTATGAAGCTCTTCCACGTTTCTAAAGGAAGTCCAGGCATGTCTCTTTCTTATTTATTTGCATAAAGGAACCTGAGGAATCTTTAAAGGAAACCCTCCTTTTTTATGGGCATTAATTATACACCATGCTAGCAAGCAATGGCCTATATGTTATGAAATATTAAATCAGAATGCTTCCCACTCCCAGATGTCCCACAGATAAATACGGCAGGATTTTGAAGTCCCTCTTGGAGCTGTTTTGCCTGCAAATTTATTGTTTTGTCTCCATTTTCGGAAAGCTCTGTTTTCTGTGAAGTATAGCACTCTGGGTAGTTTTTAAGGCGCAAAGTCCTCTGGAGTTGCCTGTGTCGGCAACAACTCTTATGTAGATGGCACACGAGGGATGGCGCGTTGATCGGCTCCTTTAAGATGACAAATGGGCAGAGAGCGTTATTGTCTTTGATTGCACGCCTTACATCATCTGTATGTAGGAATAAGAGGGCCATACGTTATCTTTAGCCATTTTATAAATATTTAAGTCCTTATAGTTGCCTGAAGATATTAAAGCATATTTTACAGTAGTCGGAATATAAATATTATATATAGCACAAGATACCAAAGTAGTTTAATGAATTCATAATTTTCTGCTCACATTTATTGGAATGTGTTTTATGTTCCAAAAGTTCCATTTAAAGAATAAGATCCCATTCTGCTTTCTGACAACGCACTAAGTGTTGGCTGGCGTTGCAGGCGGGGTCTGGGTTCCGATGTCTGTAGAAGCTTTCATTAGGAGTCAGGGGAGCAGGAAGTCAGGGCCCTGGGATATATTTCCTTAATCCCTACATTTAAAAATACATATAAATAACTTTCAAATAAACAATTCTGGTGCTTATTTAAATCATAAAGCGTTCCAAAGAGAAAACTTTTTATAGCTTCTTTCCTCTATTTCAGGGAGATTAATTCACAAAAACCTAAGTAAGGACAATAAACACGTGGTTTGTAATTTTCCTGTCCTCCCCACCCCACCCCCTCTTGTAAATGGACACAGACCCTGTTGGCCAGGCTAGAGCGGGAGTCTCGGTATCGATGTGGACAGTGATGGCCCAGTGCGTTCTGTGTATTTCTCTCTAAGACAGAGTTCCAGCTTCTTAACCATGATCCCAAAGGCAAGGGGGTGACAGGGAGAATATGCCTGCACCTCTTTTCAATGTTCCAGTGAAATATAAAGACTCTCCTCTTTAATATTTCACAGAGTTTCTCCAGCTCCCAGCGGGAGTCCGTGCTGGGTAATGTTTGCTAATTACCAACAAGGAAACTAGACATACAATGCTGGTAAATTACCTGACCCTTTCCATTTTAATGAGGCAACCAGGATTTCTCGAAGTGATGTTGTTTCACTGGCTAATGGTGTCAGCAATGTTGTAATTGTGGGTTGAGGCACATTAGCTGAACAACCACATGTAGAAAAAGGGCTTTCTCTCCAGAAGCCCTTCGGAGACTAGAACCTTATAATCATTAAGCCTCTGTCATTTGCATGCTGCTAATCACTTACTTTATTATCCTGTATATCCATTGTCTTTCTTTAATTGCTCTTTAAATTAAAATTAAAAATAGTTCTCAAGCCCACAATGGCTGGGATAGCATCTTGATTATGAAGATAACTTCAAGGAAATGGAACAACTGGTGATGTATTGCCGGGATTAGGAGAGAGTCCCACTGTTATGTACGTGCCTACAGGCCCCAGGGGCCTCGTTGTGGCAGTTTCTCTTCCTTTAGCCCATACTGTTTGTTTAATAAATGGTTATGTATGGCCTTTTCAGCCATTACAGCAACTTTGGAGAAAGTACATCCTTCTCATTGGTTTGGGCACTGAAATCTCATTCATTCTCTGGGCAAAGGTATAAAATTGAATTGAAAGGCAAGGTCTGCTCTAGAGCCTCTGAAGAGACTCTCTTGACTCACCTTGCTAGTTTATTCTGTACCTGTTTACTTTTTTTAAAAAAAAAAAAGGCATCATCAAGAGCCGAAATGGACCTTAATGATATCCCCACTTTACAGATGAAGAAACTGAGGACCAGAGCAGTTACCAGGACTGTGTTCACACAGTGGAAGAGGGTCCCTGGAGGGAGGAGCACGTGTTATGGGCTGCTCCTGAGAGTAGATTTGATGTCATGCCTTGAGTTGTAATACGTAAACTGTGGGGTTGTCATGGTGCAGGGCATTAGTGTGTGTCGCTTGTGTACATATATGTACATATATTGGTGTGTTTGTTGATGCAGACTGTGTGCCAGGGTACTGCAAGAGTAAGCTTGTGTCTTTTATTTTTTTTAAAACAAACAAACATACACACAATCACATGGGTGACATGAGGTCATTCCTGAATATTGAGTGTGAAACCCAGAGTTATTATATTATGGTTGCAATATTATATATGATGCCCCAGAATCGAGATGATAAAGTTTTTGGATCCAGCCAAAGCCGGTTTGGCTCAGTGGTTGAGCGTCAGTCTGCGGACTGAAAGGTCCCAGGTTCGATTCCGGTCAAAGGCATGTACGTTGGTTGCGCACATCCTAGGTTGGGGATGTGCAAGAGGCAGCTGGTCGATGTTTCTCTCTCATCGACGTTTCTAGCTCTCTATCTCTCTCCCTTCCTCTCTGTAAAAAATCAATAAAATATATTTAAAAAAAAAAGTTTTTGGATCTAGAAGGGATTAGGGCATTGCTTGTCTGCCTCAATTTTATAGATGAGAAAACCGAGTTTGAATAAGACAGTGCTTCCCCCTAAGTTTTCACAAGAAATTAGTGCCAAAACCCAGGTCTTCTGATTCTCTGTTTCTCTGTCAGCATTACAAGCCTATTGTCATCATCATCATGGGCATCCTCATCATTGTCTTCATCATTGTAAATGAGTTACTTTTAAAGGGCCAGGCATTGCTGTAAGCAGTTTACCTGTATCATTACTTAATCTCCATGACATGCGACTCTTCCATTTTACAGATGAGGAGATGGAGACACAGAATTTAAATAAATTGCCCTGGATCACAACAACTAGCAACTGAAAAAAAGCAGCACTCAATCTCGGGGAGTCTAGCTCCAGCATTTGAGTTCTTAACCGTGACGTTATGGCTCATTTCAGGTTGTGGTCCACAGACATTGATCACGGAGTAAACAGAGTTGCTCAAAATCAAGCTAGCACCGATCAACCCCTTCTTTTAATAAAAGTGTGCGTGTGTGTGTGTGTGTGTGTGTGTGAGAGAGAGAGAGAGAGAAAGAGAGAGAGAGAGAGAGAGAGAGAGACTGCCTGACCCCCAAGATCCAAGATTCTAGTTATATAGTCATCTGCCAGCATAAACAACATATACGCAAGAAAGCCTTTAAAACTTAAAAGAGGAAATTTAGTGCTCCATTTTAAAGGACTATCACATGTTTGGAAGCTGGGCTGCTATTTCTGCGGGGCGCTGTCTGAGAGCGTTTCAGAGACAGCTGGCCCGATGCTGCTGGTGATGGGATCTGCTTTGCTGACCTGCACAGCCATGTCTTGGATCACTTGGCAAATCCATCTTTTGCAACTACTTAATTTTCTGTGCACTTAAGATATGGGTGTTTTCCTTTGCTTGTGATTTCATAGCTCTCCTTCTTGCTACACTGGCCATTGGTCCGTGCTAAACCAAACAACTGGGGCCCATTTGGCACTGAGTGTTTCAGACGTGAAGGGACATTTGAAGTGCATGACAAATGCCGAGAAACAAAGCCCATGGCACCGAGCACATAAAGAAACTGTTTATAATGTAAAGGTGGTTACATTTTCAGTCAATCTATCACTTTAATGAGCTCTTTGCATTTCTTTGATTAATGCCCACAAAAGGGGGAGAGAAAAAAATTGATGTAATGGAAACAAAATGGTACATAGTCTTGGCAGCACGAGGGAGGTTTCTATGGTGTTTTATGAGCATCCACTTCATATCGCTGTCTTGCGCTTTGTATATCTACCTTTCCCCTGGCACCGGGCGCCCCTGGTTTACGGGAAATGTGATCCAGCATGAAAGAAGAGACCCGGCCTTCGAGGTCTTTGTCCCCTTGTGGTGCCAGCGAGGAGGGAGAGTCCAGGACAGGAATGAAGATTTAATAATAATAATAATAAATAAAAGACATACTCTGTGCCATATTGAACTTAAGAATCCAACAGGTATGCAGATTTTAAAAGAGAGAACCTTAAAGATGTTTTGAAAACATTAAAATTGCTATCTAGTAATTCCTACATCATTAGTAGTAATCCATACAGTTCAAAACAGTGAATAACAGAAATGGGAAAGTGCAGAGGATGACATCATCATGAGTAACTAATGGATTGATAAGAATGCTCATCTTATCAAAATGGATTGATAAGAATGTTCATCTCTCTCTCCCTGGGGGACAGGTTAGACCAGGCAGTCTTCCTGGAGGAGGTGAAGGAGGGCAGGAGCTGGGTTGAGAGGGAAGAGGGGAGAGAGGGGAAGAGTGGGTAAGGCGTGCTGGGAGTAGGGATGAGAATCAGCAAGGGCCAGTCTCCTGTGTTGGGACCCAGCTCTCATTTTCCCCTCCTCAGCCATGTGCATGCAGCACTGTGGGTTTGTGGGGCTCTTTAAAGTCACATGAGCACTTGGCACGTTTGCTCCAAGATTGAGCAACTCTGATGACATGGTGGGAAGTTGCAGTAGTGGAGAACTGGGAACCCCGTAAACTTCTTTATAGCCTTGTTCTTCTTTTCTTTTATTTTCTTCTTTTCTTTTTAAATCTTCACCCAAGATGTTTTTCTCATTGATTTTTAGACAGAGTGGAAGGGAGGGGGAGAGATAGAAAGAGAGAAACATCGATGTGAGAGATTTTTTTTTTTGTATTCTAATTGCACAAATAAAACATTAATTTTATAAAATTTGTATTCCCTATCATTTTATCACTTAGACACTAGAAGTTGACACAATAGTTTTGTTTCTGTATATTTAGATACTTTCCCCCTCAAAATAAATCATTCATATTAGTATGTGACCTATATGTTTCCACAAATAGTTTATTATGACCATTTATCCATGTCATTAAATGTTTTTCTGGGTTTTTAGTGGATGCATACTTAACAATTAGTTTCCTAAAACTAAACATTCATGTGTTTCCAATTTAACATTGTTATTTAATCTGCACAAATGAAGAACACAGTAATCAGATCTTTAATAGAGGGAAATTGTGGCTAAACATATATTTTCAGATGTGAAATTGATTAATCCACATGTGTCAAACACAAGGCCCGCGGGCCAAATCTGTCCCACCAGGCCTTGCAATGTGGCCCGCACCGCGCTGTCATCACTGCACTCCGCTGCGTTTCCATCACAATGACAGTTTATGACTGTTCAGTAAACCATTCGGCCTGCGATTTAGGCTGGATTTTAGATTTTGGCCCCTTCTCTGATTGAGTTCGACACCCCTAGATTAATCCAAAGGGTATGTAAAATTTTAAGTTTTTTGATTCATATTGTCAAAGTGCATCTTATTTTAAAGTTGTAAGATCAATTAGGAGGGGTAGAAATCAATTAAGAAGTTGTGGAAGATTCACTCTGTCACCCTGGGGAAGACATTAGACAGGTGAATATTAGTTTTCATAATTTTTCCAAATCTGTAGTCTTATTTGTGTTTAAGTTGTGATTTCCCCCTTCCTTCCTTCCTTCCTTTCTTCCTTCCTTCCTTCCTTCCTTCCTTCCTTCCTTCCTTCCTTCCTTCCTCCCCTCCCTCCCTCCCTCCCTCCCACCCTCTCACCCCCTCTTCCTTCCTCCCTCCTTCCTTCTTCCTTCCTTCCTTCCTTCCTTCCTTCCTTCCTTCCTTCCTTCCTTCCTTCTTTCCTTCCCCTCTTCCTTCCTCCCTCCTTCCTTTCTTCCTTCCTTCCTTCCTTCCTTCCTTCCTTCCTTCCTTCCTTCCTTCCTCTGACCGCTCTGAGATACTGTAAGCCTTTAAGCTTATCATAAGGAAAGAGACTGTCTGCTTGGAGACTCTTGCAAATATATTTGTTCCATATGTGTGAGACTTGTCTAAGTGCTGAATGTATCTTATGAAATTTAATGAGCAAATAGCTATAGAGAACTTTGTTTAGTTTAGCTCAGACCCCAAATGCAAATTCTAAAAAGGATGAGGTACTTTATTCAGTAGGTAGAATCATCTTTCCAAAGCATTCCTCAAATATGGTCTCTAGGATAAAGAACTATTAAAAATATCAATGTTACTTATTGTAAATAGAAGAAATTAAAGGCTGGGTCATTGATCCACATTTTGTCACTGGTCATGGGAAATGAATAAAATCCTTGGCTGAAGATATAGTCAGTCACTTGTTTCAACAGAAAATAAGACCTGCATGCCTCATTTCACCAAGAACAGAGATTTTTCTCAGTTACTGTATTACTGAGGGAATTTGGTTGCAAGTGATAGAAATCCAACTCAACAGGCTTGAATAAAAAGCAGGCACATTTGGTTAGCCCAGGAGGTTGGATGGTATCAGAAATCTGTGCCCCTCTTGAATTGCTTGCCCCATCCATGGTCACCACTGGCCCCATTCTTACATCCTTCTGGCTTTGCATCCAAAACACCTTTTGCATAGTGTTCTGGGGAGAACACAGATTGGCCCCAGCTTGGGGTAAGGCCCATCTCTAAAGGAGTCATGCAGCCAGGATTCTGGGGACCATCTTGCTGGCTCTGTGAAGTCAGGCTGTCTGGCTTCATGTTACCATTCTGTGGCCAGGGTGGCACAGGGTTGTGCTCCCACCATCACGACCACCAAACACTGTTGAAGGAGTTAAAGAGGGACAGATAACAGCCAGTGAGCCCTTTCTGGTTCTATTTCCTTGGATTCGATCACTTCTGTGCTCTGAGCTTCAGTTTCTTCATCTCTGAAATGGAGCAGCTGATTCCGAGATTCCCAAATCTCTTACATTTCTAACATGAGGGGTTGGCAAAGAGGTACTCACTTTAGGCTCTGGGTGGGGACAGCTGTCAGCTCCAGGCAGATGAGTTACTTCATATATATATATTTTTTTTATTTATTGATTTTTTACAGAGAGGAAGAGAGAGAGATAGAGAGCCAGAAGCGTCGATGAGAGAGAAACATCAACCAGCTGCCTCCTGCACACCCGCTACCAGGGATGTGCCCGCAACCAAAGTACATGTCCTTGACTTGAATCGAACCTCGGACCTTTCAGTCCACAGACCGACGCTCTACCACTTGAGCTAAACCGGTTTCGGCACATGAGTTACTTTGAAGAAAGCAGAAAACACAGTTGAAATTGGCAGAGGAGTTCCCCCTTCTTGCCTCCCTGACATTGACCTCGGTCACCCCATTGGGGGCTCCTTCTATCTTGGGCTCCAAGTGGAAAGTGGTCAGTTGGGCAGTGTCAGGAGAAACTGCTTCCTTGGTAAATAATCGTTTTTTATTGAGTCCATACTGGTCAGCTGCCTGACCTTCATGACTGAGCACTCCAAATGGCAAAGCCAGTGAAAACTATGAAAACACAGTGAAGGTTCAACTGAGTTCTTCCCTTCGCCAGGTTTCTCTTGCAGACTTTTCCATGAATCTACTTCCCAGACCGATCCTGTGCACATGGAGTTCCCCCCACACGTTTGGAAGCGGTTATGCTTGTATACATGGCATTTTCTTTACTTCAGGCTCTGAAGAATGTGCTGGCATACGTACAGCGGAATGACTGCTGTGGCTATTACTGTGCTTGCTCAGGGGAGCTATTCAAATGCCTCATTTATTGGAGCTTAATAGATTAAAAGTCCAAATTTAGTCTCATGATATAAGCCTAATCAAGTTCTAATCTGCATAATTTTCCCATAAGCAGCAATGGGAAATTTGGATAATTTATGTTTTAGCAGTTGCCAATCATGTGTTAAATAGTATTGTTGCATTTACTTATCAAAATATTTTTATTGATCTTCACTTCATCTGACATTTGGCTTTCCCTGGCATTAAGAGGAAATTTAACTCATCTCATAGATGATGTAATATGAGATGTTTCTCTTGATTTTAAGATGTCTTTATAGATCATTTTTAACGGTGATCTTTCCCTTTTACAACGTCATATTGAATACCTGTCTCAGCAAACCTAGATGACTCGGCTTAATTTATTTCCCTAGTTTAACATAGCATATGGATTTCTAACCATCATTTATATGCACACGAGAAAGTATAATTCGGCCCACCCTTTGAACCAATACCTTTATGTTAAATCTTTGTGGGTGGGGGAGGCACTTACCTTCATTTCTCCATCTATTCCAGGGGACATGATTGATAAGAATGTTCATCTTTCTCTCCCTGGAAGGGCTTGGGGACTTAACTAGGGAAGATTTAGAAAGTACTTTGTGTTTTCCTCTATGGAGAAGTACTGTAATAAAGCATTTATTATATGTGCTGAGTTTGTGAGTGCTATGATACCAAAGCAAGTTCAGCATAACTACAGTGGGTCTCCGTTGTGATCTATTTATTCTTTGAAAGTGAAAACAATATAAGAGTAACACTAGCTTTGGCCTCAAACCTGCCTGCCAGGGTGGAGGGAGAGACCATCACACTCAGAGGGCAGGGATCATGGAGCGCCGTTATATGTGGGCTCTGATGTCGGACACCACTACTTACCACCTGGGTATGCTGGATGAAGTTATCAGACTGCTCGGAATTTTATTTTTATTATCTGCAAATTGGGAATGTTTTCAATTCCTATACTCATAGGGTTGTTAGGAATAAATGAGCATGGCTCATGAAAAATCTCAGTACTGCTCTGTCCCTTAATAAGAAGGAACATTGGTGTGAGGCTGAGAGGAGTCTGAAGACAACGCACCTGGGTTTAAATCTGACATCTGCTAATCTCTACATCTGCCCTGTAGCAAATCACTTACCTTCCCTGTGTTTGGTTTCCTCAACTGTAAAATAGTATTATCTACATAGGATGGTTTTGCAAATTAAAGTTGTTATATGAGCAGAATTTAGTACATAGTGATCACTCAGTAAATGTTAGCTATTTTTTTTCCTCGAGCTTATATTTAGGCCCACCTTCTTCATTCTCAATTATCTTCATCTAGATCTACATTGTTGTCTTTCCTTGACATTGAGTCTTCTCCTTTTCCAGTGCACTCATGACTACATTTCCCAAGCGCCCTTTTCTAACCTTTCTGCAATAGATCTTGTCTTTTTCTGCTTGCACCCACATGGTGCCGGTAGATGCTGTGCCTGTGTGCGTGGGTGCAGCAAGTACCCCAAACAATTAATAAAACTTTGATGACCTTCTTATTCCAGTGTCTCTTCTCCTTGCACTTCTTAAGAACAGGTCAAGTGTCTGTATTAAATTCTTTAATTCAAAGCCATCCTGAAACTTCCTTGTCTAATTTAACTAAAGGTCACTTAACCTTCCAGTAATTTCCCTGGCAGAGGCTGAGTGCTTCTAGCCCTGGCATAGCCCTTGTGGAAACGGGAAGTGGAAGATTGTGTGTTAAATAAAACACTCCAGACAGGTGCTGGCGCTGCTATAAGGAAGTAAGAACCTTTCATACATTCTGTCCCCATGTCTGAAATCCTCCTTACATATTTTGGGCTATATTTTTAATCACATTGCTTATTGCATTTCCATTGATTTCCCATGATTTTCACTATGGGAAAATTCCTTATAAAAAAAAAAATCTATCCATGCTGGCCTGTGTGGCTCAGTTGGTTGGGCTCTGCCCCATGCACCAAAATGTTGCTGGTTTGATTCCTGGTCAGGGCACAGGTCAAGTTGCGGGCTCGATCTCTAGTAGGGGGCATGCTGAAGGTGGCTGATGGATCTCTTCCTCTCTCTCTCTCTCTCTTTCTCTCTCTCTCTCTCTTTCTCTCTCCAAATAAGTAAATAAATAAATGAGTAAAATACAAAACAAAAACCGATGAAAACCACATGCTTGATGCTGTATGGCTCTTTGGCTAGAGGTTTTCCCTCTCTAATGAAGTTGACTGAGCATCCTTATCCTTAAAAACAAAAGCTACGAAAAGCTACAACAGTTTCTTATGTGTAGAGAAGGGATGCTGATAAATGCTATGCCTATCCATAAATATTTATCATGTACCTAGTAAAATAGTAATATCAGTAGTCAACATTTTTGAGTACTTGCTTTATAGGAAGCATTGCACTAAATGTTTTTACTTTTTTATATTTTGTTAATCCTCACATGAGGATATTTTTTTCCATTGCTTTTCAGAGAGAATGGAAGGGAAGGAGGGGGAAGAGAGAGCTGAAGAGAAAGAGAGAAACACTGATGTGAGAGAGACACATTGACTGGTTGCCTCCTGAACACACCTTGACAGGGAGCCAAGAGTGAACCCAGATGTATAAGTATGTACCCTTGACCAGGAATTTGGTGCTCAGGCGATGCTCTAACCACTGAGGACAGTGGCCAGGGCTGCACAAAATGTTTTGGGCACACCATTTGATGTTATCTTCACAACTACCCTATATAGGAGATACTTTCAGTCTATAGACAAAGAATCAGCTGCTTGAAGAAAATTTGTGCTATGCTTACAGTTATGTGTCTAATTAGTGGATGAGGCAGAGTTTGAACTCATGACATTTGACCATAAAGCCTACTCTGTTTCTTCTCTATTGTCCGGCATTCTGTAAACAACCTGGAAAGTTCAAAGAAATAGAAAACCCAGTCTCTGGCCTAAAGTTCTCATACAGCATAGGGAACGACCATGCTTGGCAAGGGGCCCGCTTGGGCCCATTTATGCCTCTGCCACAAGAATAGGACAGATAACCTAAGCCGGCCACATCTGCCCTTGAGGATTGGAAAGGGGAGGGGTCTTCAATTTAAGGAAATCGGGTTTTCTTTGGAGGCCACATTTAGCTCAAAGCTTGCCTCCCGCGTCCACAACCAGCAGAAAACAATGGAGACACATTTAGATAATCCAGAGACCACCTCAGGAAGAGCCAGAGCTGTAGATCACTGAACTTGACTCTTTTCCTGACTGAGAATTTTTCACTTCATCTCTCCACTGTCTTCATTTTTACTCACCTATTCTGGGGAAATAAGTGGTTGTCCTAAAATTGGTTTCCCAAGTGTTGGTTTAATTAGTGAGTGTTTCCCAGCTTCACTTTCTCTAGTTGTATAGAATCCCTATAGTTTATTCCATGTCCCTGCAGAGAGAGAATTAAAGTTCAACCAACCATGTGTCCACTGCTGCAAACAACAATGGGCGGAAGGCATTCAGAGACCTGGACACAATTTGGACCTGTCCCTTTATCAACTGCTGCTCTGACAAACTGGGTAGATGACATCTAGTGGCAACAAAGGCGGGCTTGTCTCATCCCTTCAGATGGAAGGTGGATTAATTCTTTTTGTTTTTTAATATATTTCTTTATTGATCTCAGAGAGGAAAGGAGAAGGAGAGAGAGATAAAAACATCAATGATGAGAGAGAATCATTGGCCAGCTGCTCCTGCACTCCCCCCACTGGGGACCTAGTCTGAAACCCAGGCATGTGCCCTTGGCTGGAATCGAACTCCGGACCCCTTAGTCCGCAGGCCGATACTCTATCCACTGAGCCAAGCCAGCCAGAGCAAAGGTGGCTGAATTCCATTCTCTCCAAGATCACTTAAAGAATCTGCCATTTCAACCACAATGCTCCCATATTAGGACTGTGTGAAGAAACAATGCTCATAAATTCTGTTCATCTTTAACACAATCTACACCCAAGAGGAGGAGGAGGAGGGCAGAGTCTATGTCTTTCGTCTTTCTTTTAACCCTTAAAAATGTGTGACTTGAAAAGTATCCAAAGAGAAAGAGACATTAAAGTTGCTGATGTTTTCCTGAGCACCCTGTCCTTGGGGTCATGCGTAGGAGAGAGAGGGACCTTTAATGGAGAGGTGTCTGTGGACCCCACCATAGTTTGTCAGTTTGCAGATGCTAATGGAGCTGGGCTTGGTGACTGAAGGAGAAAATGGAATATGAAAGCAAAATGAAAGAGGCCCTTGAAGCAAGCATGTCATTTCTAAATGAAGGTTTCATGCAAAGGGATTGAGTCTTTTCACAGCTGCAAATGGGATTTTTAAATAAGATGAAATAAAAGGACACTTTGGCTCGTTGCAGGTTCAGTAATGAAATACAGTTTTCCTAATACCATGGGACCCGCATTTCTCCCTGCTTGACGGTGCTATTCCTTGACGTACAAACCCGTATTTTCTCAAGTCAGCATTTGATGATGGATGTCAAAATGCAGGCCATGTATTATGCATATAGCATTGCCGATTTAAGGTGTTTACTTGTCAAGCTGAAGAAATTCAAAAACGTCACATTCACTGTATGTGCGCAGCTGTCACTTGCAGTTTTTCATGCTTTTGAACGAAACTTCTGATGAAAACAGTTTAGTTTCCCCTTCACTCTTCGGGGGCAAGGAAACAGCTGGCATTCTACATGCATGTTCTTGATTATGGGGTTGGCTGAGACACACACATTCCAAAGTTCAGAAAGGTGGACACTACCATGCAATTGAAAATGACTTACCCAGTACATAGTGTGTCCATATAAAGAAAATCATTAAATGCAATCAGGGAATGAAAAGTAAATAAAACTTTTTTTTCGTTCTGTCAGTATGGCATTCAATAGCATGAAATTTGTATACGGAAGAGCAGAAAATAGGCAAACATTTTTATCTTTTCCTGGCATTTCGTGCATCACGCACCTCCCAAACAGGCAGTTAGTGAGCCCCTGTCACTTCCTTCCTGAGAGGGAGTCACGCACAGCATCATGCCAGAGTCAAGCCCATCTTGTCACATCACGGCAGAGTAAGTGGGGAGACTGGCCACACAATCTACTTGGAATTTTGTCCTTGGGAACCTAACAAGTGACTTTGTGTCTGTAAATCCCCAACTCATTGATGAGCCCACATAGCAGTCCTTCAGGGGCAAAGAAGAAAAGCCAGAGTGAATGTGTCTGCCTGGCCTCTAAGGTAGAGGAGCAGAAGGGGCCTTGCAGCCAGCACAGAGCTGAGGTACGTACCCACTTGCCACGTGCTTGTCTCAGTTAAATTAATTTTCACTGCATGAATGTGTGAGGCAAATGAATGTCTCATGTTCATATGTGTCTGTGCACATCCTTAAAGAGCCATTCAGCCTAGCTGGGACAATTTCTCACCCTCACAGATCTTGAAGTTGTGGCTGGCTTAAGCTCATCCTAATATGTACTTGGGATTTGGGTCTGACACCCAAAGAAACCCAGACCACAGAAATCATAAACCAAATAGGCTACTTTCAAGTTCACTGTGACCACTTCTGTGTTAGGCACACTGGGAAGTTCACGGGTCCACTCTGAGCAAGTGGCATATGTATCAGTCAGGATGACTTTAGTCGCAAGTATAAAAACAAAAACCAACTAATTTTAAAAAGTAACTAATAAACAAAAGGCATACACGCGCACACACACACACACACACACACATATATATATATACACCATCTTACCTCAGAATTTCTTCCTATAGGAGATTTTATATATAGATATACAAACATGTAGATATATAGTTATATAGATATATATAGAAATGTATATAGCTTATATATAATTTATTTATATAAAATTTATATGTGTGATTTACTCATATAAAATTATATAAAATCTTATATACATATAATCATATAGTTTACATATATAATTTATTTATATAAAATTTATATATAATTAATTTATATGAAATCTTATTATTCTATACATATAATTATATTTTATACATGTATATGTATATGTGTATGTGTATGTGTATGTGTATATGTATATGTATATGTATGTGTATGAAATCTCCAGTAGGAAGAAATCCTGAGGTCAGTTGGTTTTGGGTTCCAGAGTTGGTTCATCAGGAACTCAAGGACTGCTCTTCCTGTTGTTCTGTCTTTCAATCATTCAGTTAGGCTGATATCATTAATCTGACTTTGCCCTCAGCTGGTTCCCATCCTAGTTATGAGTTGGCTGCCACAGTTCCAGGCACTGCAGGCACAAAAGCAATTCCAGTGTATTAAAAGAGAATCTCTCTTCCTATGTGATTCTTTTTATGAGCAAGGAAACACTCCCTAAAAGCCCCCAAGCAGATTGTCAAACGCTTCCCCTTGGCCAGAATGGTGTCAAAAACCTAGGTAAGCCTCGTTGGCAAGAGAATAAGCAATCAATAGGCTTATGATAACAAGATAGGTTAGGTCATGCTGTGCTGACAACAAACAAATCTCAGTGTCTTAAAGCAATACAGATTGCTTGTTCCCTCACTCAGAATGCTTTGTGGGTCTGGGCTGCTGTCCAGGGCTGCTTCCCAGCCTTCTCTATGGTTGCCATGGTCTGGGAGGACAGGCGGTGAGTTATTTGTACCAAAAGTGATGATATGCAGGGTTCTGTTCACTCTCCATAGGTCAGAACATTTCCTAAGTTGCTTGGTCACATCCAACTTCAAGGAGGCCCTGGGCTGTAATTCTCATGTCTGCCTGCATAGAGAGGGGGACAAAACTCTGTGAGCAAGACCAACAATTGTTGCAGAGACTGGTTTTTAGAGAACTATCAAAGTGGGCTACAATTTTTTCCAATAGTCTCCTACTCTGTTCTTCTAAAAACAATTCATCAGAGTATCCTGGAAATGCGAATTGTTGACCTATAAATAATGCACATGCTACATTTTTTTAAAATTGTGTATATATCCTGAACTCTCATGATTTCCAAATTCTCCACAAAACTGAATTTTCTCCCTTCTCTTTTTCCTTCCCACCAGGGTTCACACCTCCGGGAATGGACAGAACCTCGCCGGACAACAGCCCAGTGCATGGGATGTTGCGTCAGCCATCCATCACAACTGGGGTCAACATCCCCATCATCACTGAACTAGGTAGGAGTGAACGGCAGCCATGGGCAGACTTTTTGGTTCTCTCTTCCAACCATGTCAGATAAGAGGAGGTTGGCCTGTTTTGTTTTGTTTTTAGCTCCTTCAAGATAGTAGACTCTAGTGGGATTTGTTTAGAGGAGATTGAAGAAAGCATGTGTAGAAAGATCAGATTAGCAAAAGGCAAAACTGATCTATGTTTCCTCTGAGATGAATAGACAGTTTCCTTCATCTAAGCACTGTTTTCAAAGGAATATGTGATGATGGATTTTAAACTGGGGCATCAATCAGGGCAAGGAGAAGAAGGAAGGAAAGGGATAGCCTATGGACTCTTGGTAATGTTCCTGGGAAACACCTCTGGACAGCTCCTATAGTCAGAACCCTCCACCAAGGCACGAAGTTCCAGCTCTCAGCAAACCCCATTTGGAAAACTGGGGAGAAGTGTTGGCCTAATGTGCCATAATGCTACATTTAATCTGTCCTAACTGGACTTCTCAGACAAAGGTCATGTTCAGTGAATGCCACTCGGGCACCAAAGAGAAGGGGATTTGAGGGCCACAATGATTGGCCAATGGAATCCCATTTTTTCACCTGGCCAAGACACTCCCTGCTTCCACTATAAATGCCACCTACCTATGGGCCAGGTCCCGGGTCCCTTTACTTTAGAATGTTTCCTCTGTTATTCCCTCACTCTCTTCTTTTTCTGTACTTTCCTCCACTCCCTTTCCCCAACCCTTAAACGCTGTATCCAATTAGCTAAACCTGGCAAGTTGCCTTTGGTATCAGTCAATCAGGAAAAAAACAGTGGGACGCACATTCTAATGATAACTGAACTGGGTAAGAAGCACTGTTTTCCTTTACATCAGTATCTCTTTTGTTCTGTTGTTGGTGTTCCCAGCCGTCATCAGCTTTTTTTTTTTATTTTGCTGGCTGCAACAGAAAGGCTACCCCATGGCACTGCTTTGAATGCGTTTTATTTGTGGCTCTGGTTGGAATCGACTGTCTTGTTCTGGCCTTTCTTAATGATTTCCCCCCACACGGCACCAGGGAATCTTTGATCACACCCATCTGACCTGGCAGTTGTTTTCAAAGCATCTTTGCTCTAATGCATTTTCTTTGGCCTGGGCCTTGTGGTTTTTTCTTTTTCGTTTCTTTCTTTCTTTCTTTCTTTTTTCTTTTTTTTCTTTTCCACGTGTGTCCCTGCTCTCCCGCCTTCTCCCTTACACTCCTCTTCCAACACACTGTCAGCTTGACTGACATGTCTTCACAGCTCTCGGAGGAAGCCAAAGGAAAAATATAAAAATTTTAAGATAAGAAACCTAAGATAGTGCCTTCCCTCCAGCTGTTTATTTTCCTTTATTCTGACTTTATTTGCTTTTTCTTTCACACGAGGCCCTTTCTCAGAAGCTCTGGTTCTGAAGCTATAAAAGCAACAGGCTCCTAGGGGACCTTTTCTTTCTGAAGCAGATTTTAGGAAGGGTGCCAAGAATGAGGTTAGCAGCACGGGGGGCACAGCCCTGACCCCTCCCTGCTGGCCCAGAACCTGCTCTAGGAGATTCAGTGTGGACTGAATCGGGAAGACGAAGGGCCGGGTCATGACTGCATTTGTCAGGCCCTTGCACGGGCGCCCATGACTTGGTTAATTCCTCTGAAAGGCACCCGTCAGCAGCAGGTCTCAGAACTGGGAATTGATCTTCTAAATAGAGACAGCCAAAGTGCTGCTCGGCGGAGGGCTGGACAGAGAGGTGGGAGCACCTGCCTTCAAATGACTCACAAATGAAACCAACATGCCATTTTCTTGGCCCCCAAATATATTTCAAAATAAAAGAGCAGCTTTTAACACAGTAATCGTGCTTGCAAGGTGCCTAGGAGTTAAGGGATAAATTGTCCACCACTCAGCACCACATTATTGTAGATGTGGCTATTTATCAGGACAAATTCACTCGGGTCGAGGAGGATCACACTATTTTTTGTTTTCCCGGTGGAAGAGGTGTCTTTTCCTGTTTAGAGAAGTTGGCTGGGAGCCTCGGTTTCGGGAATGGTCAGCCCCAAATCTTATTGTTGTCAGAGAGCCCAGGAGCTCCTGCAGGCCCGACCTCTGGCTGGGAAATCCATGCAAACGTGTCTATCTCAGAAGCCTTCAGAGCACTTCAGAATTCTCACTTAGGATTTGCTTTTCCCATTTGGAATTCATGCACTGCCAGCTAGCCAGGACATCTTGACCTGTGATTAGTAAAGAGAAAAGAAACAGCTTGGTGTCCTAAATCTGAGGCAATAATTCAGGCCTTCAATGAGCATCATTGAGTCTCCTGAGGCCTTTGTCCTCACCAGATGTCTCCCCTTAGCTCAGAGAACTTCCCATGTTCCCATGATGCCCATTGCCTGTGCCTTCAACTTTAAGCCCGATTTTTCTAGTGGTCAGACCACCTTGGGCAATCATACAATCGTTCTCTGACCACCTCCCCTCCCCAGCCCCCACAGACATTTACTATTTGCCTGCTATATGTTTTGAGATGTGTTCTGCATACTCCAACCCAGCCAAATGCAATTTGAGAACCACAGAGGATGCCAAGGTCAAACAAACTTTTAAAATTGTGTGGTATATTCCAGTCGTCACCCATTTGGAGAGTTCTAGTCAGTGGTGGTGAGTCCAAGCCCCCTAGAAGTCCCACAGGAAGGACCATTTAAAAGCTGTTCAACTTACCTGTTTCCCAGTTGAATTTGACCTTGTACCTATTGGGTTGATTGCTTTAATCACCTCTTAGCACCTGCATAACGACTGTTCTGTAACATAGGATGAGGCTGTCCTCCTCGTAAGACTGGGAACCCCAGAACTGTGCACAGGATTTTCACTGAACCCTGGCTCACACCCTAACTCTGTTACCAGTGACTCAAACCCCAGCTCATTGAAAATTTAGTGTCACCTCTCCCTGCTTTGGCTACTGCCCCTCTAAGTCTAGTACCAGCTCTTCCTCATCATCATGAAAAGAGGTAACTGACACTCTTCCTTTTGGGGTGTCCATACACACTCCCTCCTGAGCTATGACAAGTAATTAAAACCTCGACCTCTGCATGTTGTCCCAGGTCACATTTTCTGATTCACAAAGTAGGAAGATTCAACCGTGGCCAACCCACAGCATGCTTGAGGGTACATGAAGGGAGCAGGGAAGCTATGATTTGACCCTGGTAGGATCCCTGAGTAGGCCTTATGGGCTTCTGAAAGCTGGGGATTTCCAGACGAAAGGGGTGGACTGAAGGTCTAGTGTCAGAAAGGCGATTCTGAGAGCAGCTGACATCTGTCAAGATGCTGGCCAAGCAGAGTGGTGTCCTGGCGACCTCATAAGAGGGGCTGTCATGCCCCATCTGCGGAGGGAGAAACTGAGGTGTGCTGTGATGATTGATAGAGGGAGTTAGTGCAGAGCCTGAAGCCAAAGCCTGCTTGTCAGACCCTGAGTCTTGCACTTCCACCCTCGAGCCTGTGACTCAGTGCTGCTGAGACCATTGGGACCCGGATGTGATAAACTGAGAAAGACCAGAGCCAAGATTTCTCCCCCTTAAAATCTTTCTCTAGGGAAAGTGTCATTTAAACATAATTCCATGCCTAGCTTTCGATCCTATTATCATTTATTCTGATTCATACAATACATAAACAAAAGTTAGAAAAAAATTGTGTTTTTTTTGTGTGTGTGTGTGTGTGTTTTTTAAATACCAGAACAAAATATTACTTTGGGGGGGAAAACTACTCTAGCAAAGAGAATTAGCTGCTGATACTTTAGAAAGGAATCTGAAAAAGGAAATTGAATCTATTCTTTTCCTAAAAGCACAATAATTATTCTAGAAACCACGAGTGCTCTCTTCTCCCACCACAGTCTTTCCCCCGCTGCTACTTGCTCTGCAAAACTGATCATTGAAGTCAAGATGGGAATGGAAATTAATTTGTCATTCCATCTTTAATAAGTTAAAGGCATCTCAGTGACACAGCCCATCAATCTGCACGCACGTGCCGGAGGAGTCCTTGAGGGCACCCAGGGCTGCAGATGCTGAGGCACAGGGAAGACAGCTGTTTAGGAGAGGCAAGGGAGAATGTGGGCATCCCAGGGGCCCCAGATGAAGAGCAAGTCTCTGTGAGCTGCTTGCTGGAGGCAGCCCGCAAACACCTCACGTGGGGTCGCCTTTGTATGAGCATGGCTTGTGAGGTGTCCCCCAGATTCAGGACTGGGGACACCAGCCACTATCCAGTCGGATCTGGGGGCAGGGCGTGGGCTGTGTCTGCCTGTGGGTGAAATCTTTGCTCTTTGCCTCTGCTGTGCTCCCGGCCAATGGTTCTTCACTCTTAATAGGTTGCTTTCTTTTCTTTGTGGCTCAACTTACCATCCAGCATGGCTAATCCTGGCTACTCATCCTTGAAATCTGTCGGCCTCTCAAAGGGCTTGGCTACCAAAAAACACGGCAGGATGTTTTTCGGTCATGATTCCAAAACTATACCAAAGGACTGGCCAGCACTGTCCGCGCTGGTCCTCCCGCAGCCTGCCATGGGGCAAGCCTGCCTGAATGCATTGCCCTTCGGGCCTCGAAATCTGGAACAGTCAAGAGGAGCAGTCCCTTGAGCCCCACGGCCCCACCCCCAGACCCATCCACAGCTTCTCTCATGCTTTCCTTTCCAGTGACCGTGCTGTTTCTAAACCACTAGCCTGCTCTTCCTCTGGTTTTGCTGACCGTGTGGCGTTCTTTTTGAGCTAATTCTTATTTCTGCTTTTTCTAGTGAATGATACTAATGTTCAGTTTCTGGACCAAGACGATGATGATGATCCGGACACAGAACTGTACCTCACGCAGCCATTTGCCTGTGGGACAGCATTTGCTGTCAGCGTCCTGGACTCTCTCATGAGTGCGGTGAGTGGGTGCAGGATCCAGGAGTGGAGACCTCCTGAATGAGGGGGTACGGGACTAGAGCATGAGTGGCCGTGGAGCCTGGAAGGGGATCCAGACATTCTTCAAATTATCAAGCACATAAACATTGATTCAAATTCTTGTAGGTTCAAGGAAGGCTCTGAATAAATATAGGTGAGCATGTGGCTTGTCTCAGGGTTGGAGAGATTCCATAAAGAAATAATACACATTTTATATCAAAATCTGAGCAATAAAGAGGGGAGATTTTGTGGGGAACACTATCTCCCAAAGAGGAAAGCAAATGCAAAGGCCTTGGGGTGGTTGAACCTGACAATCTCAAGGAAGCCAGAGAAAGCCTGTGTGGGTGAACCACAGTGAGAGAGGGATGGGAGGACAAGGCAAGGTTGTTTTGTGTTTTTTGTTTGTTTGTTTGTTTGTTTTATCCTTATCCTAGGACATGGAGAGAGAGAGGGAGAGAGAGAGAGAAAGAGAGAGAGAGAGAGAGAGAGAGAGAGAGAGAGAGAGAGAGAGAGAGAGAGAGATTTGAGACACATCCATTGGCTGCCTTTTGTATGTGCTCCAACTGAGGATTAAACCTGCAATCCAGGTTTATGCCCTGAACAGGAATTGAACCAGCAACCTTTGGGAGCAGGGAATGATGCTCAACCAACTGAGCCACCAAGCCTGATGGTCTTTTTATTTAAAGAGCGATGAGGAGGGACGAAAGGCTTGGAGCTGGAAAGTGTGATCAGATGTACATTCTAAGGGGGCTGCCTGGACTGGGGTATGGAGGATGGTTCAGGAGGCAGGGTGGCTGCAGGCAGTCTGAGTAGGAGGTTCCCATAGCTCAGACTAGGATAGGGCTGTAGAGAGGAGGAGTTGTGTAGATTTCAGTGGTGTTTGTTGGTAAAATTGAAAGGACTTGGGAATATATTGAACATGAAGAGAACAAAGTGTCAAGAGTGACTCCTAGGTCAGTGCCAGTCACTGAGTCATAAGTTGGGCGTGAGGACCAGGAGTGAGGTCCTGACATGAGGGCCAGACCCCAACTGTGTGGACTGGAGTGGTGGTAGAGAGCGGAGAGACCAAAAGCATCTTTAGTTTCTCTATAACTTGATGTGCAGTGTTTTATTCACTTTTGAGACTAAAAGTAAAGAAGAATTGAAAAATAGGTCCCAGCTAATGGAGCCATCCTGAACTATAAAAGCAGACATTTGAATGGATCATAACCTGCGGACTGTGACATGTTCCCACTGAGTGTCTTTATTTATTATATAGAAAAGGCTCTATATTTTGGAATTCTCAAGTTCGCAATTTTTGAAAATGCAGACATAGACTGGATAAACACTGACCTTTGGAGAATCCGTGAAAAAGAGTTTTATTGAACACATTAAGATCATAAACATAACTCAGAGAGGTTTTATACACATATATTTCTTAAAGAGCTTAAGAAGGCTATTCTCCTGAACAAGTTATACAACTGATATGCTAATTATGTGTTATTCTCATCTATTCATCAAAGACTATCCCCGAAGGACCTCTATTTGAATAAAGAAAAAAAAAATAAAGCTTTTAAAGATTTTTTTTAGGTTATTGTATATTGCTGAATGTGGTCCAACTGCAAGTATATCTGAGTTAAAAATCAGAATTATGGATTTAAAAATAATTATAAAACAGCATTCATCTGAATTAAGGCTGACTGGGCTCCATGCCATACCACCGCTTTCCAAGCCAAGAAGGAAAGGAAGTGGTCCCCAGGGAACCGTTCTAGGTTTCCCAGGCTGTGGTCTTCCTGGTGGCCTGAGCATACTGAGCCCCACCTTACTGCCGGCTGGGGATGTGGGGCTCAGTGGGGACAGCCTCCTTCAGCAGGCAGAACAAATACTGGAAGCTTGTTACACTATGGCATTCTCTGCAATGGTCCTTCCAGTCTCCAAATTTCGTTTCCAGCGGATTTCTGTAATTCGTCTCTTTGAAAATGTTGTTTTACTTCTGATCCTAGTTAGAGAGATTATAGAAGGTTGTTCTCACTAGGAGATAATTAAACTGTTTATTTTTATTTTCAGAATTGCAAATACATTATTAAATATTATTATCAAAATTTTAAAATTTATAAAATTATTTATGTTTTGACATACCAGACATTCAGTCTATGCTAGGCAGGACTAGCTTACATAATGTTAAGGCCACTTTTTCATAAATAATTAAGAATTTCAAAATGGTGGCAATATTAAATCAAGTGAGGGGCCCTTCTGAGCAAGGACCTTGGGTGATGACACAGGCCACACACCCATGAAACCAGCTCTGGGTCCAAGGAATAAAGCTGGTTTTGAGCCTCAGAGAACTTCAGCTCTACACAGCCAAGGGGATACATGTTGGGCATGGGGTGGGGATGGAGGCACTGGATCTACACCTTCTAATAAAATCTTGTCTGTGATTTCTTTGCATTCCACTCCAACCCTAATTAATTAGAGAGAGAGAAAGAGAGAGAGAGAGAGAGAGAGAGAGAGAGAGAGAGAGAGAGAGAGTGTCAAGTACCAAGACAGGGTGGACAGAAATATATTATAAATTGAGAAAGTGAGGCTCCCCAAAACAGTAGGAGCCAGAGGTAAGCGTCCATCGCAGCCATTCGCTTACAGACTCGTCAGGACATCCACACACGTCTCTTTAGATGATGCTCTCTCTTTCCTAGCACACCTCCTAGAATTGCCATTTAATCACGTGTCTAAACATCCCCTGAATATTGTCCTTTAGAACTCCACTCCTGCTGCTTACTGCTTCATTTGTTAAAATAATAATGTTTTGACTCATCACAGGCAATCCTGGAACAGATAGGGATGTTGCAGACATGGCCTCATGGCTTTCTACCACAAATCCACAGCAGAAACTCATGGCAAGAGGGAATAATTATGTTTATGGGCTCATGCCTCTAAGAAGATCATGACTAAAAATTATATTTTTTTATAACACCAACTTGCTGCTCTCTCTCTCTCTCTCCTCTCTCTCTCTCTCTCTCTCTCTCTCTCTCTCTCTCTCTCTCTCACTCTCACACACACACACACACACACACACACACGAAAAGAAGCTTCTCTGTAGTTTGAGCTGAAATGGGCACATGGATATCCAGATTTCTTTTCCCCACTGCTGCCACTTCCCCTATTCTCATCCTGGATTTGAGTTCCACCAGGAGTCTCCCTAAAAAGAAAAGTCATGAACTCAAGAGCCAAACTGCTTGGATGCTGTTCCCAGCATCTCCAATGTACCGTCTCTGTTCCCTTAACCTCTCTGTGCCTCAGTTTTCTTATCTGTAAAGTGGGGTGATAATAGTCCCTATGTCATGGGACTATTGAGGTGATTCAAAGAGATAAGGATGTAAAGTGACTAGTGCAGAACCTAGCACATGGCAAGCTCTATATGTGCTTGTTCTTATTAAGCACTACGTTGGGGCTTACTCAATGCCAGGCAGAGAAGAAGAAAGTGAAGACCAGCCCTCACATTACCCCAACCTTCATTCTAATCCAAGCAGCAGTAACCGAGTAGGACATGAGTACCATCAGGCAGGGATGGCTGATTTGAAGCACATGAAAGCGTTTCAGTAGGTATGGAGCCCTGTTTTAGCAAAAGTGGTCAGAATCATGCTACCTCGGGCAGTAACTTTGACACTGGCACTGAAAAGTCAGAAGAGACGGGGGAGCCTCATTTTCCTAGGCAAAAGAAAGGCGAGGGTTGAAGAGCAGTGATGAGCTGGGCTTTGTTTGTCTGAGGGGGTGAGTGAAGAGCACTGTGGTTTGAATGTGATAAACCTGGGAGAGGATACCAGGATGCAGTCAGACAGGCCAGGCCATCAGCCACACCAGGCAGGCTGAGTACAAAAGGCCACGTCCAGTCAAGTTTTAAGTATGTCCTTGGACACTTCAGCCTTGATTAGATGATGCTACCTTTGGATACTCCCTTAGCCTTAGAATGTGACCTTGGGAAGCTGGACGCACATAGTTGACTCTCTTAGTTGTACTTGCATTAAGGTCCGAACCCCTGAACTGTGTCATAGAGAAGACCAAGTTCTTGGGGAACCCAAGCTAAATGAAGTAAAGTCCACTAACAAGTAAGTTACTCCTCCAAGCCGGGCAGCACAGCTGGGGAGTTGTCAGCGTGGCAAACGTTCTGTTGAGCTCAGAACGTTCTGAGCTCAGTACGTTCTGTTGAGCTTAGAACATGCCACTCTGTCTCGTTAGACCAGGCAGGCCCAGGGTCGGGAAAAAAAAAAAAAAAAATCAAATAGTTCTCATCCCTCATGAAAGAAAAATACTAAAAATAAAATCCACACCATGAAAACTAGGAAATATAAAAAATGGCAGCTATGACATGGAAAATGACAATTTTAGAGCAATTATAAACGAAAGGCAAAGTGCCATTAAAGTTAAGGCAATGTTATTAAAAGATGTGTTAATTTTCAGTTAAATTTTCTATAAAAGACCAATTAGTTTAAAAGCCTTGACAGCATTAACTGTGAAACATAAGCTCTGGTAATTATACTGTAAAAAAATAAAAAGAGGAAGATGCTCTGGCGGGCGTGTTGGAGACAGGCTGGCAGAGGGGCTTCCACAGAGTGGCTAGATGGCGCTGCGGGCTCAGAGTTCCAGGTTGCAATCAGTGGCCCTTCCCCAGCATTTGTTGGTTTCCTCAAAGCCCACTACTCGGTCTACTTACAGGAACCGAGAACCATCAACAGTTAGAGGCCAAGGAGCCACACCTATGCTTTTCTAAGTAGGATTGTGTTTTTTTTTAAAAAATATACATATTTTTATTAATTTTAGAAAGACAGGAAAGGAGAGGGAGAGAGAGTAACTGATGTCAGAGGAAAACATCCATGGCTGCCTCCTGTACACCCCCTACTGGGAATCAAGCCGGGAGCATGGGCATATGCCCTCACAAGGAATCAAACCATGACCTTCTGGTACATGGGATGATACTCAACAGACTGAGCCACACTGGCCATGGCACATGCCTGAGTTGCAGGTTTGATCCCAAGCAAGACCTTACATAAAATATTGATTAAGTTATAGGAAGTAAATATTTAGGTCATCTCAATTATGACTTGTTAGTATTAGATACTCTCTAGTTTTAAAATAATTTATTATGATTTCAAAACAATTTTTTTTCTTCCAATATTGACTGATGTAACCAGTCAACAGAATGCTTTTCCTTTACATCTGAAATACTGAGGTCCTTTTTAACAATACTTACATTGGCTCTTTTTCCTTCTCTCTCTACATCTGAGCCAGGAGAGGTCCCTTTTTCAGTATACAAGATCATGGGGTGCTGTTGTCTACCACGTGTGCTGTTACACTCCCCCACTGGCCTTGCTCTGAAAGGGTGATTATAATGCAGAAGCTCTTGCTGAAGTTCTGTGTCCAGCACTCACCCATGTGATGTGCTGCAAGACTGAAGAGGGGTCTCCTGCTTCTAATGCAAGGCTATCTGGCAGTGGGGACAAGTATGTCTCTTGAAAAACTTTGGAAATGTTTGTACATGTGCTCTGAGCCTCGTGGTGGCCTGTCTCCCATTGCTGCAGCCATGTCCTAGGATGCAATCCCCTCCTCCCATGTCCCCACTCCAACCCTCACTCTGCCACTTCTGGGCCTAAATGGGATCTAAACTGGGTCTTAGGTCTTAGAATAAAGGCAGACTAAGAAGTGTGGATTCAGCAATGAAATTAATGGCCTTTTTTCCCTCCCACATAAAAAATAATTATAAAAGATTTTTAAAATAGGAATGAGCTGACTATTTCTGTCATTATAATGGCCCTGAGTCTGTGTTATCTATCAGAGCTTGCTGTATACACTTGTCTAGATGCCTCATATGTTTTGATTATACAGTCCTTACAACCACTCTATTATTACATTTTACAGATCATGAAATGAGGCACAAAAGTGATAAATAACTTTCTAAGGTCATCTAGCTTCTAAGGTCAGCATTGAACCCACAGCCTGACTCACCTCCTTGAACCATGTCTATTTATCCATCTATCCATCCATCTACCCATCCATTCATCCAGCCATCTATCTATTCCTCCCTCTCTCTCTCTCTCTCTCTCTCTCTCTCTCTCTCTCTCTCTCTCTCTCTCTCTCTCTCTCTCTCAATTCATGTACCTACCAATCTACCCAGACAGATAATAGACATATACCATTATATACACACACATGCACACTCACACCCTAGCATCATTTCCCCCTTTGCTCATCCTTGTTCTGCCTCTGCCCAGCTGAGCTCTGATAGAGGATACATTCTCCTAGGGGTCTGACTGGTTCTGAATAACACTCCTCGTTTCCTTTGACCTTGGAATTTTGTATCACGTGGGTGTTTTTGTGAATATTTCCATGAGGAAAATGAACTCAGCCCCACTAGCTCTCATCTGATCTCAGAAGCCCTCATAGAATTCATTGCATGTACACTTGGTCTTATGACTGTGCTTATTTTACTAATGAGAAAAGCCCAGAATGACTAGGCAACTTCCCCTAGACGTAGACCTAGTGATGGCCAAGCAGGATGGGAACCTGTCCTTCCCTGGTTTGTTCCCCACTATGTGTAGCCTGGTGACCTGTTAGAGGAACTGCTGAAGTACAAATGCAGCTGCCTTTCCTAACCTGCTCCCGAAGGTATGAACATCCTCCAAAGCCACCGGCAATATTTGGTTGGATTTTATTTAGCCTGTTTGATTCTTCTCACAAGGGAGAATAGAGTACAGACCCTTAAATGAGGGTTTTTTGTTTTTTTCTAATTAGGCTGGGTGACAAATGTCTTCTTTTGAGCTTTTATTTGACATCCTACTAATTCTTTTAAAATACCAATTGTTTTACTCTTGACAGATCTGTTATGTGTCAGATGTGAGACAAATGTACATATAAAAGAAGCTTCTCTAGTCAGCTGTATTTGCCTCAGACTCCTGAGGTTATATAAAAACCAAAAGTGCACACACCAGGACACACACCTCATCATGAACTTCTCTAGCATATTTAATTGATTTCTGGGTTAGACTGTATCAAAGCATGTGATTTGTTGAGCATGTGGCCTTAATGATGCCCTTGGTATTTCCTTCCAACACAGAAGTCATTTTGTGTAGGGTTTTGTTTGTTTGGTTGGTATTTTTTTTTTAGAGAGAGAGAGAAACAGTGAATGCTATTCCATTGTTCCACCCATTTATGCATTCATTGGTTGCTTCTTGTGTGTGCCCTGACTGGTGATTGAACCCCCAACATTGGCATATTGGGACAATGATGCTCTAACCAACTGAGCCACCCAGCCAGAGCCAACCAACACGGAAGTTTTGCCATTGTTGGGGGAGACAGCTTCTAGGCACATGGGCAGCAGGGCCTCAGGGGCAGCCCTGCTTGGGTTAGCAACCCGGGCCAGGTGCGCGTCGGTACACAGGAAAGCGGTATGTACAGCCCTGGCAATACCAATGATGGGAAACACCAATCATTCCGACTTTAGCCCTTTAATAAAAATCCTCTGAATTGGTTTTTAAGTCAGGCTTTCTTGGCAGAACCAAGTAGGAGAGAAAAATAATGGAATAATTGGAGGCTGCTGTCTTTTCACTTCCCACATAAAATTATTTGAAGAGACAGGCCAGAACTTTAAACAGGAATGCCAAGAAGAGTTGTAATTTGGATGCCAATTGTCGTGACTTTGGGATGTGTGCCTGAAGGACTTCCCCCGCCTCTCTCCGTCTCTTGCAGACATACTTCAACGACAACATCCTCACCCTGATCCGGACCCTGGTGACAGGAGGAGCCACGCCAGAGCTCGAGGCTCTGATCGCAGAGGAGAATGCACTCCGAGGGGGCTACAGCACCCCCCAGACGCTGGCCAACAGGGACCGCTGCCGCGTGGCCCAGCTGGCGCTGTTGGATGGACCCTTTGCGGACTTGGGGGTGAGTGTACCATGAAGAAGTCACCTCAGCCTGCTGGCTGGTAGTCTCTTGGTCCGAAAGAACGGTGGCAAGCTAAGCATCTGTTTTTTCCTACCTTCTAAAGTAAATAGGAAGTGATGTTTACAGTTTGCTGTATATGGGGCCCTGGGCTTTACATATAATCATTCATTTGGATTCTCATGGCAGCCCTTCTATTATCAGACACTCTAAGGAAACTGAGGCTCGAAGATATGGGAGACTGGCCCTATCAGGAATCTGCATCAGGAACCCTGGCTCCAGAGCCTGTGGCTTAATCATATCCCTTAGGTATCGCCAACATGCAGTCAATTCTGGGAACACTTTCAAAGGACCTTGGCATACCTTTCTATAATGATAACACCAACCTATTTAAGCCCAGCTGTACACGAATAGCCCATGAGGAGCTTTTACAAATTACTCCTGGCCATGGTTTCTGAATTTTGGTGTCTGAATAGGACCCAGGCACTGGTGGATTTCAAAACCCTACTACTAATTATGTACATTCACGACTACTGGCCCAACAAATAGCATCTCCTGTGGACCCTTTAAAGTCTCTAATTCCAGATGCAGGTCTTCTAATATCTGAGGCTGGACTCAACCACTCTCCTCCACTCCCTCCCTGCTGCAGGGGACTGGTGCCAGCACTGGGGCAGAAGTCTGCAGTCTTGACTCGTATTCCCAGCCTGCTCCAGGCTGCGTTCAAGGGGAGGGGCCACAAGTCTTGAGAACCAATAGACCCACTGCACACACCATAGTACCGCTCAAGGAGAGGGTCACTTTCTCCATTTCTTCTGAAACCCCGATACTGACTTGCATTATATACTGGGTCACTTATGGGCAGGGACCTATTAGACTGGGCTTTTTTGAAAGGCAGCTCCCACAGTTAGTGGCTCTTTTTCTTTACAGAGAGGAAGGGAGAGAGAGAGAGTGCTAGAAACATCAATGAGAGAGAGACATCTACCAGCTGCCTCCTGCACACCCCCTACCAGGGATGTGCCCGCAACAAAGGTACATGCCCTTGACCAGAATAGAACCTGGGACTTTTCAGCCTGCAGGCCGACTCTCTATCCACTGAGCCAAACCAGTTTCGGCAGTTAGTGGCTCTTTTAACTACCATCTACTTACTGCTATTTTAAAAGGATCAAAACTTTAAATAATAGTAAAATTGGGCTCTGATATGCCTCCATGGAAATCCCAGTGACAGGAAGGACAACGGCAGTCACTTTATCCCCAGGGAAGTCCTCTTTAGTGCCCTTCCTATAATGATAACACACACCACCCTGCCGCCTCCTGGCTGCCTGAAGCCAGCATTGCCCAGTGAGTGAATGTGCTTTCACATTCCATACGGGGCTCCAGACCTTGGGAAGGTGGCTGTGAACTGATTAGGCCTGTGAATTCCGGTTATTCAGCCTGCAGAGCGCCAGCTCCTGGGGAAACATTTTCCCTTCCGCTCTTGCCATGTCTGAGGACCGTAAATTGTGCTTTTCACACAGTCCTTACTTGATAGAGTCTGTCGCCATCGTACCTGGTGGGATCTTTTCTTCTTGCAGGGATTTTAATTATCACTTGAGCAGCTTTGACGCCACGGTCAGATCACAGTGACTGCAGCCATGCTGCGGCTACACATAATCACCAATTTGCCGGGCTGGTGTCTTCTCCCCAGCTAGCGTGCATCTGCAACCCTCAAGCTTCACACCCTCCACGTGAGGCAGAGGTGCCTTCTCCTTCGAGCTCTCGCTGCTTACAGTGGAAAGCTAGAGAGAACTGAGGGAAAACCTCATTATTATCAGATTCCCAAAAAATCACCAATTTGGGGTGTAGGCTGTTAACCACATTGCCTTTTACAGCCACTGTCCCCTGGCGCAGACCCTCCAGCTCAGGAGACACCAAAACAAGCCTTCCTGAAAAGGCCCACTCCCGCTGGACCTCTCCCTGCAAGCCGATAAAATGATGCTTCTCTCTGTTGTCTCTCAGGATGGTGGTTGTTATGGTGATCTGTTCTGCAAAGCTCTGAAAACGTACAACATGCTTTGTTTTGGAATTTACCGGCTGAGAGATGCTCACCTCAGCACCCCCAGCCAGTGCACAAAGAGGTGAGTACACTTCTACTCCGCTCTCCCACTGACATGCAGAGATACACATGACCCACCTGTCCCCTTAGGAAGGCAGAGGCCTACATACATGCTCTCAGCAAGCACATCACTCTGCTGGCATTTGACTCAGCACTGAGTTTGGAGGTTAGAGGAAACTTTTTTTTCTCATTACTAATCACAGATGTGAAGACATTGTGGGGAAGAACTCGGGTTTTATAGGAGAGTGGTTGGCAAACTCATTAGTCAGCAGAGCCAAATATCAATAGTATAACGATTAAAATTTCTTCTGAGAGCCAAATTTTTTAAACTTAAACTTCTTCTAATGCCACTTCTTCAAAATAGACTCTTCCAGGCCGTGGTATTTTGTGGAAGAGCCACATTCAAGGGGCCATAGAGCTTGAGAGCCCTGGTTTGCCGACCACTGCCCTAATTTCAAACATTTGAATAGGAGCATCTCCTCCAAACTCCAGCCACTGGGATAATTCCATTGGTACCTAATGTAGAGATATTTCATTCTGCTAGTATTTAAGGTAAATGAATCCTTCATCATCTCATAGATACTTATATTTTTACTTAATACATTTTTAATTGACTCACTCATTTTCTTTTATATATTTCTTTAAGAAAATTATATATTTATCACCACAAGCAGAAAAATGTATGCGAGTTATATTTTTCTAATATGTATTAAGGTAAATTCATAGCAGCCCCAAATTAAAAGGACATCCTAGAATGATCAAAAATCAGTGAGTGTACATATACCCCAAGTAACAGTGCTATAGAGCTTAGTGTTTCACAGCTTTGCTTGCATATTAGAATCACTGGGGGTGCCGTTAAAAACAGTACTCAGATTAGTCTGACTTAACCTATCTGGACTGAAAATAAAATTGTTTAATGCTCAGGGATTACTGTGTACAGGCAGGGTTGAGAATGCTTGCTGTAGCCAGTGGGTTCTCAAAGTTCACTGAGCATGAGAATCACCCGCAAAACTTGCTAATCCACAAATTGTGGGACCTCATGCCCAGAGTGTCTGATTCAGTAGGTTTGGGGTGCAGTTGCTTAAGAATCGGCATTTTTAAGTTCCCAGGTAATGCGGATATCTCTGGCCTGAGAACCACACTTTGCAAACCACTGCTGTCAATGAAACAGTTTTTTTTTGTTTGTTTTTTTGTTTTTTTTTAAGTCATATCTGTTGTGAAGCAGAGAAAGCCTGGTCACACTGAGGAGCACAGTTAAAACAGGACTCATGGACAAGGGGGTGTTCTATTTTCTTCATTTAGTCAAATCCCCACCAAAGTAGATTTTTAAAAGATAAAGAGTGAGGAAGGACTAAGAAGATGCTACCTTCTGGTAAGCAAAGATCCTGGGGTGTGTACCGAGGACTATCAGAACGTTCTAGAATGAAAGGCACAGTGCAGTCCATGCAACCTCCTATGTGCACTTGGGCTACTCAGGATGGGAAGCAAACCTGACATGGTTGACAGGGGCCCTTAGATCACAGGCAGCACAGTTTGGTTTTTCCATTACCGGCATTGATTCGGCCTCTTAGGATGTCAGGATTTATGGCTGGTCTCCTCTGTTGAGATTAAATAAAGATTTAGTTCAACTCGGAAGATAACATTTAAGGCTTTGGACCAACCATCAGTCCACCTTCCAGGGGGTCTGGTAGACCTGGGGAGCCAGGCAATTCCTTCTGATGCAGAGTCAGGTGACATCTCCACCCAGTCCTCCTCACCCTGTGACCTCTCTGTTCTCCCCGGCCAGGTATGTCATCACCAACCCCCCGTACGAGTTTGAGCTCGTGCCGACGGACCTGATCTTCTGCTTAATGCAGTTTGACCACAACGCCGGCCAGTCCCGGGCCAGCCTCTCCCATTCCTCCCACTCGTCCCAGTCCTCCAGCAAGAAGAGCTCCTCCGTTCACTCCATCCCGTCCACAGCAAACCGACCGAACCGGCCCAAGTCCCGGGAGTCCCGAGACAAACAGAAGTACGTGCAGGAAGAGCGGCTCTGATATGTGTATCCACTGCCACCGTGTGTGAAACTGTATCTGCCACTCATTTCCCCAGTGGGTGTTTCCAACAATAACTCTCCCCATTTCCCCCTGTAGTCCTCCCCCCCCCCCTTTTTTTTACACATATTTGCATATGTATGATAGTGTGCATGTGGTTGTCCTTTTTATTTCACCACCATAAAACCCTTGAGCACAACAGCAACAAAGCAGAAGGACCAAAAGTTACTTATGATTCTAGGGGGACAATAACCTAAAGGCAGGCTCCAGCCCTAAATAGCTCACTGTGGGAATGAGGTCGCAGATTAGCAGAGCGCTCAGCGATCCCTGAAGTGAACTAGTTAGGGAAGTTGATGTAGAAGAAAAGTGCAGTCTGACTTATCGGGATGATCAGGGTGCTTTGGGTTTTGATTTCGTTCTTGTTTTCCTTCCTTCCTTCCTTTCTTATATATACACACTCATATATACACATATGTTTATTTGAAACAAGCAACCAAAAAGGAACAAAAACGTGTAGAATGTTTCCATTCTCTGGGCCGAAGGATCTCGAAGCTTTTGCAAAGCTTTCCCCATTTGTGTATGAGATGGTTAAGTCTCTGCTTGCTGTCAGAGCACATCTGAGGTTTTTTAGCTCCTAACCTGGGGCTTCAGGCCCAGAGCTGGCTTCCTTGGGGAGTTCAGATGAGCATTTCTACCCTCACGGTGGAGGAAAGAATCATATCCCATTTGTGGATCTATCAAATTCTAGTCATTTAATTTAAGTGCAAAGAGGTTTGATTGCATATTAAATTGTTATTCTGTCTCCTTACGCTGCCATATGAATAGTTATTTTTTTTTTCCTTTCCCTTTTGACATTTGGGATGAAAAGCCATATGTATCATAAATATCAGATGTAAGTCATTAAAAACTGCCTTCCTGGGACTTTTACATCTTTTAAAAGGTGAATTACTTACCTTATGTACAGAATAAATAATGCTCCGGAAAGAGCAAGTATTTTTCCACACATTCTCAGGGGACCTTTTTACTCCCCTCTGTTTGATTAGCTAGGGCCCCCATGCCTGGTAGGAACGAGGGCTGGGGCCACGGTGCCGAGAGAGGAAGATAAAGCCAGCAGCACATCATTGTTTCTTAGGAGCCAACATGCTAAATAAGTTGGAATGTAGGAGGATCGAGCCACAGTTGACTCAACAGAGACAAAAGCCAGCTACCACCTTCAACTGTTGGTACAGCTGCATGACGCTGGCTGTCCCACAGCCGAGAGCTGGTGGGAAAAATTCCTCCTCATCAATTTCTTAATCATAGCCAATTCACGTAGGCCGGCGAAGGGCAGTCATAGGCAACTGCTCCTTGTCACTTTGAGCTGGGGAGGAGGAGGAGGAGGAGAGTACAACAGTGAGCCAAACACATTTTGGTATAATTATTTTTTTCCTTTGTTTTCTTTCTTTCTTTTTGTCAGTTAGTAAGCATGAGAGGAAAGGTAGAAAAATGCCCTCTTTTCAGTACACAGTTGTCAGGTGTTTTATGCATGCAAATCACGCTTTAGGCAGTGCGGTAGTTGTTACAAACCGGCCATCCACCTTAACCGAAGTCTTACGCAGATGGGCTAGCCCTGGGCTGGTAAATACATATTTAACATGTTTACTTAAAAAAAAAAATCCCATCCAACAGCAGAGGGGTGGAGGGAAGGAGGAACATGTCACAGCTGTACCATCTCTGAAAAGGTGTTTTTATGGTGAATGGTTTGGTTTAGAGTTTGGATGCCCTGCTCCCCCAAGCATGGTAGTTTTGGAGATTCGCTTGCTGTGTGAATTGACAAGCACTTTTACTGACAAAATGGTGAGGCTCAATCAGAACCCTGATCCCCACACGAAAGGCAGTATTCAAACCAGTGAAGGGGTGGGGGATAACTGTATACATGTATATTACAAAGCCCTATGAGTGGAAGGTTTTCTTTTCCAAATTATTTTTGTCCCTAGATATTGATTTATATATTATGTATAATTACCTATCTTTTTATATATAACTATATAAATATTTCTCTATATATACACATATATACACATGTGTATATATATATATGTGTGTATACACACACACACACACACACACACACACACGCCCTAGTTTTGGATCATGAAGACCTCTCCATACCTTCTTTGCAAAGGAGGCTATCAAGTAATGCCCTCAGAACATTTATAACTATAAGAATGTGCCAGTTAAAGTGCTCAACAGGAAATATGACAGTTTAAAAGCCTTGTAAAACTCACATAGCTTACTTCTCTCTCTAAAGTGCAACAAGGATGAATAGAATGGGCCAAGGTATGACAATTAATGGTTCTGCATGACCTAGCCACTGCTGGGGGTTTTTCTTCTATACCGTTGTCCTTGTGAAAACTTTTGTGACATTAAAAAAAAAAAGGAGTTTCAAATTTTATTCTGTTATTGGTTTGTTTATTTTTATTTCTATTGTTCTGTTTGTGGTTTTCTTTCGTTTTGCTTTCCCCCCCCCTCCCATTTTCCCTCCTTTCCTCTCCCCTCCTCCTCTTCCTCCCTCCACTTTCTAAATTGCTCAGCGCAATGAGGCTGTGCTGCTGCTACTGCTAGACCCTTTAGAGTTTGTTTTGGTGTTCCTGGGTTTGGGGTTGGGTAATTTGGGGGGAACTTCTCTCCATCTGGCTTGCCTTTAAATCTGCACGTGGCCTCCCTGCCCACCTTGGTACCTTGCTCCAAGTTCAAAAGCATTTTCCCATCAAGAAACCCAGCTTCCTCCACTCCTCCCCCCATTTACCACCACCCCAACCCAGTCCCCCATCAGTCTGTCCACATCTCTGTGTTTATCTTGGCAAGACCTACTAAATCGAGGGATGATGCCAGGTGATAAACTTTTCTGGAAAATATTTGCAGTACTACATTTGGCAAACCTGCTTCTCGGGTAATATTTCATCCTCCTTGCGATTGAAACCAGGAGGGTTATTGATGGCAAAAGCATTGGTCTCCTTGATGTTTGATCAGTGTGATCCCAAATTAAAACTGTGCAACTGTATGTAGCAACTCAGTGGCTCAAACCCAGTTATCTGGGGGCCAACGATTCAGTCTCTATATTACCCAGGTCTCTCCTGCCACCTGCCTTTCAGACATTTGTTACATTCCAACCAGAGATTGGGCAGATAGAAAGAAGTAGATCTAAAATGCCTTTTATATGCAATCTGTTATCAGCTCTGATGAGATGATATTGTGATGAGAATGGAGTGGAACCAGACTGTGACGTGAGATGACATTGGGGTTTTTTCCTGGACTTGGGCACACAATTGAGAGTTGACTATACTTGGGTAATGAATATATTCAGTGATGGAAAAGGTATAATTATTATTACTTCTATTTTATTAGCCAAAACGACTATACTATATTTTCCTCCATAGGACTAAGAGTCTCTTCCATTGTTTTCTGTTGACCCCAAACTTCCCATTCCTCCGTCAGATTCTCTCAGGGAGGAGGCATACAAGTTTTATGTCTCTCTTATCCCCTGAGCCCCCTAAAAAAGAATCTAGTAGGTAAGGGTAGAAAGTGAGTTATGCGAAGAGAACATATGTGCATTTAAACAGAGCAACAGGTCGAAGCTCAATTACCTGCTCCATTCTAGAAGGGAAGCAATTTGTAAGCCATTCAATCCAATTTGCTTTAGGTTTCAAAAGGTGTAAACCTTAAAAGTAAGTGGGTAGACCAGGAGGCTTCCACAGCCTCAAAACTCAAATGATAATGAAACCATCAACATCCCTAATGATTGCTACTTGGGGTCCTTCCTGAAGCCAGTTCAAATGGCTAAAGAGAAAGCTGGACCCCTGTGTGTATATTTATACCGCAGTCCAGAAACGTCTCAAATTCTATTATAAACACTAAAAATTGTGCCCCAGAACTTAGCTCACAATAGGTGCTCATTACATACTTTGAAATACACTGACCTTAGACATTTTTATGTCTTTCATTATTTTATAAACTATCTCTACCCCATTGGCTTATCTTAAAAAACACAACAGATGCCAGTAGGTGCCCTCAGGATGCTGCTATGCTGTTGGCACTTTCTTGGGCTGGGCACCCAGTGCCTGGGAAAAGGGAACAGTCCTGCGAGCTCAGTGAGCGGAGATGGACTGTATGTTCTGCCAGCATAGCCAAGATCCCGGGTGACCAGGAAAACCTTTTGCCCGGCTCTTCTTCAGCATGGGAAAAGCCTAAAGGTGTCTGCATCCCAATAGAGATAATTAGATCAACCTGCCCGGTTCCTATAGCAACAGGCTCCTGAAGGAGGAAGAGAAGAGCACAGAAACTCGGGGCCTGTGGAAGTCCAGACAGGGTAAAAATCGATGTCTCAGCCAGCTCCTTGCAGCCCATCCTGCTTTGTCAAAACATGATAAAGAAGTAGCTGTGGGCACCTGTCACTAACCTGGTTGCCTGTCTCCCACCAGGAGGCTGCACATTCATTCCTTGGGGAAGTGAGAGGGATTATCTCAGCCACCTGCCACCTGAAAGGGAAGATTGTGAATTCCGCCCTCCAGGCCTGGAGGGCCAGGAGGGGCAGTTTGCTCTGCCCTGGCAAAGGCAGCATTAGATTTTCAGGAAGAGGAGGCAATGCAGTAGTAGTGGACAATTGCAAAGAAGTGAGATAGTTTTCATAAATTGCTCTGGTGCCGGTACACAATGACTTTCATTTCTATAAAATAGCCACACTCTGCCCATGGAGATGAAAGGAGACTGTGTGACTGTGTGGGTGGGGTCCCCTGGGAGCCTGGGGGTCTGTAAGACAGAGGGTGAATGCCAGACCCCCTCTCAGAAACGGGCAATGTGAAACCACACAGCATCACCTTCGAAGGCTGCACTCCTTGTTAGCTCTTCCTGTCCTCAACCGCTATGTCTGTCCAAATGGAATCCTTTTCTTTCAATCCCTTTCTCTCTGAACCTCAGCTTGTGACACGGTGAGAAGAGGGGCAATTATTCCAAATGCCTCCCCTGTATCATCGTCTCTCCTTTAATGCATTCTCCTCTGGGGAGCAGTTATGTGAAAAGGCTAAATCCCACAGCGCTGACAACCCACGGAGCCAGCAAAGAGACTCAGTTTTCACAGTGCAGCCTGTCTCTCTGCTTCTGGGTCCCCAGCAGTAATGTCAGCCCAGATCGGGGGCCTTCCCCTCTGTAGCCTAATATTCTGGTGGCTGGAGGAAATGCTGACCCTATTCTGGACCCTTGAGTCTCAGCGATGAAAGTAGCAGGGAGAGATGGGAATGATTTGCGGGTGGGGTGCCTGTGGAGCAAAAGCCAATATTTCAAAGATGCAGGGACCAGAGGAGGGTGTGAGCCCTGACCTCCCAGACAGGTCACCCCTGCTCCTCACCTTCCATAGGAAGACTATCCAACTAAACCCTCCTCTGTTGCCTCTATTGCCACAATCCTCATTCTTCACATCAGAGTGCCCTCCTCCCACAATTTATATACATCAGTTCTCTACTCCCAGCTCATTTGCAGTTATACTGAAAAATACTTCCCATCCTATATAGCAGCGATGTAGATGCTAGTGGTATTCCTGTGTGAAAGATGCAGAATCTGAGGGATAGGTGTATTCATTGTCACCTAAATAGGAAGCAGCAGAGTGGAATGCAAAACTTAAGTCTATACATTGTGCTACTATGGTATAATGCCTTGCTAATGTTACTAATAATTGCTAATAACCTTAACAGCTCACACTGACTTAACCTGCTTCTGGACTTGTAGTAAGTGATTTATAGACCCCAGTTCCTTTTATCCAAGCCATAGCATTAGGGCAATCCTATATTAGGCCCCGTTTTACAGAAGAGAGACTAAAGCTAAGACACATTTTCTAATAACTTGCTCAGAGCCATGCAACTAGGATGTGAGTGAGCCGGGTCCATCTGAGCTTAACCCTCTGCTCCATGCCGACACATCATGGCATGGCTGGTCTGGAGAGGGGGCATCCACCAATGGCAGTGCAGCTCCCTTACCAGCATCTCTCTGCAGCTACTTCCAGGTTTCATCTGGCTCTACTGGGCCACTTGCCACAGACGGTGCAATGCCACTCCCGTCCTCACTCCAGCGGGTCACCCGTGTGCTCCCAGGGAGGCTGCCAGCACTGGTCCTCAGGAAGCTGATTAACAAGCAGGGCTGCTCTTCTCTGGCAGCGAGGAGGCCCCCTCAGTCAGGCCTATTGCCCTTCTCATCTTAGGGATGAAATGCAGTTCCGGAAATCTTTCTAGCACGTGGGCCGAGGCAAGGACAGGAGATACACTTGGGGATTTGAATTCATCCTAGGCCCCCACTTCATCACGCTTTTGAATTTCTTCCCTGAACACCCTTCCTCATGGCCAATTTTGTAGCCCACCCATGGTCACGGTTTCTTTTATGGAAGGCAAGATTCACTAAACCAGGGTGTCATTTTATCATACTTGAAAACTCTCTCCGCTGAAGCAGAAAGGCTGGCGATCAAGTGTTTGTGCCACTGAAGCCCTTTGGGAGAAGCTCCTCATGCAATGCCCCCGCCCCAGACAGTCCAGTACAGCGCTCAGAACATTGGCATATTTCCACTTCCTCCATATCCTAGCTCACCAAGTCTCCTACCAAGTTGAAAAGCCCGTGTCTCAGGCACAAGGAGACCTCAGCTTGCCTCCCGGATGGGCGTTAACACAACTTTGTCAAAGCCCAATGGTCAAAACACAGGGGCTACTCTCCTTAGAATGCTCCTAGGGCGAGACATTTAAAATGAAGGAGAAAGCGGATTACATGGGGAAATAATTCTTTCTTACAGGCAGCAGAAGGAAATTGATATTCTCTGCTGCCGTGAAAGGTCAAAACGCCAACTTTGAATTGAACTGTAAAGACTAAATTCTGAACAATTATTGTCGGCAGCAGCTGTAAAAATTTCAGCAAATTGCAGCTGTCTTAGGTCTTTCACCCAGAAGACCTACTCGCTTTCTTGTGCAGAGTTCACTCTCCCTTCCAGCCTGGCGTGAGCAGCCTAGCACTAAATCCCTTTGCCAAACCAGTCCACATGGTGGCCCAGGCAAACGGCGCTTCTCACATCATCTTTACACATAAACCGCTGGAAAAAGTCATAGTTTGAAATTGTTTCAGCGGTCTGGCAATGCTTTTAAAACATGATAACCATCACACTTTACTCCTCTCTGAAAGGTTAGTTTAATCGTAGATCACAAAAAAATTGGTTTCCACAAATGCATAATGGTTCATCTATGTCACACTTGAACTAAATGGTTTTTTAAATGGAGCTGAAATTATTTTGATGTGTACACAGTCCCGGGTTTCTATACAACCTTTCTTAACCAGCCCATCAGGAACCTTGCCTCGAAAGCCTCATTAATAATTCAGATGTGCTGATGACTTTAAAAGATCTATGGAATTGAAGCTCAGGAAGAAAGAAAGGAGGGGAAAAAAAAAACGAAAAAAAAAAAAAACTCCGCTTGACAAAAAGATAAATGAATGTAGAAAGAAGCTGTAGGAGTCTGGCAAGCTGTAGATCATCTCAGAACAGATTGTAACTTTATCATTCTGTCAGGGGGAATAATTTAAAGCACTTAATCAGTTAGCTTCGCTGTGAGGATGTAGCATTATGAATTCCTATCGTCCAATCTGTTCAAATCAAAGTGAACTTAATTATAATAGGTGAGAGAGCCAGAGCAGGAGAAAGGGGGGTAAGAGAGGAGTCTGCTAGGCAGGAAGTTTTCTGGGGGGTAGAGTGAGCTGCTGAACAAAGAGTAGTGAGTCAGCTTGCACCAAGGCACCCCTCCGGCCCCCAGCTCCAGCCTTAGTGTTGACTTTGAGGGCTTGGTGTACTTCACACGGAGACAAAGTATAGACCAAGGAGAAATAAGCCAAGTGGCCATCAGCTAAACATAGATGCTGGACACACATGCACTCGCTCACACAGCCCCCTCTGTCATGCCAGGTGAACATTTTTTGTGAACATATCAGTTTAGGACCACCGACAAGGCAGTTATGAATTGCTCTGATAGGCAGAAAAGGCGGCTGGAGGGGTTACTGTCTCTACAGCAATGGGTGAGCTTGAAAGCTACTCCCTTTTTTTTTTTTTTTTTTTTATCCTAAGCCACTAAAAGGAGGCATATGATTCCCAAGTTAGACTGTCCTATTTGCCCAGAACATACAAATGGCCTCTTTTCCAGAAAATTTCTATCTGAGAAAGAACTGGGGTGAAGGCTAAGTCTTAGAAACAGGCATTGACTTGCTAAGAGGAAGCCAGGCCATTGCATTGCAGCCGGGCCCTGAAAACGCTCCAACTCAGCTTTCTTCCTCTGCCATCTCTGCTTCCAGGATGGAAATGAAATGCCAAGTCTTCCTTGAGCCCCCTTGTCAACAGCTTGGGCTAGTATAGTCAGATCAGACAATGCCACTAGGAATTCTTTTCATAACTTTATACCAACACCCAGTTTTCTTTCTTGAACTTTCAAAGTCTTCTGAAAACATCGGTTGCTATTCTACTCTATAATCTCAGTGGCCAGCAAAATCTATGGGTTCAACTTAAGGCCCTCAAAACTGGCTTGCAAACAAAACAGAAGGATGGAACAATTGAGATACAAGTTGAAGTGTGCTTTTGACAAGCAAAGCTAAATGCAGACTGAGAGACTGAGACCCTGCGTGAGATTCTACAATACATCACTCACTCTGCGGCAGAGACAGTGCTCCTTAAGTTCACTCAGATCAATTGATGCCCAAATCACTCCTCTGGTACCATGGCTATACCTAGTAGTTGATATATTTAGCATCTTCTTCCCACCAAAGCTTTTCCGGTCACTAAAGGAACCCCAGAGAACATTACCAGCATTTGCTTTCCAACCCTTCTGTATTCTCTGAGGTTCCCCCTGGTGCCTCAAGTCCTCATGGCCCCTTGGTCATCACTTGCTATGGCAACAGAGGTATGTTTCAGGTTCTGGGGTTCTCCCTATATTGCACTGTCTCTCTTAGCAATGACTTCATTGTCAGCTTCTATCTATTGCCTTTTTGCATTTTTCTATGAACTTTCCAAAAGCTTTGCCCTAGAACTAATTAAGCTTCTCATTTCTCCTTCTTGTTCTCTATCCATTTTTTGCCCTTTAGCAGAAAAGAAATGGTTTACAGATGAACCGGATAATGCCTATCCCAGAAACATTCAAATCAAGCCCATGAGTACCCACATGGCTAACCAGATCAACCAATATAAATCCACAAGCAGCTTGATTCCACCAATCAGAGAAGTTGAAGATGAATGTTGACTCCCAGGAGACCAGAACTATTTTTTTAAAGCCTGACAAACTTCATAAATGGTGATGTGACTTTTCTTCCTCTTACACACTGAATCACTGGTGGAAACCTTAGGATAAGCGAGATTTGCAAGAAAGATAAAGTAGACAGATCTTTCTCTTTGTCTGCCTTGAATATTGCTTCCATGCATTTTGGAGAAGAAAACGATTTCATTTATAAATGAATATACCGTACTAAAATAGTCATGTATAGCCTCTAGCATTTTAAATTATTTTTATTTATTAGAAAGAAAATATATTTTTTCTTTTCTTTTTTTCATTGTCAAATATCTTCCCAAGATCTATACAATGCAAAATCAAAATGAATATGTGGCCAGACTCCTTAATGCGTATTTCTCTTCTTTCTCTCTTTTTCTTTGGGGAGAATGATGGTCACCACCACGATTAATTTTAATGAGAGGAAATGGATTATTTAAAAAAATAACTTTTAATGGTTCAATGATGTAAACATGTATTTTAGTAAATTCAAAAAAAAAGATGAAAGGGGACAGGTGAATTCCCTGGATGGGTGTGTACTTTGGCTGCACTGACACCAGCTCTTAATAAATGGAAACGTTTATTTTCACAGTTGAAAGTCATATTTTTGTAGTTTTAGTTTTCCTTCTGTATTTCTTATCCCTTCGTTCATATACTTAAAAGAGAAAACCTTCTCGCAGCTTTTCTACAATTGCCAGGTCAGATTCAGCCAGCCATTGGCAGCCCGGAGCGTGGTGAGCACGCTGGCATGTGGACACTGAGGGCCAGATGCACAGGAGAAGTGGCTCTGCCTATTGTCCTAGTGGTGGGGACTCCTCAGCTGTTAGCTTCTCACTTCATAGCTCGGAACCACCCTCGCAAGTGATTTCAACCATGAAAGCGTCTAGGGAGGCTTTCCCCATGCCCCAATTCTCAGAGATTTTAGCCTGAAAGTTTGTAAACACTAATGAATCATTTTGTAGGATGTAATACTACATTCATTCTTTTCACTGAATTTTTGTTTGAAAGCCAGATATTTTCTATAACCAAGGAGATGACTTTTGCCAGATTTTAGCTCTTTGGGCTTGCTTTCAGTCGCTGGGACAAAAACCTACAAACTTGCTATAGCAATGTGAAAATTAGTAACAAAAGGAAAGCAATGAATGCACTTACAATGGACTGTTGGGAAGGGCCTTTGAAATTTACCAGCAATGAAATCAAATGTATGAGCCACTTCAAACTGTGGTCAAAACTCATTCTAGCCACCAGACACAATCCCCACATCCCGGAGCCCTGCTGTCGTTTGCATGCCCATTGTACAGTGGTCCCGGCAGCTGTTTTATTCCAAACGACGGAGCAAGTCTTTTAATTTCAAAATTATCCATCTTTGATACAGTCAGCAGGGTCTCTGGAAAAGCATGGATATGATAGTGATTTTTTATTTTCCTTGAAAATGTAAACTGTGGACACTTGAAGAAACCAAACTTACCAAAATACCCCCGCAAAGTCCCATACTATCTATCCCATTAATTCTTTAGGCCATGACCCTGTGGTACTAGTGCGTTAGTGCAAATCTGATCAGAGGCAAGCCATGCGGTCACCATGAAAACTTAGGCCCACTAAGTCCTCCAGTTACAACATAGGCAACACGAGCTTCCGCTTCTGTCCACTCCCTGCGGAGCCAACGTCCTCGTGCTTGTAGGCGCCGTCCTGAAGTGACTTGTCAGACTGTGTCGTCACATTCTGTAGCCTTAGCTCTATAAAAGTATTGTGAATATAATGTATGTCCAATTGGGTTGTTTAAAAACTACTTATAACCAATCGCTAGCCTACTCAGCAGACTAAAATGACTTCAGCAGTCCCTATCAGGCTTCTAGGCATCTCCTGGTTTCCATTGTGGGGCGGATCTCTCTCTGGCTGGGATTTGACAGCTTCCCCGGGAGCCGGGCCTCCTTTTGCACATGATTTTGCATTGGACTCTCTCAGCACATTCACACCAAGCCACGCTCTTCTTTCCTTCATGAACCCTGGTGGACTCTTCCCCACTCATGTTCCTGACAATCCTTTCTGAATTTGTCCTGTTTGCTCTCCTCCGGTGGGTGATGGTGGCCACCTAAAGACCTCAGAGGAACTTAGGCCCCTGAGCCCCCTGCCCACTGCCCTCTCCTCCTCCGGCCACACCAGTCAGTCTGAAAGCAGTAAACTCCCTGCCCATCGTGGCCAGAGACTGGAATCTGAACTTTTTTTATTTTTTTTTTAACTAAAAAGCTAAGATGGTTTTCTACAGCAAAGGAGTCCCCCCCAAACACTAATTAGTGGGAATCAGTTTTCTTCTAAGGTGGAGCAGGAAGCTCAAGCTGTTTGCCTTGGAAATAATGAATTGGCCAGAAGAAAAAAGCAGGCATGTGTTTGAGGAGGTGTGCAAAATGATTGGTTGGTCACTCCTTAGACAAAAGCTGCTTCCTGGTAGGCTGGAAGTGAAATGGAAACAGAAGCAAGACTGTAGGGTCCCCGAAGGGCTCCAGGAAACCAGAGCTTCCAGGCTTGTTTCTGTTCCCTGAACCCTCTGTCCCGGAGGGTGTGCTCATTCCACCTACCAGGGCAAAAATTTATCTTTATGGATAAATTCAGGATAGAGCAATGATGGTCATCATTGGTACAGTCAGTGTCATAAGGCTCTGTCTGACCTGCCATCCAAGCTTGCGGTTCAGAAATGCTGTTTTACCAAACTAAAGATTCTTGCGTGCTTTGGAAATCAAAGGCTCACCAACAGGCTATTTATAAAAACAGGAAGCACCTACTTATAAAGGCATCATCACCTTCATCATCTTTCTTTCTAGGAATGCTTTCACTTTGGTCTGAGAAATTTTATATTTTAAAACATCACCTTGAACCAATAGAAAACATCTTAAGTAAAAGTGATTGTGACTAAGGCATGTGGGGGGAACACTCAGACCTCTTTCCTTTGAAAGACTGGGGCATCTAATGATGTACTTTGTACAGAATGTAACTGAAGACTTGAAATTAACTGAAAATTCAAACTGTTTGAGATTGGAAAGGGGGGAAGTGAAAAGGCATAAGAAAATTGGGCATATTTTCATGTGAAAAGGCGAGAGTCCAACTTTCCTACTAATGGTTTAATTGAGGATTCTAGAGCTACATTTGCTAGTAGATGGGTTATGAAAATGTCCTTGAGCTCTCTGAGTCTCAGTGACCGCTCTGTAAATGAGAGTGATTCATCTCGATGACCCTAATGTCCCTTTCAGAGCTAAGGGAATAGGATCTGAGCTAGGAGTGGGAGCGTGGGACCCAGACTTCGGGGACAACCTGTGTTCTGGGCTGTCAGGATGGTCCTCCTCGCTGCATCTCCCAGGCAGCACTCCTGAGGGAACTGTGCACTTTCTGCTCTGGGCACACAGCAGTTAAGTTCATTCTTTACACTTTACAGTCTCTTAAGGCTCAAAACACAAATTTCAAAATTTAAATACTCCTGGAACACACTGGTTAGATTTTCTGTGTGTTCCTAAGGTTTTCTTTGCAATCTCATTCCTGCTTGCCTTTTTTTTCTTGGCTCAAGGTTCAGTTTTGGTCAATCCCTCCATTTCTAATCCGTATCTCCAATTTCCAATATGTAGTTATAGGCTCATGAATACTGGATTTCTGAAGTTTTCTTCAGTTTTTATTTCTACATGGGTATCTGGGCTTTAGGAAGTAATTAGTTTTACTTCTCATTTTATTCCATATTCTCTGTTTATTTGATTTTTTTCTTCCATTAGTACACTAGCTATCTCTTTGCTACTTGCATTAATAAGTCTAATTTCAATATATAATTCTTCATTGTGAAAGAGAACCTCGGTGAAGGAAACAAGAAAGGAAGGGGTAAAAAGAAGAGATTAGAACAAGAGAGAAAAATAAAAAGAACACCAAACCAAATGACTGAGATGTGAACTTCTTACTCATAGGAGTTGGAATCTATTCAACTTGGACATGGGGTTCCAGTCAGAATCTGCTTACTTTCTCTTCTGTCTATGTTATATTCTGTTCTTATTTGCTGCCTTTGCAGTGGTGGTAAAATGACCAATCATCAGACCTCAGGAAAGGGCCTTTACTATTTAGGATTTTTAACTCATCCTCTTTTAAATACAGAAGGAAATGAGAATTCACTTACAACTCACCTGGCAAATTCCCTTTGTGTCCCTTTTTCACTCGGCCCATTTTTTTTTTCCATTTAGAACAGGTGAATTAACATTTAGATCCCATGTTAATTGGAGGAAGCGAGGTAGCCCTTTGGGTTTATTTATGAAAAAGTAGTAATTAGAAATGATTTCTAGCTGGTTTGTATTGGCGTGGCCATATTGGTTATTTAGGCGAAGTCTGTTTTGATTGGTAGTTCCCCTTGCTGTACCAGTTGTTAATATTTTAAAAATCTCCATACAACAATTCAAATACTTTAATCTTATTTCCCAAGGAACTGCAGAGCCTAATTTGCCATTCCTATGATAAGCTTGCTTGGAACATGTACAGAGAGAAATGAGGCCACATGCCCGAAGCAGCAGCCCTTTGTCCCTACAACAGTCAAAGGCTTCCTGATATCACAGCCTTACAGGGTTAGACTGAGAGGCAATTTTCAGATAGGCTATCTGTACCAGACCTTCCTTTTTTGCCTTTTTCTTTTTTATTTTTATTTTATTTTTTGGAAGAAAATTGGCCTGAGACTTCCATATCTAGAGATAATCCAAGCTCAAGACATTCATCAAGGAGGTAGGAAGAAAGAACCAAAACATACGGGTATAAACAGCATTTTAAAGTGCCAGCCAAGAGCACGTATGTTATGGCAAGGGACAGTGCTTTGGGTTGAAAGGAGAGCGAGGTTGTATTGGCCTATGTGGGTTGAGAAGATACAGAGGAATGTAGTGTTTGATGCCTTTGGGAGGTATTTCAATAGGTGATAAGTGACTCGAGAAATGTGGAGTGTGAAGGTTTTCCAGTGAGAGGGGGCTTAATGGGCCATAGCTCATTGATAAGAATGTGATTTCAATATATAGATCATTTTTACTACAGTGACAAGTTCACATAGGGGAACTGAGGAAAACGAGGATGAGATCTCCTAGAAGGGGCCAAGCTAGAGAGTAAACAGTTTTGAAGGGCAAGCAAAGAGGTTGAGACTTGGTTTAAAAAGTTCTAAACAAAGCCGAAACCGGTTTGGCTCAATGGATAGAGCTTTGGCTGAGGACTGAAGGGTCCCGGGTTCGATTCCCGTTGGGAGCATGTACCTTGGTTGCCGGCATATCCCCAGTGGGAGGTGTGCAAGAGGCAGCTGATTGATGACTCTCTCTCATCGATGTTTCTAGCATTCTATCTCTCTCCCTTCCTCTCTGTACAAAATCAATAAAAAATACTTTAAAAAAAAAAGTTCTAAACAGAGAATGATAAGCACTAGTGCCTGTGTGGTGTCAGGCAGGAAGTTCTGAGATGTCAGTTCTTCCTGGAAGCCCTAAGACTGTGACCAGGGCTGAACCAATTCTCAGTGGCGTTGAATTCTCAGGGTGGACTCGCCAAGTCAAATCTCAACATTATGAAGCTCCTGTTTCCTCCACTATGTGTTAGGCATCCTGATAGAGATGCTTAGCGGGAGTTGTAGAAGCTCCTGCGTGGGCTGGGGGTAGGGACAATGACTATAGTTCTAGAAGAGGTTCTTTGTGAAAGGAACACTGAATTTGGACCTCAAGGGAAGAACCATGTGGAGGAGTGAAGAAATGTTGGATTCGCCCAGAGTGGAAGAAGATGAGAGCTATAAATAAGAGAAGGTCTTACAGGCGTGAGGAGTGAGGAGCTGAGGAGAGGATTAGGGAAGACCTTGGCGATTGGCACCTTGGGTCCACAGCAGTGTTCGTAAAGTAGGAAGAATGGCTGAGTTCTCCAAAAGAGGAATTATGAAAAATCAACTGGCAGACAATTGTTAGGGGCCACACCCATGATTTTAGAGGTTACAAGAAACAAAATAAGTAGATACTCTTGGGGTAAGAGATCTAGGATACTCCAGATTCAGAAAAATGGGAAACCTGAGAGGGAAACTTTCAGATAGAGAGGGTGAGTCATCTACATGGTTGGAGGCGAAGGGTATCGGATTTGGAGATTCAGTAGCAAAAAGACTCACTTGACAAGGCCAGGAACCCTGTGAAGCTGTCTTTATCCCCAGAGCATTCATGAGGCCTGGCTCAGGGTAGACAAGCAGCCACTGTGTGTAGCTTTGGGCTCCATGGCAGTGGAAGTCGGATGCTCTTCAAGGTCACTGGCATTCTTCCTGGAGAAGAAGTCAAAAGAGAGGGATCTTGAGGAGGGCCTCTTCTTTCACTTCCCTGTTCTTGTCACCCCATTGTTTCTCACCCCCATACACCACCAGAAGCACTGGTTTCAGGGAAGCTTTGGTGTCAGGGTTCTTAAACGCTATACTCACTTCATTTTGGTGGCTTTTCTACACAGGCAGCACAGAGTTTTTTTCTGACCTGGTGAAACTGACCTTGATTTCTAAATAGATTTAAGAATTCTTAAGTTTCCTTTGGTCTAATGAGCCCCTTGAGGATTCTGTGTTTCTCCTCCACTTTGTTTTTCCCCAGAGCAGGGATGACAGTGTCATCAAACCCCTTCAGTGTTTCGGCCTCAGGCTGCAGTTCTGGGCCCACTGCTGAGGATCTTAGCAATGTGGATGTGGCCCCCGGCACAGGCCTGCCAGAGGCAACCAGACTGTCCTCACATGGGACTTGGGGTCAGTGTGAGAGGGCAGCCAGCAAGTAAGGGAGCCCCGCCAACAGGATGATGGCCCCTCACTTCCACCCTGACCCCCAAGAGGCTGCTCCCCTCCCCTCTTACTGCTGAGTATAGCCTGAGACACATTTGACAAGAACTGCAATATTTCAGACATAAACTGAGATCTGCCTGAAAATCCTAATTTAAAATGTTCCATTTCGAGGCAGCAGGATCATACCTACCTAAAACTTCTGGCTCACTGCCACCACTCACACCCAAAGTAAAGAAATTCCCCACCTCACACCCAAACCTGCACTCAACATTTCTTCAGGGGACAAAGGAAAATCGGTATGCTTACACCAAGGTCAGCCGGCATGTTCGTGAAGGAAAAGGAGCGTGGCTTATTCATCTGTGTTTCAAACTTTCGCTGGTTGGCATATGATTGTGATGATAAAGTAACGGCTGTGACCGAGCGGGAACTGGGGGGAAGGATGAATGCTGGTGCTCTGAAATGATCTACCCAACAGTCATCTGTAACAACCAGTGATCACTCTCTTGTCTTGTAAAAAGGGTTTGTACATAACTTGTACATGGTTTCATTTTGTATTTTTCGCAGATTAAAAATTTATGTATTTGTGTTCTAAAAGAAGTGTTTCTTGTGTCTCTGTGGCACCCACATGGCCGTGGGGTGGGGTGGGGTGGGAGGTGAGAGTGACAAAGTCCCTGAGTTCCCCACAGGTTGCTATGCTCTCTAGGGTAAAGGCAAAGCTGGGGACTCATAGGATCTGTGGGCTTGCCTTTCCAGCTTTGATTACAAGTAGACCCCCACCTCTCCAAGGACTCTGTGAAAGGTGCCAGCCCAGGACTGGAGTGGGCAGTGGGGAGAAAAGAGCCAGTCATTAGCTGTGATGCCTAAGAGTCCCTATGGAGTGGGCACCACAGGCTCCCGCAGACCCCCCAGCATTCGGGCCTCTAGAGAAATGGGCAGCCTTCCAAAAGGCTCTTGAAGAGCTAGATCGTTACTTTCTCAGCCAGCTGCAGCCACCTGCTTCCAGGCTACTGACCCTCTCTTGACATCCGCACAGTGGCATCTTTCCCCCATGTTTAGATCATGCAAATCAGGGCAACCTGTGAAAGGTTGACTCCTCCACCCCCATCATCCACAACAGAGCGATGGACAAACATCATCTCAAGGCAAGAATGGGACCTCTTAAAAATGACTGCTGCCAGTTCAGGGCCATGATTGAAATCTTATGCAGAATCCTGTGAATTTAAACTCTTTCAGGGAGGCTGGCTCCCCAGGTTAAGGCTGGTTCATCCTGAAGGAAGGGAGAAAAGTTCTTTGTAGGTGATGCTTATAATGTGGTGACACCATGTATTCTAGAGATTCTCATTCGTTCATCAGCCAAGTATTTACTGAACAGCTATTGCATTTACATTTCTCTCCCGGGAGCTGGGAACACAGTAGTGAACAACATCATGATCCCAGTCTTTGGTCTGGGAAGAAATGGAACCAACAAATACACAGGTTATTGTCATGTATTAAAAATTGATCTATGGGTGAGTACAGTATACCATTGGGGACACATAAAGACAGGCACTTAGCCATTTGAAGAATGATCTACCAATTGATTGATCCTTTCGAAAACAAACCCCTATTCTACCTAAGCCAATACCAGCCCAAACCAGAACTCATTCATTCACAGGGGTCAGCAAAAGCAGGCTTACCTGTCAGAATGTGCCAATTCCTGACAATCTTTGCACTCCGGTCTCTCAACTTGCCTTTTCCAATATTTGCTAACAAATCTGAATGTTGTTGGGGAATGTAATTGCAGAGCATATGGTCCCCATTAGTTAGGCAAACTCCACTGCCAAATTCGGCTCCAAGGAAGGAGTCTGCATAAAGGATGAAGTATTAGGGAAAGATCGACAGTGACAGAGAAAGCAAATAAAAGAGATGAGACAGTGAGTTACAAAATAGCAGGCTCCCATCTGCAGCACAATGAATGTGGAACATATTTTTCTATTTGTTGAGAAAACAATATATGTGAATTTGTGCTAAAATCTCCCTGTGGCAAAAATCAAAGTAGACCATTCACCAGAATCAATGTTAACTGCTTTGCAATGTCAGATAAGATAGATTCTGCCTGGGAGAAAAACCGGGGGGGGGGGTTGGTGGTTGGGGGAGAGCAGAATAGACAATGTGCAAAGTAAATAAAGCATGAAACATCAAAATGTAAATACGGGCTCACCGCTATTTTAAATGGTAATGGACCAGGCCTTGAAGAGAAGAAACAGAGCCTCATGCTTGCTAACCTTCCACATGCAGAGTCTGAAAAGAGAGGCTAAAAATCAGAGATTCAAAACATCAACAAAGACACAAAGAGCTGGAAAAGATGGCTGAGCAAGGTGGGAGCGAGGGGTGTCTTGGAGCCAAAGACAATTCCCTGTCCAGAGCAGCCTCTGAAAACTGTGGGGAAAGCAGACCAATACCTGTGCCCAGACCCACCCTTGCAGCTCGGCCTGCTCTGTCAAAAGAGCTAACGTAGGCACCTCACACCCACTGCCCACCTTAGGCTCTTTGGTTTCAGTCCATTATAATTATCTCACCCATTCCTAATTGGACAGGTTTCTTTTCAATGCAATTTATCTTAACCTGGTCTTTGCAAATCAATCAGCTTTGTTTTTGTAGAATCAACACTCTTTTTCTTATACTTCCATTGCTATTTAGTTAAATTGCATGCGCCAATAGCAAGCACGCACCCTCAGACACGCCTGGGTCTGCTGGTACCCTCCGGTGGTGAAAGCACTGGGAAGCAGGTGGAGTAAGGAGCAACCCACGGGCCATAAAATAATATCAATGCAACACTGTGCCGCACCAGCACAGCCAATGGTTCAGCGAGCCTGAGCGGGGGTCATGAAGGATGGAGAAATGATAGACAAAGAGAAAAAGCTGGGTCTAGGTGCATCTTCCGTGACTGGCTGAGGCCACAGAACAGATCCAGACTGCAGAGCTGAGCCTTTATTTATAGTCATGGGACAAACAAGGTAATTTACAATGTTTTTGTAAGTTTCACTTGTTTGGGCAGCACTTGCTGCCCCTCCCACAGCCCATTAGATACCCAAGAAAGATCTAGGGAGCAGTCACAAGATCAAGCTTAATTATGCTTAGAGGACTGTGCCCTCCACGCTGGGGCTTGTTTGTGACTTTGCCAGCAGCTCAGTTCGAGGCTTAACCGTATAACCACTTCCTACACACCACAGAGATCAGGGAAGGTGTCCGCAGGAGAGCATCAGCTCAGCCAGCTAACTGAGGAGAGGGGTTCTAAAGGAAACAACTAGAAATATCCATCAGTGGAAGATGAGTTAAGTGAATTTATTCATCCATTCAATGGAGTACTAGGCATCCAGTAAAATGGATCAGGTCAATTTATGTGTATAGAGGATGACAAACTATGTCTCATAGACCAAATGTGGCCTGCTGACGGTTTTGTAAGGAGAGTTTTGTTGGAACACAGCTGTGGCCATTTATTATATACCATCTATAGCTGATTTCCTGCTGTAGCAGTGGAGATGAGTAATTGCAACTGGGACTGTATGACAGGTAAAGCCTAAAGCATTGACTAGTTTACTTTTCACAGAAAATGTTGGCTGACTCTTGGCCTACTCTGCATACAGGGAGAAAACATAATGTATAGTAGGACCCTATTTCTGTCAAGTGATCAAGTATAGCTTGTGCATTTATTAAAATTTAGAAGAAAAAAAGATCAAGCCATAAAGAGGGATTGGCAAGGTAGGGCAAGAGACAGAGGGGGAAAATTAAGAGACGTGTAAGGTATTTGTGCTCTTCACTTAGACACTTCTGTTTTGTTCAAATTTATGTAGATTGGACATGAATAATTAATTATCATTAAAAAAATGATGAAATTACTTCTTTTTAGGAAACATAAATAACTAAGGGCCCAGGGCCACCGAGGATGTGAGGAGCTTTACCATAATGGGAAAGAAGGTCTGCTCACTCCATAGTCCATCCAGCGCTCCGCATCTCAGGGTTCGCTATTTCCACGAGTCGTACACAGCGGGCAAGCAGTAGACACAGGGACATTTTCTCTACGGTCCTGTTTTTGCTGCAGTTGTTGGGCTCTGGACCCGCCAGGCTAGCAATCATGTGTCTTATTCACCACAAACTGTTCTTCCGATGATTGCATATCCAGCAAAGGCAGCCCTCTCTGTGTTCCCGCTGCCAAACCCCAAGCTCCAAGGCCCTGCACTCCCACGGGCTCCACTGGGCAACCCCTGTCTGGATCATGACCTTATTCTATATCAGTCTTCTTATCAAAGATCTTCTCAAGAAAGGATATGCCTTTCAAAGGTCTTCATTCATTCATTCATTCATTAAAACAAAAGCAAATGAATTAAAATAGATCATGCCTGCTAGTGGCACACATTTAAAAAGTATACATTTAGTAAACAATGAAAGTAAGCCTCCTTCCTATTCTGTCTCAGTCACTGAGCTCCACTCCTTATAGACAATCATGTTTCGTGTTACTTTTGCACCTTCCAGAAGTAGTTGATGTATATTCAAGCAGGATGCAAGCATAGCATGCTGTACATTTTATATAGACTTTGTATGGTTTTGTAAAAACAATATAATGTTCAGATTGTTGTTATCTTTCTAAGTGTTACATATTCTCTCTCCTTCTCCCTTTCTCTCTAAAATTTTTTTAAAGGGGGAAAAAGTAATTTATTTAGCCTTTCTCTTACCTACTCACATTTAGGTTGTTCCTCAGTCTTCTCTTTCACCCACAGCCTCAGGGAACATCCTGTGCGTATATCTTTGTGCACAGATGTGAGTATAACAGTAGGATAAATTCCCAGAACTGGAATTGTTCTGTCATTTTTAAAAACACTTTAATTTATTTGATACTGGCAAATTATCTCCCCCGGAGGGTGTCTTAAATCATAATTCTACCATCTATCACGGAGTCTCTGGTTTTCCATACCCTCTTCACCAGGGGATAGTATATTAACCAGAATGCTTTTGACTGCAAGTAACAGCATCCCCAGCTAAGTGTGGCTAAGGCATGCGTGTCTGTCATCTGATAAAGGAGAAGCTCAGGGGGAGTCAGGCACGGGCTGGATGAAGGAATGTGCCCTCTTTACCAGGAGTCTCGGTGCTCTACGTTTTGGTGCTCCGCTGCTTCAGCAAGCTCATGTCGGTGCTCATGGTCAAACAGTCATTGCAGTCACTTTTGCATTCACATCAGGCATGACCGTGTCCTGTGCAAAACAAGAGGGCGTTTTCTCTATGGGACCTTTTTCTTACAGAGGAAACGTTTCGGGAGGCACCTACTAGTATACTGCCCTTCAGGTCCCATTGACCAGGATGGGGTCCTGCACCCATCTCCCCAAATAATAACCAGAAAAGGGTCTGAAAATTATGTGTTTGTCTTAGAGCCATCCTGGTTTAGCCATACTGGGAGTGGGACCACCTCTTTCATTAGTTGGGTTGGAGATCAAGCAAGCAAGCAAACAAAAGCAGTGATGACAGAGCAGCCACCAGATAGTGGGCCAATCTGAGAGTTGAATTTATAAATTATAAACAAAGTTAAAGTAGCCTTTCATATTTTTATTGCCAATTTTTTCATTTATATTTTTTTTTCTTGTTGACTTTCCCATTAATTTATTTTAAAGTTATATATTTCTTTAATTTGTTCATTAAATTTCAAAAATAGTACATGCTCAACCACAAACAATGACAAGAGAATGAAGTAAATGTTTCACACTATTTTATCCTGTCAACCCTCTCAGTTGTGAAAATAATATTAAGATATGGAAAGATGTAAAATTATGTAGAGAAATATTTAATTTTTTCTTTTTTGCAAAACAGGCCTCATACTATAAATATGAATATGCAACCTGCTTTTCTTTATTAAAATATAGAAATAATTATAGACATAAATTTAACTTATCCTTTTAAATATTAATTTATAGTGACAAAAAGATACAGAATATTACTCTTCTGTGTTATGCATATACCTAAGTTTAGAAGCCACTCACTTTTAAAACATTCAACTTATTTCCTTTTTCTCCAATATGGAGTTTCCTTCTTTCTGATGGAACAGGTGATGCTGTCCAGAGGAGACATCATTGAGTAAGTGGATGGAATCAAGAGAGAGGCCAAAACTAAGTCTTAAGAATTGTGGTCTGTTGATTAGAGTTTTCCCCTTGTTCACAAAAACAGCAACCCTTGACTATATCAAAGAAAAAAATATGCTTTCAAAGGATAACCATTGGTATAAATAAAAAGAGTATATTGTTGAAACAGTCACTCCTAAGAAACAACTTATTAGGCCTAAAATTTTGCAGATGAATTATTCCAAAAAATTATAGAACAGAAATGTACAACAAAGCATCAAAAAGAATGAATATTTCCAACTATTTTATGAAATGTCCCAATCATTATTTATAAGACTGCCAATTACATACAAAATATATAGACAAATTTCACTTATAATATTGCTTCAAATATAGTAAACATTATAAAAATAAACCCTGTAGTATATACAAAATGCATGTTTAATATTAGGAATTATAATAGTGTAACCCTCTATACCAATGAATCTGAGGCAAAAATCATGATATTTCTGTAGGGACTGAAAGAGATTTGATAAAATTCAATATCTATCTCTGGTTGAAACATAATAAATTAGGTATCAATGATTCTGTTTTTTGGGTTTGTTTTTTTCCAATAAGAACTGTGATGTCCTGTGTTTCATTTCAAATTTTGTTTTCACTCTACACAGAAGAGATATTTAATATAGAACAGCTTCTGACCCAAAGCATCTTGATTTCTTATCAGGCCACTCTCAACATTCTAAAAACCAGCATTGCACATAATGAGAGAACTCTAGAAGTCTTCCATTCAAAGAATAATTCAAGAATAAACACCTAATAATATTTAACTTTATTTATTCTGTCTACTTTATTTTATCAGACAACAAAAATAAATGAAATGTCTTCAAATTTGCAATAGAGGTAAGTTTTGTATAATTTGCAGTTTATGTATATCTTGTAAAACCCAAGAGAATCAACTGAAAAATAAGAACAAATTTAAAAAGAATTAAATAATGTGGCCAGGTTAAAAAAAAATTAACTACAAAATTTAATAGCTTCCTAAGTACAATTACAAAAGATATACATATAAAATATAATGTAAAAATATTAAATGTAAAAATAGTCTATATGTAAAAGCAATTAAAAATAAAATGTTAATAATAAGCTTAAAGATATGTCATGAAAATATGCTCACTTAATACCATTAGTCATCTGAAAAAGACAAATTAAAACTACTGTGAGATACCAGTCCACTTCCACTTGGATGTGGACCGGTATATGTAAGAATTCAAATTCTTATTCAAACATATGTAAGAAAACATATGTAAGAATTCAAAAAAACCAATAATACCATGGGCTGCAAGGATGTGGAGCAACCAGAAATGTACATTGCTGGTGAGAATGCTATTTTGGAAAAAAGTTTGACAATGCCCACTGAAGTTATACATGCACTTCCAGTAAATCTTAGAAATCCGATTTCTAAAAATAAAAACATATATTCATACAAGTACTATGATTCATAATAACGCCAACTGGAAACAACTCAAGGTCAATCAACAGGCAAATGGAAAAGAGAATTGTAACTTACCCATGCATTGGATTACTACACAACAATGAAATGGAATAAACTAGCAATGTATGCAAGAAGATAGATGGTTTCAAATATTATGCTGAACCAAAGAAGCAGCACACATGCAAAAATATATGTTGTATGATTTCATTTATGTGAAACTCTAGATATAAACACATCTATAGCTATAGAAATCATGTCTGCATTTGTTTGGGGACAAACATAGGAGGAGAGGAATGACTGGGATGTGATATAAGGGGAACCTGGAGTGACAGAAATGTTCTGTATCTGAATTGTAGTGAAGGTTATGTGATTGTATAAATTTGGCACAATTAACACAGCATGTTTAAAATCAGTCCATTTTATGGTACGTAAACTGTTCCTCAATAAATTTAATTAAGAATGGAAAAGACATATTATAAAGTGACAATAATTAAAACTATAGTACCAGTTTTGACTTAACAGACTGACTAAAGAAATAGAATAGAGGGACCATAAATTTCCCCCAAATACTTGTTAATTTAAATTAGATAAAGATGGCATTACTTGGTGGAGAAAAGGTGGTGATTCAACTGATACTGAAATAATAGATTAGTTGTGGGGTGGAGGGATAAAACTTCATGCGTGTTACAAATTAGAGGCCCAGTGCACAAACTTGTGCACAGGTGGGATCTGCTGGCCTGCCCCAATGGGGGCTGATCAGGGCAGGCTGGCAAGGGAGAAGGGCCACAGGAGGTTGGCCAACCAGCCCTGCCCCTGATGGGGGTGGGGGGCAATAGTGGGCTAAGATAGCTAGGGTCAGGGGGTGGGGGTGGCACAGGAGGTTGAGAGCGGCCAATCAGGGCCCCCATTGGGCTAATTGGCCACTGCAGTGCGTGTCATATTGACTGGTCTTTCTGGTCATTCCTGTCATTCTGCTGTTCAGGTCACTTAAAAGAAATGTTGCAGTCTTAACTCAAATACCTCAGAATGTGATCTTATTTGGAAAAGTATCATTGCAGACATAATTTGTTAAGATGAGGTCATATTGAAATAGGGGGTCCCTAATCCAATATGACTGGTGTTCTTATAAGAAGAAACATATGTAAGAAGACACAGATGTAAGAAGGCCATGTGATGTTGGAGGCAGAGAATGGAATGATGAAACATACAAGGCAAGAAATACTACAGAAATACTTCTTGGCCACCACCAAGAAGCTAAGAAGAGGCAAGAAAGAATTCTCTCTAGAGTCTCAGAGGGACCCTGATCCTACTGATACCTTGATTTAGGACTTCCAGCCTTCATAATTATGAGACAATACATTTTTGTTGTTTAGTGTTTCTTGTTCTGGATATTAATACATGGCCTATTTAAATCTATGCAAAAAAATAAATTAATTGCAAGATGGATAAATTCTATATTTGCTGTACAACATTGTGTCTATAGTAAAGAATATTGTATTATATAATTATATATATATATATATATATATATATATATATATATATATATTAAAAGGTAAATCTCATGTGAAGTTTTCTAATCACATTAAATAATCTAACTAAAGGATTAAAAAGAAATAGTACAAATAACAAAATATACCAGACATGAAAAGTAACTATCAGATTGAGGAAGGTATTTTAAGTATGACATAATACTCAAAAGGCATAAATTAAAACATTGCTGCAAACAACTAAATAGTTTTAAATGTATTTCTATAAAAATAAAATTTATTATATAATATCATAAACTCATTTGTTAAAAGACAGAGATGCTATTTTTATTTAATTGATAAATTGTTCCCAATGGTCCACTGAGATCAACTAGGAACACTATTAAAAGTTTTTTTTAAAAGACAAAGTATCTGCCAAAACTGGTTTGGCTCAGTGGATAGAGCGTTGGCCTGCGGACTGAAGAGTCCCGGGTTCGATTCCGGTCAAGGGCATGTACCTTGGTTGCGGGCATATCCCCAGTGAGGTGTGTACAAGAGGCAGCTGATCGATGACTCTCTCTCATCGATGTTTCTAGCTATCTCTCTCCCTTCCTCTCTGTACAAAATCAATAAAAATATTAAAAAAAAAAAAAAAGACAAAGTATCTGCTCAAGGCAGTGGTGAAACACAGGTGGTTAAGAGTTAAAAGGTAAGACTTTATTCCTTTAACTATGCTACAGATACAATTATGTCTGCCAACAACAGCAGTGCTAGTGTTTATTTTCAGTTATTGTGTTTTTATTTATTTATTTTTGTTAAGACCTCTCTTGGTATCACCCTAGCATTTCAGGTTTCATGAAGTGCACACTGATTGTTCTGTTGTTTGATTACATTACCCAGGGGCTTAAACACCCCCATAGTTTGATCCAATTAAATTAAAGCTACTTTGTAGGAATCGTTTTAGAAGCAAGTTGTTGGGGTTTCTCTTAACCCTAGGCAGCGTCTTTGCTTGTCTCTCCCTGTTCTTTCTAGTAAACTAACTGCCATTCAGGTCAGCTGGTGCTCTCAAGGAGAGAGTAGCCTCTTTTGTGCCACTCGCCATCAGAATCTCAAATTGTTTTCAAGAGGACTCTTAGCCCTGAGCTTTCCCACACTCTGTTCCAAATAAAGTTCCCTTGGGAACTTTGGAGCCAGTTCTTCATTCTTGCAGCTGGAGATGGAGGCCGTGGCAGGCTTCTGTTGAATGAGACACCTGCTTTATGAGCCTGGTGCAGGTGGAGCAGTGCCTCTGGCAGCTTCTGGCTTCACCCAGCATGGAACTTCTGCTTTACAACCAAGCTGAGCCAACAGCAAGCAGGACCCTAGTATTCTCGGTGTGCTACACGTGATCTAGAGGCCCTACAGTCGGGCCTGGTGGAAGAAAGGGAGCCCTAATCTCTTAGCCACACTCACCTGACAGTTAGCCTCCACTCCATGGGACTAGAAGGAGGCTGAGACATGCTGGTGACCCGCCTCTGCTAAAGAGATGCAGTAGCCTTTGAGAACTGGCTGGAGAGGGAGACTCAGCTTTGTGAACACACCCAATCAGAGTAGTACTTCCATCATGCTGAGCTGGGCAAGGGGAGGAGAGAATGGGTCATGAGTCTGGTTCCACAGACCCTCACTGGTTTTAACCGAAATTTGGTAGACTTTCTTAAATAAATGTTGCTTCATTTACCATATGATCCTAGAACAAAGTCCAGAGACTTTAAATGTTTTTTTTTGTTTTGTTTTTTTAAGTAAATTTTGCCAGTTATATTTATTTCACTCAGAAGAGGTTCTGCATAATCCCTCACTCTGCCATTTGGGACACTGTCTTTCTGGAAAGGTCTTTAAAAAGTTCAGACACAAAAAAGTATAAAACACAAAAAGAAAAGAAAAAAAATGTATGTAACTGCTTTAATATATTAAGAAATTATCTTAGCTAAATTATCTTAGCAACAGTAAAAATATAGGTCATATATTAAGAGAAGTTTTTTTAAAAAAAAACAAATATAGTCAACAAAAACAGGTATGTTGAATATACAAATAATTTTCCCCAAATCAATAAGAGACACCAAAATCCAATGAAAGAAAATAAAAAATAGATATGAATTTAAAATTTATGGAAGTAGAAACTCAAATGGTCAAAGTACAAACGTTCAATTAAGTAATGATCTGTTAATGCAATAAAACCACGGTGGGGTTTTCACCCCATCATGTCCAGTGTATTGGAAGGTGTACATAACCTATAATCAACCATTTTTCCTCCTGCGTAGGTACTGCAGAGGTCCCCGGCCAGATGTGCAGAAAGAGGCAGGCAAAATATTTTCAGAGAAGCACAGTTTTGCAGATGAAAAAAAAAAAAAAAAAAAAAAAAATTTGAAGCAAACTAAATGCCCATCTACAGAAAAACAGATTGTGGTATATTCGGCAAATGTATTTCAATAGAGCAGTAAAAGTTAATGAACTATAGCCTAGCCACATAAATCAATCTTGATGACTCAATGCAGACACTGTCCTCAGGTAAAAATAAAAAATAAAAAGCAAGCAAGGAAAAATGAAAAAAGGAAATTTTAGAACTCATATATTTTATACCAAGTTTTAAACTTATTTAGCCAGGTTATCCCCAGATACACAATAATTATGGTAAATAGCGTAAACTTATAAAATAACGCCAAAGCTGAATCCGGTTTGGCTCAGTGGATAGAGCGTCAGTCTGTAGACTGAAGGGTCCCAGGTTTAATTCCGGTCAAGGGCATGTACCTTGGTTGCAGGCACATCCCCAGTGAGGGATGTGCAGGAGGCAGCTGGTCGATGTTTCTCTCTCATTCTAACTTTCTATCCCTTTCCCTTCCTCTCTGTAAAAAATCAATAAAATATATTTTTTAAAAAATACGCCAAAGAATGGCTGTTGAGGAATCTGGGTAGTAGGCACCTGTAAAGGAGGGAGCAAACATGTTTTGGGAAGGGTACAAAATGGGCCTCAAATGTGTTGGTAATGTATTAACTGTTATGTTTAGTACACGTTTCATGAGTGTTTATCTTAATATTCTTACATCAGTTTTCATGTCTGCCAATTTTAACAGTCAAAATGGCTGAAGGGACAAAATAAAGGCTGTGAGCATGATGGGGTATGAGCACAAAAGGGACATAGGCCCAGCCTGGTCAATCATAGGCCGCTTCCTGGAAGGAGGAAACTGGTGCTGAGTCCTGAAGGATAAGAATGAATTGAATGTTTTTTTCTAGTTTGAGCAGAAATAGAAAGACTCTAAGGCTGTTTAAACTAGGCCCTTGTTTTCGTTGGTTGGATTGTGTTGTTGCTAGGCCTGCAGGCCAGAGAGAGGCAGCTGACTTTTTATGTGGTCAAGGAGCTAAGAATGGCTTTTACATTTTTTAAATGGCTACATTTTAAATGGTGATGGATGTACTTTGTCAGTTCTGCCTCTTGGTCTGTAAACCTAACATATTTACTCTCTGGAATTTTAAGAAAATGTTTGCTCGTTGCTGGTACTTTACATGCTTGTTTCCTAGCGATGCTGTGTGTATCTTCTAGATGTGGGGAAACAAAAACACTTTAAGTTATAAAATTGAACAGGGTCTCTAAGGAGTAAGTACAGTTTTATATTAGTCAGTGGCAAAGAACAAAAACATAACTAAAACTACCTGAACTGAAAGATGTGAATTGCTTGCATGTGAGTCTGAAAGCCCATGGTGATGGCTTCAGGAGCAGCAGGACCCAGGTGCTGGGATGATGGGAGAATTGTGTCTCTGTTACCTAGATTCTGCTTCCTCTGTGCTGGCTGCCTTTTCAGGCCAGCAACCCCCCCCCCCCCGTGATGGCCAAGAGCAGCTCCAGGCTTCCAACTGACCAGCTGGGCAACCTGCCATTCACGATTATTTTAGAAAAAGTCTGAGCCCCTTGCATGAATTTTAACAGTTATATATATATATATATATATATATATATATATATATTCCTTATCCTAGATCAAATGTCCACCCCTGGATGTGGGGAAGGTGTTATAATATATATCCTTGGAAAATATAACCCCGAAGTATAGTAAGTAATTTTCCTGGAGGAAAAGTATCTATAGTAATAAAAGTGTAATATGCTAATTAAACAGGATGTCCTTCAAAACAAAGCCAATACTGGGAGGGCCCTGGCTGCAATGGCGGGGTGGTGGGGGGTGGGGAAGGGGGACAGGGAGGTGTGTGTGTGTGTGTGTGTGTGTGTGTGCGTGTGTGTGGAGGGGGGCTGAGCTCCTTGCATGAATCTCAAGCATTGGGCCTCTTAAGACACAAAAAGGAAGAGTGGATACCAATGTCCCCTAAACAATTGATGGCAGACACTGTTTTTGTTTACTCAACAACTATTTTATCTTTACTCTTATCCCCATATCTTTGGGTTCTTCTCTACTTCCTATTTGTCTGCTCACTTTGGGCGGTACCAAATGTTTGGGTTAACTCTGTTTTGGTGTCAGTATGTAGCTCTGAATTCACATTCTCCATCTCCTTATAATTCAATGACTTGTTTTCGCAACACTTGTGAATATTCATCTCCTTAGATAGTTCCTTTTTTAATCCATATTAGGAATTAGTGGGAATTTTTGGTACGTGCCTAAAGCCAACAATTAACTGACATTTGAAACACAGAAAATAAACTTTTGCCTTACCATATTGTCAACATAATTAAAATATATTAGGTTGGAAATCTACTTCTTTAGCTAGTTTTACCAGAGCCCAGTTTCCAAATAGGAGTAGGAATGGGAAAGGAAAGAAAGAGGTGAGGAGTAATAATATTTTTCCATATTTATAGTGAGAAACTGGCTAAAGACATACGTCCTCAATTCTAGATAACAGAAAAGCCTTAGTTATTATCATCAAGGTGCCATTTAATTCACACATAGTTCTTAGTGAAATATGGTAGCAATCATACTTGGGTAAAAACTGCTTGAATTTTAACCTTGCTATCTGACTTCGACCTTCGATTACTTGCTTAAACAATAGGGTAGTTACAGGAGATTGACTCCCACTGACTCAGTAGCTTCAGGGGTAGAAACTATAGATAACCCTTAGGGATTAACCTCTGAGTTCTGCTTTTGTATTATGGGCAAGATAGGGCCACATTTCAATGTTCCCAGCCTTTAGAATTCAGAACGAAGGGAAATTCCTGTGGTTTGAAGCTTTAAAAGGGATTGCCTACACCTGGATCAGTGCAGTAGTGTGGGGCCCACCTGCCTATGGTGCTGGCCAGTTTTTCAATAAATCCTTGTCTGTTTTTAAAAATTAATTAATCAGCCTCCGGTGGTCTTATTTTGAACCCAGGGTTTGACCCCACAACACTTAGATCATACCAGGCATCAGGCATGGGCAAAACTTTCAGGTCCTGATACCCTTGCTTAATCAGGAATTGTACCCAAATAATAAGTTTTGTGGGAAAAATATAAAATGTACACAGATATGGATTGCCTATATTAGACATCAAGTTTGTAGACAGAGATGTAGAGATTTTAGAAAATGTTCCCCTTGAAATCAGACAACCAGTGATTCCAGGCTGCCTGTCACTACTTTAGCCAATTGAATCATATATGAGTGTTTATGCCAATAATGCTGGCAGTATGGAAGAGCAGCAGGTTATTCACAAAAACCTGCTTTGCAACCTCCCATACACCAGCTGCTGGTACAGGGTAGAACAAGGATTACGTGGGGAAGTAGGGGTTACTGGCATGGGGAAGTAGGCTAGGCAGGCTGGGGTGGGACTCCATTATTTGGGCAACCATGATAATAGCAGTCCTTGAATGTGAATGGACCACATTCCAAGGTTGACTCCCAGGTCCCAGGGTCTTACAACTACCACCCAGGTTAGCATGTCCTTTCTTAAACTAGAACAAAGCATTCACAGTTAACAGAACATGATTATATTTCTGTTAGTGTAAAAATATTCAAACCTGTAAATAATTTTTGTGAGTTTATTTGAACCAAACTGTTGACAATTGCTGGGAAGCAGAATCCCAACAGATTGAAACAATGTTCCAAAGAACTGTGTGTGTTTGTTTGTTTTTAACCTATTTCTATACATTTTAATCAAAAGAGAGGATATAGGTGGGTATATGAAATCCATTGGTGATAGATTAGAGAGGCGGGAGAAAGCAAGACGGAAACCTCTGGGATTGGATAAAAAGTAAAATGATAGACACATGCTTCTTTTACTTAACTAGGTACAGGTTAGTTAACAGTCAACAATTAACATGCTAACAATAGCAATGAAATAATTTGTGGTATCCGTCCTGGTGCCCAGGGAATGTGGTTGTGCCCTGAGGGGTCTAGGGAAAGTTACAAGTGACCCTGACATTTCAATGATATGTTATCATAGATGCAAAAAGACAATATGCTCAGTTAAGGTAAAGATTGACCTTGTCCGAAAGATACCAGCCTAGGAGGTGACTACCTACCATAACTGCTTTTAAAGTTTAATTTCAGACTAACCTTTGTGGTTATTTTAGGTCTTTGAGCTTGCAAGATTGCATGCAGGCCTTCCCCAAGCTTGTCAGGTTAGCATGTGGCCCCTTCTGTACACATTTCCCATAATCATAGCTAGTTCCCAATATTCTAATTTTGCTCCTAATACCCTTTGATCTGAGCCAGACTAAAGTCAGGGCTACAGAACCAACCCATAGGCAGCCAACTCCAAAGAATACCTTCCAGCAACAATCTTCTCAGCCCCTGACACACCGCTCCAATCTTTACCTCCATGTCCTGAGCCCCTCTCAGCTGCTTAAGCTCAGTCACATGTGGGCTACGACTCACTAGCATTGATACCTCCCCATTGATGGGTATAACTAGTCCTGCCCATGTCCAATATTCTAACCAGAAGTTAGTTGTCCTGGTTTGGGTTTTAGTGGCCCCAAAGCACTGTGGGTCTCGTGTGATTGGTAGTCAGTATTCAAGCAGTGAGGGTCCCAGTGTTAATAACTTGAGTCAACTATCACAGCAGAACAAACACAGAGGGACAAATCTCAGTGCAAACCTTAGAAAGCCTGACTCTATCTCCTCTAACTCATCTCTGGGTACACCACCAGTCTCCCCCAATTCCTCCAGTACTGATGCCAGGCATGTCACACCTCCACACAGCACAGTGCTAGGTAGGTGGCCTTTAGTAACCTGCCTGTGCCTGAATCTTGCTCTGTCTACAAAGAGCCCTGTGGCTGCTGTTTCACCTCAGTTTCCCTGGTAGAAAAAAATGGGGCTATTAATAGTTCCTAAAACCGTGATTATGAAGATTGAGTGAGTTAATATTGGTGGCTGTCCCAGACAATACCATGGACATAGTGTTGTATGTGCTGATCAAGGTAATAGCCCATCAAATGCTGCCTTCCTTAGACATACCCTTCAGTTTCTAAGACATTACATCTGCATTTCCAAAGCCAGAAAGGGAAATCTGTCAAGGATAATGACAGGCTGAGGAGGAACTGAGCAAAGAAAAACCTGGCAAGGACCAATCAAAAGGTGACTACATAGCCCATCCCAGGAAATAGCCTTGAACCTGTGCTAGCTCTCATCAGGCCAGTGCTGAGAACTTGACCCTGACTCAGAAACAGACAAAACCACAGAGGAGGAAGCACAAGAAACCAGCCAGAAAATTAGCAAGTTCTACCTGATTAAAGAAAGAAAGGAATCAGGTGGGAGTCCCTAGCTGTAGCTACTGAGATGCTTCCTGGAAGAAGGTGGCTGACTTTTTATCAGATGTGTCACTCGGTGAAATAATTGCTGGCAATAAAGGTGCAATGGCAGTCTGCTCAGAGTGCTATTTATCTGTGTCTGTTCTAGCTTTCAACTTCAAAGCGCCCACTGCCTCACAGAGCACATCAAAATGACACCACTGTTGTTAATGACAGTGGGCTAGTGCAACACACAGAAGCCAAGTGATTTCTCTAGATAGGCAAAAGGGAAAATCTCTCCTGGAGAAGCCAGGCTTGTGTGTGCACATCCTGATGCCCCATTTTAATTCACAACTGGGGAGCTGGAACCGGCTGCAGATTTAGTCGTCCTCAGGAGACAATGAGAATTTGAGGAAGGTGAGGGGAGATGAGATCCAGAGGAATAAAGGCAATGTAGAGATTATAGAAAGGGGATTATTTTTCTGGTTTTCCCTGTAATTTGTTTCCATGTTGCAGGTGACTAGATCTCCTAGTGGGATCAGAAAAACACATGGAATCAATTGTGAATAAGAGCACAAAGATTTCCATTGTCTTTTACCTCCTACTTATCCTACCATACTGTCATCTGAACATTTCCTTCCACCCTTCTTGTCATTTACTGCAGGCAAGTGACATGTAGAGCTGGCAACTTTAAGGGTCCTCATCTAAGGATTCTAGGACCATTTCTACCCTACCTGTGTGGTTAGTGTGGCTCAAACAAATCAACCACACTCTTGGACTCCTCAGGTGCAGCTTCTTGATTTTTTGCTCATGTATCCTGCAAATTTCATGTTTCTTACATCAACACACCCCACCCTTCTCTTTGAATCTGTCTCCAAGCTGTCCATCAGAAACACACACTGGTGATGTGATGGCCATGATGATGGGCTACTTTACATGCTTGTGATTTCCAGTCTCACTTGGGTCCATATTTCTCCATAATCCATTTCCTCATCTCTAGTCAAATGCTTTTCATATGTCTATAGCAGCTTTTCACAAAGTTCAATACCCATATAGCTAATTAGGGGCTTATTAAAACCGGTTTGGCTCAGTGATAGAGTGTCAGTCTGCAGACTGAAGGGTCCTAGGTTCGATTCCAGTGGAGGGCGTGTACCTTGGTTGCAGGCACATCCTTGGTGGGGGGTGTGCAAGAGGCAGCTGGTCAATGTTTCTCTCTCATCGACATTTCTGGCTCTCTGGCTCTCTTCTTTCCTCTCTGTAAAAAATCAATTAAAAAAACACATACACACCAAAAAACACACACATATATATCTGGACCCCTTTTAAAAATATTCTGATTGAATAGAACTGGGGTGGACCTTATAACATGTAGCTCTAACAAACTTGCAGGTGATATTAGTCCATGGCTGCATTTTCAGCACCACTAACACACAGCTCCTGCATATAGTAAATTTTCATTATATAAACACTTTAAAAACCTTAATTCTTCGTTCTTTAGGTTCCACATGTGAGTGAAATTATATGGCATTTGCCTTTCTCTGTTTGACATATTTCACTTAGTATAATACACTCTAGGTGCTTCCATGTTGTTGCAAATTGTGACAATTCATTCTTTTTTTATGACTGAGTTATATTCCATTGTTTATGTGTGCCACTTTCTTCTTTATCCACTCACTTATTTTTGAGGTGGGGGTGGGGGGCTTGGGGCTAGGTAAGAAAGGTAAAGGGATTAAAAAGTACAAATTGGTACTTACAAAATAGTTATGGGGATGTGAAGTACAGCATAGGAAATACAGTCACTATTATAATAATTATGCATGGTTGCTAAGTATGTGTTAAATGTCTAAACACTATGCTGTATACCTGAAACTAATGTAAAAATATTGAATGTCAACTGTAATTGAAAAATAAAAGAGAGGTGAGGGGGAGGAGAGAAGGGCAGAGAGAAAACAAACAAAAACGAAACTTTAATTTGTTCCTTTCTCCACTTTAGCAGACCTCATCTACATGGCAACACAAACATTACTGCAAAATGCAAACTCTTTTTAACATCCTTTCCCTCAGCTTGTGTTTACCCAATTCTGACCTGTCCCTTCACGTGTGGAAGGAATGACTTCCTTGCTGGCTTATTGAAGTAGGTGAGACAATGGGAGGTTTACGGATGAAGGCCTGGGTCTGGTCTTCAGTTGACTTACTCTACATCTGCCCTCAGCACCAGGGGGAAATAAATGTGGGAAAGGTACTTGCCCCTGGTCAGCCCCAGAATTCTGACACAGCTGACCATTTTTCTCTTGACTCTAGAAAATGGGAATGTGCAATACAAGTGGAATGGTAGCAAGAGCAAGGATTCTGGAGCCAGGCAGACCTAACCTTATATACAAGCTCATCATTGTCTACCACTGGAAATCACCTTAACCTCTTCTCTTAAAATCAGTTTTACTGATTATCGTAGATATGAATCTTTTATCATAAGCTTAAGAGTATAGGAAATATAACTTGCTTTATTTTTCTCCAATGTTTAAAGCCCTTGTGCAGCTAGAGAGCAGATACCCATTTAAGGGTTTCTCTTTTCTTTACCCAAGGCTCCTTGTTGAGGATTTCTGATCCTGGATTAGGCAGAATCTATCCATACTGACATCTGCTGAGATGCACAATCCCGTCTGATCTTTTATTGTCAATCCATGAAGGTTGCCCCTGAGTCATGCCTCATTCCTGAACCAAAAGCCTCATCATGCTTAGCTCTATCTGAGCTGGCTTCATGCCCTTCTTGTCTACTGATGCCAGTCTACTGCTTCCTGGTTTTATCAGGCTATGAGAATCTTGGAAGGGTCCTCATGTCCATGCCACCCTCAACTCGAATTTGCCTACTGCTCTTGCACCTGGCTAAGACTTGAGGAACTCTGTGAGGCTACCTATAGATCATTACCTCGGACACACTGTGTGCCATTTCTACCTGAGGCCTTCCTTCTTCTCAGGGCTGTACCTGAGAATCAGAGGCACAGCCCTTTTGACATTCAGATTCTTTAAAGCTATTTATTTTTGAAAATTAACATCTTAAGCTCTTTAAAATCAAAAGCCTTTTTCTTCTACTTTATTTAGCAGTCATTTATGAATCTATGAGAAATGAGGGTCACATGGGAAAAGGCTAGTGGATACAAAAAATTACAGGAAAAATGTCAGTTAATATTTCCAAACATCTCAACCACATGCACAAAGTAGGATAAGACTACTTTTAAGTTTACTGTGAAGGTTCAATACCTTCACATAGGTTAAGTTCATAGCAGTCTCTGATTTGAAAAAGATCTTAGATAAATATTAGTTCCCTTCCATTAGTTTCTTCTACCTTTCGGACCATTTGTCTTTTCCTCAATGGCTTTCCTTCCCTCCAATCATTCCCTTCTTTGTACTTTCGCACTATTTGATGAATGCAATTCCAAATGCTTTAGCACTATGGAATATGTATTACAACTTATTCAAAGAATTCTTTGAATTTTGGCATCATCATGCATAGCAGACATACTGTGGATTTTTTTTTTTTTTGGAAGGGGGGGTGGAAAACTTGAAGGCCAGAAGATTAAGAGCTGTTGACTCAACCACACACAATGAACAGGTATACCTTGGGTTTATTCTATTTATGTTATCACTTTTTAAAATACATTTTATTGGTTTTTTACAGAGAGGAAGAGAGAGGGATAGAGAGTTAGAAACATCAATGAGAGAGAATCATTGATCAGCTGCTTCTTGCACACCCCCTATTGGGGATGTGCCTGCAATCAAGGTACATGCCCTTGACTGGAATCGAACCCGGGACCTTTCAGTTCACAGGCCGACACTCTATCCACTGAGCCAAACCAGTTTCGGCACCTTGGGTTTATTTTTAAGCAAAAACAATGGTTTGCCTTTTTGGAATGTTAGAATCATCTTTATCTAATAATGTTTCCTTTCTCCTCTTGGCCCATCAGGCCTACACACAGAGAAAATCCAGATCATTGCTCCCTAAGAGCTCCTGAGGAGCCAACAGACTACAAATCCATGGTTTTCTTGCCTCCAAACCTTCCAACACTGAAGTCAACAAACATGCATGTGAAGACTTTCTGTCCAAACTAAAGCAGTGATAGAGAGCAAGTGGCAGGAGTATGGGAGATGAGTCATGGAAGGTCTAGGAAATCTTGTCCTCCTGGCACACAGCACTGGAGAGCACCAGGGGATGCCCATTCTGCAACCTTTCCCAAGCATAGCCGTTGGTTACAGTGCATCATAGTTCTTGAGACACAACATCGGCTCCCTGTCCCAATGAATGGCTGACATATACGGTCCAATTTTTGAAGGTAAACACATTTCCCCAACTTTTCAAACAAGGTTTTGGCAAAGACAAACTTCTCTCTGGCAAATGTTCTACTTCTAGCTAGAGATCATCCTTTGAATTCATTGCACACCTATATCTTCCAGTAACATCCTTCAAGGAAAAAAGCAACAACAAAAAAACTCAAGAAATTTTGAAAATCAGTTTCTCAAGTTATCTGCACTAAGAGACTCAACTGAAAAATTGTCCTATCACCCATTAGGTACTCCAGCCCCCCAAAAGAACACTCTCCACTGCCCAGCTCATTGTTAAAGCCAAATCCTGCTTGATTTAAGATCTAATAGACAGCTAGAAGCTGGGCCATCACTTCACACCTGCCATCGTGTCAATCAGTTGGAGGGAAAAAATATTTTTTTGTCAATCAAGTAATCTTTGGGGAGGTTGTAACTTGTTATGGTGCATTACCCTTTGGCCACTGTAACTTAAAATGCCTTCAGCATTAAAGGTCATGTGCCAGAAATAATTAGAAGCTAGTCTTAATTGTATTCACATATACTAGTAAAGGAAGCATTTCGCACTGGCCTGCTCATACCATCTAGACAGAAAAGATGGCCCATCTCCCTTGGTGCCATCATCAGCATTGCTATCAATCAAACGGAGTGGATTGAGGTTCAAAGCCATTGCCCTGGCACTGCAAATATTTAACACCGATGTGATTACTATTATCCTGTATTAATGTCCTGCCACCAGTGTTAACAAGGCCAGTATAGCAAGCTGACTAATTCTCAATGCCCCTAGCATCCTGTGGTGAAAGAGATGGATGCTCCAGGAAACAGCCATTGTGGAAAACAGCAATATATAGGGCTGAGGCTGGCCTTCCACATTTCAGTGGTTACAAAAATGTCTCTCCCCCACCCCCTGTGAGTTACAGCTCACTAAGGTATGACACTGAATCACCTTATCTTCTCCCAGTAACTGCTCTGTTGTGCCTGGCTCAGGGCATTCATTTGAATGACACCAACCTCAAAATCGGAATTTGGGCTCTAAATCTTGAGCGTGTGATATTTTTTTCTTTATGGGCCAGATTTCAGAGAGCGCCTAAGAAGAGAGAGAAGCACCAACACACACCTGGCTTGCACTTGTTCACAACTCATCTTGGCCATTGCAACAGCCTGTCCTCAGAATGACCTTACAGGAAAGAAGAGCTAACGGGAATAGCCACAAAAACGAGAATGACAGAGGAGTAAATAAAACAACAGGAAGGCAAGCAGGGGCCATGGTGCCCAGACCCAACCAGAATAAAACAAATTCATTATACTGTCAATTGCTCACACTATATGGGAGTCTATTACCCAGAGTTTGTGAGAACTGGGGAAAGGGCAGGTAGGTTCTTACTATATTCAGAGCCCATCGATCACTACAAAGTCCCCAGAGCCCAAGAAATCTAACTCCTGATGGATTGCTCATGCTTGTAGACGGTGAGTAGAGAGTAGGTAAATTAAACCTCCAGATAGTCCTATCCATGGCGTGGAGTACATCACAGGCCTTTCTTCTGCAATTGGACTGTGAACATTTGAGGATAATTTGCCATCCTGAATGCCCAAAGGTGCCAGCCAGTGTCTAGTGCTCAGTATATTTCTGTTGTCTTCCAGAAGATTGTCCTGAAATGTTAAAGCACTTTGCACATAGTAAACATTCAATAAATATCAGTGATTCAGTATCCACACAGTCAGATTCTTCATTGAAGCTTCCACCTTCCACCAAGGATGTATCATCCACATTACAACATCTAAGAACTTTCTTATTCTCACATCACTACTTCATTCATTCATGCATGCTTGCATTCACTCTTTTCACAAATAGTGACAGAGCAGTTACTACAGACTAGACTCTATCAATCACATGTTCTGGAGTGTGGCAATAGGTTTAACATCAGATGGATCTGGGTTTGAATCCTAATTCTGTGATATTGAGTTAAGTTCCTTAATATCTCTAAACTTCAATCTCCTCATCTGCAAAGTGAGCATAATAATAATGCCTCCCCTGGGTTACTGTTATGGCTAAAACAGCTTGTGTAGTGAGATATTTAGCCAAGCTTAACACATGGTAAGCTCTATAAATGTAGTGGCTTCAAAACCTCACCTAATGCCAGGCATCACTATGACCCCTATCTTAACTTACATGGCCCTTGTTATTTCTTTAAAAAAATCATATATATATATATATATATATATATATATATATATATTTTTTTTTTTTTTTTACAGAGATAAAGGGAGAGGGATAGAGTTAGAAACATCAATAAGAGAGAAACATCAATCAGCTGCCTCCTGCACACCTCCTACTGGGGATGTGCCTGCAACCCAGGTACATGCCCTTGACCGGAATTGAACCTGGGACCCACCGAGTCCATAGGCCGATGCTCCATCTACTGAGCCAAACTAGTCAGGGCACTTTTGTTTGTTTTTTTGTCTTGTCCTGATCTTCATTAGTATTTGTATTTGTTCTATCAAGTTTGTTTCTTGACTTTTTTATTTACTTGGTAGTCTTTCTTCCTTGACCTGCTATTTCATAAGCTTTACCTGTGGCTTGTCCCATGTTGAAACACAATTGCAAAGGAGTCCAACTTATGAGAAAACTGTAAGTGGGGGGACTGAGTCCATATGAAGACCAGTGCAGGAGAAAGCTCATCTTCACAACGACAGAGTGAGGCGGCAGGGAAGAGGAGTAGAATTCTTCTTCTTTTTTTTCTTTTTTTTAAATATATTTTATTGATTTTTTACAGAGAGGAAGGGAGAGAGATAGAGAGCTAGAAACGTCGATGAGAGAGAAACATCGACCAGCTGCCTCTTGCACACCCCTACCGGGGATGTGCCCGCAATCAATGTACATGCCCCTGACCGGAATCGAACCTGGGACCTTTCAGTCTGCAGACCGACGCTCTACCACTGAGCCAAACCGGTTTCGGCAGGAGTAGAATTCTTATAGGAAGAAGCACAATGAAGCTCAGAAAGGCGAAGCATGGATGAGTACCTGATAGCTATCTGTCAGACAGAGGGGCACATTTTGTAGTGTGGGAAGTCCCCTAGAGCACAGGGAATCCACGGAAGAAGTTGTGTGAGGATTGTGGTTCATAATACCTGGATGTGGGAACAGGAGATTTCCAGGTAAATTATGGGGCAATCAACATAGTTGGGGGCCTATAATAGCCACGTTTACCCTATTATTTCATCTTTGACTTTTAACTCTTGTTGGTTATAGCAATGTTAGTCTCATTGGTGAGAAAAGAATGTCTCACAGTGACTCTACCCCTGAACTTACTGGGCCCCTTTGTATATCTGGATGTCTAGGCATAGGCTGGAATCCAAAAACATAATTTTAAAGAATAGAATAATAAATAGCCAAGAGGTGAGAAGAGGCAGAATGGCTCCTGAATCTCAGTGCCAGCTTTTAAAGGGGGATTCTTAACTTTCTGAAATTGTGAGCAAAGTTTTATGAATATGTGCTTATGAGCATTTTTTTGTTTTCACTAAAGAGAGGGTCAATAGATTTCCTAAGATATCCCAAGTGAACTTCAAATTGATCCTGTCCTGCTGTGCTCCAAGGAATGACACAGAGCTGTCTATGCTCCCTTGACATCCATTGAACATCCCAAGGGCTACTGCCAGGGGCAGGAGAAGAAGACAGCGAATGCAGGGCCAAGCTCCCCTCCTCCCTTTCCACTTCAGTAAGCACAGTCATTTATTTATTTATTTATTTATTTATTTATTTATTTATTTATTTTCACATTGAAGTCATTTTACTCCATTAAAAAGTTGGAGAAATAAACATGAAAAGATAAGAGTAGGGTTACCTCGCTGAAGTGGTCCTTTAACTCTCACATCCACCTTCACTCTTGTAACCAGGCATCTTGTACCGGGGTGACCAGTGTCTACAGGGCGTCCATGACTTCAGCCCGGGACTGAAACCACACAATATACTTTAGCCTTTTTTTCTTTAATTATTATTATTAGTAATTTCCCTTTCTCATTTTCCTCTTTATATTCTTGCTATGTCCATATTTTTTTAAAAAATGTATTTAATTTATGGCAGCCATCCTGACTTCCCATGGGTGGTTCTATTTTCTCCGTACCAGCTATGCTGTGCTGCATGGGCTCTCCTTAGGTAATATTTCTCCCATTTCAGTCCAGCCCAGCTCTCTCCAGGCCTGATTCCTATCATACAGGTGGACTGTCCACTTGGCTCACTTGGGTCTTGGGCCCTATAGGCATATTTGGATACAGATATCCACCATTTCTTAGAAATTATAACCACTATCTAGATACAAGCCCTTCAAGCTCCATACCCATTCATCATGTCTTCTGAAACCCAGAGGGCATTCAAATCAGCGCCCAACCACAATTACAGCTCATCATCATGCTCTGCTGCCTGCAATGCCTGCAGGTTTGAATAACACAGAAAACGAAAAAAGCTTCTATTCATAACAACATGAAATGGGTCAAATATACTATAGCATATTCACCCAAAGTAATACTAGGTGGATAAGCAAACTGATACTTGTGGAAAATATTCATGATTAAATCCTAAATGAATACATAGCAAAAGTAAAATCCAATTACACAAAATCTTCCTGTGAAGTGATGAAACTGAGATGTGCAGGTCATTGTGATTCTCCTGGTTATTTCTGACTAGAGGCTCAGTGCATGAATTTGTGCATGGGTGGGACCCCTCGGGGTGGCCTTCCAAGATCGGACTTCACAGCCCCAGCTTGTGCCTCCAGCCTCACAGCCCTGCAGCCCCACCTGGCACCCTACTTTTGCCTTCCCCCTTACCTGCTTCACCATCCTGCCTGCGGGGCAGTCAATCATGGCTGGGCCCCCCACCTGGCTCCCTCAGCACCTGGGAGTTAGGCAGTGGCCCCACACCTCTCCCCCAACTGCTGCTGCTACTGGTTATTGTGTGGGGATGATCAGCAGGGCCACTGGACCCACACTCACACTTGCCTTGGCCTGGCACTGCCCACTCACCTGCTCCACCATCCCGCTGCAGTCACGCTCTCATGGGGGCCCATTGGGGCCAGCAGTGCCTTCACTGCTGCCTGCTTCCAGCACCACATCACCGACATCTGCCATGTTCTGTACTGCCTCCTGATGGTCAGCATACGTCATAGCAAGTGGTTGAACTCCTGGTTGAACTCCTGATCCAACAACTGCCAAAGAGGACAATTTGCATATTAAGCTTTTATTATATAGGATGCTTACAAGTGGGCACAAAATGGGAAGGATACTGAGAAAAGGATACTGAAAAGAAGCAAAGCTTTTCCAGAAGTCCCACGGAACAGTTACACTTAATTCCTGGGGTCAGTGCTTTGACCAGGCCTCGCTGAAAAGTAGATAAAGAAGTTTTGAAATGGGGATTGGGTCAACCAATGAATGAGTGCCCCAGCTGGTAATTGAAGAGTGGCCATGTTTAATTTTGGGCGTAAAGCAGTCTGCCACAGTAACCACAGAATTTAGTAAGACCAGAATATGAAGAGACATTTCTTCTTCCTCCCTGTCTTCCTCCTTTCCCCCATCCTTTCTTCTCCCTTTTGTATTGTAAGACCTATATTTTCAAGAGCTGCCTCAACAGCTTTAGGCCACACAGGGCCCCAAGGACCTGGCTATGGATTCCCTGTTCTTGCCAAGATGCCCTATTTCCAACATGAAAGGCTTCCCCCTGGCAGCCAGGTCAGCTGCACCTTAGTTGGTCTTCAACCTAATGGGTTTCACCTCCCTGTCAGATTGTAAAGTTATATAAGAAAGCCATTCATATCTCCCTTGTGATCTCAGGGTCTCCTCAGCCTATTGTCACCACCAAAGCCTGACTCCCACAGCCTCTGCTGGTTCCCTCCCATGTACAATTTCTGTGTGGTCCTGCATGACCTGAGGTGTCCTCCTCCCCTGGGCTGTGAGCATTAATGACTAATGCACTGTTGTCTGTTCACCTGTCTGGTATCTGTCTGCTGTCTGTGTTTGGCCATCTACTATTTAGGGAGGAGGATCCCTCCATTGCCTATAGTGAATAGGAGGTAATCAGAACATCCTTTAATCTTCCTTCCTTCCAGGCCTACATGCCAGGCACTTTTCTAGACACTGACCTTACAACAGTGAGCAAGAGAGACGTAGCCCTTGCCCTGAGATGACTGACCATATGGTCACAAAGATATTTGCCTTTATTGTGTTTGCTACTCCAAGTACTGGAGTAGAGTGCTGTGGGGACACATGACAGGAACAACAAATCTAGAGTGGAGTGTGTGTGTGTGTGTGTGTGTGTGTGTGTGTGCTTGTGTGCACCTATGTCAGAGAAATCTGTGGTGAGAGGGCGTTAGAAGGGTTAAAATAATGGGAGAGGATATTTTTAAGTTAAGTATGCCTGCAGCTAAGAGTTTGGGGAGCTGATAACATTGTAGAGGGGGGAAAGTGTAAAAAACTGGCTCAGGAGAAGCTGGAGAGGAACACAGGGACCACATCATGGAAGGCCTTCTCAACAAAGTAAAGAAATTCAGAATTTCATGGGTGAGCACTGGAATGCTGCTTTCAGCAGGTATACATGGGTGGACATTTGCTTTGAAAAAATACCCCCATGGCTTCAGGGTGGAGAATGGGAGGGCACCACCATGGGGACCAGAAGAAAATCAGGGAGGCTGTGGCAGTGGTCTTGGCATACCATCACACCTGAACCAGCCAAGTGGCAAAGGGGTATGTGGAGGGACAGTCTAGGAAGCCCTGGGCCAGTAGAAGGAAAGAAGTACATGATTCTAAGTAACTTTACACGCAAGGTTTTTTGTGTCTATTATCCTCATAAGGGGCAGGAAAGTAGAAGTTACCTGCTCACTTAGGACAATGGTTCCATTGCCTGTGGCACACGTTTTATATCAGAATTTTCTACATCTGTAAGTGAAAAAAATATATAACCACAGTGGCTTACACAAACTTGAACCTATTTCTTACAGAGAGAGGTGGTTGATTCAAAAATGTTCCACTTTGACGTGTCCCTTGTTGTCACAAGATGGCTGCTGCACCTCCATCCATTATGCACTCAAGGTAATAGAAAGAGTGAGTGGGAAAGGATATGCCACCAATATGTGTCCTTATGTCAGGAAAGAGAAGCATTTTATAAACAACCTCTCCCAGAAGACTTCTGCCTATTCCTCATGGACATGGGCTACCCTGACCTGCATGGAAGCTGGGATGGCAAGTATTGGGTTTTCTGGACTCTATAGAAGGTGTCAGAAAGGGAAAAGGGGGCTGGGAATGGCCATTCAACATCCAATCAGCGGTGTTTGCCACAAGTGCATTATAAGCCTGGGTTATATTTGAGGGGGGCCAGGAAAAGTTGTGGAGGCAAGCATGTAGCAGAGGTCAGTCACAGTCATGAATTTTATGAAAGGCTTGCTGGGAAACTACTTTTAAGAAAATATATATGGTGACGATGATTCCCCCGACAGCACGACTGAGTGATTTGCAATGTACTTGCATTTCATGGCCCTCGTTCCAAGAACTGTCATTCGCTCTCATGTCAGACACTTGAGTTGTTTCAAAATCACCAGGCTGGCCCACTATTAAATTACAGACACTTGCACACACAGAGATGTTTTAGGAGCCTCCAGCGTATGGGGAGAAGTGTGCTTGCTCTTCTCATCACTGTGGCATCAACACTATTGATTTGTTTGGGCAAATGCTTTTTTGAAAGACTGGAACTCCAGGAAGATTAAAACTGCCCTCTGCTCCAGGTCTCTTGCCAAAAGGTCTGAAGTCTAAATTCCTTTCTAGCAGCTTTACACCCATGATATTATTTGATTCTCATGGAAATCCTGCAAAGCAGATTCTGCGCACCATTTTAGAAGACGGAACTGACCTAAATAAATGAAATTATTGGCTTATGACCACCTAGTAGAGTGTGGGGCTCAGCAGCTTTGCTCTAAAGGAAGACTTTTGGGTTCAAATCCTTGCTCCTTCTAATGCTGGATGACTCAAAAGACTTTTGGGGTAGAAGTAAAGCAAGGCCACTGAGAAATGAAGGAAGGCCAGCATTGATCACTGACCTATAATTATCGTTTAGGAAAATATGGGAAGAAGCTGTCCTATGTGTCCCTGTGTTAACAAAGCACCCCAAAACGTAGTCCCACCCAACACCAACTATTTTATTATGCTCATGGATTGTGTGGTTTAAGAACTCAGACAAAATCCCAGAGGGAAGAGTTTGTTTGCTCCGTGATGTCTGGGCCCTCAGCTGGGAAGAATTAAGGGGCTGTGTGTGGGTTACCCCAAGCCCGAGGCCTGGAACTGATTGAAGACTCATTGCATGTCTGGCTCTTGGGCTGAGATGACTTTAGAGCTGGACTCAGACTGGACTACTGACGTAAGCACCTATGTGTGGCCTCTCCAAGTGGCTTGGGCTTCCTCACAACATGGCAGCCTCAAGGTAATTGGCCTTTTCCACGGCTGGTTAGAGTTCTTCTAAGAGACTGTGTTCCAGTGAGCAAGGCATGAGCTGAGTGTCCCTTTGTGAATCACATAGCGTCACTTTTCTTCCCTCCCCCCATGTTTCTCACTGATCAGGTTTTCATTCAAAATTAGCTGTCCAAACTGATTTGGCCTTTACAGAATAAGGAAATTTAACTTTATGCCACGGGCTTCTTTTCTTTTGTGGTGGGCTTATTTTCTGTGGGCTTCTCAGCTGCTGGTTTCTTGGTAGCTTCAGCCTTTTTTCACCAAAGGCTTTTTCTGCCAACAGCTTTCTTCCCTTTCATCTCTCCCACAAGCTTCTTGCCTGGAACAGCCTCCTTATCTGATTTGACTTCTAGCATTCTGCTGCTTTGTTCATCCAGAGCTTCTGTTTCTCGGCTTGGTAAAGAATGGGGTTCCAGCTCATGGTCTTTGCATAAGGGTTTAGCTTTAACATGATGATCAGGTTTTTCAGTGGATTCCTCTTCAGGGCTCTGCAATGAATCTTCTTGCCTGGTGCTCAGAGGGCTCTCAGATGGCTAGGTTTTCCAAGGTTCTGTATTGAGCATCGTGTGCATGGGAAGGTTGTAGTTACTCTTGAGGGAGGCAGCTTGACTCCGGGTGTCAAACAGATCACCTAACTTGCAAGAAGCACTTTCAGTCCAAATGCAGACACAGCCCACATACCCCCCAGGAGCAAGTTTCAAGTTGTTCAGTTCGCTTACATTAAGCAGAGTGATTGCAGGGATGCCTCTGAAGGCTTGATGATACCTTTGTCCTCATCATTGAGGATGCAAGGTCCCCTGTGATGGATATGATGATGGGTTCTCATTTTGCCTTGCCAGGTCCATTCGATGACAGGCATGGACCTTTTGGATATCATTCCAGGCCTTAGATTTCTTTTTTAAAAATTGTTTAATGCTCACCTGAGGATATGTTTTTTATTGCCAAGAGAGAGAGAGAGCGAGAGAGAGAGCGAGAGAGAGAGAGCAAGAGAGAGAGAGAGAGAGAGAGAGAGAGAGAGAGAGAGAGAGAGAGAAATATTGATGTAAGAGAGAAACATAGATCAGTTGCCTCCCACACACTGGGAGCCTTAAACACAGCAGGTACAGTGACATTTTTGTCAGGTGATGTTCCCTTTCGGAGCACACTGGTATCAGTGGGTGAGCATACACCATGGCAGGGAGAAGAGAGGGCCATGCTCCCCTCAACCCAGTGGCTCCCATAGGAAAAAGGCCAATTATGGTCACTTTCATTACATTCTATTGGTTGAAACAGTCTCAAATTCAACTGGACTCAGGAGAAGGAACTTCCTCTTAATGAGAAGTGTATCAGAATATTTATAACCCTAACCACCAGACTAGGATAACAAGTATCCAAGGTTAGAAAGTAGATTTATATAAATATATAAATATAAGCTGTTTTAGTTGGGAACTTTATTATCAAAGCTAAAAGCGTTCTAATAAGAAAGTGTGTAGAGAGGAGCTGTGGAATTACCATCGCTCAGAGAGAGGAATGGAGAGCTTTCTAGGAAGTTCAGAAAGATGGCCTTAGTGCAGAGCACGCACCTCTGGATGTGATAGTGAGCTGAAAGGTAGAGTATCATGGATGCACATAATGAGTTCAACAAAAGTTGAGGTTTTGAAGAGAGCAATAAAGGGAAATAAGGTGAGAGGTGAATGGGCAAATCTAGCCTGGAGACAGATTTTGTTTGGTTCACACATCGTTTTAAAACTAACCATTTGGCTGCCTTTGGATGGAGACAGTTTGGTTCCTTGCTGCCCCTCTCCTGTTTGCGGTGTTCTGTCTTGCCTGTTTGTCTTGTTTATGCTTCCTGCCAGACCCTGGACACTTTTGAGATTGCAAGCTCTGGCTTATAGCAATATATGACAGGCTTTCACTTGCCTAAGGAAGAACTATAAAAACAGAGAGAAAAGAGATTATGAGAGAAGTATTTATGAATCAGAGATCAAAATTTTGATGACTTTAGATGAGAGCTAAGGACTATTAAAGTAAGACCTGGAAATATAGGAAGGTCTCTTAAAAATTGAATATCAGAACTCAGGATTCTTAAACTAAGAGACTAATATTACAAGTTAAAGAGTGTGACACTGGGAGTAGATAGCTCAGGAAAGGAGAAGTGTTATACAAGCAAATGTATCACACATATGTGAAAGATTTGCACATATAATCTGCATATATACACATATATAAACTTATAAACACACACTTTGAAGTAATTTTAAGAGGCTACTTGGGTCCCAGCTGGTTTGGCTCAGTGGATAGAGCATCAGCCTGTGGACTGAAGGGTCCCGGGTTTGATTCTGATCAGGGGCACATATCCAGGTTGTGGGCTCAGTCCCCAGTAGTGGTTGTGCAGGAGGCAGTCGATCAATGATTCTCTCTCATTGATGTTTCTCTTTCTCTCTTCCTCTCCATTTCTCTCTGAAATCAATAAAAAATATATTTTTAAAAGTTAGAGGCAAGGAAATTTGAGATTAAAAAAAAACAACAAAAAAACCCAGCTACTTGGTATTCAAATTTAAGACAATATCTTTACATAATCAAGATGTACATTTTTTTTTGTTTTTTCTAGACATATGATGAAAAGAATCATTAGGAAAAACTCAAATGCAATCAGCCAAGGAAATCCTCTTTATGCAAAACAACTTTTTTTTCTCTAGAAAAACCATGGCAATTGAATTATTAAAAGCAAACCTATGGTTTCCAGGGAGCCAAACACGGTGCAAAACTTTATCAATTGGGCAAATAATAGTGAGTAAGAATATAAAAGACCTAAAAAGTTTTGTTAAAGAATAACTTATGAATATATATTAAATTTTATATGCTGTTATGTGTTGAATTATGTTAGACAAAATAAATATATATTGAGATCCTAACCTCCCTACCTCAGAATGTATTATTAAAAAGATAAAGTTTTGCCAAAGGTGGCTTGGCTCAGTGGAAAGAGAGTCGGTCTGCGGACTGAGGGATCCCAGGTTCGATCCTGGTCAAGGTCACGCACCTTGGTTGTGGGCACATCCCTATGGGGGCAGTGCAAGAGGCAGCTGGTCGATGTTTCTCTCTCATCGATGTTTCTAGTTCTCTATCCCTCTCCCTTCCTCTCTGTAAAAAATCAATAAAATATATTTTAAAAAAATAAAAAATAAAAAGATAAAGTTTCCTCAACTTGCAAATGATATGATAATATACCTGGGAATCAATAACAAAAACAACGTAAAAAATAATAATTCAGGAAGGTTACAGGACATAAAATTAATATACTGAAAATAATGGCCCTTATACACACAAGCAATAACCATTTAGAAGACAATGGTAGAGAGACACCATTTACAATAGCAGCAAAGAAGATAAAATCATTAAGAGTAAGCTTAACAGGAAAATGCCAAAACCTGTATAAGAAAATGCCTCCAACTTTTGAAAGAGACAATGTAAACTTGAACAAATGGCAAGATATTCCCTGTTACTGGATTGAATAAATTTTATATAAATGTCAGCACTCCCTAAACTAATTTATAAGTTTAGCACTATCTCAATTAACATTACAGGTGTTTTATTTGAAACTAGATGAGTTTATCCTAAAGTTATTGTGGAAAATTAGACATGATGGAACAGTCAAGAAAAAAGAAAAACATGTAGGGGGGATGTGGAGGGGCAATCAGCCATATTACATTTTAAAATATATCCGAAAGTCTCCATAATTAGAAGAGCACCAGGCAGGCTCATGAATAGTCAAACAGGCTAGTGGGGCTAAAATAAAAGAATAAAACAACAGACCCCCAAACACATGAACATTTAGTATATTATAACAATGGTATCTCAAATAAACAGGGCTAAGGTGGATTTTTAATAAATGCTGCTTGGGCAACTGGGTAACCAATTTAAAGAAAGATCAAATTAGGTCTGCCTCTCACACCATACAAAAACACAACTCCCAAGCATTTATTTATATCGAAAACTTAGATCCAAAGAATTTCCATATTATGTTATCTTCTGTATAAGAAATGAGACAAAAATAGCAAAATATAGATGTTAAACACAGGGAGGTCAGCAAGATAGGTCAGAAACTTGTCTACAATATAAACAATAAAATAAGAATTCACTGGTCCATTTTATTATTAATAATAATTGAATAAATTATTTTCAAACTGGGGAAAAAGGGTTGCTATTCCTTCCAGTTGAAGTAATAAACAGAGGAATGGTAGAAATAGAAAATCACCATAGTAATGATCCTTTCAGGCGTGTTTCATCAATGAACATTAAAACGGGGTGGGAACAAATGTGGGATGAGAAATAGGATTATTATGTAGTCTCAGAGTAACTTAGGTTAGATTAGAACAAGTAGAGGTAACTAGCACATCACCTTTCCAAAGTGATCAAAGTTAACATGGCCAATTGTGGGATGAACTGGCCACTAAGAATTGGTAGAAAAGGGGAAAATTTCTGAATTATGCACTAATGAGAACGCAACATCATTTTTGTTATATTCTTGCCCAAAATGTATAACTCCAATTTAATCCTAAAGAACTATCCAACAAACCTATATTGAGGAACAATCTATAAAATAGCTGGCCAGGGTCCTTTAAATGTGCCACGTCATGAAAGACAGACTGAAGAACTGTTCTTGATTAATAGTTACTAAGGAGACATAATAATCAAATGTAATGTACAATACCAGATTGGACCCCTGACCAAATAATGGACATTAATGATCCAATTGATGGTGTAGAAAATAAAAATGTATCAATAGTAATTCCTTGATTAAATAATTATATTCTTCATATTTACACAATCTGGGTGAAGTTCATACAGAAATTCTCTGCACCATTTTTACAACACTTTTTTATAACTTTGAAATTATTTTGAAATGAGGGATTAAAGAAAAACAAGCCTAATAATCTAACTTCTCTATTGTGTATTTTGGCATATGCCTAAATGATGAGCACAATAACATTGTTTTCTTTTTCTTTGTATAATTATGAAAAAAAAAACCCCAGCCAAATCTAGTCACTGGTTCCTTCAATGTTCTCTTGATATGAAGCAGAGAAAAGTAATGAAAAGTTCCCTTTGTATACTCAGCTCTCCAAGCTGAATAGACCCTTCTCATCCTCCATCCAGGATACACTTTGGCTATTCCCTGATTTCCCCCACAACTTATTAATGAAGTGAACATCACTTTTAATTGGAGAATCTTCTTTTAATTGTAATCTCATTGATGTTCACAGCCGGAAGGCCCACCTTCCCTAAGCTCCTGAGACATCTGAGCTCTCGCTTGCCCTCCTGTAAGTGACCTGGACTGGCACTCTCCAGTCGTCATGGTCTGATCAATAGTGGTGCTGCCTATAAAGTTATGTCTTACAGGATGTCAATATTAACCTTTCAAGTGTGCGTCTTTTAAGATTTATTCCTCAATAGCACTACGAAATATATTTCATATGCTGCAGGAACTTATTTCTTACCATGAAAGGAAACTGACATTTTAAAGCTAACTACCCTCCACCAGGATACTGTATCTTCTGGAATGAGCTAGACATCTCGCCTAACTGGGCTGACAGGGGCTGCTCAGTACTTACCCACAGAAGGTCTAAGTCTCCCTGGCAACCACCTCAAGGGCAAATATTTTTAAACCCACTGCAGCATCTAAGACCATCTTGAGCACAGAATAAATGCTCAATAAACACTTCCAAAATGACTTCATCATGCACTTAAATGTGACCATTTTGTCATTAATTATTTAATTCTTAACTATCTAAGGGCTATACTTTAAAAACCAGTTTCTGCATAGCAGGTACTGACTGAAAGGTTTCTAAATTTTAAGTTATTTAGTTTAATCCTTAAACATATCTGAAAGATAGAGAATGTTCCCCCTTTAATAGATAAATAAAAATAGGCAACTTCCCTACAGTTTCTAGGCTAATACAAATGGGAGGCTTGATATTTGCAGCCTGACATAATACCCAAGTGATGCTCAGTCTCTATGCAAGCACCACCCATGGAGGATTGGAACTTAGAATTCAGGAGGCCTCGCATACTTCAGGTTCATCCTGTAGTTAGAAGCAACATGTACTCTTAATCTAACCATTTAAACAACTCAGCTTTCTAAGGACATCTTGTACCTGGGTAACAAGAAATAAAATTTGCAATGCTGCCTCAGGCACCAAAGTGCTAGTATTAGCTTCCCATTTCTAGAATAACAAATAGCCACAATCCCTAACATTTTAAGAATGGAAGCACAATTCTAAATTATTTTATATCTTTCTCCTAAAGCAAATGGTCATGCTTTAACTGTTCATTAATATATTCACCTATCCACCTCCTTTCAAACTCTATTTGATCTAATAGAACTCTAAAGCACAAAAAAGAAAAGCTCAACACTTCCAAAATTATTTATATTAATCTTTTCTACTGGCAGTAAAATAAAGTTAGATATAAAAAAATGAAAGATAGTAAATGAGTTTGGAAAAGACTACTCCTATCTTTAACATTTGAATTAGAGAAGAAACCACAAAGAAAATTATGGCACATTTAGAATCCTAGTAGAATATTGCATGTAAAAGCTTGTGAGGTGCAGCTAAAATATTACATTGATAATATATTTTATCAATATATTACATTTATAATATATTTTATCTACAGTAACAAATAGCCACAATCTCTAACATTTTAAGGATGAGAATACAATTCTAAATTATTTTATATCTTTCTCCTAAATCAAATGGTCATGTTTTAACTGCTCATTAACATATTCATCTACCCACCTGTCCTTAGAAGCAACATGTGCTCTTAATCTATTTCAATAACTCAGCTTTCTAAGGGCATCTTGTGCTTGGGTAACAACAAATAAATTTGCAGTTCTGTTCCAGGCACCAAATTGCCAGTATAAATAGAAATATATATTTCTATAGAAAATCTCTCTCTATCTATCTATTAATCTAGTAATCTAGTAATATATATATCTATTAATCTAGATTAATAGATATATATATCTATTAATCTAGATTAATAGATATATATATATACCTGCTTATTTGGTTTTGAAAACTATGCAAGCCTAGTTTGTTTTTAAGAAAACTTTATGCATTTTACCATATTGCCATTCAATATATTAAGTATCTAAATATTGCATTTAAGTATTAAATTTATAATATATACTGTAATATTTGTTAAATTAAATCAATACATATGTTAAGAAAATCATTATGTATATTACATTCTGTATATTATATTATGTATATTATGTATATTATGCATGATAGAACCACGCAAAGATAATTTCATATCAGAAAATCTCTTTATGTAGGTCATCAGGTTAAAATGGTAAAGAGAAGGGCAAATGGTCATGTTCCTAAACACAGAAAAGAGTTTTATAAAATGTAATGCTCATTGTAGATTTTAAATGTCAATGGATGGTGGGATGGTTGGATGGTTGCTTGCACCAATCCAAGGTCAACAGGAATCCCCAATTTTGGGCGCAAGGAAGAAGCAAAATTTACTCAGTGCAAAACAGCTCAATGTGACACAGCACAGCTGTGAAAACAGCATGCTGTGAGGCAGCCCTGCCTGGTGGCCCTGGTGCCAGGCCCTTCTCCAGCTAGACGGCTCTGCTCTCACCCGCTCTGGTCTGCTTCCTTCTGCTCTAGCAAGACATGCCTAGGGGTTCAGCTCCAGCAGGGGAAGCACGGTATTCAGTGAAAAGGGAAAGTGAGCTCCCAGAGCCACAGGGGAGATGATTTATAGAGACAAAAGTCCCCTCCTCTGGTCTCTGACTGGTCCTTCTCATGTTAATATGGACTTGAAATTATCACAGTTTGATTGGTCCAAAAGGCAGTGTTCTGATTGGTCAGAATGGAGCTTCTCTGTTTGGATGGTGAAGAAGCTGATGAGGACATATTTGCGCAGCTCCAATTGGATGGGGAAAGCCTCAGTCTTATTGGTTTGAATATGATTTCAGGAACTCCTGAACTCCTGTGTCAGGCATGGCAGGAACACAGTGCAGACAGGTAGTTCAGTGCAGAAGGCAGGTAATTCATTGCAGGCTTCTCCCCGAAGTATAGTGTGCATATGAAGGCCTTCTGTAGAAAAGGCTATTGGACTGTTTGACGTTTTTGTTTTATTTGTTTATTTCCTAATTTGAGCTTAGATAAGCCATCAGGAATCCTTCTGTTAGGTATCTTCTTTTTCAGGATCCACATAAAAAAGGGAAAGATTAAAATGCAAAATAAAGAAATCCTTTTGTCATTGGATTAAATATTTTAAAAATATATTTTATTTAATTTAATTTTTTTTTTTTTTTTTTTTTTTTTTTTTTTTTTTTTTTTACAGAGAGGAAGGGAGAGGGATAGAGAGTTAGAAACATCAGTGAGAGAGAAACATCGATCAGCTGCCTCCTGCATGTCTCCTATTGGGGATGTGCCCGCAACCCAAAACATGCCCTTGACCGGAATTGAACCTAGGACCTTTCAGTCTGCAGGCAATGCTCTATCTACTAAGGCTGACTAAGCCAAACTGGTTAGGGCTAAATATTCTCAAAAACTTACTGGAAGCAGCTTACTTAGTGGTGCAACTTTGAAAAATTTTAAAGTTAGAGGCAAATTTAGGATTCTTGCCATCACTGCTTCTATTTAACATTTTATTGGAGCTCCTAACCAATGTAATGGGAAATAAAAAGAAACAAAAATTATAAGTATTGAAAATAATGAGGCAAACTTTGTTGCAAGAATATTATTTTCTACATTAAAAAATGCAAGAGAATCTACAAAGTGTTAGAAATAAGAAGATTGTTCAACATAAAACATTTAGTAATACTGGTTTTTCTATATGCCACCAACAACCAATTCAAAACTATAATTTACAAAATATAATTCCCAACAGTAAGAACACTGTTAGAAGATCATGAATAAAAGAAATACATTTTATTAATGGATATGAACCATACCTAAGTCGATGGAGATACATATTATGTTTACTTGTGATGTTTCAATATTCTCAAAATTTTATTTTCTCTAAATTTGTGCATAAATTACACGCACTTTCAATAAAATGTGCAAGGAAAAACAACTATTAATGCCAGCACACAGATGGCAAATGAAATAACCAAGAATGCTTGCGGTAAACCTGCTTTCAAATGCCAAACCAACCAACAGACAGTGTCAGCAAATACTGCTCCGGATAGAGCACGACTTTCATGGCCTGTGAGGACATCCTCAAATATAAAGGAATGGAAGTGCAATAAGAAGTTCATGTTTTTCAGATTCTGTAACACCCACAATTGCACCCTTTCTCAGAGCCATTGGGTGAGTGCTGTATGCTGAGAGCCACTGACTTCTGTTAAATTTCTACTTTTTTTTTATATCAACGAATCAGGAAATAATAGCATGTTTTGTTTCCCTTCCTCCCTCAACGTGGAGTCTATTAGGGAGAATGCAAAATTGCAGCAGTGATCTTTGATGAAAATCAACAAGGTGGCTCTCAAATTCATATGAAAAAGTAAAAAATATAACAATAATGAAGCCAATTTTGAAAATAAAATGAGGGGGAACGTGCCTATTGAGTAACGTTTTATTAAAGTGATACTTTTTAGGAAATTACAGTATTCATGCATAGATTTTTAAATAATAACCAATAAGTCAGCATAATCCAATATTAGAGCCACAAATTATATAGGAACTTGGTGTGTGACCAGTGTGTGACTACTGATCAATAGGGCAAGATTTCAATACTAAGTAAATGAGGTTGAGATAACTGGTTAGTCAGATCAGTCAGATAGACACAAACAAAAATTTAGGTTTTTACCTCACACTTCATATTTTTTTTGAAAATCAAAGGTATAAAAATCAACGCTTTAATTTTTTTTTCAGTAAAAGTACAGAATAATATCTTTACAGGACTGTGGCAGGATCCCCTAAATAGGACACCAAAAGCACAAGTCATAAAGAAAAGGAGTTGATTACATGAAACTCCCCTGCTTGACCAAAGTCTCCATAAAAAAAAGTGAAGAGATAAGCCACAAACAGGAAGAAGATATTTGCCACATACATGACTGACACAGTGTTAGAATTCAGAACACACACAGGAATTTTACTCACCAATCAGTAAGAGCTCTAAGGTGACAATGGGCCATTTAAAAAGGAGGAAACAAGGTGACTAATAGCTGTGAAAAGATAGGCAACTTTATGAGTAATCAGGAAAATGACAAATTTTAAAAATTTAGATATTTTGTAATCATCAGACCTGAAAGTTTGACAAAATGAAATGTTGGCAAGAAGTAAAGGAATAAGTATTTCATGTACACTGTTAGTGGAAGCCAAAGTAGTTTAATGACTTTGAAAAATATTTTGGCAATTCCACTATAAGTCTATTCACCAGATAAACTCTTACACATGTGCACAGGGAGACATGTCTAAAAATAAGTATTGAAGCCTATTTTTAATAACAACAAATTGAAGATGTCCCAAAAGTCCATCAGCAAGTAAACAAGACTAAACTTGGTGCATCCTTCAATGGAACCCTATACAGCAGATGAAATGAATCAACTGCAGACAACTGTGATTATGGCTTAAAAGTGGGTTCTTAAAAGAAAGGTTACAGAAGTATCCATACAGTGGGGTGACATTATTATAAAATTTTAAAACACATAAAACAGTAGTATGAATTTTATGGATTCTTATATATGCATTAAATTCTCAGTAATATACATGGGACAGATATACAAAATTTCCTGACTATAATCCCAAAGTTCAGAAAGAGACAAAAATTTGGGTGAGGTATCAAAGGAGTTTCAATTGTACTGAAATGTTTTATGCCCTCAAGAAAGCTTTAAAGCAAAATCAGCAACCTGTTAAGATTGTTAAATATTGACAGTAGGTACATAAATGTTATTATACTACCTTTCTTCTTTTCTGTAGGTTTGAAATTTTTTAATAATAAAACATATGAAAAGCAAAGATGAATTGCAAAATTCTATTCTGATCCTCTTTTGTGTAAAGTTTTAAAAAGTGTCTCTGTGTGTGTATATGTATGTGTATGTGTTAGTTTGAAAGGGCTCCATAGTAAGTACTATAGATGGAGTCTCTTAAACTATAAACATTTCTTTTCACACAGCTCTAGAAGCTAGAGGTCCGAGCTCAATATATTAACTGAATTTGTTTCTTCTGAGGCCTCTCTCCTTGCTTTGTTGGTGGCCATCTTCTCCCTGTATTTTCATATATTTTTTCTCCATGTGTGTCTGTGTGCTAGGCTCCTCTTCCTAAGGAGTTGTATTGATTTAGAGTTCATCTTAATGACCTAATTTAACCTCATTACTTTTTTTTTCATTTCTTTATTGATTATTACATATGTGTCCTTATCCCCTCATTACCACCACCCCCCCCCCCGCCCCATCCTCCCCACTCATGCCCTCATCCCCCCATTGTCTGTGTCCATTGGTTAGGCCTATATGCATGCATATAAGTCCTTTGGTTGATCTCTCCCTCTTACCCCCACCCTCCCCTCCTTTCCCTCTGAGGTTTGATGGTCTGATCAATGTTTCTCTGTCTCTGGATCTGTTTATGTTCATCATTTTATGTTGTTCACTATATTGTATAAATGAGTGAGATCATGTGATATTTATTTTTCTCTGTCTGACTTATTTCACTTAGCATAATGCTCTCCAGTTCCATCCATGCTGTTGTAAATGGTAAGAACTCCTTCTTTTTTTACTGTATTCCATTGTGTAAATGTACCACAATTTGTAACCCACTCATCTACTGATGGGCACCTAGGCTGTTTCCAAATCTTATACAGTCACATTCCAAGGTACTGGGGATTAGGTCTTCAACCTACAATTTTGTGAGGAACACAATTCAGCCCATAACTGTGCGTGTGTGCACATGTGATATTTTCCAGCCTTTCATTTTCTCTCTCATATTCAGGGTCCCAGGCCTGATGTAATCATCAGCTCAAGCTTGTCTGTCTCTTCCTCCTAGGAAGCCAAGTTATATATACACATGGGCATCCCTTTTCAGCATCCCATGTCTATCTCCATCCCAAACCCCAAACACCTTCATCCCATAACTGAGTACCCCCTAGAACCTTCCTTTCTTTCTTTGAAACATTAACTTAAAATAATTCAGATTATCTCCACTCTTCCTGCGCCACTCCCCACTCCAAATCAACCATGCCACGTGCACAGTGTGGAGAACAATGGATCATACGTTGGTTTACTCTGTACTTTCTATCTTTGTGAGTCTCCCTGTAAGGTTTTTATTTCTTTTGTCTCAGTCTTTATGTTTGGAAAAAGCAAGCAAATAATCATTAGTGTGTAAGAAGTAGGAATATAAACTCTATAAACATGGACAAGTTCATTTTTCTAAAAAAGTCAAATTAAAAATGATCCCATCACAATACTACAAATATTGTAAATAAGAACATGTTTGTTTTGAATCTAGCTGAACAGTTTTCTATTCTACCTCAACGTGATTCAGCACCCTTATGCACTAGGAATGAAAACAAATTCATGTCATTGACCTGAAGTGGTACAGACTTATTTAGAGAATGAGCACATTGTTAGAGGTGATGACTGAGGACATCTACAAAAAGTGGTTTAAACATGAGTTCAGCCTGTGTTGCTTATGTCTAAACCCAAATGGATGAACAGAGGGGAACCCATTTTTGGCAAGACTTATTATTGTACAGATTTGGAGAAAACTCAGGTTAAATGGCGGTCCCTGACATTGAACCACTGTGAAGCAGATCAGCCCTGGAGGAAACAGGAGGTTTGGAAGAGAAGGGTGGATTTTAACTTGGAATTTTTAATCCCATTTATTAAAAATCCATATTATTAGCAAGTTTTCTGTGAGTATAGATAGGGTACAAGTCCCTAAACCTGATGTTTGGAGTACATTTAATGACCGAGAAAAGACTGAGATAAAATGTAATATGCATTCCTGCAACCACCTTCAGCTGTCTTCCAGGATTATTAAGTACCTAGCTCTGTAAACTCCTACTTGTTTCTTTAAAAATTGTTAAAAGCAGAAATGCCAGCATGTCAATAGCAGAGTAATATCCAAATCATATATTATTCCTTCCAAGAGGTTGGGGAAAAGGAAATGTGCATCCCCAATGAGGACAAGACTAATCGCGGAGCTAGTGCCAGGCCTATGGAGATTTCCCCTGGGAGCTCATCTTTTTATCACATGTCCCAGCCTCTCTCAGTCTCAGCATGCTCTCCGGAGCAGACCCCCTTCTCACCACTATTCCGGGGGAAGAGCTTCCTATAAAATCTACCCAATATAGGGCTGGCTTGGTTCAGAGGCTGTGGTAGTATCAGACACCAAGAAAACATATCCAGCGCTACAGAAGTCCTCCACCAATCTGAAGACAATCATTTTCCTCATCCTAACTTTCAGATCAACAATTGGTAATTCATGGTGATTACTTGAATTGGGGACTTATATGAAACAATACTGGTTGTCAACAGCCCAGGTGTCCTTCCCCTTCCATTGCTTTTGGTCTTCTTCATCTCCCTATGTGCATAGCTATGCCTGCTTTGAAGACATGAGCATGGTCACTTGCGCAAATACCTCTCTCTCCTTCCCCTCCCCCCACCCTCCACCCCCAAGATACACATTTAGAAGTTTGACGCTCTGATTTTGAAATCTTGCTTAGCTCAGGTAAGACACAAAACTCATAATCATGGAAAGCTGCCATATTTGGCATTGCTGCCTTTCTCCTCCACCTGGATTGTTCAGGAAGCATTAACCCTGACACCTCCCCATCATCTATAAAACAAAATATCCTCTCAGCTTTGTTCATTTTGACCTGGTCCTGCAAGTCTAGAGAAATGCATTACTTTGTCCATTCAAGATAGGCACAGTTGAATCCAATGATAGTAGACACCAAGCAGTGCCAGGATGCCAATGTTGTGACATCACAGCAGGGCATTGGTTGACCTGACCTGAGGTCATCAGAAACCATAATCTCCCTTTAGTGCCTGAGACCTCAGGGAGATAGGATAACCAAAGAATAGACCCCATTTAGAGCCCAATGTTTGCCACAGGATCAAAGAATCTTAGGGTTCTTCAAGTTCCTACCGGGTGGGTAGAACACCTACTAGCTCTAAAACTCTCCAGTTCTGATTCAGCCTTGTATGTCTTGTTAGAAAAATAAAAATAAGAATATAAATACATGTTCACTGAAGTGGTATTGAATTGACCCAGCTGGAGATTAAAATGTTCTTTGTATCCTTTCTTCTCCCCAGTTACATGGCACTCTCTCAACCCACACTCCTGAGAGAGCCAAGATGGATGACAAAGTGCTGTTAAGTATCTTGCTGACAATATATATTAATAGGAACAAAGAGATTGTCAGCAAAGACTTCTGTGAAGGTTGCAGGGACAGGCGAGGGCAATTGTTTTCTGAAGTACAGTTGTCACTCTGTGTTAATAACTGCAGCTGACCTTTTCCTGACAAACGTTCTTTGCTGGGTTCCACGTTGAGCAGCCAGAATGATTTAAAATTTAAGCCCTGACAACAGGGGACAGTCTACCTGAGTGAGCAAAGCACTGCACGTTGTTTGCTCCTGAGCCTTTGCCTGTCATGGAAACCCCGTGGAAGGTGAAAAAGAAGGATGAGGAATAATTCCAGGGTCGCTCCCTAGAGCACACTATGTTTGGTAACTAAAGAGATTCATGCTTAAAACTACAAGTCAAATACTTTTTAAAAAATCAACTAAAGCATCAGTTCTTTTATCTCAGGGATAAATGACTAAAAATGACTAATAAATATTTGTGAATTCCTTTCCACCAGTAGACTTAGACTAATCACTCACTATAGATTCCCCCCTCCATTAAAACTCATCTTCCCATTAAACCCCTTTTTAATTGATGTCTTGGTACAATTCTTGTTTCGTATTCCTCCTACTGGCTTTCCTACAGCTTCATTTGCACTGATACCCAGTATTCCTTGAGTTACTGGCACCAATCATGAGCTCTCTAGAGAGTTTTATGGTATATTATCCTCAGCTGTTGTTTAGCTAGGTAGGATCTTCTATTTGTTATGAATCCATCAAACTTGCTTTGTCTCTAGAAGTAAAAAAATAAAATAAAATAAATCAGTAACAAACTGTTGATTTACTATCAGTTGCAGGCACTGTATTAGGTCTTAGAGAAAAGCAGAGAAAGGTCAACTATAAGCTTGACTCTCACAACGCAGTTGGTCCAGAAGTGCCTAGGTGGCCAAAGTGGAAGTTGGTGAAAGAGGAGATCAAGGCTGAGGAGATAGTTTCCAAACTGAGGTCAGCAGGAAGTAGGATCCAAGATCAAGAGTTTCCTAATGCTGAAATCCTTTGAATTTATACATGCCCAGACTGAGGCCCAAGGCAATTTGCTATTGGCACGGACCAGCAGAGTCAAGGTGGCATAATACTAGTAAGAGCAAATAATAATGAGTTACAAATAATGAATTTCAGCACTTCTTAAGAGTCAGACCCTGTGCTAAGAGCTTTACATGAAGTAGATCATGTCTACCCTCACAGCAACCAAGTGGTTGGTCCTATTGTTTTTCTCCACATGCACCAATGCAGAAACAAAGAGATGAGGCAACCTTCTCAAGGTCACAGAGTTAGAGAGCCATGCTGAGAACTCAGGGCTCTGCTACCATAGTCTGTGGTCCTTTAGCCTGCTATTCTTATTCTAACTTCCTTCAAAGATGAAGAATAAATAAACTAAAATGAAATTAAAACTCCTTACCTGAATCCCTGATTCCCTTGCTCTTTATGAAATCTGACCCTTGTCTCCTTTGTTTCAGAGCTCCAAGTGTCATTAAAAGCATCAGTCCAACTGAAACTGGTTTGGCTCAGTGGATAGAGCATTGGCCTGTGGACTGAACGGTCCCAGGTTCGATTCTGGTCAAGGGCATGTACCTTGGTTGCGGGCACATCCCCGGAGGGGGTGTGCAGGAGGCAGCTGGTCGATATTTCTAGCTCTCTCCTCTCTGTAAAAAAAAAAAAAAAAAAAAAAAAAAAAAAAATCTATAAAATATATTAAAAACAAACAAAAAAAAATCAGTCCTACCTGGTCTCAGTGGCTCAGTTGGTTGACTGCCCTCCCACATACCAAGAGTTCATGGGTTCTATTCCTGGCCTGGGCACATATCCAGGTTGTAGACTTGATCCCCAGTAGGGGTCATGCAGGAAGCAGTCAAATGACTTCTCTCTCTCATTGATATTTCTACTATCTCTCTTCCTCTATTTTTCTAAATTCAATTTAAAAAACAAAAACAAAACACACAAAAAACACTTCAGTCCTTGATAAGATCTTTTACCAAAGGGCCTTGGTTAGCTCACTTAAAAAATAAGAGGGTCAGACCAGATAATCTCAGAGGTCCCTTCTGGTTTCTACAGTCTATGATTCTATAATTCCAAACAAATATTGCCATCCTCAAAGACTGTAAATTTCAACTCTGTTCACAAGCCCTAAAGAGGAAGGAAAGGAAAGAAGAATTGATTGCATGCTTGTGCAAATTTAAGTAATAGAGAATCTAGATGCTACCCTTGTGAATTCCTGGGTGATATGCATGACTTGGAAAAAGAAGAAAAGTATTTCATGCAATACCATAGGGCACCCTTAGCTCAGCCTTTCATCCTGAAATAAAAATACAAGTGAGTTTTTCAAGTTAGTTGGTTGATGTATCACCTTGTTCCCCTCATCATTCTCATATGATTCAACAAACATTAGAGAGAAATTTCTCTGCTTAAATTCCTTTCTGCAACAGAAGTAAATATCTTACTTTTATCAAATACATTTCTTAAAGATAAAATACAGTTCTACAATGCTGTTTCAGATAGATTTGCCATAATTCAGGTACCCTCGTTCAAATAATGGACTATGAACATAATCCATCTTGGCGAGTCAGGAAGTACAGAACTAGGTCTTATTAAGGTGCTCTGTTATGAGGCCCAGTCACTGATACAATGAATTGTTTTCAACTGGGCTGTGGCTGCCACCATAAGTCTTCGGCTTGAATGAAAAGGCAATTAAGAAAGGAAGTTGGAACAAGAAACTCAAACTAAATACTCTTCTTTTTCCAATGCTAACATAATTAAAATGGTGTTTAACTGCCAGTTGGCTAAAACTAAATAAAAATGTGCAATTAGGACACCAGTGAGACCAACTATACCTCAGCAAACCTTTCTTACTAGTGCTACTTGATTCATACCTTTCTTTCTTCCAGAATTGTAGCTAAGTGGTACTAAACCCTGCATGTGAACAATGGAAAGGTTGCATATTTCAGTTCTCCATTTACAACCCTTTGCTTTAAAGTTGGTTGGACCCAAAGGACATAAAACACTTTTGCCACATTGTACAGGGCTGTTAACCTGAGAGTGTTCAAAACCTATAGCCCATGTGTTGCATACTTTCTATGAAACCATGGTAAAAAAAAAAAAAAAAAAAAAAAAAAAAAAAAAAAAAGGCTTGCCCTGACTGGTTTGGCTCAGAGGATAGAGTATTGGCCTGCAGACTGAAGGGTCCCAGGTTCGATTCCTGTCAAGGGGATGTACCTCAGTTGTAGGCACATCCCCAGTAGGGGGTGTGCAGGAGACATCTGATTGATGTTTTTCTCTCATCAATGTTTCTAACTCTCTCCCTCTCCCTTCCTCTCTGTGAAAAATCAATAAAATATATTAAAACAACAACAAAACAACAACAACACCTCTTAATCTTCCAAAAGACAAAAAAATTGCACTCCATCAAGGACTGTTGCTGTGTAACAAAGTACAACCAAGTGTAGTGGCTGAAAACAATGCAGAATTATTATCTCACAGATGTTTGGGTCAGGAATCTGTATATGGCTTATCTGGGTCATTGACTGGACTGCAATAAGATTTCACTGGAATAGAATCTGCTTCCTTATTCCTTCAGTGGCTGTCCTCAGTCTTTAGTGCCTTGACAACTGTTGGACTGAGGGCCTCAGGATCTTGCTGGTGGTTGATTGTAGGCCTCATGGCTTCCCCAATCTGGCAGCTTATTTTATCCAGGCAAGCCAGCCAGGGAGTCTGCTAGCAAGATGAAGTCACAATCTTTTGTAATTTTAATCATAGAATTTTCATCACATCACCTTATCATATCCCATAGATTAAAGATAAGTCACTAAACCAATCCATTCTCACTCACAGGGAGATTTCACAAGGGTGTAAATATGAGGTGCTGGGGATCCTTGGGGGCATTTTAGAAGTCATGTACCACAGGACAATGAGGTTCCAAGACGTGACCAATTCCAATATGATAATTAGAAACCAAGATTTAATTAAGTAGCCTTCTTCCAATATTTACAGCAAAATTATCATTCTATAATAGGAAGAATATGATCATTAGTTATAGGTATCCTCCTCACTACTTCTGCTACCTATGTACGTGGGTTCTTCATACTTATTACTTAAAAACAGAATCTTTCCTGTAAATAGTTAAAAATCACACTGTTATATTATTTTTCTCATAATTTACACTAATAACTCTGATAGCTTCATTGATAAATAAATTATGTTGCTATTAGTGTGACCTAAGTGTATAAAAATGTTCTGAATTTACCAATAAATCCCTGTGGCAACTTGGGCAAGTCTCTTTGCCACTTTGGGCCTAAATTTCCTTACATGAGAAATAAGAAGTTTCATTAGATGGGGACTGAGCTCCCTATTCTTTGTCATAACATGGTTTTATTTTGGGGTCATCAAAAGAAGTACTAATCAACAGCTCACTGGATTTCTTATAATCAATACTAGTGGCCACGAAATTTATGCATGGGGGGGGGGGGGACGTTCCCTTAGCCCAGCCTGCACCCTCTCTAATTGGGGACACCTTGGGGATGTCTGACTGCTGGTTTAGGCCTGATCCCTGTGGGGGACATGCCTCTCACAATCTGAAACCACTAACTCCTAACTGCTCACCTGCCTGCCTGCCTGCCTAATTGCCCCAACTGCCCTCCCCTGCAGGCCTGATCGCCCCTAACTGCTTCTGCCTTGGCCCCCACTACCATGGCTTTGTCTGGAAGGAAATTGGACATCCAGAAGATGGCCAGTAGACCTGGTCTATTAACATATTGCCCTTTTATTAGTATAGATAGACTATATAGGATAGGATTGCTTAAATGGCAGGAGGTGAGGGGAGGGGAGAGCCTTTTTCAGCAGAAAGAGATGCTCTTGACAAACAAAAATACATAATCCATATATCTATATTGATAGCCAGCCATATACACTATACTGCCAAACCATTAAAAAATTGAACCATTTTTTTTTGCACCTTACACCAAACAGCTGTTGCTCTTAAAACCCCTCTTCAGCACTCCACCTTAGGTTCTGCCTTCATAGTTCAACCAGATTAGGTTCTGATTGGTCTGTTTCTATGCCAGTCAGCATGAAAAGTTCCACCTCCTTAGCAGCCTTTGCCTCCTCACCTTTCACTCAGATTTGGTTCTGATTAGTTGGTTTCTGTGCCAATCAGCATCTCTAGCTTATCAGCAGGCCTGACTAGAGAGGCAGGGCTTATTAGCAGTTGCCCCAGGCTGCTGGCCAGCAGGTTGAACTGCTAACTTCTTGGAGAGAGAGAGCCTCCCCAGCAGCCCCATCTTTCTCTTTTTCTGAGAAGTCAGCAGTTCTGCTCACTTGCCAGTCCCCTGCCCATTTGAGCCTGCTGTATAGACAGCCTGGTGTTTAGTCATCCCTTCAGTCATTTTGGATGTTACAGACCCAGGCTCTTTGTATATATATATTGGAATGTAAGCCTCATAAGGGCAGCCTGCCCTTTCACACCAGATGCTCACAATTAGATTGCCAGCCAGGCTTAGGGACCACACCTGTGCACAAATTTTGTGCACCAGGCCTCTAGTGTTTCATATAGAGGTTAGATTTTAACATCAGTTGAATAGGGAAAGCTGTAACATAAAAATGACCTTATGATGAATATCATGGGGGACTTTGTAACCTGCACTGAACTTTGACATTTTAGACCATTTTTCTATATAATTCTAATAGGGTTTTGTATTTTTCCTTTCTGAAGTTTCTTTGGTTGAGTACCATAAAAATCCTTTGCATTTAGTATGTCATTAAACATATCACCACAGGCCCCAGGAACTGAAAAAAACTAAGCACAAGCAGGTTCATTTGTCACATTTGTGTTCCCTCCAAGATATACACTTGCATCTAATGCTTCCTTTTTTGGAAAGAATCAAGAACCATTGGACACAGTATGACTGCAGTTTAGAAATTATTACTATGTAGGGATCTATAATGCAGTGTCATTTTTAGTAGCAAACTGCAGTTATTAAAATGTAAAATAGAGAAAAGTCAAATAATTTATATGTATGTAATTAAATACTCTGAGGCCTTTACAACGCTAAGAAAATGTTACACACCCATTTTACCAGTGGGGAAGCTAAAATTAGCTTCCTTATTCTGTGTTAAAGTGTTATACAATCTCTGCATTGGAAAGTAGACCTCTGGTCAATCCAACTCCAATTTACTGTGAGAGTCTTCTCCATACTGTTCCTTGGGGTCCTCTGACATGCTTGCATCCTCTAATGTATGGGGGGGTAGGTGGAAGAAAGGCCCCTCAAACGTGTCTACTAATACATGAAACCTGTAAATAGGTCATTTTACATGGCAAAAAGCAATTAAGTCTGCAGATGGGATTGACGTTGCTAATCAGCTGGCCTTAAAATACAGAGATTATCTTGGGTATCTGGGTGGGTCCAATGCAATCATAAGGGTCCCTAAAAGTGAAAGAGGGGAGCAGAAGAGAAACAGAGTTGTGGCTGGAAAAATGGATGTGATGTTGCTGGCTTTGAAGATGGAGGGAAGGGGCCATGAACCAAGGAATGAAGTCAGCCTGGAGAAGTTGGAAAAGGTGAGGAGACACTTCTCCTCAGAGTCTCGGGGGACTGTTGTCCTACTGACACTGTGGTTATAGCCCGGTGGGACCCATTTCCAACCTCTGCCCTTCAGAAGCTGGTGATCAGTTTGTATTGTTTAAGCCCCTGAGTTTGTGGCCACTGGTCAGAGAACCAAAGCAAACTAACACAAGTGGGTAGCTAGCCACTTCTCAAAACCGCACCCACATCCCACATGTTTCAAGGCAGCATGGAGGAGTGAACTAAATTTTTATTGACTTAGTTAAACCTGAAAGGTAGATTTTGAAATACACTTCTGTTGTCTCGCCTCAAATCTTTGCACAAAAACACATTCTGACTTATTTAAATTATGTTTTATCACACATCTGGGTACATTGTCTTACAATTACATGCTGCTTTTGGCTACCTCAGTTTGGGTTACCTCTCACTTGCAGTGGCACACAGTGCATTGAATTTCTCTGCTTCCTTAAATTTCTTAGACATAGATATGATGGTTAATTAAACCACCTTCAATAAGTGAGTAGACTAATCACTGATGTGTTTGAGGACCTACTCAAATGCTTACGCATAGCCTATAGCCTGGGCTCCTCAGTAGCATGTAATGAAGAGTGTTTTCCTCTTACACAGTTTGCCAGCCTTAGATTGTTAGAAAGCAAATAAGGGAGCCATCAACTTATATGGTTGCATATTAATCATTGGGTTTCAGAGTTGGTCATAGTTATGTTATTTATGACAATTTTATGCACCAAATGCAATATTCAATAGCAGATAGACAGTTTCCATATATTTAGGGGCTTATAACTGAAGAAAGGGGGGTTTGGTTTCTCTATGTGCCCTTTGTTCACTTGCATGAGCCCTCAGATGCATTTCTAATTAAGTTGGGACATCATCCCAAGATGTGACTGTTGTTAAAGGAGCACAAATTAAACGGCAAGAACCGAAGGCGACCCGGAGTTTTCTGAGAGCAATCTTAGAGCTTGGAGAATTCATAAACCAAGTAAACCTTCTGACATAACTATAAAATGTGGTATAAACCCTAGAAAAAAATGGCCATCTTGAAAGGGTAACAGCACTTTTATGAGAATTCCAACTGCACCATGGCAACATCAACCCGTCAAAGCAAATGAAGGGCAGTAAAAGTAAAATTAAACATGATGAAGGGGACACCAGCTTGCTAACAGCTTTCCGAGCAGTAAAGCTTTCAAATGTTATCTCTTCATTGGTCTGTTCAATCACACATGCCTGCTACCAAGCTCCATCATATTATGTATCTTTCTCATCACTGCAGCCTGCCACGGGATGATGGACTTGTCTTTATATTCACAAAGGAGGGACAGAGAGAGCTCCCTTCCCCCAGAGCGGCCCTCGCCTGTGTGCCCTCATCCCTCTTCTGTGTTTCTTCTCTCCCACCGTCCTGTCCTTGTCCTCGCTTGCCCTTGTTTGGTGTCCAACATGAGTCTCTCTGGCGGTAACAAAGGCTGCCGTACAGCTCTGAGCTCTGGGGACTAAATATAGATCAACCCCCCATCCTACCCTCTGTCATCCGAAAGACAGACTCCAACGAGCATCTGACTTTGTCCTCTCTCTTTGCTTCCAAAAATCATCATCCTTCTTTCAGTGTACTCTTTTTCCTCTGAACAAATCCCTCTTCGCTACCCCTTCTCCAGCCTCCTGCAGAAAAAATCGTGAAGGCATTTTCATGTGTTTTAATGAACAGGCTGGCTAATCCTCTGGTCTGAATACCTCTACCCTGTTCGCAGGGACCCAGAAATTTATTCTCTGACCTACTGGGCCACCAGGGAGTCAGGACAAATTCTGGCCTTTTCAGTGCTTTAAACCCCATCCCAACTCTATTTCCCCTTTCCAGACAAGGAAGGTTCGCATTCATTGTGCACGCAGCATTTGCACATGCCAAATTCTTCAGCCCACACACCAGTGAGTTATTCAACTGTATGGGAAAGGGAGAGCAAAACAAATGACCAATCAGCCAACCTAGGCTTCCCATACCCCACACAGTGACCGGGAGATTCAGGGAAAAAGAAAAAAGCCCGGATTCCATGCTGCGGTGCTTACAAACAGCCAATAGGGGGTAGAAAGGGAAAGGGGAAAGCAACAAAAGAAAAGGCCAAGTTGCTCAGCCAAGTGTCTCATAAAATTGCCATGTTTTAGCCTGAGTTTATTGTCTGTTAGTGTTAGGAACTGAATTGCTTTCTCTACTGTAGGCGAGTATGTAAACGCATGTCCTTTTTCTATGGTCAACATTGAAGTGTGTTCCCAGTTAAATCAGCCCCTTTGATTCATTCATCCATTCAACACATGCTTACTGAGCCCTAGCGGCTTGCAGGGGAGGACGGAGAAAGCATTTGAGGTCTGAGAAAGGGCAGCCAGAGCTTAGGAATGGGTGCTTCAGGGGGGACGTCCCCAAGTGCTCTGATGGCTCCCACCATCACTCTCTCTCTGCACATTTCTCTCCACACTTGCCTCCTATGAGTCCAGCTTCAGGTGATGGGCCGTCCTAGCTCTAGCTTTCATCCAGGACCCCGGATGTCTGCCTTTGTCATTTCCATCTCTTTTTTCATTCTTATGGGGTTACCATGTGCTTCCTACTTCCTGTCTAAAATTTCTGCTTCAAGCACAGACATTTATTGAAGGGGTGGGAGGGGGGGGATTAAAAGTACTAATGAGATCATGGTTCCAAAAAGAAGGCATAAATATGCTCATGAATTTCATCATGTTGTATGATTGTGTACATGCACAAACACACATATGCATTTATGCATGCTTAGGAGTATGTGCACACACACGTGTACTTACTACTCTAAGAAGAGGAAGATAAGGCCTAGAAATGTTAGCTAACCCAGCAATATAGGGACCTGAGACCTTAATTTCCTGAAAGAATCCTCAGGAAGTACTCATCAGCCTGAAACAGACTTACTTGTGTCTTGCACTTCCACTGCTCACTGTGATAAGCGACGGCCCTTGCCCAGAACAGGAATCTCCGGCAAGAATGGAGGCAGACAGGAGCCAAAAGCAGAGAGTAGTATTTGGAGCCTAACCCAAATATTACTGTAACTGAGACTATCCGGGGCCCAGAGGAGGGGAAGTTGGCTTGGAGTCACAATACACATTTGCATGACGCCGGCATACACCCTGCATTCATTCTCATCTTTTTACCTTGCTCACAAGCCTCACCACAACCATCTGTGGGCTACAGTTATTCAAATCATTTTGCAGGGAGGGTAAAGTGGAGGCCTAGAGAGTTTGAGTAATTTGCCCCTTGCCACAGAGCAAGTAAGCGGCCAGCTGGGACTTGAACCCAGGCAAAGCTAAATTTAGCAGCTGGGCACTTAATGCCTACATCAGTATTGGTAGTTTCAATACACCTACTGCCTCCTTAAATCCTGTTCCCCCTCAGTTGCCAAGTCCTCATCAATCCACCTTTCCTCCTAACCATGTTACCTTGTAGCCATTACCTTGTGGAGTTCCATTACCATAAGTGTCTCCCCGGCGACTTTAAGCAGGCTCTCCCATCTGTGCCTCCACACACCCCACTGAAGGCGATGGGCCACAGGCATTCAGCTGCTTTCCCGTGCAGTCCAAATCGACTCCTCCCCACTGCTCTAACTACTCCTGGAGTTCTGCCTTCTGATGCAGGGCTTACAAGGGAGTCATCATGACACAATTACCCTCAGCCAGGCGGCACTGACAATGCAATCATCTGTCAGCAAATGAGCGGAGCTGTGCCTGCGTGAGGCTGTCTGGACCACATTCTGCAAAATCAGGTTGTTACCCCCGTGCCTTCGAAGCAAACACAAACAGTGGGGCTCTCCGTGACCCAGAAGGGGGGCGCTTCTCTCCAGCTCTCCTGCCCACAGATGGAGATTCAGGTGGAAGCCACCAAGGCAGCGGGAAAATATCTCAAGACAAAACGCCTTTATCCCTTCTCATTGCCTAAAAGGAGTTGAAGGTGTTTTGTACAAGTCTCTTGAAAACCAGTTTTAATATTCCCTGCACATCTTTTCACCCAGAGATGTGTTCCTGGTGCTACCTGGCAGGTTTGTATTCCGGATGGTCAAAATCTAACCATCAGATCTAGCCAATGGGGAGGGAATTCAGGGTGGACACAAAGCCCCTGAGCAGGTAAGTTTGACCCTTTATCTCGTCACTCTTCCCCTCATTCCACACTTAACACTGTATTATGGAAAATCTCCAACATTCAGAAAAGTTGAAAGGATTTTACAATGAACCACCTTCCCACCTCCACTTAAGTTTTATTATACTTGCTTTATGCCGTATCTATCCATCTATCTTTTCATTCAGTTATTGATACATCTTAATTTTAAGTGCATTTTAAAGTAAATTGCAGACCTTTATACACTTCACCTCCAATACTTTGGCACACATAACATTAATTAAATTTAGTATTTATTTATAACCCTCTCTTACCTTTTAGCTTTGGTGGAAAGTTTGCATACAATTCAATGTAAAAACATTAACTGGACCCTTCATTACTATTGTTGTTGTTAATCCTCACCCGAGGGTATTTTTTTTCCATTGATTTTCTGAGACTGAAAGGGAGGGGAAGGAGAGAGAAAGAGAGAGAGAGAGAGAGAGAATAAATTTTGATGTGTGTATACACCTGTATAATCCAAACCCCTATCAAGTTATACAACATGACCATCACTCCAGAAAGTTCTCTCACACCACATTCCAGGCAATCCTGCACACTACCCCTTCCCCCTTCCCCAGAGGCAAACACGATTATGACTCTTTCCCCCACTATAGATCAGTTCTGTTTGCTCTAGAGAAGGTCATACACATGAAATCATAGAGAAGGTCCTCATTCCTGGAAGGTTTCTTCTCTCGGCATATTTTTTTGAGATTCGCCCATGTTCATTATTAGTGAGTCATTTTTTTATTGCTGAGTAGTACTCCTGATGTATGGATGTACCTCACTTTGTTTATCCACTTACCTGCTGATGAACTTCCAGCTGTTTCCACATTGTGGCTATTTTAAGTAAAGCTCCATGAATATCTGTGTATAAGTTTTTGCGTGGATAAATGTTTTCATTTTTCTCTGGTAAACATATAGGAGTGGAATTGCTGGTGAGAAGGAAGGTATATGTTTAGTGTTGTTTTTTGTTTTGTTTTTTTTTAAGAAATTGCAAATCCTTTTTCCCAAGTATTCATCTCATTTTACACACTTTTAAGCATTGGAAAGTTCCGTTTGCTCCATGGTCCATGTCATCACCCACATTAGGTGTTGCCAGTCGTGTAATAGGAGTGATTCTGTGATGGTGTAGCCACCTTGCTGAGGTGTTGATTTACATTTCCAAGATGAGCAATAACGCTGAACACTTTTCCATGTGCCTTGATCATCCATCTATTTTTAGTCCTTTGTGAAATGTCCATTCAAACCCTTTGCCAATTTTTTGGGGGGAGGAGCAGGGAGCAGAGGTTAATTATTGCAATATCAAACATTTAAGGACTTTGCTTCTTTTTAAAAATTTTATGTTTACTGTTGAAAGTATTACAGATGTCCCTCCTTTTTTCCCCCATTGACCCCCTCTTCCACACACCCTCCCCCCCGAGGCCTATTGTCTCTGTCCATGGGTTATGCATACACTGAGTGGCCAGATTATTATGATCTCTGAAAGCATAATAATCTGGCCACTCAGTGTTTAGCCTATATAATAAAAGGCTAAAATGCCAATTGTCCCCTAGACCAGGAGTTCCGCCAGCAGGCAGGCCGGCCAACTGCCTATGTTCCCTCCTGTTCCCTCCCCCTGGTCAGGCTGGCTGGACCCCACCCATGCACAAATTCATGCACCGGGCCTCTAACACACACACACACACACACACACACACACTCACACACACTGAGTGGCCAGATTATTATGCATTCAGAGATCATAATAATCTGGCTACTCTGTGTATATGGATATAAATTCTTTGGTTAATCTCTTCCCACCCTCTTTTGCCCATTTTTTAATGGAGGCTGGTCACAGGTTGGCCTCCATGGGGAGACAGATCCACAGCTTTGAGCACATGCTGTGTTAAGGAGCCTTGACCCATTCCTGCTTTTCCACCCCCTGCCCAGGCTCAAAAGAACCTGAAGAGATAGTTTTTGAGTAAATGTTGGCTGCACTCCTCATTTGCTGGGTGCTGCCAACAGGCAGCAGGGATTGATGGCTTGTTAGCAAAGCCTGGCCCCTTTGTGAGATGTTTTCAGAATGATTGATTTACAATAAAGTGGTTCCTGGTGGGTGCATGCAGGTGGAACTGATGCGGATCGATTCCAGTGGCGCTAACTAATCAGCTGTTTAAACTGGCAGGGAGAGCGCTCGGTGACAGGCATGCGCCACCATCATTTTCCCCCGAGATTACAAATTAACTTGTTGGGGTTTGCTGGGGTGTGTGACAGCCTGGAGCCACCCTCAGAGGAGGGGAGGGTGGCTGTGCCTCCAGGGCGGCCGCTCTGGGGTCTGCCTTTCCCATCAGGCTGGGCCTGGGCACACAGTACCCTGGCTGGAGGAAAAGAATCTCATCTGAGAAAGTGTGAGGATTTTCATCCTTAATGAAACACCGTGAGGGGCAGCTGCTTTTATAGGGTCCACTCCTGTTCCTTTTGTCTTTTTCTTTTTTTATTAGCTATTTGACCCCATAGCCACCCATCCCTCTTCCTTATTTTTACCTAGGATGAACACACCGGTGCCAAATTTATTTTTCCTTCTCTGCTCTTGAAGAAACTCCAGATCCCCTCATCTAAGCTCTTTAAGGTGAGGAGGACTATTATTTTATCTTGGATTTTTTTTTAAATGATTTCAGAGAGGAAAAAAAAGGAAGAGAAAGATAGAAACATCAATGATAAGAGATAATTATTGGTCGGCTGCCTCCTACACGCCCCCTACTGGGGTTTGAGCCAGGGACCCGGACATGTGCCCTTGACCAGAATGGAACCCAGGACCCTTCAGTCCACAGGCCAACACTCTACCACTGAGAATTGAATTATTTACTTTCACAATATTATTTACAAAAGGTGACCCTGAGAATTAGAAGGTTCTAGGCTGAGGAGGCCAGGTAAGGTGAGGAGGACAATGAAGGTAAAGTGGGCGGTGCTGTAACTGGCCCAGCCATGGCCACCCACAGGAAGGCATAGCCTAGCTCCAACTCTAGGACCAAGCTTGGCCTCTTGCCCACAAAGCTTTTCATGAGTTACCTTATCCTTGAAATGGCTTCATGGGAGGCACAGGTACCTTATAGTTATCTGAGAAAGCAGAAATCAACAGACATCTTCAAGCAAATGCTGAGAGTGGTGAGACCTCACGCCCAAGGAGGCCTGTGGAATTGAGTATTTCCAGGTCCAGTTCTGGAAGCCTGAATTAGCAGCTAAATACTTTATGTGCTATGTGACCTGTCTGGGATGGCATTCCAATATTAAAAAGTGAATCTGTTAACACACTCCAAATTAACACTCCAAAAAGATTTGTTTCTTCAAAAGTTGATACTGTTATGCTCCAGGAATAACCAGGTAAGAGCTGGAACTGGCTGACTCCAGATACAAAAAGGTAGTGTAAAGATGTCATAATTAAATCAATGTGGCCCCAGGGGTAAACAAATGGACAAATAAAGTAGAATAGGTGGCTCTATTGTAACAGACTCTAGCATTTGGAAAAGGAAAATGTAATAATGAGGTGTCAAAACTGTAGGGAGAGGGTGGCAAAGATTAGTCCACAAATGGTTCTGCAGAAATTTAAAAAATTATTAAGGGGGGAAAGTATAGTTATATCCTCAACAAATGCCATGCTCCAAAATAAGTACTAAACATTTCAATATTTAAATGTAGAGATCCAAATCATAAAAATCTTCAAAATATTTAGGTCTTTATTGAGTCTCCGGATTAAGACTTTAAGCAGAAAAGCAAAGCAGAAATCACAAGTGAAGACATACATGGCTTTGCCCTGGCTAGGTGGGTCAGCTGGTAGGACTGGCATCCCTTACACCAAAAGGCTGCAGGTTCTTTTCCAAGTCAGGGTGCATATCTCCTTGATGGCAGGATTGGTCCCCAGTCAGGGCATGTACAAGAGGTGACCAATCAACATTTCTCTCTCTCCCTATCTTTCTCTCTCTCTCTCAAATCAATAAGCATCATTGGATGAAGGTTAAAAAAGAAAATATTTGTGGATTTGACTCATAAACATAACGTTTTTCTCTATATCTGCAAAACAATACAGAGATTAAAAGCCAACAACAAACTAGGAAGACTTTTTGTAAAAATTATGCTGAAGGACTAATATCAGTTAATATACAATATCTTGTTTAAATTGATAAGAAAATAAGAGTCTCCGTGGATACATCGAGGCCAAGAATATAAAGAGATAAGTTATAATGAAGAAAAGGAAAACATTCAATTGCCTTTTTTTTAAGTTCAGTAAACAAAGTATTAAAAATGGAAATAATGGGATAATTTTCATCTATCAAAGTAACAAAGATGAAAACATAATAATACTCAATGTTAGCGATGATATAATACATTCACATACACTCGCATACACTGATAAAGGTTAAATTGCACAACTTTTCTGGCCATTATGCCTATACTAGAGGTCCAATGCAAAAAAATTGTGCACTGGGTGGGGGCCGGGGGGGGGGGGGGAGTGCATGTCCCTCAGCTGGGCCTGTACCCTCTTGCAGTCCAAGAGCTCTCAGGGGATGTCTGACTGCTGCAGAGGTGGGCTTCTGGCTGAGCAGCACTCCCCCTGTGAGAGCCCACTGACCACCAGGGGACAGCTCCTGCATTGAGCATCTGCCCCCTGGTGGTCAGCACACATCATAGTGACCAGTTGTTCCACTATTCCGCCAATTTGCATGTCAGCCTTTTATTATATAGGATATCATCCTTACTGACTTTTCCAATCTTATCTGGTATTGCTTCTTCTTTGCTCTCTATTACAGCATAAGGAGATTCCTCCCCCCCGCCCCAGTTGTCACCACGAAGCTCTCAGACTTCTCTGCTCTTCCCTCCTTCTCACTTCCTTTGCCTCTGTTTCATTCCCTTCCTTTCCACCCTCTTTCTTCTTTCTTTCTTCCTCAGACTCCCCCTCTCCCTTTTTCTTGCTTCAACCCTTCTTCCTTATTTTTTCCTTTCCCCTTCCTTTCTTTTTTCCTCTTTCCCTTTCTTTCCATTTTCTTCTCCAAGTTACCTAGTTAAGACTTACTCTGCCTTAAGATCTCAAATCAAACATTACTTACTCAATACAGCCTCCTTATTCTCTCTAAAGGTGTCATGTTATCGGGCTATGTGTGCTCACAACACCTTGTTATTTTCCTTTATAACAATTTAAATTTACCTATCTGTGGTTTGATTAATATATTTCTCCCTCACAGAATCACATGGACTATGCCATCTTTAGTCACCACTAAATCCCTAGTACACGTATATAGCAAGGTGCCAGAATATAAGAGGATTGATACCTATTGAGTTGGATATTTTGGCTACTGACTTCCCAAAGGACCACTAGAAAAACTGTGGCCTAGGCAAAGCTCATTTTATTAAACTTACAGCAGTAAATGGGAACCTGCAGTGACAGATCAAGAATGTATACATATTGTACCTGGACTTTTGATGGTATTTGACCAAATTCTCAAACTATCTTTGTGGGAAAATATAAGATTAAAATAATTAGTACAGTGGCTAGTACTTGGCTGAAGAACTATACCTAAAGGGTATGAATTAATATATTAGTTACTACCAGCATTAATATATTGGTTTGGACTTATGGATATTCAGAATAACTATGAATCAGCAGAAGTCAAGGCTAGTGTAATAAAAACTTATATTATGTAGTTCTAACATCCTGATGGACCAAAGTCATAGTCAGAATTAATTAAAACTGTATGACCTGCAACAGAAAATCAATTAATGCCTCTTCTATCACAATCTTTCAAAAAAAAAAATCACGAGATTTGATGTTTTGATGATGCTTTTTATCTGATTTACCTGAACAGCTCCTAGATGAAAATATATACCTTCATTGAGTTATCTAAACAGAAAGTTGATTATCTTATTTTCTTAGTACTTATTCCTGTGGAATCTATTGTAGCCAATGCTTGTTAAGTTTAACACAAATTCAAAAAATATTCTTTAGTAATTGAGTTAAATAGATGAGCTTGGGCTAATTATGAAACAGTTAGTCAAAGTCTATGGAAATAAGAACTATATAGTGTACTGTATATTTCATTTTTACATGTAATTCACCTAGAATATATTATTGTGTTCATATCATTTCAATCAACACCTAGACCATGTTAGGAAGTCAGGCTGCAAATAAATAGATGATGCTGTAAACAACAATGTTATGGATGTCAATTACTATATAGGTATATATAACATAAATCTTCTTATGCATATGGTAATCAGATAAAACATAAAGTATCCATTTTAATAGAGCAATATTATGTATGGGAAATACATTTATTCCATTGAAGAGGTGACCTTTAAATTGATTCCTAAAGTACTAGGCAAAATTAGTAGCCATGTGAGGATGGGAGCAGAAAGTTTTAGGCAGAGGGAAGGAAGGGGATAAATCCTTAAGTGGGAATGAGCATGGCATATTTTAGGAACTAACAGGGGCTTTTGTTGTAGCTGGGGAGAAGGGGGCAAGGGCCAGTTCACGTAGTGACTAGCAGTCCAATGACAGGAAGCTGAATTTCAGTCTAAGCAAAATGAGAAGCCAGCAGAGGGCTTTAGGGAAAGCAATATTATCTGACTTGTTTTTAAAAGGCTGTTGAGGGGAATTATGGAGTGTAAATGAGGAAGAATGTAAGCAGGGAGACCCATTAGAAAACCATTGCATGAGTCTAGAAAAGAAATCATATTGGCTTGCACTAGAAAGAAGGCTGAAAGATGAAGAGAAGTAGAGGCATTCAGAGTATATTTTGCAGGTGGAGCTAAGTGGATTTGAAGGTATGGATGCAGTGGGTTGCGAGGGAAAAGGAAGAATTAGATGGCTCCTAATTTGGGAGCTTGAGTGAATTTAATGGATGGCTTTACTGTTAAATATGTATTAAAAATGTGTATTGAGCATGTACGGTGTGGAGGACACTTTTTTGGCAAGATGTATTTTTCTAACTTCTATTACTAACAGACGGTGGATGCAAATTACATAAAAACCTGTCATCAATATTTCCATTTTATTTCAAAAAAATATTCTCAGTAAGCATTTTTTTTCTGTCTCTCTCATTATCTTTGTTATTGTAACATAGATCAGAAGTTGGCAAACTTTTTCTGAAAAGAGCCAGATAATAATCATTTTAGGCTTTGCAGTCTATCAGAATTCTGTTGCAACTACTCAACCCTGATGTTGTAGTGTGAAAATAACCATGGATAATTCACTAAGAAATGCATGTTTCAATAAAAATTTAATTTAAAAAACAGGCATTGGGCCACATTTGGTCTGTGGGCTATATTTTGCTGACCCCTCACATAGACTATAGATCCTTAACTAAGACCATTTAAAAGGGGAGAAAAAAAAATCTGGTTATGAAAAAAGCAAATGCTTATTTGTTGATTGACAACAATGCACAGTGGAAGGTAAATTTTTTATGTACTTATTTTTATCCCCCCCCCCCCCATCTAAATATTATTTTAAATTAGAGGCCCAGTGCACGAAAGTTGTGCACTGGATGGGGGCACCTGCCTCCTGGTGGTCAATGAGCATCATAGCACTCAGTGGTTCCGCCTTTCAGTAGATTTAATATTAGCCTTTTATTATATATGATAGTCATTCTTCTGATTTCATCATATAATCCTGATAAAAATATAAATCATGGTACTTTGCTTTCTACAACAATGGTAGGTCCTGACCCAGGTTGACCAAACTGAATAGTCCTTTCCTATGGTCATAGTGATTGAGTTAGAGGTGGGTGAATGACTCAAGCAAAGACAATTAGACTCTTCCATGAACTTGATATATATTGTAGATTGTAGGAGGCAGGATTTTTGTTTGTTTGTTTGTTTGTTTGTTTTGTATGTTTTTTTTACTGAGGGTCTACTAAGAGAGGAGGCTGAAAATCTAAAACTTTATTCAACTGGCTATTTTGTCATGCCTTTGGTTAGTGCTTATATTCAGAACAACTCCAAGCAGAGATAGAATCAAGAGCCATGACAACTTGGTTTGGGAAATTTAATCCAGTTACCTCTAAAGCCAGACACGTGCCAGGACTTCCTAGTTACCTGAGTCAGCAAATTCCCTTTCCGCATAAGCTAGTTTGAGTTGAGTTTTGATCAGTTGCAGACAAAAGATTTATAGACAAAAATATTACTTCATTGAATCTAGAAGTGGAAGACAATTAACATTTGAATTCCTTGAATGCCAACCATAATACATGTTAATCTTAGTTAAACTTAAAATTGCTAATATTTAAAGTTGAGAGAACAGGTACTCAGAGATAAGTGATTTGCGTAAAGTTTCACAAATATTTGGTAGAATTATCATTTGACTACTGATGTTTCTCACTCCAAAGACATCATTTACGTGATACCATGTGCTAAGCGGACATAGAAATTAAATGCTCGCTTTATCTCTTTAAACTTGTTTTTATAAGGCTCCAAAACTGAGGGAGAGGATGAAGATTATTTTTTCAGTATCAGATAGCTGAAGCTCAAGAAGTTTCTTTAGTAGATACAATGCATAAACTGTTAAGCAATCAACCATGGATTGACTTTCAAAGCTGCTTTGAATCTGAAAGTGAAATGTTTCTAGTCTAATTGTCCATAGGCTAAATCTGGAAAATGTTATACCTTTTTTAAAAAAATTTCTGCTTAAAGAGACCAGATTTCATATGTATGCAGGAAATGTGGAGCCCAGCAAGGGATATTTTCATTTCCATATCTCTGAGTGTGTGAGCTTCGGGGAGAAGGGCAGGTAAAGGATGTAAAATCACCATAAAAGATTCATGCCTATGAAACTCTTCTGGAGAGTTATATGGAGACAGGAGTACAAGAGGAGTTTCTTTCTAGGTGGAAAGAGGTAATAATTAAACATAACTTGTAGAAGAAAATTAATAGTGATGGACTTGAATCCTTTATAGCAAATGTAAATTCCAAAGCTGTTTTGAGTGGAGAAGCAAAAAACTGTAATATAGGGCTGAGTGGTATACGCTGACAGTAATGGTCCTCTTGTGCAACGAGTTATTAAAGACTTTTATCTCGTGGTTTTCAATAATGAAAGGGGAGGCAGTTTGGGAGTATTTTCTGAGATATGTCCCTTGTTGATTTAGCTTCTGTGATCAGTAGGTTATCTTAACAGCTATATGAAAAAAATTAAGTTTGCTAAGGCAGAAAAAGACTAACATAAGCATGCTATTTTAGAGAAACGTACTAGTTCTTTTTGGAATCTAACAACTATTAGCTTTGGAAAGTCATGTAATCTCTCTTGGGGCTTGGTCTTCACATCTTGTCCAAGTATTGTCCATAGATATTTCCAAATTTAATAATCTGTGATTCCTTCTTATAATAAAAATATTCTCTTGGGAATGAACTTTTCTTCCCCTCTTTAGGGAGTTTGCTGTGAAGAAAACTCAGGGACATTTTGCTTGGAGACATTTTCTCTCTCTCTTCCTTAATTTTTGAAATGGGTTCTAGAATTATATAGCACTCCAGGACTACATCTCTTTGTTGGGCAGCTTACAGAGATAGTGAAGGACTAGAGTCATTTCATAAAACTGATTCCTCAAGCTTCCACAATGATCTACAAAAGGAAGATTCATCTGAAACCAATAACTCAGCTTACCCAGTCACAATACAATGAGTTTGGAACATTCTTTTATGGTTCTGGCTTGTGAAGATTGGACCATGAGAAACAGACTTTGAAAGAAACAAGAGATCAACTATTTTTTATTGCTTACTGTATTTAGTAAATTTCCAAGGGGTTTAATATGGAGGCTTAATATTGACATATCATGGATTTAATAGAGCTTAATAAATAATTCATGTTCTAGAGCAGAGATAAACAATCGTCTTACATTAGTGTGATATATTTGTCAAAACTAATTAACCAATATTGATTCATTATTGTTAAAGTTCAAACTTTATTCAGATTTATTAGTTTTTACCTGATGCCCTTTTTTTAAAATAAATCTTTATTGTTCATATTATTACATATGTTCCTCATTTTCCCCTCCCTCCATTGTTCCCCTCCACCAGGTTCCACCCTACCCTCTGCCCTTTCCCCACTGCCCATTATCCTCATCCATAGGTGCACAGTTTATGTTCAGTCTCTTCCCACACACCCCACTCCCCTTTTCCCCAAGAATCGTCTGTTCACTCCCCTTCCATACCCTGATTCCATTATATTTGCCAGTTAATATTGTTCATCAGATTTTTTTTTTAATTCCCTTGGTTTTTAGATTCACTTGTTGATAGTCATGTATTTGTTGTTCATAATTTTTCTCTTTATTTTCTTCCTCTGCCTAAAGAAGCCCCTTCAGCAATTTATATAATTCTGGTTTGGCGGTGATGAACTCCTTTACATTTTTTTTTTATTAGTGAAGCTCTTTATTTGGCTTTTAATTCTGAGTGATAGCTTTGCTGGGTAGATTATTTTTGGCTGTAGGTTCTTGGTATTCATCACCTTGAATATTTCTTGCCATTCCCGTCTGGCCTGCATGGTTTCTATTGAGAAATCAGCTGACAATCGTATGGGTGCTCCTTTATAGGTAACTACGGTACATGCTTTGCTCTTGCTGCTTTTAATATTTTCTCTTTGTCTTTTGCTCTTGGAATTTTAATTATGATGTGTCTTGGTGTGGTCCTCTTTGGATTCCTTTTGTTTGGGGTTCTGTGCACTTCCTGGACTTGTAGGTCTAATTCTTTCACTAGGTGGGGGAAGTTTTCTGTCACTATTTCTTTCAGTATGTTTTCAGTATCTTGCTCTCTCTCTTCTTCTGGGACCCCCATAATTCTGATGTTGGTTTGCTTGAAGTTGTCCCAGAGGTTTCTTACATTATCTTCAACTTTCTGGATTCTCTTGTCTTCTTGCTTCTGCAGAGAAGTGTCTTTTGGCTCTTTATGTTCCAAATCTTTGACTTGATTCTTATGATCTTCCATTCTATTTTTAGGACTCTGTATAATATTTTTTATTTCAGACAATGTATTCTTTATTTCTTGTTGATCCCTTATTATTTCTTGTTGATCCCTTATTATTTCTAGTTGATCCCTTTTCATATCCTCATAGGTCTTGTTTATTTTATCAGCCTTTTCTAGGAAATTTTTAAAAAACCTAATAAGCATGGGTTTGAACTCCATATCCAGTCACTTTTTGTCCTCCATTTCTTTCATTTGTGATCTGTTTCCTTGTCTCGGCATTTTTGCAGCTTCCCTGAATTGGTAGCCTTAAAAGTCTCTGTGTTCAGCTTGGATGAGGCAGAGTTTCAGGGTGGAGCCTACAGCTTTGGCTTCCATCAGCCCTGCCCTACAAGGCTCCTGAGTCTCAGTATTCCTCAATGCTTTGGTACTCGCTTCAAGCACCTCTGAGAGAAAGGTGCCCTCGAGTTTCACCCACTACCAAACAGTATAGGCTCTCCCCCAATGAGCCTGGAACTGGGGTTCAGTTCAGTTGGAAGTGTAGTTGGAAGTGGGGTTCAGAGCAGTCTGGAACTTTTGTCTCCTTTCCGCTAGGACAATCCAGTGGCACAGTCAACTGTTTGTTCTCTGCGCACAATGTGCATGCCATTGGGACTTCCTTTCGCTGCTCCCCTGGGTTTCCGCCTTACAGCCCAGGCTCCCTCTGTATGAGCCTGGGTCCCCAGGGTCTGGCCTAGAACTGGGGTTCAGTGCTGTCGGATCTGGGGTTCAGCACAGTCCGGAGCTTTTATCTCCTTCCTGCTAGAGAACACCAGGCAGGCACTCAGCCCTGCCCTCCTATCCGAGCGCAACATGTCTCCATACCTTAGGCTTTTACAGCTCCTCTGATTTTCCTTCTGGTTTTCTCTTTCCTTCTCGTTGTATTAGAATTTCCAGTCAGTCGACTGTCTTGTAGTTCTGGGTAATGTCCATTTTGTATTTTAGTTGTATTTTATTGAAATTGTTGTGTGAGGCTGCAGTTAGGTACCTATGCCACCATCTTGAATTCTCTTTCTCCTCCTGATGTCTTTTTCTGTTTGAAGATTCCAACAAGAATAGAACATTATCTCTGGCCATCATGACTCCTTTAGAACCTTACATACTACAACAATTTCTTAAATATTCCTTTTGTGTGTGTGTGTGTGGTGTGTGTGTGGGGGGGTTGTTTTGTTTTTTTGACAGCTTAGGTGCTGTAGAAGAGTTCTGATCAGGTACTCAACAGCATGCTTCTCAATTTGGGTTTGTCTAGTGATTTTTCTCATGATTAAACTGGAGCTATGGGTGCCTGGAAGAGCACAGAGTTTGTAAAGTGCCATTCTTATCACATCATATCAGTGCATGCTATCGATATGACTTATCAATGAAGATATTGAACTTGATCACATGGCTGAGGTAGTGTTTGTCAAGTTTCTCCACTGTAAAGTTACTCCCCCCTTTCCATACTATACTATTTAGAAGGAAGTCAGTCCCTCGCACACTTATGGGAGTGGGGAATTATGATCTGCCTCTTTGAGGGGAGAGTAACTGCCAGCATTGCTTGTAACTTTCCTATTCTTATTAATTAATTTATTTTATATCAATTTTATATTAATGTAGACTCATATATATTTATATTTATATTTATATTTATATTTATATTTATATTTATATTTATATTTATATTTATATTTATATTTATATTTATAACTTGAGTTATATTCTGATACATGCCATTTAGTTTTGTTGCTCAGGTTCTTTGGCTTTGGCCATGGAAAGCTCTTTAGTTGGCTCCTGTGTCCCTCTGAGGTAGCCCTCTTGGTTTTCTGTTTTGTTAAGCACATCCTTCCTTACTCTCTGACACTACAAGATGCTTTAGACCACATGTGTCAAACACAAGGCCCGCGGGCCAAATCCATCCCACCAGGCCTTGCAATTTGGCCCGCACCGCGCTGTCATCTCTGCACTCTGCTGCATTTCCATCACAATGACAGTTTATGACTGTTCAGTAAACCATTCGGCCCCCAATTTAGGCTGGATTATAGATTTTGGCCCCTTCTCTGATTGAGTTCGACACCCCTACTTTAGACTTATCCTGTATGTCCTTGCGCCAATCCTTAAAACTGCCATTCTCCTAGAATGCCTAGTTTCCATTAAGGGTAATTTGTAATCGAGGAAGGGAGAAATGGGGGTTAGTTTTTAATGGATACAGAATTATAGTTTGAAAAGTTAAAAAAAACAAAAAGCTTTCTGCAGATAGTGGTGATGGCTACATGATAATGTGAATGTACTGAGTTTATGCCATTGAACTATCCAATTAAGAGGTTAAAATGGTAAATTTTATGTTATGTATGTTTTAATACAAGCTAAAAATGTTTTCTCTAATAAAACACCAGACTTGCCAAATTGTTTCCAAAATAGTTGTACCATTTTTCATTCTCACCAATCTTGAATGAGTTCCTGATGCTCCATGTTCTCACTAGCATTCAGTTGTCAGTTTTGTTTTATTGTCAGCTGTCCTAACAGTTGTGTAGTGACAGCTCGATGTTGTCTTAATTTGAATTTTGCAAATAATAAGATGTTGGGCGTTATCTCATATATTCATGTGACATCTGCATATTTCTTTGCTGATGAGTTTGATCTTGTGCTCCTTTTCATTTTTATTTTTTTATTCATTTTTTAAATTTTATTGATTTCAAAGAGGAAGGGAGGGGGAGAGAGAGATACAAACATCAATGATGAGAGAGAATCACTGATCAGCTACCCCTTTTATGCCCCCTACTGGGGATTCAGTCTACAACCCAGACATGTGCACTTGACCAGAATTGAACCCAGGACCCTTCAGTATGCATCCCAACTCTCTATCTTGAGCTAAACCAGCTAGGGCAATATTGTGCTCCTTTTTAATTGGGTTGTATTTTTTTCTTATTGGTGAGTTTGAAGAGTTCTTTGCATATTCTATATACAAGTCCTTTATCAGGAATGTGATTTGCAAATGTTTTCTCCCAATGTGTGGTTTGTCTTTTCATTCTCTTAGCAATATATTTCTGAGAATAAGTTTTTAATTTTTATAACATACAAGTTATTTTTTTCTTTCATAGATGATTCTGTTTTATATCTAAAAGGACATCATCAAAACCAATATTATACAAGTTTTCTTCTAGAAGTTTTATAGTTTTGCATTTAACATTTAGGTCTGTATCCATTTTTGAATAAATTTTTGTGTAAATTGTGATGTCTGTGTCATAGAACAGCCTTGACTTCCTAGAATGAAACCTACCTCATATACTGTGTTATCCTTTTGATATATTGCTGGAGTCAATTTACTTGTATTTAAAAATATATTTTGTCTATGTTTATGAGATATATTCGCTTGTAGTTTCCTTCCTTATAGTTTCTTTATCTGGTTTTTGAATTAGGGTAGTTCTAGCCTCATAAAATGAGTTGGAGAATTGGCATTATTTTTTCCATAAATGTTTGGTAGAATTCACCAGTAAAACCACCTGGACCTGGTGATTTCATTTTTGATAGGTTTTAAATAATGAATTCAATTTACTAGTATTTAATAGTTTTAGTACTACCCAAATTATCCGTTTCTCCTTAAGTGAAATGTAGTAATTTATATAATTTAAGATATAGGCTCATTTCATCTATGTTATCGAATTTGTGGGCATAGAGTTGTTCATAGTTCTTTCTTGTTATCCTTTTAATATATTTGGGGATAGCAGAAATGAACCCTTTCTTATTCCTGATATTTGCAATTTGTTTCTTCTTTCTCTCTTACAGGTTTAGGTTATCTAGAGTTTTACCAATCTTTATTAATCTTTTCAAAGGAGTATGTTTTGGTTTCATTTATTTTCTCTATTATTCTCCTCATTTAAATTTTGGTAAATTCTATTCTAGTTTTTATAATTTTCTTGCCTCTGCTTGCTTTAGGTGTAATTGGTTTTTCTCTACCTTTCTTAAAGAGTATTTAGATTATTGACTTTAAATCTTTCTTCTAACATGTGTATTTATCACCTTAAATTTCCTTCTAAGCACTGCTTTTTCTGTATCTTGCGAGTTTTTATGTTATGTGTTCATTTAGTTTAAAGTAATTTTTTTAAACTTCTTATTTGACGTACTGGTAATTATTGTTTAATGTTTAAATTTTGGTCATTTTCCAGTTATCTTTCTGTTATTGACAGCTAGTTTAATTCTGTGGTAATCTGAGAGTATATTTTGTATGATAGGATTTATATTATTTAAAAAAATTGAGATGTGTTTTATGACCCACATATTACCTATCTTGGTGAATGTTCTATGTATACTTAAGAACAATGTGTATTCGGCTGTTCTTTGATGGAATGTTCTATATATGTCAGTTTGATCAAATTGATTTATAGTGCTGCTCAGGTTACTCTATCTTTACTGATTTTTGGTCAGCTTGATCTATCAGTTACTGACAGAGATGTATTGAAGGCGCCAAGTATAATAGTATACTTGTCTATTCTCCCTCCTGTCCGATTAGTTATTGCCTCATGGACTTTGGTGCTCTTTTGTTAGGTATATGCATGTTTATGATTTTTTTATATGTTCTTGAAAAATTGACCACCTTCTATTATTATGTAATATCTCTCTCTATCCATGATAATTTTTCCTGTTCTGCAATTTGCTTTATCTTTAAAACAGTTACTCCTGACTTATTTTGATTAGCATGTTATGTCCTTTCCCATCTCTTTATGTTAGTGCAAATATTCATATTTAAAGTGCTTTTCTTCTAGAGGACACCTAATTATGTTACTTTCTCCAATTTAACAATTTCTGACTTATAACTGTTGTGCTTATACCCTTTACATTTAAATTGATTATTGATATAAATGGATAATACAGCCCATCTTTGTAACTGTTTTCAAAAAATCACATTTGTTTGTTTGTTTTTTGTTTCTTGTTATCTTCTGTTTGTTTGTTTTTGTTTGTTTTTTTCTTTCTTCTCTGATTTTAATTGGGTATTTTGAGTCTCTTATCTCCACTTGGCATGTCATTTATACTTTCTTTTAAAATGTTTTTAAAAGGCAAATCAAATAGTGTTGTAGTGATTGCCTGAGGGTTCAAAATATGTAGATGAAAAACAATCTAAATTTATTTTAAAGTAACACTACAACACTAGATATATTAGAGTATTCCCAATTCCTCCAATCATCCTTTGTGAGATTTCTGTAATATATTTCACTTTTCCATATGTTTTAATTACCCAAAACATTGTTATTTTATTGCTTTGAGCAAACAGGTATTTAGATGAATTAAGAATAATAAAATAAAATATTTATTTTTACTTTATATTTCCTTTTTCTGACACTCTTTTTTTTAATGTAGATCCAAGTTTCTGACAGATATAATTTTCCATATGCCTGAAGAACTTCTTTTAAATTTTTAATTGAATTGTTCTGCTGTTAACAAATTACCTAAGCTTGTTGGTTTGAGAAAGTCTTTTTTCCTTTACTTTTTTTAAAAGGTATTTTTATTGATTTCAGAGAGGAATAGAGAGGGAGAGAGAGATAGAAACATCAATGACGAGAGAGAATCATTGATTGACTGCCTCCTGCTTGCCCCCCATTGGGAATCAAGACCACAAACCAGGCATGTGCCCTGACAGTGAATCGAACCCTGACCTAGTTCATGGGTGGATGTTCAAACACTGAGCCATGCTGGCCGAGCTGGTTTGCCTTTTAATTGTTTACTGAATGTCAACCTGTTGTATCCATAGTAGCTATTGAGGTAAATAGACCTTTCTGGAGAGGATTTATGTTAATCTGGTTTTGAGTTGGGCTGTGTTTAATGCTTGCTGTAGGAATATATATTAGAGACTCCAAATTCTAATATTATTTTTGTTTTCTCTCTTGGCTTTAAGGTTTCTCTTTGTATCGCTTCTCAGAGAGAGTCTATGTCTTAGAGCTAGTTTTGCTATAATTCTGTTATAGCGACAGTTTATTAGTGTGGTGGTTTGTTGGGAGAGGAGAACATCTCAGTCTTCTGTCTGTCTCTGGAAGTGACCCCTACAAATGTGTATGTCCTTCTCAAGGGATATCACTCCCTTCGTCTTCCCTGAAGGGCATTCCCTATGGATTTTATTGAAATTCTGTTCCCTGATAACTTTTTCTCTTCCCACTTAGTGAAGCATAAGTTACTATAGAGGCTGCATTGGGGAGGAAATCTTTTTCCCCGGGTGAGAAAAGTTTCACTGTTGCTCTGCGCCAAAGTATTTCTCCTTGAAGGTTAAAGAAGCTTCTGCTACAGAGAAGGAACTGCGAGGGTCACACTTGCTGCTTCCCCTTCTCTTATCAGAGCCACAGGAGACTTTTCTTGGACCTGACTTTGAGCACCTGCGGGGTTCCAGGGAGGAAAGCCCAAGAAAGTGTGGGAACTGTCCTTGGATTGCAGCCCCCAGGAATTTGTCATGATCAAGCTAGTTAGCCTACAGCAATTTGTTAAAATTCCCAGTAAAGGGAGTGGTTTTACAACATTTGGCTTCCAGTGCTTTGGCTCCAGATGAACAAGTGTCATCCTGTGCACTTAAAGGTCATGGGCTTGATTCCCAGTCAAGGCACATCTCTCCAGATGCACCAGTCTCTCCCGATTTTGGAGAGGCAGCTTTCCCTGTGGCCTCAGTTCTCTGTGGGTTCAAGAACAGCTGTTGATGTTCAATTTGCCCATCATCTCTTGTTGAGCGATGACTTGCAAGCTTCTTCCATGTCAGAGCTGAAAAGGATACACCCATGTCCAGTAACTTTATTTATTTATTTATTTATTTCTATTTTTTTAATATATTTTATTGATTTTTACAGACTGGGAGAGGGATAAAGAGTTAAAACATTGATCAGCTGCTTCCTGCATACCCCCTACTGGGGATATTCCCACAACCAAGGTACTTGCCCTTGACTGGAATTAAACCTGGGACCCTTCAGTCTGCAGGCCAACGCTCTATCCACTGAGTTAAACCAATAAGAGCCATGTTTAGTAACTTTAATGGGAAAGATTAGATGTGTTCCATTTCAGCCCTAGAGACCCACTTATTTTGCACAAGTAGAGAGAATTATACATTGAACAATTAAACAACTGTATGTAACATATAAGAAATAATTTAAAAACCAATACCCACATGCCCTGTCTGGGTGGCTTAGTTGGTTGGAGTGTCATCCTGTGCACTTAAAGGTCATGGGCTTGATTCCCAGTCAAGGCACATACATAGGTTATGAGTTCAATCCCTGCTCAGGCCACTTATGGGAGGGAGGCAACTAATCCCTGTTTTTCTCTCCTATCAATGTTTTATTTATTTATTTATTTTGCCTCTCTATCTTCTGTTGTTTCTCTTTAAAAATCAATTTAAAAATAGCTACATAATGCAATGCAGATTTATTGTACTAACCATAGGATGATGAGCAAATTTTAGAGTGTGGAGGACAGTTGTAAGGGTCATACTTTGGAAGGTGCATTCATCATTCTGTATCTCTTGTTAACATTTTGGAGCTCATGTTTTATCTTGCACTCAATCTTATAAAAAAAATCAAATAATAAAAAAATATTTAAGGAAATGCAGGCTAACTCCGAAAGCACGCTGAAACACGTGGAAAAAATGCATGCACACAACAGACTGCAGAGATGAAGACCCGGCTCCTCTTTATCCTCCCCACATGGCCTATATTCACCAATAAAAAAGTTTGGGTTCATTGAACCATGACCTGCAGTTTAAATTTGTTCCCTATGATATTTTCTGACTAGAAAATGTGTCAAGTCAATGGGTGAATGTGTCTTTGCTTGGAAATGTAAGTTTGAAATATCATATCTTAGTGCATTTACTTAGTGGTTTTTCATGTGAAAAGTTATTATACAAAAAAAAGGGGGAGGGGGAGAGGAGATGAGGTTATGTCCCCCAAATTGTATACTTTTTCAAGAGGAGCTGTTTTGGCAAAACAGAATTAACTGAGCAGTCCCTCTGTGAGCTATTCTGTAACTAGTTATAGTTTGTAATTTTTTTTTAAGATTGGAATCAGTTAATTAGCAACTAACAGAGCAATGTAGAAAGCATAGCAAACTTTAATTTTCTTCAATTGTTCCCCCAAGCCCTCCTCCACTGCCCATGTGAGAAATGTCAGGAATTTTAGTTAATATTATTGTTGTTAAAATTATTTTCTTTTCATAATAAATACTTAGTTAGACTTAACATGTTGTTCGCATTTCTCTGTTAATGATATCTTCACACATGCTTCTGCTTCTGTCTGCATTAATTCTCACTCTTGATGTAGTTCGTCCTCTAATAAGCAGTTATTTTCAGACACAGTCTAGAAGTTATAGACTTCCCCTTAAATGACAGTATGTATAGGCATAGAATTCTAGAATCCAATTTCTTTTTGTACTTTCAGCTGATTTTGTATTCAATATTGTTAATGTCAACTCTAGAGTTACCTGAATTTTTGAAGCCAGTCTGAGGCAAATATTTGAGAATAAGAGAGTTTTCTCTTTACTGTCGATGCCCAGAGGTGTACTCACACATGTCAATATAGCAATGGTGTCATTGCAAATACTAGTGTGTACTCCAGTCCTGTTCTGTCTTCCCTTTTAATCTAAAGATGTGTGTCCTTCTTTAGTTCTTAGAAATTATCAGTTATCTTTGGAATGTTGTTTGGGATATTAATTCTCTTTATTCCTTCCTCCAAAACATCTGTCACATATATATTGGGACTTCTGTTCTGTTCCTGTAATAACAGTTCAAAATATTTAAAATTGGGTTGTTTCTTATGATAAAATATTTGGAATTCTTTGTACATGCTGGATTCACTTCCTTTATGATATATGTAATTTGCAAATATTTTCTCCTAATCTGTGGCTTGTCTTTTCATTTTCTTAATAGTATCATTCAAAGAGCAAACATTCTTAATTTGGATAAAGGCCAATTCATCATTTTTTATGGCTTCTTCTTTTAGTATTGTATCTAAGAAGCTTTTCTCCTACATTTTCTTCTAGAAGTTTTATGGTTTTAAGTGTTGTATTTAGATCTATAATCTGCTTTTAAGTCCATTTTTATAAATATTGCAAGATATGAATTAAAGTTATTTTTTCACATTTATATCAACTCTTTTTCATATCATTTGTGGAAATGGCTGTTTTTCTGAACCAAATAACTTTTGCTCTTTTTGAAAGTCAACTAATCATATCTGTAGGCATCTATTTCTAGTTTATTCTGTTTCACTGTCTATCTTGACTTTTATATTACACTTTTTGATTCTACAGTTTTATTATAATCTTGAAGTCATTACTACAATTTATTATAATCTATAATCAGAAGGTAGTATAATTCCTCCAACTTTTCAAGCAAATTTTTTCCAAGTTGTTTTAACATTACTAGGTCTTTCCCATTTCTGTAAAAATTTTAGAAAAAACAACAACTCTTCAATACCTACCAAAAAGCCTTTTGGAAATTTGATTGAAATTTTATTGAATCTGTGATTCCATTTGGAAATAATTTAAATGTAAGTAACTGAGTCCTCAGACCCATGAACATAATATCTCTCTCCAATTAGGTATGTCTTCTTAACTCTTCTCTCAGCTATAGGAAGGAAAATTTCTCAACTTGATCAAAATCCTGCAGGTGACATCATCCATTAGACTGAATGCTTATGTCTATGAGTGCTAGGAAACAAATAAGAATGCTCTTACCACCATATCTATCGATATTTAATGTTACATGGAGGATCTTATCTAGTGCAATACGGCAAGAAAAAGAAGTAAAAGTGAACAGATTTAAAAGGAATCTGTTCACTTTTACAGATTTCTAGAAAGTCCTAGAAATCTGCAAAAAGCTATGCAAACTGGTGAGTGGTTTTAGAAAAATAACAGGATACAATTTCAATATACAAAACTAATTGTATTTCTATGCACTGGCAATCAACAATAGAAAATTGCAATTAAAAAATACTATTTTCAAAATCATAAACATGCAGTATTATAGATAAACAAGAGCTACATGTCGAAAACTACAAAATATTACAAGACATGTACCCTGTAGTACATCTGGAGATTGAATAATGTTTTAATGTCAAATTTTATGAAATTAATCTAAAGATTCAATTCAATGTCAATCTCAACCAAAATTATAGGATTTCAAAAGATATTAACAATTTGCTTCTAAATTTTATAGGAATGCACAGTCCAGAATGCTCAAGACCATTTTGAAAGTGAAAATCATTGGCTCCCTGGAGTATATAGCCTGTTACAAGACTTATTATTAAGCTACAATAATTAGAACAGTGTGAAAGACATATAAGTTAATGGAATAGACAGTTTAGAAACAGTCTCCCACTATGTGATTACATTATTTTCTTGGTAGGGTGTTTGAAAATAATTCAAATCATTCAATGGAGAGAACACACATTTTCCTCCCCAACAAATGGTGCTGAACAAACTGGACCTCATATTGAAAAAATGAACCTTACCTTACATGATCCTATATAACAAAAGTGTAATATGCAAATTGACTTTAATGGCAGAACAACCAGAATAACTGCTCAACCAGTCACTATGAGGCACGCTGACAACCTCTCAGTCTCTTCCCCAGCCCTGATTGCAGGCCAGACCTAGGGACCATACCTATGCAGAATTTCATGCACAGGGCCACTATATTTAAAAAAGAACTCATTGAACTTTAGATCACAGAACTAAAATTAAGAGCTAAACCATTATGCAATGTTTAGAAAAATGTAATGGAGAAAATCTTTGTGACCTTGAGTTAAGTAAAACTTGCTTGATAAGGCACATGTAAAAGCACTAACCATAACAAAAAATAAAGTGGTTTTATCAAAATTCAAAAATACACTGTTTTGAAAATGAAAAAGCAAGTAATACACTGGCAAAAGGACTTGCATTCAGAATAAAGAACTCTTACAATGAAATATTAAGAAAATACTTTTTTTTTTTTTAAGGACAATGATTTGAACCGATATTTCACTAGAGGGTATATATGACTAGGTAAGTATTGAAAAGATGCCAAACATCTCTAAAAAATTTAAACAGAAAAATAAAGCTAGATGAAAACCTATTTCATAACAAGTAGAATGTTAAAATAAAAAGACTTTCAGCCTAAACACTAGTGAGAATGTGAGTACAAAGCTAGTTGTACAGCCACTTAACAAAAATATGTAGGACAACAGTGTGGTGATTGTGGGTGCAATGTGGGGGAGGAGGAGTGAATCCTGAAGAATCATAGAAAGCACAGATGGTGATTGAAAACAAATAAATAGATAAATAAATAAATAAATAAATAAGAATAAGTAATACAAAAATTAAAAAAAGACATTGGCAGTTTCTAGTAAAGTTAAACATATCTTTACCATTCAATTCAGCATTTCCACTTCTTAGTTACTTATTCAAGGGACATGGAAACACGTGTGTGCCAAAATAGTTGTAATCAAAAAAGTTATATCAACTTTGTTTTTAATATCTAAAAATTGGAAACAAACCAAAGGTGTATTCATTTGTGAAATGATAAACATACTGAAGCTTATCCATTCAAGGAATACTACCCTGTTTTCCCGAAAATAAGACAGTGTCTTATATTAATTTTTTCTCCCAAAGTTGCGCTAGGTCTTATTTTCAGGGAAAGTCTTATCTTCCCATGCGCTATGTCTTATTTTTGGAGGATGTCTTATTTTCAAGGAAACACGGTACTCAGCAGCATGAAAGTACAAACTCCTGAAATAATCAACTACATAATAGTAAATAGTAAAAACAACATGCTGAGTCAAAGAAACCTCACACAAGAGACTGCATATTGTATTATTTCATTGGAATAAAATTCCAGAAGAGACAAAACTATAGTAACAGCAAGCAACTCAGTGGTTGCCTCTGGCTGACAAAGGAGGGGATTGATTGCAAGGAGGCAGAAGGGAAATGGGGAAGGGGGATAATGGAATTATTTTATATCCTGATTGTTATTGTTCCATGACTTTATATGTGTATGCCCAAGTCATGACATTGTACATTTAAAATTGATTTTTTGTATGTAAAGTTTACTTCACAAAAGCTGATAATAATAAAGAAAGGCTCAGAAATGATAGAGAAAATACAGACACATTTTTCCATTGTGGAGAACAAGCTGAGGGAAATGTAACAGACCAGTTAGAATACTTTTTTTAAAAATATATTTTATTGATTTTTTACAGAGAGGAAGGGAGAGTGATAGAGAGTTAGAAACATTGATGAGAGAGAAACATTGATCAGCTGTCTCCTGCACACCCCCCACTGGGGATGTGCCCGCAACCAAGGTACATGCTCTTGACCGGAATCGAACCTGGGACCTTTCAGTCCACAGACTGAGGCTCTATCCACTGAGCCAAAAACGGTTTAGGCTAGAATACTTTCATTCCATCATATTCTGGGGTGACTCTCCCAGAAACTCTCCTAAAGAGTCTACCTGTGTTCTTTGCTCCACACCAAAGTTCTCCTCATTTTTCTTTTCTTTTCTTTTCTTTTCTTTTCTTTTCTTTTCTTTTCTTTTCTTTTCTTTTCTTTTCTTTCCTTTCCTTTTCTTTTCTTTTCTTTTCTTTTCTTTTCTTTTCTTTTCTTTTTTTTTAATATATATTTTATTGATTTTTGTACAGAGAGGAAGGGAGAGAGATAGAGAGCTAGAAACATCGATGAGAGAGAGTCATCGATCAGCTGCCTCTTGCACACCCCCCACTGGGGATATGCCCGCAACCAAGGTACATGCCCTTGACCGGAATCAAACCCGGGTCCCTTCAGTCCCCAAGCCGACGCTCTATCCATTGAGCCAAACTGGTTTCAGCTCTCCTCATTTTCTTGCTGGCAACTTTTGTTTTCTTTTCCTTGAAAATAAAGATTAATTGTTCTTATATTGGCAAAAAACTTTCAAAATGTCAGATTTGATTTGAAAGGGTCAACAAATGCCAGTACTCTCTATTTCTTTGAGAACACAGTATTCTGGGGGGAGGGGAATTTGTGATTGGGCTGGTAAAGTGCTGCTCTTGTTTACCCTGACACCTCTCCACCATAACCCCCCAGCCCCCATACACAGGGGTGCTTGCTGCCTGTAAGTACAAGACTGACTGCAGAACCCTTAGCTTTGGCCATCAGACTGGGTTCAGTACAGCCAAGGATGTTGTGAATCTTTCCTGCACTTGCCTTTACAACTGCTTAGGCCTAAAAACTGTCTAGCTATAAAAGTTTTATAACAGAACCAGAATTGTTGAATTGTAGACTCAAGGTAGTTCTAACTATGGTGGGGGAAAAACAAAACAAAACCAAAACCAGAAGAGAAAGTAATAATTTCAGCCATTCTTGTTAGCTTGCCATGGACCACCTATTAATGGCTTCATTACCAACTCAGTCACACAGAAGTGTTTAAAAGTTTACTTCTATTTGGAACATCTTTATCCTACAACTTTTATGACTTTCTCATCTCCCATAACTGTCATCTTCAGCATTTGCAGCCCTTCTCAAGAGAGAGGAAGTAAAATGTGTTGTGTATATAATATAGGATGGCTCAACCAAGTTGTTATACTCACAGGACAGATGAAAAGTCCTAAGGTATTAGTTACCCACTCTCCCTCATTCAGAGATATAAACATAGAAATGCCATTTTAAGATTTTGGCAAGATCTATGTACTAGGAATGATAGAGGAAAAACAATTGTCCCAGTAACTTCTATATTCTTTATACAATAAAATGGTAGGCTTGGGATAAGCCATGGAAGCTTTTGAAATAAAACCACTGTTTTACCAAATTCAATCTTTGTATTTATTTGGATAAAAACATCTCTCAGTGTTTTGGGTGTTCCAGCAGTTACAGGCGCCAAAGAGTCTCTAAACACATCTACTTGTACATAGAAAGAGAAGGCTCAAGAAGACTGGGCACTGATTCGACAGATAAATTCAGGTGTGGGATTTAGAGAAAGATGAAATGCTAAAGTTTCTGAGCCACAACCCTTAAAGCAGAGTGTTGAGTTTAGAACCTTGAACTCATTCTTTACTTTCCTCAGAACAAATGTGCATTCCAAACTCATCACCGTGTCAATGGCCCATCCCTGGAATTGGCTTCAATGTCCTCATTTAATTGTTTTCCCATATTGTCAATTTATATGTTTGGAGCTCTAAAAAACATCATAATCGATTCTGGTCTTGATATGACATAATTAGTGTCCCACCAAGTTGCAATTCTACAGGAAGTTGTGAAGCTGAGATATTAAAACTCCATAAGGTATATGTAGAGTAAGCCAATGATATTCACTATTGAATATATTTTCTCTCCAGCAACACATAGAGCTCTTTAAGAAATGTTCTTAAAAATACTGAACATTTTCCAAACTTTCTTACATGTACCAACCCTGTTATATGCCACCCTTGCAAAGTGGCATGGGAACTTAAAAAGAATTAAAACACTATTCCAGAAATATTTTCACATGCGGACTCTTGGTGGCAAAACCATCTTTCATCCTTAGTGAGCCTATTAGAACTGCACAGAACCTTCAGGACCGTTATGATGATTAAGTGCCACATTTAATAGTTGCTCCAGTAGCATCTTGACAAACATTTTAATTTTATATCTCTCAAATAAACCCATAAAACCACATGATCTAAAAAATCTTAACAAATATATTAATAAAAATTTAAACATGCTTGTATCACTAATGCTGTTTTTGAGTTAATTACATAATCATATTGCCTTGTATCAACTTTAATTAGATTAAATATTGATCAGTGCAATTTCATTGGTATTCCATTAACACAACAACTGTCTTGTTATATCCAAATGTAACTTTAAATTTATTAAAGAGTTTGAATTGAAATGAAAAGTTATGTAAAGATATACAAAACAAGCTCTTTTAAATATAAACAGGATTGGAAAGCTCAGTCTGAGAATTAAAGCAGAAAAAAAAAATTAAACTCTACCTAACTTAAGGGTGTAACATAATTAGATCAAAGAACGACAATGCAGTTTTTTCCCCATAGGCTGTCAGCTCTAATATCATTTACACTAGGCTCATTTATCACTCTATATTAAGGATGAGGTTATGAAATCATTACAATTATTCTTGAGGATTATGGTCTTTGTTTATTTTAAAAAGAATCTAGATTTTAAACAGCATCAAAGACTTCTTAGCGTGTGATGAAGGCTGTTTATTTTTATGCTGATGAGCTGAGAGCCGTTTCAGTGGGGAGATGTGTAATTTTCCCATGATCTGGAAAATAATTCATGGCACTTTTTATGTTGTCATGAACTGTCACATCGCTTGAGTTAAATATGAGCCCTGTCATTTGGAAGTCAGAAAGCAGCTCCTAAATTTCTCAATTTTATTAGCAATTGACTCAAATCATTTCCCGAAAAGAGTCTGAATTGACATGTGAATTGTAGTGGTTCCTCATCTTGGGGATTAATTAATCAAGCCATCAGGTTCACATTCAACTATTTATCAGTCTTACGATTTCCTGCTTTTCTGAAAAATTAAAAAGCACTCGGATGACATTTTACGAGTTTTAAGAAAAATTAAAAGGGAGCCAAAAAAGTAATGTCTCTCCTAATTCAGAAGCTCCATGATGTCAATTTCTGTGAGCCAAGATACCGAAAGAGATGATGGGGTGGGATCTACACCCCAGAAAGCCATATGGGCCATTTCTATAGGCCTCAGTTTCTTCATCTGTAAAAAAATGTTTTTAAAATTTTAAAAATTGAACTGAATAATCTCACATTTTTTTGCTCACTTTTAAAATTGTCTATAAATCAAAATGTAATATGATTGTTTTTGTTACTTTTATTTGTCATTGTCTTTACATGAAAAGACAAGCAAACAAACAACTTGTGGTTATTGACAGAGCCTCAAAGACTTCAAATTAAAATTGACTGACATTCTCAGAACAGCATTGGACACTCTTCTGCAATTTGCATTTGAAATACTAGTTTTCCACTAGACCCCACATTAGTCTGATCTTTTCTATCGGGCTATTGTAAGAAGGGACCACAGTCCTCAGCCTTTCCAAGACCGGGCCACAACAAGATGTCTGTGAGCTGGGAAAATTCTGGCAAAGCTTCCCGTTGTTTGCCTATTTCATTTCATTCAAACTTTGCTGAGTTCAATTAATAGCCAGTTCTTTTCAAAAATAAATGACTAGCCAACTGGATGCAGCCCCTTTGCTTGCAAATTTGCTGTGTATAGAACCACAGAAAGAATGTCTCATTCTGAATTAATCCCTCTGGTATTATTTACAGAAAACTAAGGTTTTTCTCTTAAAGTTAATTGCATTTTAAGTGTTCTGGAACAGAGAGCGCAAGCCACACAGAAAAAACAAACCCTACCCACCCAACTCAGGGGAGGGGCAGAGAGGGTGGGGGGGGGGGGACTGTAAGGAGGGTTGGATGGGACTCCCATTTCTTGACTTCTGGCCAGAGGTGTGGGGTCTAAAATGACAGAAACTATTTGCCTGGCTGCATCCCTCAGGCACTTTTTACTCGGGAAGGTCAGGGGGATTCATAGAAATGAAATGTCTTGTTCCTCCATTTCATCTTGTCCTCAGGGCGAGCTGTGGCTGGTTTGCCCTCCACAGAGCAAACTGCAGAGAAGGGGCCTTGGACAGAGAAAGGACCACAGGGAAGCCGGGCCACAGAAAAACCACCCGGGAGCGGTTTTCCTGGAGGCTGGCCCGGGCTGCTCTTCTCTTTGAAAACAGCTAGGATGCCTCTCATCCTGGGAAAATGGACCAGTGGCCGCTGGGGCTTGAGATTTCACTTCAGACCATTGTAGCGCTGAGACTCCCTCACCTGTACCGCTGCCACACACATACACACATAACACACACACACACACACACACACACACATACACACATACACACACACACACACACACACACACACACACACACACACACACACACACACACACTTTAGAGATGAGCCAGAAAAAAAATAAATAACTGGCCTACAGGAGAATGGGATGGATGGGAAATCAGAAAGGCTATTTGACAACCAGACCCACAAAGACCTCACATTCAGACTTTATCTCCAAATGAGGCTATTCATACAACTGCTGAGATACATGACTGAACTGGGGAAAAATAAAGTTTATCATCCAACCAGATATTGTGTTCCACTATAGAAAAATGTTATCCATAACCCCTATTTTATCAGTTCTGTGATTATCTTAGTGTAGCTCAATAATATTGCATTTTTTTTATCTTTAAGACTTCATTAATTCAGCATAACAATTTAAAAGCTATAACGTGATCTTTATGATCCTGTTTTAGTATTTTCTAAATATACCAGGAACCTCGAGAAAATGGAGACACAGCAGGCCTCTTTTCTCCTCTCCAAGGCCTCGCGCATGTGCCCGGCCATCCTCTGTTTCAGTGCCAGAGTCTGGAGTAAAAGGAAACTAACAAATGGGAGAGGCACATTACAAGCACCAAATGAATGACCTAAGCCCTGTAACCGCCTTGGTGCATTGCCAGGAGACACCTCCAATTATATTACTAAAGAGAAGGAGAATCCTCACCTCTAGGTTATATCCTACTCCCGCTCTTTTATTATAATGCACTTGTAATGCATAACTCTCCCAAGCCCTCTCCGGAATATGCCATGCTTTCAAACTCTGGCCTCGCACCACGAGGATGGAAAGGGATTGCATTTGCACATGTCAGCCTACCTCATCCATCTCGCCTCATTCAAACAATACACATTCAAGGTTCAGCAACCGGAGTTATATATTTTTCCTTAATGTTGTTGTAAGGTAATGGTTCTCTTATCTGAAATTCATCAGCCTGCCATAAATTTAAACTCCATTACTGCCAATAGAGGAAAGCTAAGCACCAAACCACTTTCAATAAATTTGCACTTATGCAATTGAACTGATACGGCCTCCAAGGAAAAGGTGAAACTCGTCTTGAGATATTTAAGTTAGTCTGAGTCACTGCTTCGTCTAGTGTTAAATTGGATCCATCGTGAAATGTAGGGCAGCACTCATCAGCCTTGAGTTATAAGAAGAAATTTCAGACTAAAAAAAAAACTCTGTCTCTCACGTCCATGATTAGACCATGCAATCTTAAGAAACCACTGGCTGGCTCTGTTATTTGGCACAACTAAATGCTACAAATGGAAACCCTGGTAGATGCATATTTTTATGAACAACATTAATCAGACTAGAGCCAGCCCCTGACCTGGGGATTTGTCATGTCCAGTCATGAGACTATAAATGAGGATGTCTAGACATTCAAAGTAAAGAGATACTTAGAAAACATTTGCATAAGGTTTCAGGATTTATAGGTAACACCACTTCTAGTCTATATGCCCACCCGGGACACAACAGTTATTTACCATCTTCCATTTCTGATGAGGAAACTAATGCTCAGATATGTGAGATGACCACCTTTCTTGGGTGTGTGAAAGCAGTGACTTGATGTCATTGTTCCCCTGGTTCTGTGTGTTGGGCAGTGGAAAGATCGATAACACACCCACTTCAGTAGCCTCAGAGGGCTGCCTGGACCTCTTAGGGAAGAAAGACTTCTTGACCAGGAGCCAAAAGGATGAAATGAGCTGCCCACAGGGTCAGGGCTGTCACTTCCTTGGAGAGGAGGCCTCCAGAGGCTGACCTTCTGAAGCACTGAACTGGGGAGAGGAGTCTGCTGGCTAATTAGAGTTGATGTTTTACAGGTGGAGGACAGCACGACCCAGTGAGAGCTCCAGGGCTATTAAGGATCAGAGATTTAGAAATTTAAGATAAGTTCCATTTGTGTTTGCAGCTAACATCCCTATGTGGACTGCAGCATGGGAAATTTAATTCCCAGGATGTAATGAGTATGCTACATGTTGTGGGGGCTTAGCTGTCAGACACACACACACAGCCACTCACCCTCCCCAACTCTTTTTCCATCCCAACCTCAGTGCCCATTCTAAGGCCAGAACTGGCATCACATACCAGTGGCAAGAACTGAAAAGCATTTGCACTTAATTGGACAATATACATTATTCATGAGCCTCGGGTCTGTGATGATTTTGGCATTCATTAGGGGCGAAAAAACGGGGCATTAGATTTCCTGGTACAAAACATTTTGTATTAAACTTCATTTGCAATCCGCTTTTCAATGTAAGGAATTAGAAATGCTTTTAAACAATGTTAGGAGCTATGAAATAGAGGGGAAACTGGCATCAGCAACTTCTAAAGATGGCCAAGAAAAGAGATAGAGGTAGGATTTTTAGACCTCTAAACACTCAGAACTGTGAGTAGAGGGAAAGGAGAGTCATCCTAAAATTCAAGCAGGTTCATTTAAATTACAATGATAGTAATGATAAATGCTTGTATGCAGATACTTGGACTTACATATGTAAATAATCTATATTTTACATTTGAGTATATATGCACATATATTTAAAATTTATCTCAAAGCAATGAATGAGTTGTGAGGATTATTTTTTCCTACCTCTACTTTTCCAAAACAAAAGGCATCATCTCCTGAGAACTAAATGAGGCCTAGTTTAGGCTTCTACCATGCCCTTCTCTATTCCATTTAAAGACTTCAAACCTTCCAGAAGCTTCTGTAGAATGAGATGAGTATGCCTAGTTTCCTTTTCACAAGTGAATCTAGAATCCCAGAAATGAGATAACCAAATTTAATTCCTTAATCCTATATAATAAAAGTCTAATATGCAAATTGGCCAAAAAGCAGAATGACTGGTTGCTATGATGTGCACTGACCACCAGGGGCAGACACTCAACACAGGATCTGCCCCTTGGTAGTCAGTGTGCTCCCACAGGGGGAACGCAGCTCAGACAGAAGCCCTGAGCTGGGCTCACAGCTGACTGCAGAGGGAGAGGCAGCAGTGGCGGGAGCCTCTCCCATCTCTGTGGCAGCACTGAGGATGTCTGACTGACAGCTTAGGCCTGCTTCCTGTGGGGAGCAGGCCTACACCAGCAGTTGGACATCCTCCAAGGTCTCCTGAACTGCAAGAGGGTGCAGGCCAGGCATAGGGACCTCCCCCACACACAAGTGCACAAATTTTGTGCACCAGGCCTCTAGTTTGTAAATAAAAAAACATGCAAATTGTGAGGTCTGCTATTTCTAGTGCACAGAGAATTAGAAATGGAGAAAATTGGGCTTCCTTGACAATGTTCAAGCAACTTCCTCCCTGAATGACCACAACTCCTTAGGAAAACCTCTTGCTTAGTGGCTTTGAATTTTAGCAAATCTGGGTGCAAACATAACTGAACCTTGAGCAAACTTCTTCATCTTGTTATGCCACAATTATTATTTTTTTTTTAATTTAGAGAGCAAAAGGGGGAGAGAGTGAGAAACATTGATGAGAGAAACATCAGCTGCCACCTGCACGCCCCCTACAGGAAGTTGAATCAGCAATCCAGGCATGTGCCCCACCAGCCAATCTCTCAGTGCATGAGCCTACACTCAACCAACTGAGCCACCCCAGCCAGGGCTCAATTCTTTAATCAAAAATTGAAGCTATGTGTCAGGTGTTTGTTAGGAAGTATAGAAGCCCTGAGGACAATGCCTGGCATATGCCCAACCTCCATAAAGGTTGGCTGTGACTGTCTTATTGTTATAAAGCCCGAGCACACAGCCCACCTGCACATTCTTGCTGTCCCTTGTCAGTTGTCCCACCTTGGTGACATTTGTTTGATTTTCTGTTAGACATGGAGTTCCTTAGAGCAAAGCTATCTTTTACTCTCTTAGCATCCCCCACTGTCTGGCCTTAATCAAGCAGCAGGTGCTCAGTAATAGTACCAATTGTGATTTACAGGGTGAGGCCATTTAGAACGTGCTGTCTTCTCACGTGCCCTCTGCCTTCTGAAATCACTGCGGAGCCTCTGCTTTAATTCTGCAGAAAAATCCCACTTACAAGAATGTCAACAGGCAAAGTTCCCCTCTTATCAATACACACCAGGACCCAGGCCAGCAGATCCCACACCCCCATTGAATGGAGGAGGAGAGTGAGGTTTGGGAAGAAGGGAGCTATGTCCTGAAGTCCTGCAACAAAGGCCTAAAACATCCTTTCAGGTCTCCCAGCCCCCACCCAGCCCCCACCCAGCCTGGGCTCCACCAACACCCTGCCCTCAGTGGAGACTGATGTCAACTTTCTGTGAAGTTTCCCATTAAAAGTCAATTCCATGTTAAAATCCACATGTTTGTTTTGATACCCAGTTTCTTCTTAAGTATTGACTTAAGTGGGCATTTCTCAAACATGCACCATTTTATCTTCGGTTCAGAGCTACTCATGGCCCACAGCTTTACACCGAGATTAGGAAACGTGGTCGGGGTGCGCTCTAGCTCTAACCCCCAAATCTCAGCACGAGCCCGAATGTGTGATAACCCCACTCTGCTGTCATCAGGGCACAGCTAATGGGCCTTGATGAGGGCTGACTCGTCCATCAATTTTTCTTAAGGAGCCGCTGAGGATGCTTGCCTTCCCACCAAGCCCCAAGAGCAGCTGAACTCATTTCTCTTCTGTCCATGTGTGTTAATTCCCATTTCTGTAATGAGATACCAAAGAGAAAAAGGGGAGAGGACTGATGTGGAATCAGATTGGGCCTGATGAGTTATGGAGCCTGCCTTCTCATCAGCGATGTAAAACAGCCTAGGGTCTATTTACTGCCGCTGTCAGCGGGATCGATAAATAACGTTTTCAGTGACATGAAGAGGGAGCACGTGAGCTCAATGAAATGAAGGAGAGCCAGGGATAGGAGCAGACAATGCCCTTTTCCGCTTCCTGCCCTGGCAGGAGTCACCTGTTTGGCTGGAGGAAGTGCGGGTGGGGGGAGAACTGGGTTTGGCTTTTAAGGAGGGAGGAGGAAGCATTCCTGGGAGGAACAGAGGGCTCTCTGCTGAAAGGAGAGGCAAGGAAGGGCACAGTCCACTGTAACCATAACTTCCCTCCCAAGTCAAGCCTCACCCCCATTTGAACCTATAAGCCACCGTCAACAGGCCTATGTGGGCAGTGCCCCCACCATCACAACCACATCAGAGGAAGGAAATTTGGTTTATTGTTAGTATTTGAGAAGGAGTACAGGCCAAGGCAAACCCAGAGGTTTCTGCCAAAGGGCAGAGAGAAAGGCCTCGTGGTTAGAGGCTAAGGTGAGGTGACCTAGAGTACAGCAGATTCCCAGTGAAGTCAAGAGGTAACGCAATCACAGAATTTCCACTTAGAAGGAATCTCTGAAGTCTTGTCCAGCCTCCCACCAAACATCAGAATCATCCCATCAGTACCTGGGAGGGGCTGACCCAGCCTCCAGGCACTGGGAGGTCACTAGCTCTTTCTATGAAGGCCCTCACACCACAAGCATGGCTGAAGCATCTGCCCCAAGGCAGCAGCTCAGCTAACTGGTCTGTCTGATCTGCATGACTATGAGACTGGCCCTCTGGGGCCGACTGAGATATCAGAAATTCCAAAAGACTGCCCCTGGGCAGCCCTCAGCCTCTGTTTCATGAACAGCTTTATAATAAGATTCCTCAGCTGGAAGCAAGCAAAGAAGCTCAGTTTAAGGTTTGGTGAACAATATACAGTAACATTGAAGGCTTCACTTACACTAATTTCTTTTTTTCTTCACTTTCCTAGCATTTTTATTTGGGCTGAAAACTGTGGCAGTTAAGAGTCAGTTCTAAATCTTGGCTATCTCAGACGCTGTGGCAGAAACAGTTGTGATAACTCCAGAAACATCTAGGAAAAGGAGAGGGAAGACCAGAGGAAGTTGTCCTTGTGGGATTGGAGAGGATGGCAGGCTGAGAGAGGACAGAGGTAGACAAGAAAGAAAAGAGAGGAAAGATGGAAATGGAAATAAATGGAGAAAGAAAAAAGAAGAGGGGCTGAGCAACAGGAGAGGTGAGAAGTGGAAGAGTGAGAAAGAGACTTCAGCAAATCGCTGCTCTCATCCAGAGGGATCTTTTTCTTCCCTAGCATATTGCTGGGCATGAAGTTTAGACCCCTGGGCCTCTCATACCACTGGTCATTCAGTTTGGACCCTCCACTGCCCTTTCCTCCATTGGTATGCTGCTAGTCATGTGGTAGACCCTTTTAGAGGGGAACAAGGGAGCTTGAGAACCACCTCATATGACTCCATTCAAACCTTTGCAAGACCATTCCTTTAAACATTAAGCCCAAATAATCTTAGGAACAGCCCTGGGTCTGTTGACTGAAGAGAAAGTTTTGGTCAAATTAGAGATAACATCATGGCCTCAGTTGTGTTTCAGCTCCAGGCCAAGAAAACCAGCAAAACTAGGAGGGGTTACACCACTGTCGCCACTTACATAAGGACCAGCTGCATTGGCTAATGATCCCCTGCTCTGATGCCGGCCAATCAGTAGATACCATGTCCCTGAAAGGATACACCTTGACTATTCAGTGGAGATCTTCCCTGGAGACCTTCCCTAAAATCCCCCTTGGAAACAGATAAAACCACTTAACATGAAGGACCCAGTACCTGGCTCTTTCTCTCTGGAGCATGCCCACATCTTTCTTCCCCTTTTCTTCCTTCAAGGTGCATACCTTTGCTTTTCTTCTCTTAACCTCTAAAGGCCCCTTTTTTTCATTTTCTTTCTTTCTTTCTTTCTTTCTTTCTTTCTTTCTTTCTTTCTTTCTGGGTTTGTTTGTTTGTTTGTTTGTTTGTTTGTTTGTTTTTTGCTTCTGAAATTTGTTCTGTGAGCCCATTTTTTCTATGACTCACTTCTTTTACCTCTGTGACTTTCTCAATGAACTTTCACTAGCATTTGAGTCTTGGCCAAAACTCAAGGACAAAGGTTTGACATTTTGGGCCATTCACTATTAACATTCACACTGTTAATTGGGTGGAAAACATCAGGAAAAGAAGCTCTTCTCTTAACACTGTGTTGAAAAGTGCCAACAAATAGGATATAGAAGATATATTCCAGATTCTAATTTCAAGTATCCTTTGAGGAAATATAATAAAATCTTCTGGCAATAAAAATGTGTCATTGATGTTTCTATCTCTCTATCCATTTCTCTTCCTCTATTGAAATCAATAATATATATATATATATATATATATATATATATATATATAGTATATATATTATATATATATATATATATATATATATAGTATATATATATTATATATATATATATATATATATATATATATATATATATATATATATAGTGTCCTCTTGGGAGTTTGACCAGAAGAGTGGGAATTTAATTGCATGCTATGATATGTGCTGACCACCAGGGGGCAGCACAGAACAAAGGAAGGCCCAGATTGCCTCTGATCACTAGCAAGGCCTAGGGACCCACCTGTGCACCAATTTCATGCACTGGGCCTCTAGTCCTTACTAATCAAAGCCTAAGTGGTTGTTGCAAGATGGCTGTGCACACAGTGGGCATGTGCAGGTGGGCAGGGCTGGGCCTGATGCTGCATGTGTGGCATGAAGCTTGCCTAGGAGTCCCACCTCCTCCCAGTTCCGTGCAAGGAGCCAGGAGGAGGCAGGTCCCCAGCTTCACAAGGCAAGGCCTGCCTGGGGTGTCCCCAGCTCCATGTGGTGAGGCCTGCCAGGAGATCTCACCTCCTCCTGGATCCATGTGGCAAGGCCTGCCTGGGGTCATAGGGGACCTGCCTCTTGGCTCAATGCGTATGGAGGTGGGATCCCCAACTCCGGCCTACCTCTTTGGGGCAATCTATTATGGGGCTCCCACACTGTGACAGGGCACAAGCCAATCTGGGGGAACCCCCATTGAGTGCATGAATTTTGTGCACTAGCCCTCTAGTATATTTATAAAAAGAAATAAGTGAAACTACATTACACACCAGAAGGGGAGAGAGAGAGAGAGAGAGAGAGAGAGAGAGAGAGAGAGAGAGAGAGAGAGAGAGAGAGAGAGATGAAGTAAACTCAAGTGGAATGGGAGATAAGAAGATAGAGAAGACAATAGATTGGGTAGCATAAGAGTACCAAATACAAAACTCTTTTCTACCAAGCTCATGGATAAAGATTCTGGTGTGGAAGGAGTGGTCTGTGGGCCCAGCAAAAGTGAGAAGTTGTTATCCTGCTCTTTAAATGAGATTATATTCTGATCTGGAATGGTAGAGAAGCACAAATCTTTCAAGATGAAAAAAAAAAAATTCCCAAAACACCAAAAGAAAGAAAAATATATAATTTAAGCTCTAACATGAATTATGCTTTGACTTTTTTTCCGCTGCCAAGAACATTTTATTGAGTACCTTAAGGCTCTGGTTGCTATCCCAGGATGACATCCATAGACAGGAGGTGTGGAGTTAAGGTGTTCTGATGCTCCCAACCAGTGCAACCTCTCATACAAGAAGTGAGTCTTCACTTAGGTAAGGGCTAGAAAGACCCAATGAACTTTTCTCCCCTTCTCATCATATGTTGATCAGCAGGACTGTTAATGTCTTATTCTCTTTCTCTCTTTCAAAACCTGGTATGTGTCAGGCCCCTGGCTTATTAACTGCTGACCTGGCAATCATTAGTTCCTGGTTCAGACGACTGCCCCATTTATCTTGGCTTACTACATTACCATGCCAACATAGGATGGTCTATGGGTATTCTTTTATTATGCTTAAGCAGCATATGGAAGCATGCTTCCATTTAAAGTGACACACAAATCTAACTTTCCTCACTCTTTAATTTGACTCAGTGGTAACACAATAGGGACGTAACAGACGATATACAGCCTATTAGCAGTTTCACAGTGAATCACTGTTAGGGACTGTCATCTTATTATTTATTTAACTGAGTTGCATGAGTGAGTAGAGCATTTCCTCTGTGCCTGTATTTTCCTTCCTGGTAATATATGTGGGAAGCACAGCCACCATGGCATAGGAATACACATGTCCACCCATGAAGACATGTATAAACACATGATGATAAGAGTGAAAAACTGAAGCAATGCTGACACAATTGATTCTGCTCCGACATGCACAGCTCTTATTGAATTTTTAACTCAGGAAGCAGTCTCAAGAATAAGCCTTAAGAACCGTGGACACTGCATCTGCTTTGTATTTCTGGAACTCCATCTGGGAGAAGAGATGGGAGAGTTTTCAGTTAGCCACCGGATAGCAACATATCCACTGACTTTTTTCGAGATTGTGATGGCAATCTTTTTCCCTATTCACTGCTTTAGAAAATGATAAAAAGGACCTTTGAGAAAGTTCAGATGTGTTTGCAATCTCTACTAATTCAATCACATAGAACTTAGATGGATCTGAGAAATAACAGTATATACACATGCACACATATGTACAGACAGACAGACATCCATGTGATAATACAGTAGATTATTGTTTGTGTGTGCATATGTCTATAATATGTATGTATATATAGTCACTGTGTGAAGAAAAGTTATATCACATCTTCCATGTTCTTAAACTCAATTCTGAACCATTCTTTTCTCACCTCATTCCTTATTTGTTTTTCAAACAGCCTGGGGTAAAGGCCTTGTTTATGTTACCTTACACTTTCCAGTTAGCTAGGTCTTGGCTGTAGCAATGGCGCTTCATTCTGTTGTTGTTGCTTTGTTTAATCAGGTTTGAAATGGGTTATAGGATATACAGCTTAGACATTGTTGGATTCAGGTGCTCGATGATGTTGTCAGGGCTCTGGCTGTCTTACCATGTCGGGATTCACTTCCCACTGCATGTTTGGGCCATTCTCCATAAGCTCCAGGTGGTGAGAAAGATGGTTGTTAGCATCCCCAAGTCTTTACACTAATGGCTCATGGTCTAAAGAGAAACTTTTTTTTTTTTTTTCAGTATCAAAATGCAGGATCTCAGGAGGGTTTTGGATTGGCTCTACTTGGATCACCCCCAGTTACTGGACTAATCATGGACCTTTTTACACTTTGCATCTAGCCTGGTGACTTGAGTCCAACTTAGGGCCAGGGCTCCCATGATTAGCAGCCCCATCAGAACCACATGGAATGGTGTGTGTGTTGGGGATGAGGAAGAGGGGGAAAAACAGCTCCTATAGAAAAAGGCGAATTAAAAATAGAAACCATTTCTCTCACTTACCTACCTACCAGGTGCCTAGACTCCAATCACCTCAGATAATCAGCAGGCCCTATTTTATCACCCTTGGGATTCTAAGCCCTTACCTTCCACCCAGGCCTCCATTGCTTTTTTCCCTAAGCATCATATAAACCACAGCTGGAGTTGCTCAGGACTTTCAGGGAAGTCAGGAGTCAGTCAACAAGAGCCCAAGAGATAAAACACTCGCCTGGCCAATAAGCTTTAAAATAGGCAGTGAAAGTTGGCAGATGGTCTCCAATCAAGTCTTGGGAAAGTGGCCAGATGTTCTGTGCACGCTCAATAAACATCAAACAAATCACAGACCCCACAGAGATGGGTTCTGTTCATGGCCGCTGGTGGATCCCTGGAAGAAGAAAAAATATTCCCAATTGTGTTTGCTAGCCCAGTTCCTCCTTCCATTTTCAAAGCCACAGAATGTAAGCTTTCCCTAGAATGACTTGTGGTGTAGGACATGGTGCTAAAATTCTTGGGTAAGATAGACTTGTAGCAATGAGGGCAACTTGCCTCATCTCTATGAGGTTGGCCTATCTTTTATCAGTAGCGTGGGAAAAAGAATATTTCATGTGCTAGATCCATCACTTAACCTCTTTAAGCTTTAATTTTATGGCATGTACAATGGGCATAGGGTAATACCTTTCTCATAGGGCAAGTCAGAGTTGTCTACACTCTATTCATTCTCCTCTTCCTTGGTAATATAACCCAACCTTTGGTAGGTGTGGCAATATGCCATGATTTTAAAAAGACCAGCCTCCCTTGCAGATAGGTATGGTCAATGAGTTATCAGTGAAAATTGTCAAGAGTGACATAGAGAAGTCCTTTTAAAGGAGGTTGATACAGCGGAGAGCTATGCTCTGTTACCTTTATTTCTTCTTTTTGTCTGCACTTAGAATGTGATGACTTCAGATTCAGCAGCTATCTTGGACCATGATGAAAAGACAAAGAGGATTGCTGAGACCATGGCTTTGACATCCCTGAGTTGCTGAAACAATGCCAGCAAGCTCCTCCTTTTAGAATTTTTGTTATCTGAGAAAAAAAAAAAAAATCTTTTCATGTTTATGCCTATGCAAGTAGGTCTATGCTAGTTGTGGCCAAATGCAATATATAGTTCTATAAGATTTTATAAGGATTCAAGGAAGTAATCTACACACAGCACTCATTACAAAATTCTGCATTATAGAATCTAAGGCTCTCAGATTCTGTGTTTTTGTTATTTGTCAATGAAACTTTTTTTCCTAACTATGTCACAATCTCCACCTGACTGATAATACATACACTGAGATTGATTTATTAGGTATCCTTGATTTCAGAAATGTTAAGATGGGCAAATCATGTATCTTAGAATCAATAAAAAAATACTATTACTAATACTAATTATAATAGATAACATTTATAGAGTAATTCTCATTAGTAAATGGAACAGTGCTAACACATTGCCAGTTACATGGCAAGTGCTCAAAGTGTTGTTTTCTTTCTGGACATTTTTATCCCTTTTCTAATGAAAGGGCGTGTCTGCTCAGGAAGAGGCAGCCTCCAGCAATGATATGTAAATGAAGTTAATTTCCAGGTGCCTTCAGGAGGTGGTTGCAATGAGCATGGCTTCCTCACCACAAGTTAAGCCCAGGCATGAATTTGGGGAAAATAATGTGCTTTGTAGCAAACTGTCTTTTCAGGGGACCTGACAGGGCCAGTCATTAATTTCAGTTGGCTCTTCAGAGTAGGTCTAATTAATAGGCTGGAATTAGCACTATTGGAAAAGACCAGTTCATTGAAATATTCAGTCTCCTATTACCATCACCCTCCACCCAGGCCGGTGGAGAGGCAGCCTCCACCATCAGCGTTTCCATGACGATGCAGTACATTTAGTCAGCAGCACCTCCCGAGTAAACAGTAATCCTTCAGAAAAACAAGAAGGTCATTACAGCAACTTGTCAAATCAATGCAGAGGGTGTCGAGGCCGATTAAGGCATCTTCTCTCGCAGCTGACACAGTGTCAATAGTACTGGGCCACTACTGCTCAGGCAGATGATTGAAGTGAAGTGCCCATCAGTCAGGGCGTTGAGGTGGACTAACGATTCCCTGCGCTGCCTATTAGAGCTACATGACAACTCAATCCTGTTTGCTGGCAAAGCGAGGAAGGAGAGAGAGGGAGAAGGGGGGAAATAGTGACCTTGTTGCTTTGTTTGAAGCTGAATTAAATTGACAAGAGCAGCTAATCTTTACCTAGGGCGATTAACAGAATTAAGGACCACAACAAAGGCATCCAAGGTTTTAACATCTATGCAAAGGCTCTGGGGTGTTTATGATGTAGGAAGCTCTCCTTTGGCATTCAGGTGTGATCCAGATATATATATTCTGGCCAAGCCTTCTCCAAATGAAGCGTGGGTAATCCCATTAACATCCTGCCAAAGCAACGTGGCGGGACAGGAGGCATTCACCAAATACACCTCCCTCCTCATCAGCTGGGAAGCCTACTCTTCCCAGTGGCGCTGGCTTATTATTTTAGGCTTATAGATCTGGGCCACAAATACAGAGTTTTCAATATATTTCCCCAGTGAAATCTTCTGCCTTGTTTTAAATCTTCTAAGCTTACGATTTTACAGCAATTTTTTTTCCAAACCATCCAATAGTTCAGCAAAATAAGAGAACAAAAGTCCCAAGGGGAAATAAAATAAGAAGTTGAAGAGATTCTCAAGCAGAAATTATATTTTTCTCTCTTACTGGAGCATTCTCTTTGTGATAAAGTTAAAGGCAGGGGATCTAGCATGAACAAATTAAAACAATAATGCCAACTGTGAAAAGTTGAGATTCTTCAATTGCCAATATTAATAGTCATCAAATTTAAAGACCAGATAATATATAGTTTAGCCTTTATGGATATTATAGTTTCTGTTGCAATTATTGAACTATGTAGCATGAATAGAATCATAGACAATATGTAAATGAGTAGGAACAATTTTTTTGCCAAGAAAAAATTTGCAATAATAGGTAGTAGACCAGATCTGGCCTGTTAGCTGCAATTTGCAGGCCACTGATTAAAAAGATTGTAGTAATCCCATTCAACCATCTAATAATCAAGGAATGTTTTGTATTAGTCAGGCACAGAATTAGCAGTTAGAAAAAAAAAAAAAGTGAAACAGACACAGTCCCTGCATTTGAAAAACTTATAGTGTAATAGAGAAGACAGTTATTTGAGGGCATAAATATAATATAATTCTGTTAAAGAAACACAAATAAAAGTGATAAATTATTTCTAGGACAAAATATGTCAGAGAAAATGACAGAAAACAGGAGACTTTTGGGACAACCATTCAAGAAATTCTAGGTGGGTAAGGTGGAAAGGACATTACATATTCAGGGGTTGGGAGAGAGAAGAAATAGAGAGGGAGAGAAAGGGAGGGAAGAGAATTGGAGAGGAGAGCAGGTCAGAAGAGAGGAGAGCAGGTCAGAAGAGAGGAGAGCAGAACATAAGAGAGGAAAAGAGAGGAGAGGAGAGGAGGGGAGGGGAGGGGAGGGGAGGGGAGGAAAGGGAAGGAGGAAACAAATAAGACAGGACAGATCAAATGAGATGAACCAGGAATATGAAAAAAATACAAACCTCTGGGAACAAATTGTTTTCAGAAATGACTAGAAATGGAGACCAGATTAAAGCATGTATATGAAAAGCTAAGAAATGTATATTCATTCTTCTATAGGCAATAATGAGCAATTGATAGCTTGAAGCAGGGGAATAATGCAATCAGATGGTTGGGTAGAGACAGAGAAAATCTAGACAGAGACTATTATAATAGTTCCAGGCAAAAATTATAAAATCCTGGATTATTGTTGCACAGGGAATAGAGAGGACAAATATATGAGAAATTGATAAGTAGACTCTATAAAGTGTCCATGCTTTGAGATAGGGCAAATATGGCTGAAGATTGACATCTGTTCCAAGAAACTGGTTTTAGGGAAATGTAGGACCTTGAGAAAAATTTACATCAGACCAGCTAAGGGAGCACAGCCAAGTGAGAAATGTAGTCTAAGAGGATAACCAAGAATATCAGCCTGGCCATCATCCATAAGACCAAATACAGAAGATGATCCAAAGTTAAGGGAAAGGTATTGGATCACTGAGTTGACAAACTCAGGAGAGGTAGTTTGAGTCAGAATGCAGAGCTGACAATATTGTAGGGCAAATTATTCAGAACTGAGGAGAGCAGGATGTGGTTCTTCACTTTGCTGAGGTGCCAGTGTAGGGGATTTAATAATAGATAAGCTCTTGTAGCCTCAGATACAATCAATATCACCAGGAGTTATTTCAAGAATTCTGGATGGGCAATTTAAAGCAAAGTGATGTCAATAGAGGTAGTGAAGACAGAAGATGATGTAGGCAGAGATATTGAATTTACTTGGGGTATGATGAATTAGGAACAGTACATGCAAATAGGTGGCTTGTTGAATGTAATGATATAGGGCTTAGAACTGGATATAATAATTTGAGACTAATTAGTATGTAGCTGTGGTTGAAACCATATAATGGGTGAGAACACCCGCAAAGAATGTGTCTGAAGAGAACAGGGAGACAAAGAGAATTTTATGAAAAACATTTATAGAGAAGACTGAGAAAGCTATCTCACTAAAAGAGATAAAAGCTGGTCAGAGAACTGAAAGGAAAACCAAGGGAGAATATTTTTGGAGTGGAGATGGGAGTGGGGATAAGATGGTTAGCAGAAAATGCTACAAGGAAATTAATATACTTAAAACCAAACAAAACACAGCAGTGTATATATTCTTTCCATGAAACATTCTCTAGGATACTCCACATGTTGATATATAAGAAGTCTTAATAAATTCAAGGAGATTGAAATTATATCAAGCATCTCCTCTGATCACAGTGGCATGAAACTAGAAACCAATTACAATAAATAAAAAAAACTGAAAGACCATCAAACACATGAAGGCTAAATAACAATGAATGTGTTAACAATGAGGTCAAGGAATAAATAAAAACTTACCTTGAGAGAAATGAAAATGAACACACAACAAAGCAAAATCAATGGAACACAATGAAAGCAACCCTAAGAGGAAAATTCATAGCATTGCAAAAAAAAAATCAAATAAACAACCTAACCCTACACCTAAAAGAACAGCAACAACAAAAAAGGCCAGAGTAAGTAGAAAAAATAAATAATAAAAATTAGAATGGAAATAAATTACATATAGACCAAAACAAAACAAAAACAAAAAAGGCAATACAAAAGATCAATGAAACGAAGAACTAGTTTCTTAAAAAGAGAAATATTATTGAAAAACCTTTAACCAGATTCATCAAAAAAGAAAGAGAGAGGACCCAAATAAATAAAATCAGAAATTTACACAAAGCATTTAGTCCAGTGGGCACATAGAACTCAATAAAAGCTGTCTATTATTGTTGTTGTTATTATTATTATTATTTCTATTAACAACACTAAAAAGGTGGATGATAATCACTGATTTGGGGAAATAAGAATATTATATATTGTATTGGTTTATTGATTGTATTGGCTAAATGAAAAATTTATGACCTATAGCAGCGTTTTTCAACCGCTGTTCCGCGGCACACTAGTGTGCGGCGAGATGTTGCCTGGTGTGCCGTAGGTGCAGACAAGACAAGAATTTTATAATTTTTCACTATTTTGTTTACTTAATATTTCATAATAAAGTAATTATAAAATACTTTCTTTGTGTTTATTTGATTCCTATTCAAGAGAATTACTTTATATATAGTCAATATAGGCACAGAGTTAAATTTTTTAACATTTTCTAATGGTGGTGTGCCTCGTGATTTTTTTCATGAAACAAGTGTGCCTTTGCCCAAAAAAGGTTGAAAAACACTGACCTATAAAATGATGTAGTGAAAAATATTTTATTTAAAATCAGGGTGTTATAACAGACATGATGGATAAGGTAGCGCTATTCAAAATAAGTTTGTTAGACAGTGTTCTGACTCTTTTGTTGTCAGATTTGTTGCTAAAATGAAGATCCATGACAAGTCTATTTATAAATATTTTTAAAACTTGGGGCCATTCTACACTTGATGAAAGCTGCCTTTATATTTGCCTCATGTTTCTATGTAACTTATCAGTTTATATCACCAACCTTCTCAATCAGATAGAATAAAATGCTGCCAAGAATGGGCAGAGTGAGAGTGAGAGTGAAATAATACACTTCAAAAACAGTCTGAAAAATAAAAAGCTTCAGAGAAAATAAGAAATAATTGCTTTCATTACTATCCTAAGCCCTACTGGGCACATGCTTATATCCTCTAACTAGATAAAGCATCCTAGCATCCAGAAAAAGAAACCATGGCTACAGTGCTCTGCTATATGGAAAGACCAGATTCTAGGGAAGGTCCACAATGGGCATTTCAGAGAGGGATCTGGTATACCACACACACAGGGAAAAACATCCTACAACCTATCTTAGGGACAACCATGCAGAAGACCAGTTATTTCTGCAAACAAAGAACCAACCACCTAACCAATGAAATTCCTATAGTTGGTGAAGGACAATTTAATGGAACACCTGGTCTCAAGTAACAATTCCAGTGAGCTAGACCTATTTCTGAAGCTCTCAAGATACAGGGAAGTAGGATTTAAAATTTTTTTTTTATTGATTTTTTACAAAGAGGAAGAGAGAGAGATAGTTAGAAACATCGTTGAGAGAGAATCATCCATCAGCTACCTCTTGCACACACCCCACTGGGGATGTGCCTGCCACCAAGGTATATGCCCTTGACCAGAATCGAACCTGGTACCTTTCAGTCTGCAGGCCTATGCTCTATCCACTGAGCCAAACCGGTTTCGGTGGGAAGTAAGATTTTTATAATGGCTTGTAGTTGGCAATATTAAAAATGGATGAAAGTTAAAGGGAGGAAGAGGTCAGGTTAACATAAAAAAAGGCATCTTATGAACCACAGACACCAAACAAACAAACAGTTTGCTTAGTAAATACAGCTGGCCCTTGAACAATGCAGGTTTCAACTGACAGATTCATTTACACACATTTTTTTTTTCAATTGACCCACTCAGTTCCCTGGACCATGGAAATTCAATTGACCTCTGCAGTTTAAACTGGTGTTATTCAAGAGTCATATACGGAGGGCACACTTTAAATTTTATGCAGATTTTCAACTGCACTGGTGGTTGGTGTCTTAATACCCACATTGCTCAAGGGTCAACTGTGAAGATTTTTTGCTTGCAATTGAATACCTGCAAAATGAAACGAATAACCAACTGCTAGGGATCTTGTGGGAAGCTTAAAGCATCCAACAGGAGATTAGATTCTCATGGTCCACTTTGACTCTGAGATATTACTTCTGAAGTTTTGAAATATCAGGGTCACAAACTCTTCATTAGAGTAAACCAAGACTGGGTTGATCAAAGTTGTTTATAATTAATAGGTAGTAGGATATTGTAAATCTCTGGAAAAAAATCTTATAGACAACATATTTTGGGAAAAAGGGCTTCCATTTATATTTACTGAGAGATGTCGTATTAAAGAATGTACTGCATGCCGAAACCGCTTTGGCTCAGTGGTAGAGCGTCGGTCTGAGAACTGAAAGGTCCCAGGTTTGATTCTGATCAAGGGCATGTACATTGGTTGCGGGCACATCCCCGGTAAGGGGATGTGCAAGAGGCAGCTGGTCGATGTTTCACTCATTGACTTTTCTAGCTCTCTATCTCTCTCCCTTCGTCTCTGTAAAAAATCAATAAAATATACTTTTAAAAAAATGTACTGCAGCCCTAGCCAGTTTGGCTCAGTGGATAGAGCATTGGCCTGCAGACTGAAGGGTCCCAGGTTTGATTCTGGCCAAGAGCATATGCCCAGGTTGCGGGCTCCATCCCCAGTAGGGCATGTGCAGGAGGCAGCCAATCAATGATTCTCTCTCATCACTGATGTTACTATCGCTCTCTTCCTCTCCCTTCCTCTCTGAAATCAATAAAGATATTTTTTAAAAAAGAGAATGTACTTCAACTTTTAGTTTATCTCATTAAATTTCACTAAAAGTCACAAAATGAGAACTATAATCTCTACTTGTTAGATGAAGAGATGGATAGGTTAGAGTAATTAAATAAATCATCCATAATCTCACAGCTAGAAAACCATATTTAAAACCTACATTTATCTTATCTTGCTGTTTGGGCTCTTTTTGCTGCACTCCATTGTTCTCAGTTTCTGTCACTGGCTAGCTGCATGATTTTGGATATACTACCCTATAGCCTCAAACTTTTTATCCTTGATTACAATGATACATGGGGTACTTCTGAGTAACTGAAAATAATGGCAACTACTTAGGTCCACACTTTCCATATATCTTGTAAAAATAATAGAGAATAACAAAAAAAAAGATGTACTAAACTAGACAAAACTGCCAGTCTCAGCATAACTAGAACCCAGAGAATTGCCAAACTGTAAAATAACAGCAGAAGTAAAAATTACCAAATCCCAATGAGCTGTCACTCATCCTCTCACAAAAGGCAGCTAAGATGAGCAAGGGCAGTTTGAGAAAAACTACAAGAAAACAAGGAGATGGGAGTTGAAGGTGAACATAAATTTCTCTAAAACCACAGCCAGAAAGGGAAAGTTCACCTTAGGTGTGAAAGTAGTAAAAAATAAATCTACTGGCAGATTTGATTGTGAATGACAGGGAAGGTGCTTTAATGTACACATAATCTGTAATGGCAGTTTTGAAAGGCATGGCTTCAGGGAGAGAAACAGATGAAAAGGAAGGGAGAGAGAGGATCCCCTTCACAATTGAATGATGGAGAAAAGAAGCAAAATGTAAAGTTTTAGGTTTCTATAGTAGAACAAACAAAAATAGAGGCAACAAAACATCTATTCCACTTCTCTCTCACACACACACACACACAGACACACACACACACACACACACACACACACACACACACGCACACACTATGGGGCAGCATTGAATTAGAAACACAAATATCAACAAATCTTTAAAAATCAATGTAAAATAATTAAAATGTCTATTTAAAATCATAAAAATTAGAGAGAGGGGGAGTCCACACATTTCAGTTGATGAAAATTCTACCTTAAATAGCTATAAACTAGAAATAACTTGCAAGACAACACTGCAAAGCTAATTAAATATGCATAAGCAAGCATTTGGAAATATAAAAATTACCTTGAATCAGAAACTCAAAAGCAAAAATAAATAAATAAATAAATAAATAAATAAATAAATAAATAAAGATAAAAAGCAGAAAAACAAAGTTTATTGAATCAAGGAAAGAAAAGGAAAAAAATATCAAAATTATTTCAGGGAAAAATAGATTCAAATGAAAATTTAAGAGATGATATTGCTGAAACCGGTTTGGCTCAGTGGATAGAGCATTGGCCTGCGGACTAAAAAGTCCCAGGTTAGATTCTGTTCAAGGGCATGTACCTTGGTTGCAGGCACATCTCCAGTAGGGGGTGTGCAAGAGGCAGCTGGTTGATGTTTCTCTCTCATTGCTGTTTCTGACTCTCTGCCCCTCTCTCTTCCTCTTTGTAAAAAATCAATAAAAAATATTTAAAAAAAATAAATGATAGTGAATAAAGATAGGAAATAGCTAAGATAATGGACATGAAATAAATAAAGAAGGAGAAAAACAGATAAAAGTGTGAGTAATAAAATGTAGGCAAAAAAGAAATAGCACACATATAATTGAAGGCCCAAAACAAGAAAAGTAAAATAATTGGACATATATATAATATTTAAACCTTTAATTCAATACTATGTTCCAGAAACAAAGGAAAACTTGAAGCTAAACAAAGGGGCTATCAGATTATTGGAAAATTAGGACTGAGATGATCAACACTGAGACATATCATATAAAACTAATAGACTTCAGAGATAAAGTAAAAATCAAGAGGCTTCAAGAATACACACACACACAAAACTAAAACAAAAAAAATACCTTCTGAAACACTTGTGGATCGTCACAAAATTTACCCTATATTAACTCACAAAGAAATCAGCAATAAGTCTCATAAGTAGAAATATTAGAAATAATACCATGTCTAATCATTATGCAAAAATGAACACTTGGATATCACTTAAAAATTTTTCAAACCTCAAAGCCTTCTATCTTGAATTAAAAAAATAACCTCATGTAAAGGGACAATACAAATAGAAAATATAGAATAAAAAAATGAGTAATAAATGACACTATTGTTTATCAGAATTTGTGGATACATTAAAGTAATGATTGGAAGAATCACATAGCCAAAATAAAACTCATGAATAAAAATGAAACAAGGAAATTAAATATTCAGCTTAACAAAAATATAAAATGTGTAAGAAAATAAAGTAAAAGTAAAGCATGAGGAAGAAATTTACAAATATAAAAACCAAAGTTACTGAAGTAGAGATTGGGAGAGAACCCACACAGGCTGTTGAGGGTGGAGCAGAAGCTTTGAGAAACACTGTCCCAAGTCAAAGCCCCTAAACTAAACACATGGTAATGCTAGTGTAGGATAATATGTAAAATTAGAACCAGTAAAACTTAAACCCAGCTCCAGTCTTCACTAGATTAACTGAATTCTTATACTAATGGCTCGGCAAAAAAAGTGTGCCTATTTTCAGGCATAAATATTATCTACCTCAGCTGATAATTGGTCTGCACACAATGTCTGCCACTTTATTAAAAATGACAAGGTGCTAATAGGCAAGAAAATACATCCGCCAGCAAGAGACAAAATCATCAGCAGAATCAGACTCGAAGTTGAACCAAATGTTGGAAACAGACAGGACCTTAAACATAACTATGGTTAATATGTTAAAGGCTCCAGTAAAATGGTGAACAACATTCAGAAAGAGTAAAAAAGGTGGGACATCTTTAAAGAAAAACGACAACAACAAAAAGATACATTAAGATCCATATGGAAATCCTATAAATAAAAATCCTTGGTAACAGGTATGAATAATGCTCCTTGTTGGCTCATTGGTACACTTTACACAGCTGGGGAAAGAAGCAGTAAATATGCAGAGAGGTCAATAGCAATTATCTAAACTAAAACACAAGGGAAAAAACTTGTGAGAGAAGAAAAGGGGCACACAGGACACACACCCCAGAGCTGTGAGACAATAGCAAATGATCTAATATCAAAATAGAAAAAAATTACCTAATTTAATAATTCTGTTTTTTTTTTAATATACATGCCACTGCTTTGAGGAAGGAAAAAAACAAAAACAAACAAAACAAACAAACAAACAAAAAACAAGCAAACACAGATTTGTTAAAAGACACAGATGCCAACATGAAAAGGCTCCCAATGGCTGAAAGTGGAAAATTTTGAGGAATAAAATAAATCAATTGTAATCCATGGATTAAAATAAGAATCTATGGCTTTATATGGATAAAAACTTATGTCTTGATACTTCTACAAATGTATACTTATCCTATATAATAAAAGAGTAATATTCTAATTGATAGTCACTCCAACACACAAGATGGCACCCCCATGTGGTCAAAGATGGCCATCCCCATGTGGCTACAAGATGGCCACCACAAGATGGTCAGCAGGGAAGGGAAGTTGTGGGTGATCAGGCCAATGGAGGAGGGCAGTTGTTGGGGGGGGGGGGGGAACCACACCTGCAGGGGAGGACAGTTGGGGGGTGTACCAGGCCTGTAGGGGTGGGCAATTGGAAGGGACAAGGCCTACAGGGGATGGCAGTTAGGGGCAATCTGGCAGGTGGGCAAGTGAGCGTTTGGGATCCAGCAGTCCTGGATTGTGAGAGGAATGTCAGACTGATATCCGACTGACATCCCTCTCACAATCCAGGACTGCTGGCTCCCAACCACTTTTTAGGGCAGTCGGACATCCCTTGAGGGGTCCCAGTTTGGAGAGAGTGCAGGCTGGATTGAGACCACTCTGCCGCCCTCCCCCATCTCCCCCCGCCGTATGAATTTCTAGTAAAATTATATAAATGAAAGAATGAGACAGCTTTTTCTTATCATATATTTCCAACTATGTATAGAAGGAAGTGTGGAAATAGAAAATCACCATTTGAGAAGTATCATAGTAATGGTTGTTTCACACAAGAATTATCAGTAGATGCTAAAATTAGTGGGCGGCAGAATGATGAGAAACAGGATATTTATATAATCTTAAAATATCTCCACACAATATACTTTTTAATTATAAATGCAATAAATTAATAACCACAATGTAGACACCCCGCATACAGTCTCTTAATGAAATGATGTTAATCGGCAGTAATGGTACAAATCAACATCAGCCTCCTGATATGTACTTAGAGAAGGTCACATCAATTTTTTTTCAGCATTTTTGTCAGGAATTTAAGTCAGAATGTAATCAGGTTGGGACATTAGACAATTTCAAATTGAGGATCAGTTTACAAAATAAATGTCCAATGCTGTTTCAGAAGGACTGAGGTCATGAAAAACACAGACGGACTGCCGACTTGTCCCAGACTGGAAAGACACTAACTAAAGGCATAATAACCAAATGCAGCATGGTACCCTGTACTGATCCCAGATCAAAATAATGGCATTAGGAGGATAACTGATGATATTCTAATAAGGTTTGTTGATTAGGTAATACTGTATCAATAGTGTTGTATCAATTGTGCTAAGATTAATTTATTAGGATTCTGTGTGAATAGTATTTGAAAGTCCTTTTGAACTTCTTTTTGTAAGCCTGAAATTATTTTTAAATGACAAATTATTAAAAAATGTAAAGTTAAAAAAATGACAAGCATGTCAATGGACTTTTCAATGTGCAAATCTCACTTTCTCCTTAAAAAAAAAAAAAAATATATATATATATATATATATATATATATATATATATATATATTTATAATTTTATATATAATTGATTTTTTATAATTTTATATATAATTGATTTTTTACAAAGAGGAAGAGAGAGGGATAGAGTTAGAAACATCAATCAGCTGCCTCTTACACACCCCCTACTGGGGAATGTGGCTACAACCAAGGTTTATGCCCTTGATGGGAATCAAACCTGGGACCTTTCAGTCAATAGGCCAATGCTCTATCCACTGAGCCAAACCTTTTATAAACTTTCTAACGCTTTAGACTCCCAGGCCTTCCCCTGCCCACCTCGTTAGATTCAGCTCATGAGGGCCAAAACCTGTGCTCAACTCCCAGCATCCTGAGCTCTAAGGAGCAGTAGGCTACCCAGGAGAGGGAGGGGGGGGGGGGAGAGTGAGAGAGAGATATCTATGGTGAGAGAGATAGAGACATCTATGATGAGAGAGAATGAATGATGGGCTGCCTCCTGCATGCCTCTTGCTGGGGATGGAGCCCGTAATTCCAGGCATGTGCCCTATCCAGGAATTGAACCATGACCTTCTGGTTCATAGGTTGATGACTAACCACTGAGCCACACTGGCTGGGCTATAATCAACATATTGAATTGGATTTCAGGTTTGAGCTTAGACCTCTCCTTGGTGATTTTATATTGAATCGATTGTTAACAGAATAAGTCTATTCTTTTTCTCATTATTTTAAATTGACCACAAAAGAAAAGTGTGATGTCTGATCACATTTGTTTCTTGGGAAAATTAACCAAAATGATGGAAGCAATAGCACAAGGCAGTGCTACCTAATAGAGCTTTCTGCACAGCTGAAATTGATCTAATCTGTTCTGTGTAATATAAGAGCTGTTAGCCACATATGCTTATTGAGCGGTGGAACTGGGCATGACTCAAAAAACTGAGTTTTAAATTCTATTTAGTTTAATGAATTTAAATGTAAATGTCCACATATGGCTAGTGACTGCTGAAATGGATAGGACAGATAGGAGACTACAACAAAAACAATGTCCTCTGCATGTGGGCACGCTGTCAGCATAGCGGTGTTAGGCTGCCTTGCTGAGGGGGCTGACTCTGCGCCTAAAACTCTCCAGCTTGTGCACTTCCAAGGCACCTGTAAGCTGCTTTCGCTGACATCCCGCTGTTGTTTTCCCAATGTCTGCTTCAGAAGCTGCCCTCAGCCTGGCTTTCTGAGGCCTCTACAGTTGGGGTCTCTTATTGTTTTCTGCCCTGCACCCACTTTGTTTAGGTAATAGCTTTCTCATTTTCTTTAAAGAATCTTCTCTTCTCCTCCCCTACACACAATTCAAGCGGTTTGGGAACAGCTGCTTCATTCTGGGACCCTAGGAATGCACACTGTGAACAGGCCAGGCACAGTACCGCATCCTCTAGCCTCTGTAATTGCAGAAATGGACATGTGGCACAGGTCTACCTAATGCTGCACCGGTGGAATAGTATTTGCTGGGGGGGGGGGTGGTGGAGGGGGGGGGACTGTAATAGTGAAGCTCCCTTTTTGGGGATGCTCGCTGAGTTAGAATGGAAATGTGGGTGGTTGATGACCATTGGACACCATGAAGAGATGAGTTTAATACAGAGGAGAACATAGACACAATTAAAGAAGGACATTCCTGATGATGTTGCCTTTGACCACTTGGATTTAGGCATGCCTGAAGATATGTATCCTAATCAATCATTTTCTTGTCTCTCTCCTTTCTTCTCTCCTCCTTCCCTCCCTCTCGGCACAGCCCCCATTTTTTTGCTTAAGCAAATTTGAGTTTTCATATTAATATGATTCAGACTAATATATAGTTTCTATAGTGAACTGTCTATAAGTATGACAGCTTCCCAAATCTCCTTTTATTTCTCACTACTACAATAAACATACCCTCTATCAGAATCAAACACATCTTCCTACTCTCCTTCTCTGTGTCATTGGTTTGGTATATTTTCCATGTTTGGTATCAAGTTCTCTTTTTCTTATTTTCAAATATTCTTCTGGGTTCATAATCCAGGTGAGAGCCCATCTCCCCTTGATTTCTCTCACCGCCTCCCCCCGCCCCCCAGGCCTCCCTGCTTTCTCCCCCCTCCTGCTCCCTCGCTTCTGAGCTCTGGCACAGCACTGCCATCATATTCCCTCTCCTGTGTTCACTGTGCTTTATGGCTTTGACTTTGTGCTCCGAGACCAAAAGCCTCCCTGAGGCAGACACCATATGGAATCCATTTTTATCTCTTGCACAGAGCCTCTCTCAGGGCCTAGCACAGTAGTACTCAAAGATTCTGATTGGATGATTGATTGATTGACAGAAAGCACAGAACTCACAAACTCCTGCTTTCTGGATGCCTAGGAAGGAAGGTAGAGTGAGAAGCAGCTTTACTAAGAAAACCACCAAAACTCACAAAAAATGTGTATGAACCACCTTTCATTTACTTTTACATTTTTGTGAAAATTTAATTCACACTGTCAATCTAGGGTTGTGCTCCTTGGGCAGAACTGGATTATGCCTTTATTTAGGTGCAAATTAGTAAAAATATGAAGAGGATTAATTATAACTGAGATCCAGGGAGTCAGCCATCAAAGGTTAAAGCAATAAAAAAGTTTAGGCGAACCTACAGTTCATTTGTCTGCTAACGATATCCTCATTAGAACAGAATATGTTTACAAAAGGACCATCCAGTGCCCCCAAAGAAAGGCAATGTGGGCTAGGAAAAAAGCTAAAGGCATTATCCCTATGCTCAGGGCATTCCCAACCTCCTTAGATGAAAAAGTGAATATTTCTGAGATAACAATGAACAAGACAGGTGATATATAATGAACTCTTGGGTGGTGGTGATGGTGGTGGTAGACCAGTGGTGTACAATTTAAGATCACTGAAGACTGTAGATGTCACTAAAAGTATCTTAGAGAAAGTAGGAGTTAAGTGGCTTTTGAAGAATAGATAGGAGTTGAATAAACAAAAGAGATTAAATATTCTTCTGGGTTCATAATTCAGGTCATTATGATTATGTGGGCATTAACAGAGAAAATTTAAAGAAATTAAATCTTGTAGGCTTTTAAACTTAATAAGAGAGCTTCAGAGGTCTGCTATTTTATGGTTCTGATTGAGAATCATTTTTAATGTTTTAATCAATGCGAGACAAGTCCTCCCACTTTGGATGTAATGATGTGTATGCATTTCTAAGAGGGCTCCATTCACGGTTTTAGCATCATAAATGTGTATATACCACATTTCCTTGCAGATGGTAGTAAAGTAACTTGCTTTTGCAAAATTACTATGCTAATATCTGAGATAGAAGTAAAACTCTTAAGGGAAGAATACCTTTTTCGTACTCATTCAAAGTTACCCATAGGTTACTGGAAGTCTAAGATTCAGAGATTGGAAGGACATGCATTCAGGATTCTCTTGTCTCAGACTTCATCCTCGAAGGTCTCAGGAGGTCCTTACAGAAAAAGGAATGACATAAATTCCCAGTCTGTTTTAGTTTCCCCAAGGGCTTTTACTTGGTAGCTCTTCATAAAGTCCAGGTCACAAAATGATCATAGGAAGGAAGGAAGGAAGGAAGGAAGGAAGGAAGGAAGGAAGGAAGGAAGGAAGGAAGGAAGGAAGGAAGGAAGGAAGGAAGGAAGGACCGGTTTACCACAGCCTAATGACTGGGTTTTACCAGATACTGACATAGAGGAAGAAAAATACCTAATGCCAGGCCCTGCTATTCCTCCAAATTAGAGAAAGGGGAGTGCGCATGTGCAGCTCCCTCTAGACTTCCTGTCTCACGGCACAGTAGGGAAAAGTTGCGTTTTCCTGGAGTTCACAGCCCAGGCACAGGCTCACTGAAATTGTAAGAATTAACTGCAGAACTATAGAATGATTTCACTTCATCCACAAGTACCACCATGCCAAATCAGTTCCTATATAACAGCAATGCTTCTCAGGGAAAGCTTCGCTTAAAAGCTCTTTTGCTTTTAAACCTCTAGTGAAACCCAAAGACAATAGGGGAGGTAAAAACAAAGATACTAGAGAATGTTTTAGCTTCTGATACCTACAGCCACAGCAATGAGTGTAGCCTACCTCCTAGTCAGATAAACATAAAAACCCACATTAAAGGCTCATTTAATACTTTTTAAAACTTAATATATCACTTTTGACTTTCAACAAAAATTACAAAACATGCTAAAAGCCAAAAACAACCCTTTTCAGAAACAAAGCTAGCATTGAAACGAGAGTTAGCTAGTGCAGAGATTTAGAATGATCAGATCTGAAATTTAAAATAATGTTGATTAGTATGCTAAGGCCTGAATAGAACCAGTGAACTACAAAGAAGATGGGTAATATAAGTAGAAAGATAACAATCTAAGAAAAAAAAATCAAAAGGAATTGTGAGACTTTATAAACACTGTGAATTAGAAATTCTTTTGAGTGCTTATCTAGGTGTTGAAATCAACTGAAGAATCAGTGTACTTGAAGATATATATAATACATTGAAACCTCCCAAACTGAAAGAGAAAAATAAATTAAAGTAAAATGGAATAGAATATCCAAGAACTATGGTTCAATTGCAAAATATAGAAAAATGTGCATAATGGGAATACGAGAGAAGAAGTGGGTGACTAGGGAACAGATGAAATACTTGATGTAGTAATGATTGAGTAATTTCCAAATTAATACAGACAACAAAACTCTGATCCAGAAAGCTTAGAGATCACCAGATATGACAAATACTAAGAAACATACATCCAGGGATATCATATTCAGATACAGAATAGTAAAAAAAAGATAAAATCTTGAAAAAAGCTAGAAGGTTGTGGTACCTGACACATGCAGGAAAAGGTTTAAAACTACACAAATCATGCAAGCAAGAAAAGAGTAAAGTAAAAATAATCAAACTGATGAAAAGAAAAAAAATAGCAACATAGAATTCTGTATTCTATAAGTAACCCTTCAAAAGCAAAGCATAACTAAAGACTTTCTCAGACAAACAAAAATTGAGGAAATTTATTTCTAGTAGGGTTACTTTGAAATTCATGTTAAAAAAAGTTCTCCTCTATATCATTTTCTTAGAAAAGAAGAAAATGATATAGAGGAGAAACTCAGCTCTTTGTAAAGAAAGGAAGAATGAGCCCTAATAGGTTTGGCTCAGTGCATAGAACATTGGCCTGTGAACCTAAGGGTCCTAGGTTCAATTCCCGTCAAGGGCATATACCAGTTGCAGGCTCCTCCCTGGCCTGGACCCTGGCCAGGCCTCAAACAGGAGGCAACCAATGCATGTGTCTCTCTCACATTGATATTGCTCTCTGTCTTACCCTCTCTCTTCCACTCTCTCTAAAAATCAATAAAAAAAATATCCTTGGGTGAGGATAAAAAAGAAAATAAATAAAATAAAAAAGAAAAGAAGAGTGTTAGAAAAAGAATAATTGAGATTAAAATTAAATTTTTAATTTGCCTAACAGATGGTAGTTTGTTTAAACTAATAATAGCAACAATGTAATCAGTATAATTATGAGTATTGACAACAATGTTATAAGAGACTAGAGGCACAGTGCACAAAATTCATGCAGGGAGGGGGGGAAGGGCCCTGTGTATGTGTCCCCAGCCCAGCCTGTACCCTCTCCAATTTGGGACATCCCTCTCACAATCCAGGACTGCTGGCTCCCAACCGCTCACCTGCCTGCTTCCCTGATTGCTGCCTAACCACGCCCCTGCCAGCCTGATTGCCCTTAACTGCCCTCCCCTGCCAGCTTGGTCACCCCTAACTTTCCTCCCTTTTAGGCCTAGTTCCCCCCAACTCTCCTCCCCTGCTGGCCTGGTCCCTCCCACTGCCCTCCCCTGCCAGCCATCTTGTGGCAACCATCTGGTGTCCACATGGGAACAGCCATCTTTGGCCACATGGGGGCGGCTATCTTGTGCGTTGGAGTGATGATCAATTTGCACATTACTCTTTTATTAGATAAGAGGATGGAATGGAAGAAATGAGCAAACTTTGTTATAAAGAACCTGCACTAGCCATGAAGTAGTAAAGTGTTATTTGAAAGTGGACTTGGATTAGCTGTAAATTTATACTGAAATTCTAGTAAAACCACTAAAATTCTTTAATAAAATATATTTGATATGAGAAGAGAGAAAATGGAATCATATTAAATGTTCAATTAAAACTGTAGAAGGCAGAAAAAGAGTAGAAGATGAGAGACATAGAACACAGAGCAATTGATTGAAATATTAAAATATGATAGCTATTAAGCCAACTACTCTATCAATAGTAACTTTTAATGTGAATGGTCTAAGTACACCAATTAAAAGATAGGCTGTGAGAATGGATTTAAAAAATTAATGAAGAACTATATGTTTTCTATAAAAATCCTGTTAAGGGATGGGGAAAGATATACTATGATAAAATTAATCAAAGTTTGAGTAGTTATATTAATTGCAGACTTAGGAATACAGGCATTACATAATGATGGAGGAGTCAAAGTTCCCAAAAAGATATAATAATCCTTAATATGTGTCTAACACCAGAGCATCAAAATACATGTGACAAAACCTGATAGACCTCCAAGGAGAAACAGACAAATTCACTCTTATAGTTGGAAATTTCATCATCGCTGGAACAGTAATTGACAGATCTAGCAGTCAACTATATAAAAATAGATTTGAACAGACCAACACTATCAATCAACTGAATCCAGTTGACATTTATAGAATATTTTGTATAACAATAGCAGAATACATATTTTTTCTTAAGCACACATGGAACATCTACCAAGATGGACGATATTCTGGGCCATAAAACCTACCCTCCCTCACGTATTTTTAAAAATACAAGTTATAAAATGTAGTCTCTTAGGCCACAATGGAATTAGACCAGAAATTAAAAGAAATAGTTGGGAAATCCTAAAGTATTTGAAAATTAAACAACACAAATCTAAATAACACATAGATCAAAGAAGTGTCAAGAAGTATTTTAAAATGTCCTGAACCACATAAAAATGAAAATATAATATCAAAATGTGTGGGATGCAACAAAAGCAGTATGTGGAGGGAAATTTATAGCATTGAATACACATATTAGAAAAGAAGACAAATCAAAATCAATAGTTAAAGCTTCCATCTCAGTAAAATAGAAAAAGGAAGAGTAAATTAGATCTAAATTAAGAAGGTAAGAAATAATTAAAAATTAGAGCAGAAATCAATGATATTGAAATAAAAAATAATTAATTAAACAATAGCTGATACTTAGTAAGTATCAATAAAATAAACATTTAGCTAGGCTAACCAAGAAAAAAGAGAGAAAACTCAAATTACTAATATCAGAAATGAGAGCAGGACCATCACTACTGATCTAATGTACATTAAGGGGATAATAAAATAATATTAACAATTGCATTCCCACAATTTTGATAACAAAGTTGAAATAGACCAATTTCTTAAATCACAAAATGCTTATCAATCACATAGGAATTTATCTAAATGAGGTGAAAGTTTACATCCACAGAAATACCTGTACATGAATGTCTATAGCAATTATTTCATAATTAACAAAACTTGGAAGCACCAAGATATATTTCCAAAGGTGAATGGATCAACCAATTGTGGTACATCCATATAATCAAAATAGAGGCCCAATGAAGGAAAATTCCTGCAAGAGTAGGCCTTCCTTCCTCTGGGCTGCCAGCACTGGCTTACCTCCGGCACCCAGGACCTGGCTGCTTCCCTCTGGCCACCGCTGCCAGGACCCCGGGACCAGGGCTTCACTCTAGCCCTGGCTTTGCTCCGGCCCAGCTTTGTCTGGAAGGACTTTCAGAATGACATCAAGAAGGACATTTGGTCTAATTAGCATGTTACCCTTTTATTATTATAGATAGATATCATTCAGTAATGAAAAGAAATGTAATACTAAATAGTAAATGACTTAAAGGAACCTATGTTTGTATTACTAATTGAAAGAAGTTAATCATCAAAGGCTACAAACTGCATGCCTCCAACTCTATGATATTCTGGAAAGGGACTTGTGAGGGGTTTGGGAATGTGAAGAGAGGAATTAATAATTGGCAGAGTAGAGGGGAGTTTTAGGGTAATGTAATTATTCTCTGGAATACCTTCATGGTGAATACATGATATTATGCATTTGTCAAAAGCCATGGATCTGCACAATATAAAAGTTAATTCTAATGTTAACTATAGACTTTAGTTAATAATAGTATATCAGTATTGGTTCATCAATTGTGACAAATGTACCACATCATTGTAAGATGTTAATAATAGGGAAAACTGAGGGAGTGGGAAAAAGGTGGTATGTGGGAATTGTCAGTACTTTCCAGTCAACTTCTCTATAAACCTAAAAATAAAAATGCTTTGAAATAAAAGTCTATTAATTTTTAAAAAGCACATGAAATTTTGGAATATAATTTAAGAATATCTTAAGCAATAAGAAAACCAAAGTATTAGTTTTCCAAGGTCAAGAAGGAGCCATCAGACTTAACCCCATGATGCACAGCACCCTCTGGTATGCCATTCATTTCATGTTTAAGAGCATAAGGCAAGTGGGAGACTCTGGTGTCATTAGAAAGAGTCAGGAATATGACTGTCCCATGAAAAGGTAAAAATGTGTTCCATCAGAGATGCTCTGTCCTAAGCATGTTGTAAAACTATTTTATGGGCAGTCACACCTTCCTCAATATTTATCAAGTCAGCGTAATATGTGGGTTAGGAGGAAAGCTCCGGAGTCAGATGGCCTAGGTTTAATTTCTGATCACACTACCTACCTCTTTGTTGAACAATTCTAGGCAAGAATGTCATGTCTTTATGCCTCAATTTTTCATTTGTAAAATGAAGGTACTAATACTACCTACTTTATAGGATTAATTCATGCTGAGCCCTGCCCAAATTGGAATTAATTAAGTTAATTAATGTGAAGTATCTAAAACATTGTCCTTTTGTAACATCTCTTTTTTGGAGATGCACAAAGTACATTAGTGATTAAAGGCTCTGATAAGTCCTATAGTAAAAAAAAAAAATCTGAACTGTTAATTTTCTAAATTCACTTGACTAGTCAATCTCTTTTTCAATTGATGACTATTAACATTCTGCAGAATGGATATGAGTTGGAAAATACTTTGAACAATGCTGTACCCAAACATCAACCTTCTCTGCCTATTGTCTACCTCCTTGCCCTTTTCTCATCATTTCTCACATGATTAAAATAAGAATCACAATCTCTTTTCCAATAACCCCTGTATTATTGGACTGAATTTTCTTTTAAAGAGAGAGTTATTTGGAAGAGAATGACCCTTTGGTGTCATCCTCTGGTGGATAAAATTTCCTCTTGCTGTTTGTGATATTCTCACCATCAGAAACCCTCAACAAAAGAATTGTAAATTTCTGAGTAGATCCTCAGCCCAACGTGGTCTGGTCTGTGTCACATATTGAGAGCTGACAGCTTGTAAATATTTGATAACAGTTGGTACCAAATACCATGTGAACCACAGAGGAGTATCTGACAAGAATGCTCGGGTGTGGGGGTGGAGAGCAGCAAGCACAGGACACTTAGTTGGGAAATAAAGTGGAGAGGAAAGCCAACATTTCTAGAGCTGCTTCACTCCCCTTTCTGCTTAGAATATCCAATCACAAAATGGCCACGTTCCAAGCAAACTATAGCTAAAGAAACACAGCAAATGAGTATTGGCAAAACAACATTGTTCACGAAGAAAAGTGAATAGCCACCATTTGTTTGCTGGCTCCTAGGGCTGCCTTTAAAAGGAAGTCCCGGTTTGAAGGACTGGATCCAGTTTCCAGAGCTGGGAAATATATACCAGACCCAGCACACCCGTGAGACTGTCAGAAAGAATCAGAGCCACTCTGATTTGGGAAAAGGCACTTCTCTTGGTGGCAGGAAGACTTATCTTGCTCAATGGCATGTCAATGTTACCACACACCAGAGTCATACATTCTGCAGATGAAAGACATTATCCCACCCAGGAAGACAGCAGTTACTCCCCAAATGAATCAGAAGATGTCATCCTCATATGGACACCATTTGTGGAGTGTTTATATGAAAACTGTGAAATTTAATCGGCTGGAGAAAATAAAAAATAAAAATAAAAAAACTTAAAAAAAGGCAAGTAGAACAAAAATACAAAATGTTTATGGTTACTTCCAAGAGCTGTTTTAGGAATGCCATTATGTTTCAAATTGTGCTCCTAGGAACACCTGAATTGAGCATGAGAGTCTTAGAAGAAAATGATCCAATTAGTTAAGCATAGTCCTTGTTGGTAACTGACAACTTTGATACTCCTAGAGTAAAATTAAAAAAAACAACAACACACAATAACAATAACAACCACCACAGCCTTGTTTCATTTTGGTTTATCCCATTTTTTCTACAAATATATGTACTTAGAACCTCTATTAAAACCATTAGAGTCTAACCGAAACCGGTTTGGCTCAGTGGTAGAACGTCGGTCTGTGGACTGAAAGGTCCCAGGTTCGATTCCGGTCAAGGGCATGTACATTGGTTGTGGGCACATCCCGGTAGGGGGTGTGCAAGAGGCAGCTGGTTGATGTTTCTCTCTCATCGACGTTTCTAGCTCTCTATCTTTCTCCCTTCCTCTCTGTAAAAAATCAATAAAATATATTTTAAAAAAAACATTAGAGTCTAGTGCGTAGTAATATTCATCTTTATATATCAAGCTCTGTTAATCTTTAAACTAGGTCAGGTGACAAAGTTAACACTATCTGCCCCTCCTGGTTGGATGGGCTACAAATTGTCATTTTGGGAGGCATAAAAGGTTGTACAAATACATCTCATGTACCATGTTGCTGAAGACTTGCAGAAGTGAGCTGCCCTGATTGGCAAGGCTAATTAGTTAAGTGAATTGAATTGAATTATAGCCACTGTTTGTTAGGCTTTCCCCAAATAAGGTCTTTCAACCCTTAACAAAATGTGGAGCAGAACAAAAGATGATAAAAGTTGTGGTTTATTTGAAGGGCAAAACAATAAACTCCACAGGGTTAGGCAAAGCAGATTTTCAACAATTAACTCATCTATTCCACAAATGTTTATCAGCCTTGCATAGTTAAGATTCTTGCGATGAGAGATAGAAACTATAACCCAGACTGACATGTGGCACATTGCACTTCCCAGAAATGGCCACAGTCGTATTTCCAGTTCCACACGCTCTTCTGGAACACGGCCCTTTCCTATTCTTGAACCCGAGTTGTTGTGTGAGTACTCCAACCAATCAAGAATGGCAGAACTGGTGCCGAGTGACTTTCCATAAAAAGGATGCTGTTTCCATCTGACTCTCTCTTTTATTTGGGGTGGAAGTGGGATGCTCCCTGAGACAAAGGTGGCACCGTGATGTGAGCAAGCCCAGATTAGCCCATGAGGAAGGACCACCTAAAGAGACCCATATGGAGAGGAACCAATGCCTCTTGTCGATGACAAGCATCAACCACTATGCCTTCAGATGATCGCAGCCCCCAGCCCTCTGGCCACCACCTTTGACATCTAGTGGAAGCTTTCATGCTGAGCCCTGCATGTATCATTGTATCATTGTTTTAAGCCACTAAATGGAGGGATTATACATCCATCTTCAGGGGAACAGGCCTCAAAAAGAAAATGTTCGGGAGTGTTGCAGGGGCTCAGACAATGACATCAGAGATCCAGTTTTCCTCTCTCAGTCTCTTGATCCAATTTCCCTCCTTGTTGATCCTTTTCTCAGATAAGCTCTGCCTCCAGGAAATAGGAGAGTTGGAATAGTGACTCAAATATTTCCAGATGTAGTCCAGAAAGAAATGGGCATCCTCCTATCTCCCTAGCACCCAACAAAAGTTTCACACTATCTTCCTGACTGTGATGAGGCCATGTGTCCATCTCTAAGCTCATCATGGGTCCAGAGAAATGATTGGCTAGACCCGATTTGTAAGTCCACTGTACAAGGAGGAAAGAATGTAGTTTTGGGAAAACTACAGAGACTGAGATTTAGGATTCAGGGTCAGGTGAGCTCCACAACAGAAATCAAGGGTTACTATTGGTACAAAATTGCTTAAATAACAAACAGTCACAAAACAAGTACAAATTTATTTATCTTTTGTTTATTTATTTTAATTAATTTCATTGGAGGGACATTCATTAATATAATTATATAGGTTTTAAGTGTACAATTGTATAATACTTCACCTATATATTGCATTGTGTGCTTACCACCCAAAGTCAAGCCTTACTCTATCACCATGTATTTAATTCCTTTTACCAACCCCACCCCCTTCTCTCTGGGGACCATCCTATTGAGGTCTGTGTCTATGAGTTTTTGTTCATTTGTTTTCTTTGTTCATTTGTCACTTGCAGTTTTATATCCCACATATGAGTAAGATGATTACATAAATTTGACCCCAAAAGCAAGGGAACTATAGACTAAACAAAATGAATGAGACTACATCAAACTAAAAAGTTTCCACCCAACAAAAGCAACCACCAACAAAAAACAAAAGGCAACCAATCAAATGGGAGAAGATATTTGCAAACAACAACTCTGACAAGGGGTTAATATCCAAAATATAAAAAGAACTCATGCAACTCAACACTAAACAAACAATCCAATGAAAGATTAGACAGAGTACCTGAACAGATACTTCTCCCCAGAAGGCATACAAATGACCAAAAGATATATGAAAAGATGCTCAGCTTCACTAGCTATTAGGGAAACGCAAATCAAAACTACAAGGAGATACTATTGTACTTCACACTTGTTAAAATGGCTACCATCAACAAGACAAGTAATAACAAGTGTTGGAGAGGTTGTGGAGAAAAAAAGTGCATTTTTAAAAAGAAAATTTAAAATCTAAACTTTAAGCATCATTCTAAGTAAAACATAAAAGTGAATGTTTATTGAGTGCTTTATTTGCACAATGCAGAGTTTAAGTGCTTTATATGTTATAATTAATTGAAGCCTTTATTTAAACTAGGAGATGGATATTCTTAACAGTACTTTACAAAAATTAAAGGAAGACAAAGTTAGAAATGGATCGAATCTGCCTGATTATCGAATAGCAAAGGTAAGATTCAAACCAAGGCATTCTGGTGCCTAAAAACATCACTGTGTTCACTGAATTACAGTGGCTTATAGCAATTTTAATATATGCTGGAGAACAGAAATGAGTAAATGGTGTGTTTGCCTTAGAAAACTCTCTTTACTAATAGAGGACAAAAATATGTGACTATATAATTGGAAATCAATGTGTACAATTCTCTAATAAAAGTTAAGGGCTTGAGAGCTAGGAAGGAGAAATACCTGCACTTACAGTGGAGACTATACAAAAATATTGAAGTGATGACATTGAGTTGGCCCTTGAAATATAAATGGGACTTTGCCTTGGGAAGGGGTAGAAGTAAGGTGGATATTCCAGGCAGTGTATGCAAGAAAATATGATGTATTTTCTTAAAAACTATCCAGAGTTATTCATTCTTTCAAAACGTATTTATTGAGTATGTACTATGTAGCGGGCACACTTGTAGGGACGTGGGGTCCATCAATTAACAAAACAGACAAGTCTTGGAACTTAAGTGATATCAGCGTAAAGACAGTGCCCAGGCTTGGGCAAGAAACTGAATAGCCACATCTTCACGTCCTTTTAGGCAGGTGAGGAGGCCCTCTTATCAAAGACGGCTAATTCTGATGTGTCTGCATTTCACTACATTTCCCAGAGAAGGAAAAGGCCAACTTTATCTCTGCAGAGAGCAAGAAAGCAACCAGGAAGGCCCTGTAGGAGGCAAAGAAATGAAAACCTTTCTCCCTTAGCTAAGTGCTGGCCAGGCTGGCACAAGCACAGAGCAGACTGGTGTGTGTGCATGCAAGTGGGTGGTGAGCAGGCTGTGCAGTTGTGCACACGTGCATTGGCTGTGCCTGGCTGGAAAGGAGACAATGGGGCTCCATTTCTCACTAGTGGCTCAGCAGACCAAAGCTTGGAGAAGCGGCCTGGGCATTAATCATGCAGGGAGGAGGATGACATTTTAGTTTTCAGTCAATGACAAACTTTATTAGGGAAAAAGAAAGAACCAGGCACCTCTGTTCCTCCCCAGAGTTCCTCACCAGGCAGGAGGAGGTCAGTGAAAGACGGGAGGAGGGAAGAACCAGCACCCCTTCCCCAGGGATAATTGAAGTGGTCTGTACTGTTTCATTAGGAAAAAAATCTCACTCCCAACTGGCATCTCCAAAATCATGTCCTGAAAATTTCCAAAGAAAGGTCACATTACTCAATGCGAATTTGAAAGATAATTATTTTTGTCGTCTCTTTTGGAATCTGAGTTCTGGGATTTGATTCAAAACTTTAGTCTCAAAAAAATGAAACGGTGTCTATTGGCTTTTTCTTCCTGAACCCTGTTCATTCAGTTGCCCCAATTTACTGCATTGAGTATACTGGGGATTAAATGAGCAAGAAAGAAAAGTATAAAAACTTACCACTGAAATTAATATGGACTGGAATCTAAGGAAGGGAAAATCATGAAGAGAGACTTTTATAAGAAAGAAACATAAATAGCTTTTCTTTTTTTTTTCTTTCCTTTTTTGCTATTCTAGAGTACTGACAAAATCCTAAATGAGAAGGTTAAAGATGAAAGGACTAAGCTAACACAACTGACTACCACAGGGAGAATGTTTTGAAGCAGCAGCCACAGGTACAAAAAGAAAAACTTTCAAGCTAGAAATAGATGAACTCACATTGTATTGATAATTCTTAGATAAGAAAATACATGTGTGCCATTCTATCACTCAACAAAACTTTATGAAACACCCACTGTGCATGGGCCCTCTGATAGCTACTCTGCTCAAATAAAACATAGATTTGTAGAAACAAAGAACAATTTGGGAGAGATGAGAAATGTACACAAATGTTAACATATTAAAAATCTTAAGCATTCATTCATTTCGCATTTGTAAAGGCCGGGTTGTTTTTTTTCAGCGGCACTTACTATCAGGACAGAAAAGAAACACTATAGTAACTTCCATTGCGTTCATCTGTTCCAAAGCCTCCTCCCTACTGAGTCCTCAATGCCACCTTCTTACTGATGCCTCAATGCACTAAGCTATAGAAATACAAATGTATGTTTCTGTTGAAATGACCTCGTGACTGGTAAGTTGGCCCTGGCTTGCCTCTGATTTTAGTGAATGTCAAATCCTTCCTGTTTCAAGTCCTGCTGGGCTCAGGACTGGCTCGGAGCAGTGGTGGGCAAACTGTGGCTCATGAGCCACATGCGGCTCTTTGGTCCCCTGAGTGTGGTTCTTCCACAAAATACCATGGCCTGGGGGAGTCTATTTTGAACAAGTGGTGTTAGAAGTAGTTTAAGTTTAAAAAATTTGGTTCTCAAAAGAAATTTCAATCCTTGTACTGTTGATATTTGGCTCTGGTGACTAATGAGTTTGCCGACCACTGCAGAGAAATAGATAGATTGGATGCTGGAGATCTAAGACTACTGGAGCCCTGAACCAAGGTGCTTCGTGCAGGGAGTTACAGGGTGAGCAGTTCAGCAGATGGAGTGCAGCCCCACCACCATCTTTCTCCCCTCTCATCCTCTGGTGGTGGGAAACTGGACAGGATCCTAATGGCTGGCTAACGAGTATGATTAAAACCTGATAATGACTTATCCTGGGAGAAAATGTTCAGCCCTACAGAATACAATCTCTATTATCTGCGAGCCTCTTGCTAATGAGGCCTTGAGATTGACGTGCTTCCATTATGTGGAGGGTGCCAGGTTTGCTGGAAATGGAAGGTACTTTCAAGTTGTCACGGCCTTTGATGCTCTTCTGCAGACAGAGGTCCCTGCCAGGGACTTGCAAAAAGGCACCCTCCCCCGCCGCCCTCTCCCCCTCCCTCACCACCACACACGCACATCCTCCATTCTGGCAAGGAGAGCCGTCAGACTTTGATTCCAAACAGAAATGTGTTATTTTCTGTGTAGATCTGATTAACACCGAGCTGTCGAATCTTTACGGTCAGGCCAGATTATATTACAGTCATGACAAGTAGTTAATGAATTTACATTGACTAATCCATACAATGCTAAAGATCTTTCTGTCAGGATTAATACCCAAAATGAACAGGGCACTGTCTGATTTGTGGTTCTGTTCTTTGCCCCAATGCTACCTGTGTCTGGTGTTTAATGTCCCATGATTAGAGTTATGTGACAGACAATATCTAGACACTGGGATTCAGGACTGTTTGGAGAATTTTGAAAACTGACAAGAGTGATCTTATTCTCAATTAGGCATCTTGTATATTGCTTTCTTCTCTTATAGGAGCTGGGCAAGCAACCTTGAGAACAAATTGAATACACTGGAATTAAATGAAGAGCAAGAAAGGTAAAAAAACTTACCCCTGAAATTAACATGGACCCAGACACCTCTGAAAGCAACACTATTGTCTTGCTCTTATCTGGCTCCCTATCTTCTCACCACTGCTTTTTCCAGGTCCTTTGTTTCCTCTGCTGTGTCAACTCAGCATGATTCTGACCTCTTGTCCTATTTTGACCTGCCATTCCCTCCACGCCAAACATAACACACTCCAGACTACTCATTTCTTCCAGAATCCTGGCTCCACCCTAACTATGACTTCACCTGTACTTCTAGCCTGCCTCAGTTCTAGCCACAATGTCCTTACACAAACATGAGGCCTGTTGATGGTCATCACTTGATGCTGGTGGAAGGTCCCTGTTATACCGATCTGGGTGGCAAACACCATAATCAACAGGAGAACACGTCAAGCATGCCAATTCATTGCCCCATCCAGTAAGTCTGCACTGAGTCCCATGGATCTGCTTTTCACCAAGTAGCAAAGTGCTTGTTCACGCTTGATAAAAAGATGTTCCTGGTCCACCCTTCAAGGATCAAGGATGCCCCTTGTCAGGTCTTCCCCAACGGGTCCCTGTTTTCTGGCAGCAGTGCCAGCACTAACACATTGATTGTGGGGTGATGTGGGTAGAGGCAGCTACTGTGGGATCAATTCTCTGAGAGTAGACTCTTCCAATTCCATAAAATTCCTAGAGCTTGACCTAGGCCTATGAAAGCCAAAGCTTGACCTAGGCCTATGGCTCCCACTGGCTCTGTTTACTCTCATATTCAGGTCGTTAGAGGTGGTGAAAAATATATTATACTGACCATCTAAAAACCCTTTCTGGAGATAATATCTCAGGCAGACCCTGAGAACAATTGTCAAGAGAGAGAATGAAAGGTTGGGCTAATGATCCTTGTGGCCGCAGTCTCCCTGTGGTCATTTATACTTCAATTAGCTGTAAGTCCAAGGCTTAATACAACTTACACAAGTCCAGGAAGTTTGGTTTATACTTGAAACAAATGCAAGTTATAGTAGAAAGTATGGAAATATCACTATAGATTGGGGATCATGATGGGTGATTGAATTTGGCCTATCAAGATTTGCAATTCCAGGACATGTCAAGAGGGAAACTAACCTGCACTGAGGACATGATAGGTGCTGGAGTTTTGAAAGCATTACTGCTTTTACTCTTTGCAGCAGCCTTGTGGGATGAATAAAATTGTTCCCATTTCCCAGTGAGGAAATCCAGGAACAGAGAATCTAAGCAGCCGACCCCTGTTCACACATGTAGCATTAGCAGAACAAGAATTTAAACTTAGGTCAGCCTGACTATCCCATTGCAAAACACTATGTCTTGAGGACATGGAAGATGTTAATTTGATCCAAAGGTATGGAAGCATTTAGTCTGAAAAACAGTGTCAGTGCCCTTAACTCTCACCTTCATTATCTTCCCTTGTAGGAGACAATTCGGTGTTTGTGAGGCCTCAGCTGGCTTCTCATAAGTGGCTAAAACAAGGCTATTGAGATATATCAGACAAGCAGTGTGCTGTTATTACATTAAATGATTATCAAAGATGGAGGTCTCAAGTGTACAAATGTTTTCTTCTGAATATATCTGAGCACTTTATCTACATAATCATGTGTGTATTTATTCTCAGAGCCTCTGAAGGGTGGGTGGAGCATACACTATTTATTTTCCTCTCTCATGATTGTATTTGCATCTTGATTCATACACCTTCTCCTCCTTCATTTGCCTTTGTATCATCATGTCCTGCCTCGACAATTGCTTGGATCCATATCTACCGCCCCTCTGTAGACTGCACACCTGCCTAATGGAGAAGAACTGAGTGTTATTCGTTTCTGTTCAAAGCCAATGTAAAATAAACGATGATTAAATTCACAATTGGGGAATAAACCATATTGTTCAATGAATTCTTTGCCCAGGGTCTCATGCATAATATGGGCCACAAAAGCCTGGTCTTCCAGACTCTAAGAACTCAAATACTCACAAATATGCCTTGCAAAGAGTTGATGGGGAGCCTAGTGCTGGCATCTCAGCCCTGGGCAGCATAAATATTACTTGGCCCAGGCCCAAAAGGTCAGATCTGGGCAGCTGGACATCAGAATTCCCCACATTTCTCGTCACAAAGAGGCCCATTGTTGCTCAATGAAACAAGTCAGTAGGCACCATTTCTTCTTTCATGCTTGTCCTTCCTCAGAAGGGGTCTGGTCCAGGGCAGCACTCCCACCCTGACTTCTCTGAACTGCTCCCAGCTGTCTCAGTGGCGTTTTCCATTTTCGGGGGCTGAGCCACAGCCTGGACAAGCATCCAGGTTCACGTCAAAGGCTCATCTCAGCTTGTGAATCCCAGCCATGGGGCGGGAGCACCATGAACTTCCAGGAGGGCTCACAAAGGGCCCAGCTGTAACATTTGCTCTTCTTAGGAGCACATTCCTTGTGTCCCAATTGTTTTTGGCTGAAGGAATGGTTGGCCAAGAACAAGGAGGCAGACACATTTCTCAAATCTAGCCCATGTGACCAGGGCACCACAGGAAACTCAGTGGGAGACCTCCTTAATGCCTCCCCAAGGCGGCTTTCTTAAGCTCCTTGGAGCTCCTGGCACAGTCACCCTTCAATGTCAGTTTACTTCGAGGCTTTGTGATGTTTGCATGCTTGGTGCTGTTCCTTCCTGGTTTGAAAACTCCTGTTTGGAGCCAGGTTTTAGATTCTTTTCAAAGTGAAAAAAAATTGTATCCTCCTTCAAGTAGAGGTGTTGAAAGGTCTTGCTTGTCCAGGGAGTAACTTCAACAAGAGGAAAAAAGCATACAAAAACATGATTTTTGTTTTAGGCCTGGGGTGGTTGGGAAAATGTTAGTTCTGGGTCTAACTTTGGAATCAGTCTTTCAACATTCACTCATTTGGCTTCAAGTTATTAAACACTTACCCTTACATTTGGCATTGTACTAGGTACCGATGTGCTAGAAAGACAAATGAGGTTCCTACTCTTGGGGAGAATCCAGACAAGTCGCAAAAGCAAAATCTTCACTGTAGGAAAAGCAGGAGCACAGTTGTCAAGCCATGAGGGCTAGCCTACACATGGGGGTTCTTTGTATGAAATACAAGAGATTCGAGGATCAGTTGATGAACTGGATTCAGTATGCAATAGTACATGCATGATATACATGTATATGTATGAGATATTTCCTATGAAGATATATATAGCTCACTGAGATCCACAAAGGTTTCCCAAAATAAACTCCATGTGTTAGAATTAACTATTCTACTGCATGTTGGGACTCCGTTCCCATATCAGGCTCTCCAAAGTAATAGGCTAACACATGTCAACATGAGAAAGTTCTTTCTGTCTTTCTTATTATTTTATCATCCACCTTAGATTCTGACTAGGCGGTTATATGTCTATCAAATTGCACTTGCTCAAGTCTCACCAATCTATAACTTAAAAGGCATGTATTCAAATGTGGAAAGAGCAACTCTTTTCATGTCTGTGAATATAATTTTATTAATAACCTTTTTTTTAAATCTCTAAACACATGGAGTGTCATTGGTAAACTCTCTTTCATGCCTTGGCCATATTAAGAAAATAGTGTTTTATTTCAAATGAGAGAATACTTAATGCACTACCTGTGCAACCGTGATGGCTTAAATCATAACCATGTACCTCCTCTTAAGTTAGTCCTCTCCCTAGAAAAAAAATCTAAATTCCCAAAAGGAGGCAAAAAGCTATGTTTTAAAATACTTTGGTGTCCAAAAGTTCTGCATTAAAGAGAGCCAACATTTAGTTTAATCTTCATAATTTCGTGGTCTCCCAGCCTCCTCTGGGCCATCTCTGGTGACAGAGGCATGCAGTAACTTCAAAGACCTCCATGCTGGTCCAGGATACTGCAGCACATAGCCACAATGTTAGTGACACTTCCTGGAATTATGCAACAGGGTGACCCTGAGATGACTAAAATGAAATTCCCCCTCACCCCACCTGTCAGGTCCTCACATGCTGGACCTGGGTTCTGCCATCTAGGACCACCGGTTGGATCTGTTTTGTAAGGGAATTCCTTCCAGCAGGAGAAGTTTCAGCTTAGAGTCTGTAGCACCAAAGAGAACTGAGTGAGCTCATCAATAGAAGAATAAAGGAGGTTAGAGTTGACCCAGTGCTGGAAATAGAGAGGCCATGGAGAATGACCATACACAGAGTGACCCTGAGCTTATCAGGTAAGTGCATGGCTGCTGGGAAACTACTCTTAGTTCATTTCTTTTTACCTCTGGTCTCTGGTTAGCTTTGTAGCTAGAGTACAGCACCAATAAAACTGAGGTCTCAGATGTAATGCCTCCTCAGATGCATCTACCATTGCTAATCATTTCCCTAGCCAATGGCTGCAGTTCTCGCTATTCCCAGACAGATTTCTCCCTCTCTCTTTAATATACAGGCACACACTACTGTAAGAAGTTTCTGAAACAGAGGATAGAGTTACTGCACATAGGAGCACAGGACCCATAATTTGAAAGGAAAGTTAAAAGTCATTCAGCTCCACCTGGAATTGGATCCCCCAGGTCCATCTACAATGTCTTGACCTATAAGACATTGATGATAAGAATAGCTACTCTTACTGCTACTGTGGTTGTGAAACATTGAAGTCTTACTATACAAGCATAATATAATTTAACCTTCACCACCATCCTGTGAGATTGGTATAGCTAATGCACACATTTTACAGATAAAGGATTTGTATCTGAGAAGGGTTGGCTAAAATACCCAGGGTCATATAGCTTTTAAGTGGCAGTAGCCAAATTTTAACCCAAGTCTGCCTAACTCTAAAGAGTCCAACTCTTACCACTGTTCTCTCCTATACTATTTCTTGTCCACTTCCCATGACAGAGTCTTACTCTCTTTCAGTGATACTGAGAAAGTTCTTTCTCACATAATTTTTCTCACTTATTCATTCCTCCATTCAACAAGCATATATTGGGTTGTCTGTTCCTAGGACTGGACTCTATGTTCCCATATATGCAGGTCTCCTAGCTCTACTGCCCAGGGTCAATCTTATTTTTTCCCAGCTATCTGGTGCATAATTTCCAAACAATGGCCTAGTTTGGGAACAAATAAAAATGACTAACATTCATTGAGCATTTTACTATATACCAGCTACTGTTTAAAGTGCTTCACATGAATTAACTCGTTTCATTTTCACACCAATCTAATGAGGTACATACATGTATTATTCCCAATTTATGGGTGAGGACACTGAGGTTCTGAGAGGTGAAGGGATTTGCCCACAGGCATTTGGATAACTGAACACCAAGTGCCTTGTTTGAGAGGCTACATTTCTCCTCTCACAGTGCTTTAGCTCAGAAAGAGTGGTTCAAAGGACTGTTCTACACTGGCCAAGGCCAGGCCCCTCTCAGCACAGTTCCTGTGAGAGCTTCCCTTGGCTCCCGAGGTCCACAGAGAGGCTGCCGAGCTCAAACATCCCCCCGGCTCAGAGCCCTTAGCCCTGCCTCTCTGTGTGTCATACTCAGAGGCCTCACAAAGCCCACTTCTGCATCCCAAACCCAGGTATTTCTTCTGTTTCTGAAGGCATATTGCACCTTACCCAAAAAGATGTCATCATTCTCCTACCACAAATCCTTCACTAAGAAAAAAAAAGGCAAAAATTATTCTCCTTCAGTGACCCAACTGCACACTGAGAGCTGGGCATACTTAGCAACCACTGAGCTTCTAAAAATGTGTTTTCCTGCCGAAACTGGTTTGGCTCAGTGGATAGACCGTCAGCCTGCAGACTGAAAGGTCCCGGGTTCGATTCTGGCCAAGGGCATGTACATTGATTGTGGGCACATCCCCAGTAGGGGGTGTGCAAGAGGCAGCTGATTGATGGTTCTCCCTCATCGATGTTTCTTACTCTCTATCCCTCTCTCTGTAAAAAAAAATCAATAAAATATATATAAAAAAATAATTAAAAAAAAATAAAAATGTGCTTTAAAAGAAGTTAAACCATATCCAATTTTAGAATCTGCTGCAAGTGCTTCTTGTAAACCATTAGCTAACATTTACTAGTCTTTCCATTCATTATAAAGTCATGTTTTTTGAACCTTCTATCACATATATTAGAATTTTCTTCTGAAAGAGAAAAACTGCAAACCTAACAGCTCCTTCATTCGTAATTTAAAGATGATTCTTTTTGCTGAACATGTATAATTTATGTTTGTGCATTAATTCTGTAATTAATGGTGATAAAGTACATCAAACATGTAAAGTGCTGCATAAGTGCTTAATTAAAATAAAAACAAAAAGTGATAATTAATTGTTCATCCCAAAGGCTAGACAGTATTATAGTTCACAGTGACTACCAATTAATATTCCCACTGTTAATGATAAAGCTCAACTTTTTATGTAAAATAGAATATATTGATTTTTTTTAATTAAGCTTGGAGTTAAAAGAAAAAAAAATTTCTTAAAAATATTTTCATCATTAGAAAGCCTCTGCGGGGAAAAAGGCTTTCATTACTGTATTTGGCATTTTAAATCCTTGACTGAATTCAGCTTCATTACACTTTTTTAAAAAAACTTAGAATTATACTATTACAATACCACACTTTTCAAGGTCCTATTCCTCCCCCAAGGAATCCTGAAAATGCAGCCAAACCCAAGGAAAGTGATCTTAATTATAAATATAGGTTCACTAGTGTTTGAAAGGGCTAATATGCAATAAGGCACCTACTGTGTGGAAGGAACTGTTCTAAGTGCTTTGGGAGTATTTTTGTTGTTGTTGTTCACTTGACAGATTGAGTACTTGCTGTGTGCTAGACACTAGGGTAGGTACTAGGAGTATAAGAGGAAATAAAAGTAGATACAGATTCAACTCTCCATGGTGCTCAGAATTCAAAAGACCCAGACATGAAAAAAAAAAATGCAGCCCTGATTGTTTGCTCAGTGGTTAGAGTGTTGGCCCGTGTACCAAAGCGTCTGGGATTTGATTCCCAGGTAAGGGCATATACTGTGGTCACAAGCTCCCAGCCTGGCCCAGTAGGCAACCAATCATTGTGTCTCTCTCACATTGATGTTTCTCACTCTCTCTCTCTCTTCCCCCTCCTTCCACTCTCTCTAAAAATCAATGGAAAAATATCCTCAGGTGAGAATTAAAAAAGAAGAATTGCAAACATAAGTGCTAGCTACAGTTTAGAGTTCTGATTTTGTAGATAAGACAATTGCTTATATAAGATGGTAAACAACTAAATATCATCATTTAGTCTTTTCCACTTTTTTTCTAAGTTGTTTTTTTGTTTTTGTTTTTTTTAGGTTTCTAGTTTTTAAAAATGACATCTTCATAAAGAATCCCTCTGTTTTGAATTCATTAAACAAGAAAAGATAAATAGGTAAAGTGGATATTATTCTACTTACTTTACTCAGAGTAAATTTACTGAAAATAGACCAACTGATGTGTGTTTAGGGGGAGTTATACATTCACCAGGTAGCCTTACAAGTTCATTGGAATCCCTCAAGTTTTCCTAGTCAACTGCACACAACAGCATTGTTGGCAGACCATTGGTCCTACCCACCTTTTCCCTGTCTGGCAGGGACTCAGGGACTTCTGCCTATAGAAGTCACATTTCTGAAAAACCAGCTCTGCCACCTCTTCTGTAGGTTTAACTGTCTCTCCCTGCTTATGTTCTCCCCAGATGTAGTAGGCCATTAAGGAGAAACAAATAATCTTATTTTGAAAAGTGAAATATAACTTCTTATCACCAAGCTAATGGAGCAATGAAGTTGAAATTCATAAAGTTTCGTATTTAATGAATATAATGCAAGGTAGGAAGGCAATGTATACATTCTAGAACAGCCATCAACACAGAGCTCTTCCTTTTGTACATACATTGGCACTGGATTTTATATTTACTGATATCAAGACTTAACCCTGTGATAGAAAAACTTCTGCTCTCAATAGATGAGCAAACATATCTTATACATGGAGCACCTCACTGGACTCAATCAAGGGCGGTGCTCTTCTTTCTATAACTGTGCCACCTTTTATTGAGCCTTACTTACCCTCTGGGCTTAGAATTTTAATTTGTTTCACAGATGATGTCAAAGGATTAATAAACTCCAGAGACATAATTACATTTTACATACCATGAGTTTGTCCTTGGAGACAATGTTGTTTGTTGTTGTTTTTTTAATTCTTGAAATGATCCATGATGTTTTAAAAGCATTATTCTTTTTAGGTTCCTATGGTGGATTCCGTTAAGGACACAAATCTTCATTTTCCCTCTCTTCACATATTGATCATGTGACTGTGTAGTTCGTGCTGCTAAACAAGTGGAGTGTATGTTCCTATTCATTGACTCTGAGATCATGCTGTGACATGCTTTCACCAAGGGAATGAAGAAGAGATTTAGCATGTCAGTTCCAAGTTTAGGTCCTAAGAGATCTTGTGTATTTCAGCTTGGTCTCCTTAGCTTCTGTCATCACCATAGGAAAGATGCCCGGGCGAGTCTGCTGATTCAATAAGAGGATAAAGAATCCTGAGATGCCAAAATCAAACTATCTCAACTAAGCCCTGCTCAGAGAAAACACCCATGATAAACATCACACACATGAGCAAGCCCAAATGAAATGAAGCAAACCTGGTTGGTCTTCATCAGGAACAGCTAGCTGATCCACAGATACACAAGCTATAATAATAAATGATTGATATTTTAAGCCACTGAATTTAGGGTAGTTTGTAACACAGCAGTAAATAACCAATCCAACTCTCAATATCTAAGGCAATATTCCTGCCTGCTCTACAATCTCTGGAAAGAACCTTGGGATCTGACACTCTTATCAGTGCCAACATGACCTCAACTCCAATCTTCGATCAAATTTCTCTATGTCTGTTCCCTATCTTGGGGATAACTCCATAAATTTTCCCTCCAGAATTATTTTGTAAGTATTCTGTGGTGAGCTCATCTGATCCATTTTGTTCCCTGCCTTATGACCACTGTTCATAAATTACTGTAGGCAGGATTCAGGTCAATATCAGGAAAGAACATTAGCTGAATGAAAATAGAATATAAGTGCTATTGAGTTGCTAAGGCCAAAAAGAGGAACAGGCACACTAGCTATGCTTAATGGGAAAATAAATACTTTGGTATTGATACATTCCCTATTGTTCTAGTAAGTCTTAAGCTCTTTCATTGTCTTAAGAGCAAACTCTCTCAGGCAACATGGTTATTTGGACACAACTCATCACACAACTCTTTCATTCACAGGGTCAACTTTACACCTTCTATAGCAGAAATAGCTGAAGGAGGAGGGTCATCTCAATTTCCCATTACAAACTAAGCAAAAACTGTAGTGTTTCCAAAACATCCCATTAAACCTCCCTTCACCAGTATCCCAGTACTTCCCTATAGTGTAGCCATCTGACCTTGAACAAATTTCACCATCTTTCTGGATCCAGGTTTTCGTGTTTGCAAACCTAGGGGGGTGAAAACTAGAGGACCTTGATGGCTTGTAATCATAAAATTCTCTGATTAGTTTATCTACTCAACTGTATTCATAGGAACATCATTTTTTAACTTTGGAAGAAATGTTCAAAAATATCCAGTGCCAACACTTAATTTATAAAAAAGCAAACAGCCCAGATGGATGAAGTGATTGGTCTGGGCCCACACAGCAAGTAACAGCAGAGCTGAGATGAGGACCTCTTTCCTTTTCAACATTGTCTCTCAGTCTGCCTCCTTGAGGATGGGGGGTAATTTCAAATTCATCTTCAGCCACACAATCCAAGAATTTTAACCAACACTTAATAAATCTCAATAAACATTTGTTGACTTGAGTTGGGGAATGAGTAAGCATTAGTTACATGTCCAAGAACCAAATTTCTGAGTCTGTTCAACCAAGAGACATGACAGCCACATTCCCTGGAGGTCTTCTCCCATGTCGGGGAGAAATATGAATGTGCATAACTACTTTCTTAAGTTACATTTTGATCAAAGAGCTCAAACAGCTCCTTATCCAGCACTAGGTTGACATCACTGAGTCTTCAAACACCAGCACTGTTCACCATGAAGGTGTAGTGGGCAATTTACACATCATTTCTCACTCACAGTTTAGATTTTGAGAGAAGAGATAGGCTGTGGGCAAGGGCATGATGGATAGGATTTCGGCAGACAGCCACTAAAAGTGCTTATTATTTCAGAGCGAACTAATGTTTCTCTGAATAGAAAATAATTTATATTCACAAGGAAGGTAAGGCAGAGAAGTCAAGTAATGAAGACAATGAGGCTTGGATTATTTGTCATAGTTCCAAATATTCTCCTCGCCCATATTTTGAGGAGATACAAGGATGAATTTGGTCTCCTTCTGGGTGGCATTGCTGTCGACATGATGAGACACAGAACCACACATCATTCTGCCTCACTCTCTTGGGAAATCATATTAAGAAAGCTCTACTGACTTTCAAGTTGGGTACTTACAGTATATTCCAAGGACACTAATGAAATTCCCATAGAAAGAACATCTTGTTGACAAACATGTTTGAAGAATTATTGGTTGTTTAATTTTATTTTATTCTATAAAAAATATATGATCTTGGATACATAGAAATAATATATGACATATATGAATCTGAATGGCAAAATAAATATCCATCAACCCCCAATCAATTTAAAAATGAAAACATTGCCAATATCTCTGAATCTACTTGTGAATTCCTTTCTGCTTCCTTCAACTGCCTTCCAAATATGTGTACATATATGAATATATATGTTAGATATTTAATTATGCTTTTATGTAATTTTATAAAAACTGAACCATCCTGTACATAGGCGTGAATGACTTGTGTTTTCTTCATTCATCATTATACATTAAAATTCATTCATATTGCTACACATAACTGTAGATAATGGAACTGTTAATGTTCCATGATGTGAAAATCCTACCACTTATTTATCTGTACTGTTGTAGATGGACATGTTAGCTGTTTCCAGTTTTTAGCTATTGTAATGATGGAATGAATAGCCTCATAAATGACTCCTATGACAGATATGCAAGAAATTGTCTAGTATGTACATCTATGAGTAGAACTCCTGAGTCATAAGTAATATGCATGTTGAATTTGACAAGATAAAAGAAAATTGTTTCCCAGGGTGATTATATTGATGCATTTTATACTGGCAGTATACAAGAACAGTGCTGCCTACACACCCAGGCAGGAAGTCTCTGCCCAGGGTGTGCTATAGGGGATTGTGTACTTTGGACTGCGTTTCTGAATTTTTTTTAGGTTCTAAGACTGGCCTAGACCAGGAGTAGGGTGTAGGTAGGGCATTCTAGGCCTTATTTAGCTTCTTTAGGATTCCCTCTGACCCTCTAACCTCCTACCCTAACCCATGTGCCCTGCCCACATATGAGAAGTCAGTTCTCAGACTCACCACATCTGTAGGGTTGTCATGAGGCTTCAAGGTAGAAACTCTGTTCTAGAGGTTTGCTTGGCTAGCTCATTGCTTCTGCTGGCCGAGGGCAGCTGCTGTCGGCCAAGTCTCTGTTACCTGGGTCCCAATTTGAGCTGTGCATGGGAAGCAAAGCAGCCATGGGGACAGGAGACCTCCCTCAGAAGGGGAGAAGGTTCAGGCACCTGCCAAATTGCAGGAGGGGGTGGTAAGGGTATGTGCCCCACCTCTGTTGACCCCCAAGTTCTCTCCTGATGGCCCCTCTGCAACTGTGCCTGTCTTAGGTTGTTCCTTCCCTGAGGAATCTTACCCATCTCTGGCTAACAAGCCATCCTCCAGGGCCAAGCAGGGTGATGTGAGATTTAGTTCTGCCTCCTTGGTAGCCTATGCCCCCATGGGCTCCATGCCCAGCACCTGCCTCAGGAACCCCTCACCTGCTGGCGAGGCCCAGGCACTGATCTCATATTTTGGGGAACCCATGTTTCTTCTCCGGAGAAAGCCCAGCTCTCCCCACTGGGTGAGAGACAGATCCATGGTACTAGCCACCATGCTGTTTCAGCCTCGGCATGAAATGAAAGTTCAGGTAACAGCTGTGGGCACCTGGACCATGAGAAGAGGGTCATTTTTGGCCAAAAGGGCAAGAAGGGCCAATATAGAATGCTCAGGTGCCTTCCTAGGGGGCCCTCCACACAGTGGAAGGGATTAAGTCCTTTCATGTCATTTTTAAATTGCTGCCAGACATTCAAAGGATTGGTTTATAAGTTTGTTTGGGATAGTTGTACAATATGCTGTTGTAATTCTAAAATATCTAGAGATGTGTTACCTTTGTCTCCAAGCACCAACATAAATAAATAAATAAATAAATAAATAAATAAATAAAATGATTTTTTTATTTTAATTGATACCCATGGTGTGAAGTACTATTATAGGTAATGGAGATAACCCAAATCTGGGAAAAATTATAATGACCTTGTAGAATAATATCCTGTAAGGATATTCTTTGCTCTAGGCCATGGCAATTCCATTTTAAACTGGCTGTCAATTTCTTCTTCTTTTTTTAAAAAAATATATTTTATTGATTTTGTATAGAGAAGGGAGAGAGATAAAGAGTTAGAAACATCAATGAGAGAGAGTCATCGATCAGTTGCCTCTTGCACACCCCCTACTGGGGATATGCCTGCAACCAAGGTACATGCCCTTGACTGGAATCGAACCTGGGACCTTTCAGTCCCCAAGCCGATGCTCTATCCATTGAGCCAAACCGGTTTCGGCTCAATTTCTTTTTGTATAGACAAGGTCTTTGTTACATTTTCTGCACCTCTCCCAGGAGTAAGTAGTGATGGTCCCTTCCTTTGGTATCCTCACAAGCCAGAACCCGCTCTTTAATTTTACACACAAAGGAGCAGTAGTTTGATTTTGTGACATACAGAAGGGGAGCTGGGTGGTGACCTCTATGTAACTATATTTCCTTGTCCCACCCCTGATCCTCCTGGATGATCAAGGTGTTTGGAATCATCAGTGACTACTTTGGGCAGGAGGATCAGTCCAGGGAAGGGCTCCCACTTGTGAAGGATTAGGAACATAAATCCAGAAATAGTTACCCAATAGCCCCAGGTTATATTACCGTACAGCTGATGACTGCTAGCATGGCAGTAAAGGCATTCTCAGTTGTTCTTGGGGTTCTGGTTACCTCACACCTCTCTCTCTCTCTCTCAAAATATTATTATTATTATCATTATTATTATTATTTTCATATGTGTTCTTATCCCCCCCTTATCCCCTACCCTCCTTTCATACTCCACCCCCCTGTTATCTGTGGCCATTAATGAGGCTCATATGTATGCACACAAATCCATTGGTTGATTTCTCCTCCTTACTCCCAGAGATTCCCCTCCTTCTCTGGAGTTTGAGGTTCTGATCAATGTTACTCAGTCTCTGGATCTGTTCTTGTTCATCAGTCTATTCCATTCATTATATATATTCCATAAATGAGTGAGATCATGTGATGTTTATCTTTCTCTGCCTGGCTTATTTCACTTAGCATAATGCTTTCCATCTCCATTCATGTTGTTGCAATGGTAGGAACTCCCTTTTTACCACAGCATAGTGTTCCACTGAGTAGATATACCACAGTTTTTTAATTCATTCATCTGCTAATGGGCATTTAGGCTGTTTCCAAATCTTAGCTATGGTGAATTGAGCTGCTATGAACATAGGGGTGCATATATCCTTTCTGATTCCTGTTTCTAGCTTCTTGAGATATATTCCTAGAAGTGGGATCATTGGGTCAAATGGGAGTTCCATTTTTAGTTTTTTAAGGAAACTACATACTGTTCTCCACAGAGGCTGCACCCACCAGCAGTATAAAAAAGTTCCTTTTTCTCCTCATCCTCACCAACACTTGTCGTTTGCTGATTTGCTTATGATAGCCATTATGACCGGTGTAGGATGGTACCACATTGTTGTTTTGATTTGCATCTCTCTGATGATTAATGACTGAGCAAGTTTTCATATGTCTCTTGGCCTTCCTTCTGTTTTCTTTCAAAAAGTGTCTATTTAGATCAGTTGCCCATTTTTTGATTAGGTTGTTTATGTTCTTTTTGTTAAGTTGTATGAGTTCTCTGTAAATGTTGGAAATTAAACCCTTATCATTGGCAAATATGTTTTCCCATGCAGTGGGTTTTCTTGTTGTTTTATTAATGATTTCCTTTGCTGTGAAAAAGCTTTTTATTTTGATGTAGCCCCATTTGTTTATTTTCTCTTTAGCTTCCATTGCCCTAGGAGCAGTATCAGTGAAGAAGTTCTTTTGGCATATGTCTGAGATTTTCCTGCCTGTGGATTCCTCTAGTATTTTTATGATTTCCCATCTTATGTTTAAGTCCTGTATCCACTTTGAGTTTATTTTTGTGTAAGATGTAAGTTGGAGGTCTAGTTTCATTTTTTTGCATGTATCTGTCCAATTTTCCCAGCACCATTTGTTGAAGAAACTGTCTTGACTCCATTGTATGTTCAAGTCTCCTTTGTTGAATATTAATTGAGCATAGTAGTTTAGGTCGATATCTGGATTCTCTATTCTATTCCATTGGTCTGTATGTCTGTTCTTGTGCCATTACCAGACAGTTTTGAGAACAATGGCTTTGTAATACAGCTTGAAATATGGTATTGAAATCCCTCCTACTTTATTCTTCTTTCTCAGGATTGCTGTGGATATTCAGGGTCTTTTTCTTTATTCCAGGTGAATTTTTGGAGTGTTCGTTCTAGGTCTGTGAAATATGCTGTTGATATTTTAATGGGGAGTGCATTGAATCTATAGATTGCTTTGGGTAGTATGGACATTTTAATGATGTTGATTCTACCAATCCATGAACATGGTATGTTCTTCCATAGGTTTACACCTTCCTCTATCTCTTTTTTCAGTGTCATGTAGTTTTCCGTGTATAGGTCTTTTATTGATACCTCCTTAGTTAAGTTTATTCCTAATTATCTTAAAATTTTTGGTGTGATTGTAAATGGGATTTTTTTTTTTTGTCTCTCTTTCTGTAAGTTCATTATTGGTGTATAGAAATGCCATAAATTTCTTGGCATTGATTTTGTATCCTGCTATCTTGCCGAATTCATTTGTTAAGTCTAATAATTTTTTGATGGAGTCTTTAGGGTTTTCTATGTATAGTATCATGTCATCTGCGAATAAGGACAGTTTTACTTCTTTTCCAATTTGGATGCCTTTTATTTCTTCTTCTTGTCTGATCGCTATGGCTAGTACTTCCAGCACTATGTTGAAAAGGAGTGGTGAGAGTGGGTATCCCTGTCTTGTTCTTGTTCTTAGAGGAAATGGTTTTAGTTTTTGCCCATTGAGTATGATGTTGGCTGTGGGTTTGTCATATATGGCTTTTATTATGTTGAGGTATGATCCTTCTATTCCTACCTTGCTGAGAGGTTTTATCAAGAAAAGGTGTTGGATTTTGTCAAATGCTTTTTCTGCATCAATAGATATGACTATGTGATTTTTATCTCTCAATTTGTTTATGTGATGCATCATGTTTATTGATTTGTGAATATTGTACCATCCTTGCATCCCAGGTATAAATCTGCCTTGGTCATGGTGTATGATCTTTCTTATGTACTGCTGGATCTGATTTGCTAGACTTTTGCTGAAGATTTTGGCATCTATGTTCACGAGGGATATTGGCCTGTAGTTCTCTTTCATTGTGTTATCTTTATCTGGTTTTGGTATTAGGGTGATGCTGGCTTCATAGAAGGAGCTTGGGAGTGTTCCTTCCTCTTGAATTTTCTGGAATAGTCAGAGGAGGATAGGTTTTAGTTCTTCATTGAATGTTTGGTAAAACTCCCCTGTGAAACCATCTGGCTCCGGGCTTTTGTTTGCTGGAAGCTTTTTGTTGACTGCTTCAATTTCATCCATAGTTATCTTCCTATTGAGACTTTAGTATCTTCTTGATTACATTTTGGAAGGTTGTATTTTTCTAGGAATGTGTCCATTTCCTCCAGGTTGTCTAGTTTATAAAATAGTTATTCATAGTATTTTTAAATAATCTTTTGTATTTCTGTGGGGTCTGTTGTTATTTCACCTCTTTCATTTCTGATTTTGTTTATTTGGGTCCTCTCTCTTTTCTTTTTGTTGAGCCTGGCTGGAGGTTCATCAATCTTGTTTACCCTTTCAAAGAACCAGTTCTTGGTTTTATTGTATTGTTTCTTTGGTCTCTATGTCATTCATTTCTGCTTTGATCTTTATTATTTCCTTCCTTCTGCTTAATGTGGGCTTTTCTTGTTGCTCTTTTTGTAATTCTTTGAGTTGTTGATTTAGATTATTTATTAACCCTTTTTGTTGTTTTTTGAGGTAGGCCTGTAGAGCTATAAATTTTCCTCTTAGGACTGCTTTCATTGTATCCCATAGTATTTGTATTGTTGTGTTTTTATTGTCATTAGTCTCCAGGAATTTTTAAATTTCTTTTTTGATCTCATTGTTAACCCAATCATTGTTTAATAGCATGCTATTCAACTTCCAAGTGTTTAAATTTTTTGGGAGTGTTTTTATTATAGTTTATTTCTAATATTATGCCATTATGGTCTGAGAATATGCTTGATATGATTTCAATCATTTTGAATTTGGGGAGATTTTGTTTGTGACCCAATATGTGGTCTATTTTTGAAAATGTCCCATGTGAACTTGAGAAGAATGTATGTTCCATGGCTCTGGGGTGAAATGCTCTGAAGATGTCAATTAAGTCCATCTGATCTAGTGAGTCATATAGAATTGCTGTTTCTTTGCTGATTTTTTGTCTAGTTGATTTATCCAGTTATATCAGTGGTGTATTAAAGTCTCCTACTATGACTGTATTGTTGTCGATTTCTCCCTTGATATCTTCCAGGAGATTTTTTATGTATTTGGGTGCTCCTACATTAGGTGCATATATGTTTATCAGGGTTATATATTCTTGTTGTATCGATCCCTTTATTATTATGAAGTGGCCTTCTTTATCTTTTGTTATGACTTTTACTTTGAGGACTATTTTATCAGAAATAAATACTGCTCCCCTAGCTTTGGTTTTTTGTTTTTTTTTGTTTTTTTTTTTCATTTCCATTTGCCTGAAAGATGATTTTCCATCCCTTCACTTTCAATCTGTATGAGTCTTTTCTCTGAGGTGGGTCTCTTACAGACAGCATATATATGGGTCGTGTTTGTTTATCCATTCAACCACTCGATGTCTTTGGAGTGGAGCATTTAGTCAGTTTACATTTAAGGTTATTATTGAAAGGTAATTGTTTGTAGCCACTTTAATTTTTTGAGACTATGTTCCTTCTTACATCAGTCCTTTTAGCATTTATTGCATTGTTGGCTTGGTAGTGATAAACTCCCTTAGCATTTTTTTTTTTTTTTTTTTTTTTTTTTGTCTGTGAAGCTTCTTATTTGCCCTTCAATTTGGAATGATAACCTTGCTGGATAGAGTATTCTTGGATTTAGTCCCTTGGTTTCATGACTTAGTAGGTTTCTTTCCATTCTTTTCTGGCCTGATGTGTTTCTGTTGAGAAATCATTTGATAATCTAATGGGGGTTCCTTTGTATGTAACTTTCTGTCTCTCTCTTGAAGTCTTTAAGATTCTCTTATTGTCTTGAATATTTGCCATAGTAATTATGATGTGTCTTGGTATGGGTCTATTTGGGTTCATCCTGCGTGGGACTCTATGAGCTTGTATGACTTTTTTCTTTGCTACATCAGGGAAGTTTTCTGACATTATTTCTTCAAATATTTTTTCTAACCCTTGTTCTTCCTGTTGTTCTGACACCCCTATTATTCTCATGTTGCTTCATTTCATGTTGTCCCATAGCTCCCGTAGGCTCTCCTCCTGTCTTTTATTTTTTTTCTCCAATTGCAATTCAATTTGGCTATTTTGCTTCCCTGTCTTCTAGTACACTAATTCAGTCCTCTGCTTCTCCTAGTCTGCTGTTGAAGCTTTCCACGGTGTTTTTTATTGCATCCATATCACTCTTCATTTTTTCTTGATTCTTACATAAGCTGTTGAATTTTTCATACATTTTTTATTGCCTCTTGGATAAGTTGTTGATTTTTTCATCCATTTCTTCTTGACTCTTGCATAGGGTGTTACTTTTTCCTTCCATCTGATTTAAGACCTCTATGACCCTTATTGTGAATTCTTTTTCTGTCCTATTGCATGACTCTGTGTCACTTAGCTGCCTTTCTGGTGTTTCCTCCTTTTATTTCCTTTGGTGGGATCTTTGTTTACCCATTTTTGTTCTCACCGATTGATCTGGATGTCTAGCTGTGCAGGAGCTATTCCTTGGGTGGCAGTAGCTTCTCTGGCTGCAGTTGCTCTACGGTAGCAGCTGCTTCTCAGTTGCCTGCAGTTCCTCTGGTGGGTGCTGTTCTCAGTAGTGGTGCCTCCTCTGGCTGATGGGGGAGGCTGCTCATATAGCTTCTGTTTCTTGGACAGGGTTGAGCTGATTATGAGGTTGCTGTAGAACTGGCTGCTCCCTCAGCTGCTGCCCCTTGGATAAGGGCAGGCCACATGAAGCTGCTGTTCTTAGGCCTGTGGCGGGTTGTTCACGGGTCTGCTGTTCCTTGAAGAAGAGGCTGCTCACATGTCCGCTGTTCACATGGTTGCAGTGTCCTGGGCTAAAACATTGGGCCAAACTCACAGGAGCCTGTGCCCTGGGCAGCTGGAGCCTCGTTGACTGCAGTCTAGGTATCGTGCCCCTGGCAGGGGTGGCTGTAGAGTCCCAGGTGTTATCTGAGGGCACTCTGGTTGGAGTTGAGGTTGGGAACTCAGTTACAGCAGCTTTCCCCTTCATAAAGGCTAGGCCCCTTAAGACAAGCTGGCCTTCCAGTACTGTTTGCGATGATGGTAGAAGCTGCCTAGTTAGGCGAGCCTGATTAGCCTGCCCCTGAAGGTCCTGTGGAATCTAACTGTGCCTCACTCACTCACTCACTCACACACACACATATACCCCACCTTACCACATGCTCTTCTTTTACTCCTTCACTCACTCATGCACTTTCCCTCACTGCCGCGTTCTTCTTGCCTCTGTAGTTGGTTCTGGGGTGTTGTTGACCCTTTTTGTGGATGAAGTTTTCTCTCCAGGTGTCTGGTTATGTGGCTTGCTCTCAAGCCCCTTAGCCTGACCAGATAAAATTCACCTCAACAAGACTCAACACCGAGGGAACTAAGCACAGATATACTCATGACACCAAAAATCCCAGTATAAGTGACCCCCTGAGAAAAGAGACATAGGATAGTGAAAAGAGAGCACAAATGCTATGGAAGAGAGAGAAAAAGATATGGAATAAAAGACAAAATAAGAAGATTAGAGCAGAATCTGTAGAGGCTGAGCTTATTTAGTGAAAATAAGATTGAGAATTGGATGAATATGGGGAGGACCTCAATTTACTATTGAGGAAGTAGAAAGGGAATAAGTGGATGAAAGGAAAGAGAATGAGAAGAAAAAATGATAAATTTACAAAAAGAAATCGATTTCAAAAATGATATAAGAAATTAAAAATAGCAAATAAAAATAGTGATGAGAAACAATGTGAACAGAAATAAAAGGAAAGCAAGAAACCAGAACAGGAAAACAAAGAAGAAGAAAGAAAGAAAGAAAGAAAGAAAGAAAGAAAGAAAGAAAGAAAGAAAGAAAGAAAGAAAGAAAGAAAGGAAGGGACGAAGAAAGAAAGAGAGAAAGAGAGAGAGAGAGAGAGAGAGAGAGAGAGAGAGAGAGAGAGAGAGAGAGAGAGAGAGAGAGAGAGAGAGAAAGGGAGGAAGGAAGGAAGGAAAAATAAAAATAAAAGTGAAAAAAAAAGTGTCTTCCCTTGGGTGGCTAATGATTCCATCTGTCTCTATTGTTCTGTTTGTGAGTTTCCTGGTTGCTGGGGCTAAAGAATACTGTCTAGGGGTCTTCAAACTTCTCTCATTATGAGAATCACCTGGTGGAGGTGTTAAAACACAGATTCCTGATAGCACTTCTTATAGTTGGAATCCGGGAATCTGTGTTTTAACAACTCCACCAGGTGATTCTCATAATGAGAGAAGTTTGCAGACCCCTGGTTAGGCCCTTCCTATAGCCTCAGGGAGTAATCAGATTCCTGGTTTACTCAAGGTGTGATCTGGGTGTGGCTATGTTGGTTGCCTGGAGACTGGAGGGCGGGGCTATTTCTCAGGAGAAAATGGAGACTGGGCTTAGATGACTCAGCAACCAGAGCCATCACTTCCCTTAGATCACCCACTCTTCCCGGATTCCACAAGCCCACACCTCAGCCACAGGTAAGTGTCTGTATCCCAAAGGTCCCACGAACCAGGTTCAGTGGGAGGAGGCACAGGCCCCAGCGCGAAGAGGGACTGCGTCCCCAAGAGCTTCTCTCTTGCCCTCACTGCGTGATCCAGCCAGCCTTTCAGAGCTGCCTTTCAGAGTTTGCTCAGATCTAAAATCAAGGCCCCGACCTCCCGCAGTCCCTTGGTCCCCCCACCCCTTTTATTTTCTCACACACTGATGCTTAGCCTGTTCTCAGGGATGCAGCCGGCACTCTGTAGATTCCCCCACCTCTTTGGACATAGAGGCTCAGCAGATTCTCCCGCTTAGCTCCTTGATTTTACCTGAATTCCGGGACTTCTGCCCTTCCTGGGTGCAAACTATCTCACCAGCTGCGTCTCCTCGCCAAATTCAGGCTGAATTCCACTCGTTTCAGCTGCTCCCTCCACCTGCTCCGGGACCAGGCTCAGGACTCGTCCTCTCTTCCGCAGCCATCTTCCCTCTCCCTTATCTTAAACTGAGCCCTTTTCACTATTTTTACTTTTCTTGCCTATGATTTTGCTGCCATAACCAAGAAATCATTTTCAAATCCAATACCATTTAAATTTTTCTCAGTGTTTTCTTCTAAGCATTTTATAGCTTCAGGTATGTATTTAATCCATTTTGAGTTAACGCTCGAATAGCGTGTAAGATAGGAGTCCCGCTACACTCTTTTGCATGTGCATATCCAGTTTTCTCAACTCTACTTGTTGAAAAGACAAACAATTGTCTTGAAAACCATCATGTTGAAAAGACGATCCTTTCCTCTTGGCATCCTTGTTGAAAACAAAGTCTATTTATGGGTTGTCTATTTTATCCCATTAGCCTATATGTCTTTATGCCAGTACTTTTTATTTATTTATCTTATGATTTAAAGTATTACATATATTAGTACATATATCTCCTTTTCACATTTGAATTTAAAAAGTGTGAGATCCAATTTCATTTTTCTTTTTCAAGATTGTTTTGGTTATTTGGGATCCCTTGAGATTCCATCTGAATTTTAGGGTGGATTTTTCTATTTCTTCAAAAAGTGCCAGTGGGATTTTGATAGAGATTACATTAAACCTATAGGTCACTTTAAGTAGTATGGACGGACTTAAAATATTAAGCTTTTCAGTCCAAGAACACAATGCCTGTCCAGGTATACGTGATGTCTTTAATTTTAGCAGTGTTTTGTAGTTTTTAAGTGTTGTTTGCCTCCTTGGTTGTTTTCAATACCTTTGCCTCTTTTGTTAAGTTTGTTACTAAATATTTTAGTTTGGCGATGCTATTGTTAAGTGGAATTGTTTTCTTCATTTCTTTCAGGTTGTTCATTATTAGTATATAGAAATGCAACTGTTTTGCATGTTGATTTTGTATCCTGCAACTTTGCTGAATTTGTTTCTTAGTTCTAATAGTATTATTTTTTGGAATATTTAGGGTTTTATTTAACCATCTAAAAGAAATATATTTTCCTTTTAAATTTAGAGACATTCATTATGTTTTCAGATACTGATTCTTTGTTGGTAACACGTAATAACAAATACTTTTATAAATATATGACTTGTCTTTCATTCTCTTTATGGTGTCATTTGAGGAACAAAATGCTTATTTTAATGTAATTGAATTTAGCTCTTTTGGTTAGCATTTTTTTAATACTATTTAAGAAGCCATTTTCTAGTTCAGTGTTATGAGTATATTTTCATATATCTTTCTAAATTTTAATTGCTTAATACTTACATTTAATCATTTAATTCATCTGGAATTGATTGTGTAGCATGAGGTAAATATATAATTTTATTTTATTTTTCCACAAGTAAAGCCATCTGTTCCATACCAATTATTGACTAGTCCTTTAGTGATGTGACATCTTCCCTCTGATGTATATCAAGTGTTCATTTATGCATGAGATTCTATCTGGACTCTTTATTTTACTCCAAATTAACTTCCTGTTCACAATATTGACAGTACCTTAATTATTTGGCTTTAAAATGAGTCCTGATATTTGGTAGGGACTGTCCCCTCATCCTATTCATCTTATTTAGGTGTGTCTTGGCTATTTGGGGGTAGGGGGTATTTGCTCTTTTGTACACTGTTTAGAAACAGTCTAACAAGTTCCTTACACATCTCGGTTGGAATTTTTATTAGAAATGCATTGAGGGTCAATTTAGGATAACTGAATCTTTTAAGAAACTGGAGACTTTCATTTTGTAAATAGAAATACTATACATTTATTTAAGTACCTTTAATTTCTTTCATTATGTATTTTTAATATTTCCACATCACAGAATTGCAGATGTTTGGTTAAATTTATTTCTACATATTTATTTTTGTTGCTATTGTAAATGGTGTACTTTTATTTAAATTACGTCTTTTAAAAATTTATTTTTGATATAGAAAATGTTTTTTGTTTTTTTTTAAATGTGGGCCAGCTGAAACGGGTTTGGCTCAGTGGATAGAGTGTCGGCCTGTGAACTGAAAGGTCCCAGGTTTGATTCCGGTCAAGGGCATGTACCTTTGTTGCGGGCACATTCCTGGTAGGGGATGTGCAGGAGGCAGGCTGGTTGATGTCTCTCTCTCATCGATGTTTCTAGCTCTCTATCTCTCTCCCTTCCTCTCTATAAAAAAAACCAATAAAATATATTTTTTAAAAATGTGGGCCTTATATCCAGACACATTGGAAAACTCTCACTAATTTTTATAATTTGTCTTTAGATTCTTTTGAATTTTCATTGTAATCAATTATCTCATCTGTGTCAATATTATTTCCTCTGTTCCATTCTTTTATTGTTTTCTTCCTACCCTCTTTTTACTGTATTACCTAGGATCTCTACTGTAATATTTAATAGAAGGGTGATATTGGGACATGTTTCCCCATCTGATTTTTCAAAGAATAATTTTAACTTTACTATTAAGAGTGGTATTCATTGTCATTTTTTGTTATTGTTATTTTTAAATATATTTTGTAAAGTTAAGAAAGGACTTCTATTTTTAAGAGTTTTGGTTTGTTAATTTGTTTTCTTTTCTTTTTGTTAATAGATGTTTAATTTTATCAAATGATTCTGTAAATATTGATAGAATTAACTATTTTATCTTTAATAATAATATATTTAATCTTTAAATGGAATTAACAGATGTAAGTACAGACTATATGATGTTAAAGGTAGGAACACAGCAGTTCAAGGAACTAGCAGTTCTCAAAATGTTAACCATAGAATTATCATATGACTCAGCAATTTTATTTCTAGGTATCTATGCCAAAGAATTGAAAACAGGAACCCAAATGAATATTTCTACATGAATGTTCATAACAGCACTATTCACAGTAGCCAAATGGTGGACACAGCCCAGTTGTCCATCTATGAACAAGTGATTTTATTAATAGATAAACAAGTAATATATATATATATATATATATATATATATTAGATAAACAAGATATATATATATATATATATCACAATTATCTCATAAATCAATAAAAAGGAAAAAATACTGTTACATGCAACAATGTGAATGAACCTCGAAAACATTATGCTAAGTGAAAGAAGACAGACACAAAAAGTCACTTATTGTATCATTTCCTTTATATGAAACTAGAGGCCCAGCACACAAAATCGTGGATGGTTAGGGTCCCTAGGCCTAGCCTGTGATCAGGGCTATGGTCTGCCCATTCACCAGTCCCCAGTTCCGCCCCACTACTGCTGCCGATTTATTGGAGCCTGAGGGCCAGGGGTGGGACCAAGAGGTCTGCCTTCTGCCTGGTCACCAGTTGCCGCTGCTGATTGGGGTGTTGGGGGCAATCTGGCCAGGATCAGTCCAGTTCACTAGTTGCAGTGGTGTCATAACAACTGGTCGTTATGGTCATTCCAGTTCACTAGTTGCAGCGGTGTCATAACAACTGGTCGTTATGGTCATGATGGCATTATAATCTCTGGCTTTATGGATGAGAAAGAGAGAGAGAGAGAAAGAGAGAGAGAGAGAGAGAGAGAGAGAGAGAGAGAGAGAGAGAGAATAGTTACATCTATTGGGACATACTGGTACACACTGACACCTTCCAAGTAAGAGGCAGAACACACAGGACGTTGGGGAGTGGTGAGTGGTATTAGGAATTCCTACTTTGCAGAGCTGCTGGAGTCCTAGCAGCATTGGTGGTATTATAGTAGTAGTGGCTGTTGTTATTGAAGTAATGGGGGATATGGGGCAGTCTAGCACTTGCATCTGCCCACCAACATATTCATGCTTTAATGTTCCTTTAAGGCTAATGTTCACAGCAAGTCAGAAGCTCTAAGCAGGAATAAACACTGGTGGTCTGAGGGAAGAGCAGCTGGGAAACCATGGGAACACCTCATCCAAACACCTCATCCAAACTCTGTTGGGGAGTTATGAGCATGGGTCATAGATTGCTGACCCATGCATTCCTCTGTGAGCACTCACTTCCTCCTGCTGGAAGAAGTCCTTGTTCCAGAGCCCAACTTCTTCTTTGCCTTTCTTTGCCCCAGTTCAATTTGATGGACACCTCCTACTTCTTAATTATGGTCATTTATATAACTCCTAAGGTACCTATGATCTAAGGTACTATATTACCTCTAAGATACATGAACCCCAAGCTAACGCTCCTTTTGGGAATAATGCATGCATCTGTGTTTTTTTAAAGCTCAGGAGGCATGCCACTGTACTAATTCAATATGGGCATTGGTACCAGGAAGGGAAGTAGACTTGGGATTGACTGATTTTCCTCCTGTTTCTGCCCAGAGCCTGCTCCTCAGCTTCCCTCTCCATGGGCTCCCATCACCCTCAGCGCCATCCATCACGGCTGCAGCTCAGCCTGGTGATGTATTACACTAACATATCATTAGTGCAACAGCAGAGCAAGGAGCTTTGATGATGTATTGGGGCCATACATCATCAGAATGAGTCACTCTGATGATGTATAACTCAAAAGATGGTACTATCCAGGGAAATGTGGACATACCATAAATCAAGGACAATGTTAAAGAAGAAAACCCAGGACAGCCTCGGAGGGAAATAAAAGTTCAGGGGTCTCCCGCAGTAGGGGTTGAAAGACAAAACTAGTCAATTCTTAACGGCTCAGATGGAAGCTTTCTGTTAGCTGTGGCATTCGTAATGACTAAACCAGATCATTGGCATCCCCGGGTGACACTTGGATTTCCTTTCCATCTGGAATTCAGTTTGGCTTCTGCTTTCCCTCGAAGGCCCGGTGTCCTGATGGAGATGCAGGGCCCATCAGATCAAACGCACAACACTCGGGTCTGGGCTCCATCTGGTCCTCTTGCATTCATCAAACACAGAAAGGATTGTGGGCCTTTGCAGTCTATGATGGTTCAAGTTTACCTGCTCTCACAAGACCTCCTCCTGCAACCACTGATTACTGGACTTCCTTGGACTGGTGAAGGGGTGTGGTTTTGAAATTAGAATGTAAAAATAGAACCCGGGGAGCCCTGGGTTGGCCATAGAAGTTAGACTTTTAGAACATCGTTAAAGATTTATATTTGTCAATAGGCTAGATCTTGCTGACATTCCCTTTGTTTTTCTTTCTACCAAATAGCAACAGAAAAGAGAGGAGCCTAGCTAACATTTAGTTCAAGACACACAAGATTCCCAAGTTAGATTGTTATCCTGTCAGTGCTACAGTTGGACTAGAAATGTGACATGGGGATGAGACCTCTGTCAAAATCCCTGCCCTGCCACCCCCTATCTTTTGTTCTACCCCATCCACAGG